>NC_139683.1:85958951-86558951 GCF_964106915.1 Podarcis gaigeae | reverse complement strand
AGATGCTAATGACAATGCACCAGTTTTTAGCCATCATAGCTATGAAGTAAGCGTTAGGGAAGATGTTCCTGTTGGTACCACAGTGGTTATATTAAAAGCCATTGACCTGGATGAAGGTGTCAACAAGGAACTGAAATATTCATTCAGAAAGATCACAGAAAGGGCTTCACAAATATTTCATTTGAATTCACAAACTGGGGAAATTACGCTTGCAAGAGGCTTAGACTACGAGGAGTCTACACTTCATGAAATTGAGGTCCAGGTTCATGATGGTGGTGAACTCTTTGACAAATCTAAACTTTTGATATTTGTTACTGATGTAAATGACAATGCACCCAAAGTGGAAATAACTTCACTTATCAGCTCCATCCCTGAGAACTCTCCACCAGCAACTGCAATAGCCCTTTTGAATGTGCAAGATGAGGATTCGGCAGAAAATGCAGAAGTCACATGCTCTATCCCCAGCAATCTCCCCTTTCTACTGACAAAAGCCTATGGCAACTACTACAGTTTGGTGACAGCAAGAGGCCTGGACAGAGAGCAGGTAGCAGCCTACAACATCACTGTCACAGTCACGGATCATGGAGCCCCTCCACTTTCCACATCAATTGTTATTCCACTTGAGATTTTAGACACAAATGACAACCCTCCACACTTCCTGCAATCCATTTATACTTCGTATTTAATGGAGAACAACCCAAGAGGGGCCTCCATATTTTCCCTGAAGGCCGATGATCCAGACTGTGGAGAGAACTCCAGAGTCACTTATTCCATCATTGAGCACAACATCAGTGTCTCCCCAGTATCTTCCTTCCTCTCCATTAACTCTGAGACTGGGATTGTCTATGGCCTGATCTCTTTTGATTATGAAGAGATGAGGGAGATTAAGTTCTTGGTCAAGGCCCAGGACGGAGGTTCTCCACCACTCAGCTCCAACGTCTCAGTGACTCTCTTCATCCTGGACCAGAATGACAATGCTCCCCAAATCCTGTACCCCTCCCCTCCCACCGATGGTTCCACAGGGATAGAGCTGGCCCCTCGCTCCTCTGAGCCAGGCTACCTGGTCACTAAGGTGGTGGCCGTGGATGCGGACTCTGGCCAGAATGCCTGGCTCTCCTACCAGCTGATCAAGGCCACCGAGCCAGGGCTCTTCACTCTGGGGCTCCACACGGGAGAGATCAGGACAGCCCGCTACTTTCTGGAGAAAGATGCCCTCAAGCAAAGCCTGGTGGTTTTAGTGAAGGACAATGGGCAGCCACCTCTCTCTGCTTCAGCCACTCTGACTGTGGTGCTGGCTGACACCATCCCTGCAATCCTCTCAGACCTTAGCAGCATCTCAGCTCCTGTAGAGCCTCCGTCTGACCTCACCTTCTACCTGGTCCTTGCAGTGGCTTTTGTCTCCTGCTTGTTCTTCACTTTCCTCCTTGTGTTACTGGCCATCAAGTTGCACAGGTGGAGAAATTCTCAACTGCTTGAGTCGGGGAGTGTGAATTTCAGTGGTGCTCCCATCTCACAGTTTGTGGGGATTGACGGAGTCCGAGCATTTCTGCACTCCTACTGCCAGGAGGTTTCTCTCACCACAGACTCTAGGAAAAGTCAGTTTAATATTTCTAAGGCAAATTATTCCAATACTCTGAGCAATAAAGATACATGTGAAATAAAGGATCCCTTCCTCATTGCTGAAGATATTAATAGCAGTAATGGAGATTCAGCCAATACACAGGTGAGCTATCCCTTTCAGATCTGGGGTCTGAGGTTTTAAATATAATGCCTGCTATTAATTGTTATGTGCTTTTATGAAGAGGGGGTTGGAAGAACATTCTTCCACTCATATTATTTTATCTTTACCAGAATCTTATAGTTTTTGGTATTTGAAAATACCTACGCCACACATACAACAAGCACACCACTTTTCCCCATAAAAACTAGACTTCTCTTGGTCAAAAGAAATATTTGTCAGAGTCCCCCAGGAAAGAAAGAATCAGAGTGAATGTTTGCTTACTCTCTTTGACAAGAAAAACTACTTCATAGTTGTTATATAAGTAGATTTGAAATCAAAACAATATTATGCATTTATGTGCCTTGTTCGAAGTATAATGTATGCCTAGTTCTTAGATGACACACACTTCTAAGGGAGGACGATACCCAGGTTTTATCACTCACCATTCTTGTGGATGGGGAAATTCATTTCTAACCCCACATATGGTGACAGACCCATAATATGATCAAAACTCATCAGCTGTATTTTCCCAATGGAAGCCTGAGACACTTCAGGAGTTTGAGATGATTGGGAAGCTTTAGAACATGCTAAATTAAAACATTACAGTCATTATACAACAACTGCATTAATCAAATCTTATTAAGAAGTATGCAAACCTTTGGAGTTAATTATGTGCTTTCACACCTTGAGTATAAAATCTAGGGCTAGTTCATGTGAACAACTACATCACTTGTTAACTGTGTGAACACAGTTTGATCACTTGGCAGCTGAACTGATATGTTGGATTTGTGGGCTGAGTTTGTGTTTCAGAACATTCAACCATTTTATTTGTGGTGTGACATCTGTGTTCACACTAGATGCTGCAGTCATCAAATGATAAATATGCACATGTGAACCGGGACCTACTGTCATCTGTTTGTAAACCAATTTCATTGCAGTCTTTGATTCTCCATAATATTAAATATTTAGTTATAGGAATTTGGCTTTATGTGACAGAGTATATCATCTTTAACCAGCAGTCTATGCATAGTGATTTCAGTTTATGTTTTTACCAGTTTAGGAGAAAGCAAATAAGGAGAATATATCTAGAAAAAGTATCTCAAGTATGATCAGAATATGTTTCACATAAGTAGACATATTAATAATAAGTGTATTGTGGCAATGCTTAAGTATGGCAGCTTTGAGGGTTCTATATTTGAAGCCTGAGGTGCAATGGACAGAATGTTGAACCATGAAATCTTGAGTTCAAATAATTACTCATCCAAAAAGAAGCTCACTGGGCAGCGTTGGTCACATCTCTCTCAGCCTGGCTTTTCTCCAGGGTTGTTGAGAAGATAAAATGGAATGATCCCACACTCACATACCTCTAAGCTGCCCTGAACTTCTTGGAGGAAAAGTGGGATAAACAGGTGAGGCGCTGTGGGTAAAACCTCAGCGCCTAGGACTTGCCAATCACATGGTCAGCGGTTCGAATCCCCGCGGCGGGGTGCGCTCCCGCCGTTCGGTCCTAGTGCCTGCCAACCTAGCAGTTCGAAAGCACCTCCGGGTGCAAGTAGATAAATAGGGCCCGCTTACCAGCGGGAAGGTAAATGGCGTTCCGTGTGCTGCGCTGGCTCGCCAGATGCAGCTTGTCATGCTGGCCACGTGACCTGGAAGTGTTTGCGGACAGCGCTGGCTCCCAGCCTATAGAGTGAGATGAGTGCACAACCCTAGAGTCTGGCAAGACTGGCCCGAACGGGCAGGGGTACCTTTACCTTAATAATAATCTCTACTCCCCCACATTTGGAATTCTATAGCTGAGTAGTGGAATTCTATAGTTTGTTGTACTCAGAAGGTCCCAGATTCAATTCTTACCCTCTCCAGTTAAAGGATATCCAGGAACATAGCTGGGAAGGATCTCTCCATGAGACCGAGAAGAGTCACTTGATGGAAAATGTGGTCTTATCTGGTGTCTCATCTTAGAACTGTACAGCAGCATAGTTTTAGGATGTCTGGATTGCTCATGATCCTCCATAATGCTAAGGTGGCAAAGCCAGGGGGAAATGCAGCCTGTATGTATGATATGCAGACAATGTCACTGACACAAGTATTTGGTAAAGTCACAAAGTAAGAGAAGTACATACATGGGTGGTTGGGTTTATTGGCTGCTTGTCCCACTAGCATTAGAACCTGCCTTGCCCTCAATGCCCATCTGAGACAGTCCCGCGCAGAAGGATACTATGCCAACGCCAAAAGTTTTTAAAAATCTGTAACATCTAATGAATCTTGTTGCAATTTTCCTCACTTCATTGGTTGCCACATGCATGGGTGGTGAAGCTTTGAAAGCAATGGCATCATGTTACACCATTTGTTTTACTTTGAGTTCTTTTGGTGAGAGGGGGAGACACAGAACTGCTACTTTTGATGCCAGCCACACATCCTTTGAAAGAACATCTAGTTCCAGCCTTAACGCTATTCATTTTCCCCAAAAAGGTTACACAGAGAGATCTCTGGTCAGGCAGAAGTGTCCAATAAGGTATGAGTTTCTGATTGAGAAAATGTAAATACTTCTGCAAACGGAATTGTAAAAATACTGCATCTCTGGAAATTTCTGATATGACAATTTCAGGAGCTAGAATTTGTGGCATTTTTGTTGGCAATAATGAAGGTATTGCCTGACCATGGAGTTTGAAAGTTCTCTTCATAGTCACAGTAGCAGTTCCAAAACATTAAAAGTCACTGGCCAGCATGAAAGAATCTAAAAACTGAGCCTAGAAAGCAATGAAGTATTCATGCCAACAGAACCAAAGGAGGGCATTCTCAAATATCTGACTCTTTCAGTTGTCCTTTTTACTGGAACACAAAGATATGGTCATGCAGGTAGTATTTCTGCTTTTTATTTTCATAACAAAAGAACATTTGCAATTCTCTCTCTGAGCCTCAGAGTGTCACTGTTGGCCAGTGTGGTGCCAGAAAAAAAGGATGGAGATCTAGTTATGCTTCTCCTACAGAGTGAGTGTTTCATCAGTTCTGTACAGACTGGGCAAAGAGAAAAACACAAAGGCGTTGCACTCTGGCTGAAAAAAAGGAAAAGGCTCCCAGTCCTCACAATCTAAGAAGGAAGGCAGTTTATATTTACTTACAGAGATTTCCTCTGTGCTATTGAGAAACTGATCTGGTCACTACAAGCTGCAGAAAAGGAGGCAGAAAATTTCTCATCTGGATGGACAAAAGGCAGGAAGAGGATGGCAGAACACTCAGAAGGCAAGTACTGCTTCTCTTATTTTTGCCTTTCTCCTGCTGGGCTGCCTCAGAGCAGATTCGCTATTCTATCCCTGAGGAGATGGCAAAGGGTTCAATTGTGGGAAATCTCGCCAAAGATTTGGGACTGAATGCCAGAGATCTAGGAAGGCGCAATCTGCATGCTGCCTCTGTGAACAAAATGCAGTATTTCGGTATCAATGCAGAAAATGGAAATCTCTATGTAAATGACAGGATTGACAGAGAGGAAATATGTGGCACAACTCCACTCTGCCTTATTAATTTTGAAGTGGTGATGGAAAATCCTTTAAATGTTTTCCATATAACCATAGTTATACAGGATATTAATGATAATGCACCACAGTTCCTCAGTGATATAACCAACTTGGAGATCATAGAATCAACTGTTCTAGGAACCAGATTTCTCCTTGGGAAAGCAGAAGATCCTGATATTGGGTTGAACTCTCTCCAGAATTACCAGCTGAGCTCCAACCACTACTTCACCTTGGAAGTAAGGGAGAGAAAAGATGGAAATAAATATGCAGAATTAGTGCTAACTAAAGTTATGGATCGAGAAAGTGAACAGACAATTCACTTGATCCTTACAGCCTTGGATGGGGGTGAACCAAGAAAAACTGGGACTGTCCAGATACGGATTAATGTCACGGACGCCAATGACAACCCACCTGTTTTCACTCAGGAGGTGTACAAAGTCAATTTACCTGAAAATGTTCCTGTTGGGTCACTTGTGCTCCAGGTTGTAGCCTCAGATAAAGACGAA
This sequence comes from Podarcis gaigeae, assembly GCF_964106915.1. NCBI lineage: Eukaryota > Metazoa > Chordata > Lepidosauria > Squamata > Lacertidae > Podarcis > Podarcis gaigeae. The sequence goes on along the minus strand of NC_139683.1, from coordinate 86,553,210 downwards.
AGCTCTTATGCTCAGATCAGGTATCAATTCAGCAACATAGCAGCAAACACCCACAAGAAATTCAGTTTGGATCCAATTAATGGCATAGTCACTCTTACGGGACTGCTCAACTTTGAGGAAACTAAAGAATATACCATGACAGTAGAAGCCAAAGATGGTGGTGGATTGGTGGCACAATCCAACATTGAAATAACTGTGCTTGATGAGAATGATAATGCCCCAGAAGTGACTTTAGCCTCCATGTTCAGTCCTGTTCCTGAAGATTCTCTGCCAGGAACTGTTATTGCTCTGATCAATGTAAATGACAGAGATAGTGGAGATAATGGAAAGGTCACTTGCTATTTACGGGATGATTTACCTTTCAAAATTCTTCCCTCATCTAACAATTACTTCAAGCTCCAGACAGACAGTCTCCTGGACAGAGAAAGAGCTCCTGCATATAATATTACAATCACAGCCACTGATAGAGGAACCCCACCTCTTTCCACACACAAAACAATCTCACTACAGATCTCAGATATCAATGATAATGCCCCTGCATTTCAGAGATCAACCTACAGCATCTATGTGCCAGAAAACAATCCTTCAGGTGCCTCCATTTTCACCATCAAAGCCTCTGATTCTGACATGGACCAGAACTCACGGATCACGTACTCCATCCTCAACAGCAACATCGAGGAGCTTCCCATCTCCTCCTACATCTCCATTAATTCAGAGACCGGCACCATCTATGCCCAGAGATCCTTTGACTATGAACAATTCAGAGAGTTCCATCTGCAAGTGAAGGCCCAAGATGGGGGTTCTCCCCCTCTCAGCACCAATGTGAGCGTCAGGGTGTTTGTTCTTGACAGGAATGATAACAGCCCTAGTATCCTGTCCCCCTCACAAGAAGCCAAGGGCTCAACCTTGTTTGAGATGGTGCCTCGTTCAGCCGAGGCAGATTATCTTATCACCAAGGTGGTGGCCGTGGATGCAGATTCTGGACACAACGCCTGGCTCTCCTACCACCTCACTCAGGCCACTGAGCCGGCACTCTTCACGGTTGGTTCTCATACTGGAGAGATCAGGACCGCCAGGGCCTTTGTGGAGAGAGACGCTGTGAAACAGAGACTGATCATTATGGTGAAGGATAACGGGCAGCCGTCTCTCTCGGCCACCATTACTCTGAACCTGGTGTTTGCTGAGAACTTTCAGGAGGCCCTTCCGGAAATGAAGAGCCAACCCAGCAGCTCGGAGTATCAGTCTGACCTGCAGTTCTACTTGGTGCTGGCCTTAGCTGTGATCTCCTTCTTGTTCCTCTTGACTGTGATTCTGGCCGTTACAATGAAGCTCCGTCAATCAGGGCATCCCAGGTTCCTACAGTGCTTTGGTCCTGTTCCCCATTCCAAGAATGGTGCCATCTTCCCACCCAACTTTGAAGATGGGACTTTGCCCTATTCCTACCAGCTGTGTCTGTCTTCTGAGACCAGGAAGAATGAGTTTGCCTTCCTGACACCCAATGTTCAGATGGCAGACAATATTCTTAGCAGTGAGAAACCTGCTGTGCCTTTTACAGGCAATGTAGGAAACAATTTTGATTCTGCAGTAGATAATGGAGAACAGGTAAGGTTTGTTTTCTGAAATTAAATGCCATTATCCATCATTCTTTGCCATTAGTGACATTGTCACAGTGCGTTTTATCCAGAAATGTGACTGCCTTTTTGTTTTTCATCATATAAATGAATAGTTTGGCTCTTACATCATTTGGCTTTCATGAATCAGGATGCGTCCTTTTCACTCCATGGGGAAGCTACACATTGCAGCTTCGAGCCATGCCCTTGAAACCATCTGGTAGAACTTATCTTGTTGTCATTTGAACAACTAGTATTTTGAGGAGTTGACCTTCAACTACTTTCATTAACTTAAATAAAGTGAGGGAAAGAACTTTATTTTTCACATTACTTGGCTTTGGGGGGGCAGCAATTTTGGCTGTAGAATCAAAGGAGGGCACCTTGCTATATAGCAGAAAATACTATCACTGTTATTAGTATTACTAGCATTTTTTTAAGCAATAGATTTTAAAGACATACACTTTTGAGAGGTTTCTGTAAATTATGCTTTATTTCCTTCTCCATAAAATCAAATTAATAGGCATGTGTGTTCCTGCATGAGTGATGTAAAAAAAAGTCAAGTCAAGACTGATTGACTGACTGACTGGCCTTCTAGAGTAGATTGTGGATATTTCCAGCCCCCATATTCCTTTAAGTGAAACCACATTGCATTAAAGCTCTTTCTAAACAACTGTCTGAAAGGTGGACAGGCGGACAGATAATGTGGGATATTTTGTTAAAGACATGAATTGTGCATTTATTTATTTTTTAAATTTATTTAAAACAAAAATAAAACAATTACATACAGACAGAGAGTTATCTTCGAATACTCCACAGAGCTTTGCTAAAGTGTATATTCTAAAATCATTTCAATTTTAACAAAAACAAAATGGTATGTAATAACCTCCATCTCTTTGACTGTTGCCCACAACTACAAATATATATTGTATCAGCAGCAGTGCTGGTCTGCAGGGATTATACAAAGGCAAGGAGGAAAAATAAAATAAAATATGTGCTTCATGCACACCAAACTGTGCTGTAGGCCAAGGCACCGTTCTGCCACATGCCTCACTGTTTGTATAATCTATAAAGTCATCCAAGACTGCATAAAAGTTATCATATTTCCCTTGGCCTCTTGCTATCTTCAATTTCCATGTCAGTTTTTTCAATAATGCTACCTGCCAGATTGCACTGCCTGCATCATGTATTTCTGCCTCATGATTTAGACACTAATAATGATAGTTACATTATATTTATATGTTTCAAAGGGCATTGCATATAATGGGTCAGATTCAGAATTAGTTATCCTTAGACCAAGTTAGTAAAGCAAGACTAATTTAAGTCAATTTTATTTAAGTCGGGCTACTCTTAGGTATGAAGCGGGATGCGGGTGGTGCTGGGGTCCCTTTTTGTATGAAGCGGGATGCGGGTGGTTAGGGGTCCCTTTACCTTTACCTTACTCTAAGTATGATGAAGTCTGGATTTGACACATTATCTTATAATTCTTATATAAGTGAGTTCCTGTCAAAGGCAAAATTCATACCATGGAATTCCTGGTTCACAGTTTTGTTCTTTACATGAGACCAGCTCAATATACATGAAGCATGTTGAATTCTTGAACTGCTCTACCAACATGTTAGCTATGCTGCTTACATGACATGAATGCATGAATAGATGGATAACTATATTTCTGATCATAGCATTGTGGGATATCTTAGCAGGTTCTTGAGTTACTTAAGCCTGCAATGAACCACCCGCTCCAACTCCCTGCTGGGCTCATGGCCAGTAGGGCAGGTGTCAGGATGGAGGAGTGTTCTTGCCAGGGTTGGTGCTAGGTGTTGGAAGGAATTAGGGGACAGGACCATGACTGACAATTGCAGTGTGCTCAACATAGAAAAAGAAGTTTAAAAATGGAGGGGAAAGCTCAGAACATTTGAGGTTCAGCATATAACACCCAGGGCTTATTTATGTAGTTTTGTTCCTTGATTAAATGAAGTTGCATTGACAGCTGGAGACGATATGTAGCTTCCTAAAATACTGAAAGGACCGTAGTGATTTCTGAGTAGCTTTCTGGTTGTCCTGTCCCACCCCAAGTCCCCACCGGCAAAATAGGGGTCTCCATATTGCTTGCATATTTAGAGGGGATGACCCATATCTGTGATATTGTGAAGTAGCTGGGGTGTTGTGTAAGGTCAAAAGCACACACCACAAAGTAAATGAAATCAGCAAAGTGTCTATCGTAACTGAACAAATGGGCAGGTGGGGAAAATGGCAAATGTAAATACTGACACAGTACATCTGTTGAAGGAGAAAGCTACACAAACAGACCAGAAATCGTGTGGACATAAGGTGACAAAATAGGACTTGAGATGTGGCACTATTTTCAGTGAAATTATGTAAAGATAAACACAATTTTCAGACACGGCCTCAGGCTTTCCACACACAGTCTAAGATGCCTGTAAATACCTAATACAATATTTTTCTAATTTGTTTTAAAGTCTTTTATTATAAACAACAATATCATTCTCATACTGCTGTCTGCTATTCTGATTTTTTCTAAAGAAATAGTGGAAATAGTGCTATAAATTCATTACTGCTTTTTCTTTGCTGCAAATATTAATTTGAAGCTGATTCCTTTTAACCTATTGTAATGGTGAACAGATAACACTTTCTAACAGGCATATTCAGAAAACCTGTATGAGAATATGGTCTGAGTCATTACTTTAAAATACTACTACGTCATGTCATGAATTAGGGAAGAAAAATCACTGGGAAAAGATTGCAGTTCTCGGTTTCAGACTCACAGTGTCACTGTTGGACAAGGCGGCAATCCAAGGACAGCTGACGTTTCACTGATGCTTTCTGCAGAGAGATCTCTTTGTCCCAAACTGCACATCGGGAATATCAGCAGACGCTGGGGAAAAAACGTTTCAGCTGAAAACAGAAAACACTGCAGCATATACAAATTAAGCCAAAGGATCCAGTTCTTTTTTTTTTACTGTGCAAAAAAAATCTCCTGTCTTGGTGGAAATCTGAAATCCTGTGCTCATCAAAGAGAAGAGGAAAATGAAGAGAAGAGGAATCCTTCATGGAGAGAGCTTTCAAACACGAGGAAGGTATATAACACTTCTGATATTATCATCTTTGTTCTGTGGAGCAGTTTTGGAAGAGGTTAACTATTCCATCCCTGAGGAGATGGCAAAGGGATCTTTGGTGGGAAATCTTGCCAAGGATCTAGGACTCAATGCCAGAGAACTGAGGAATAGAAACCTGCATATCATTTCTGAAGGTAAAAAGCCATATTTCACTATCAATGCTGAAAATGGAAACCTGTATGTGAATGAGAGGATAGATCGTGAGGGGATGTGTAGAGAGAGCACACACTGCATTATTGATTTTGAAGCGATGGTTGAAAAGCCATTGAATGTTTTCCATGTTAGTCTAGCAATCCAAGACATTAATGATAATGCCCCACAATTCTTAGAAGCCAATATTAGACTAGATATAATTGAATCCACATTGCCGGGTGCCAGATTTCATATTGGGAAAGCTGAAGATCCTGATATTGGGATTAATTCTATCCAGAATTATCAGTTAAGCCTAAATCAGTTCTTTATATTAGAAATTAAGCATAGTCTGGACGGCCATAAATATGCAGAATTGGTGCTGCAGAAACCTTTGGATCGGGAAAGTGAGCACTCGCTTCAGTTGATCCTTACGGCCCTTGATGGGGGTGAGCCCAGAAAAACTGGGACTGCCCAGATATGGATTAACGTCACAGATGCCAATGACAACCCACCAGTCTTCACTCAAAAGGATTATACAGTTACCCTGAGGGAAAATTCCCCCGTGGGGTCCCCAATACTCCAAGTAAAAGCCTCTGATAGGGATGAAGGTTCAAATAGTCGGATCAGTTACACATTCAGTAAAGTCCCAGAAAAAGTCTATGAAAAATTTAGACTAGATCCACAAAGTGGAACAATTACAATTAAGGAGACCCTTGACTTTGAGGAAACAGAGAAGTACACTATGACCGTTGAAGCAAGAGATGGGGGAGGATTAGTGGCTCATTGTAATGTTGATATAAAGATTATAGATGAGAATGACAATGCCCCAGAAATCATTCTGGCCTCCTTATCTAGTCCAGTTCCTGAAGACTCTGCTTCTGGAACACTAATTGCTCTCATCAACGTAAAGGATAAAGATTCTGGAGAAAATGGAAAAATTACATGCCATCTACAAGGTAATGTACCATTTCAAATAGTGTCAACTTCAAAGAACTACTATAAAATCCTCACAGACAGTCCTTTGGACAGAGAAAAAGCCTCAGGATACAACATCACAATCACGGCCACCGACAAAGGTAGCCCCCCTCTCTCCTCCAACAAAACCATCTCCCTGCAGATTTCAGATATCAATGACAACCCCCCTGCCTTTGAAAAATCAACCTACAGTGTCTTTGTTCCTGAAAACAATCCCTCAGGTGCCTCCATTTTTGCCCTCAAAGCCTCGGACCCGGATCTGGACCGCAACTCACGTATCACTTACTCCATCCTCAACAGCAACATGGAGGAGCTGCCTCTCTCCTCTTATGTCTCCATCAACTCTGAGATGGGAACTATTTATGCACAGCGCTCCTTTGACTATGAGCAATTCAGGGAGTTTCAGATTCAAGTGAAGGCCCAAGATGGCGGCTCTCCCTCTCTCAGCAGCAACGCCACCGTGTGGGTGTACATTTTGGACCAGAATGATAACAGCCCTCGCGTTCTGTATCCTGTCCCGGGTGTTGAGGGCTCTGCCTTGTTTGAGATGGTGCCTCACTCGGCAGAGCCAGGCTACCTAGTGACCAAAGTGGTGGCTGTGGACGCGGACTCTGGGCACAATGCCTGGCTCTCCTACCAAGTGCTGCAGGCCACAGAGCCGGCCCTTTTCACCATTGGGACCCACACGGGAGAGATCAGGACGTCACGAGCCCTTCTGGAGAAAGATGCTGTGAAACAGAAGCTGGTCATCTTGGTGAAGGACAATGGGAAGGCTCCGCTCTCAGCTACTGTGGTCCTCAACCTCGTGGTTGCTGAGAACTTCCAAGAGGCACTTCCAGAAATGACTAGGCAATCCAGTGACACAGAGCATCATTCTGACCTCCAGTTTTACTTGGTGCTGGCTTTGGCACTGATCTCATTTTTATTCCTCCTGATGGTGATACTGGTCATTGTCATGAAACTTCGACAATCAGGAAATCCCAAATTATTCCAGTGCTTCGAACCTAATGCTTTTTCTAAGGCGCAGGTCATATTTCCACCAAACTATGAAGAAGGAACTTTACCTTATTCCTACCAACTCTGTCTATCGTCAGAGATGAGGAAAGAGCAGATCTCTTTCCCAAAACCCCATATCCAGGTGGCAGAAAACTTGCTATGCAATGATAGCTCTCAGGTGGTTCTTGTGGATGGCAACTGTGGGGATGCCAATGCCAAAGAGGAAGTTGGTGAGCAGGTAAGCTCTGCTTTCAGAAATGGCCTTACCTTATAGGAATAAAACTAATATTTTTATTTCATTTTACTATATAAAGGGGTCAGGAAAATAAAATTACAGTGTTAACAGCAGTTGTTCTGATTGTGAAGAACTTTCCCTACACATAGAAATGCTAGACGAAGGATTAATTCTGAGGCATGCAATAATGGCAGAGTGAGCCTTCATCTCAGGAATTAAAAGAAATGTAAGCATGCATAGAGCTTGAGTGTTCAATCTTCCTGTGGGGTATTAGCATGTCACCATAAATATATAGTTATTTATATATCCCTCATCTATTAAAAATAAGGATTTGTACTTTTTCACTCACACAAAGCACAGTTTATTTGTCCTGTTATGATCAGCTTAACTGAAGAATGCATAAAACGTGAATGCTTCCTATTTATTTGTAGTATTATTTTGGGCTGTGTGTGGCTTCTCTGGAGGATTCATAAAACGAAGTTGTGTGAAATACAGCAAGCACAGAAAAAGGCATCCCAAATGATCAATGGGTGTAACAACTTCTGTAGGGATATTTAGTTTAGATAAAATACAAGAAGGGAAGTGAAACAGCTGTATAGAATTATGAACAAGGTTGAGAAAATGAATAGAGAGATCCCCCTCCCCCATATTACTGGAGCCTGTGGCCATTGGGTGAAGCTGAACATTGGGAGATTCAGAACAGATTTAAGGAAGACCTTCTTCATACAATGCATAGTTAAACTATCGAATTCCTTGTTGACAACTAAATGCAAAAAGTAATTGCCAGAGAAGTCTGGGACATCAGATCAGTGAAAATGGATATGGCAGCAAACAATTAGTGTGAATCTTAAGAAACACTTGTATACGTTTATTTTTTGATGGTACATGACACTACTGTGGCTTTGTCACATTTTAGTTGTTGTTGTTTAGCTGTTTAGTCGTGCCCGACTCGTCATGACCCCATGGACCAGAGCACGCCAGGCACTCCAGTCTTCCACAGCCTCCCACAGTTTGGTCAAATTTATAGTACAGCAAATAATTACGTTGGAAGTACAATTCAACCAATGCTAGGATGCAACGGATTTGGAAGGCATGTCCCTAAATTAAGAATTTGTGGGTGGATATGATAAGAGAAAATGAAATAATGACAGGATGCACTTTGCCAATGGATCCTCTCATTGATTTCTCTAGTTACTTTAAGGATTTAGTACAACAGAAGACTGATAATTACTCCAACAGTAACCGTCTGTGGCCAGAGCAACTATTTGTTATAACTGAGGGCAGGGGCTAAGAACACCAACTTTAGGGGAATGGATTACTACAGCATGGAATATTTTATCAATGGTTCAACTAATTAATACAGTAAGAGTCAGAGAGGGGAGGCAGTCTGATAACTTTCTGTGTTTATTTTCATATTTTATTGGTGCAATGAAGTTCAAGATAACGCAGACCCACATACTTTATTCGGATCTTTATGAAGGCTATATGCTTTATTTAAGTTCATAATAGAAATTTAATGGTAATTGTATACCCAACCATTTTCTTTTTATATAACCCATTTCTAAATAATTTACTTATTTAAACAAACAAACAAACAATGGAAATCACTACCACAAGAAGAAATGATGGTCACCTACTTGGGTGGTTTTAAAGGGGGATTAGAAAAAAATTCATTGTCATGTTGGCTATATTATGTCTAGTACCAGACACCTCTGACTGTGGACCAAGGGCAGAGCTTTTTTAGGGGCATCTGGTTGGCCACAGTGGGAGAAAGGATGCTGGACTCAATAGAGCTCTGGCCTGATCCAGCAGGGCTCTTCTTATGCTTTTATGTTTTTATGAAATAGAATTGTGTGCAATGTTTCTGTGTGATAGACTAGCAGATGAAAAACTAGAAGCATGTTGAAAATTAGGCAGCACTCTGGTTGTGATCACTTGGAAATGTAAATTCCGTTCAGTGGGGGTCCAGTTTCAAGGGTATATAGGGCAGGCAAAAAGATTTGAATAGCATACACATCTCCAGATTGGGTTTATGGTCCTGTAGGCTGTTCTATGGAGCAATAAGAGGAACTATTCCCTCTAATGCATACAAACTGAAAGTAAATTACTTATTTTCTAATAAAACCTCTATCATATACTCTTTCAATTAGACACTATTGATTTCTTCTAACACCTCTTGTCTCTCCACTGTTCTCAGTTCCCAAACTTCATGATGCTATTATCTTTATATGAAATCATGTGCAAAGTGCCAACAAACATTTTATTCTCTTGGATCATGCCTAGCTTCCGTCAAGGTGTTCTGTTGTGCCAAAAGCTGTTTAGTTATGCTGGCCACATGACCTGGAAAGCTGTCTGTGGACCAATGCCGACTCCCTCGGCCTGAAAGAGAGATGAGCGCTGCCACCCCATAGTCTCCTTTGACTGAACTTAACTATCCAGGGGGTCCTTTAAACTTTTTTACTGCTGGTAGAGCAACTATAGCCATTGGTCCTGCACTTGTGCTGAGTTCCTGCTTTGGTCACGGGGAGCAACTGCTAAGCAAGGACATTTGTGTGGCACCAGCAGGTAGGAGGCAGGTGGCAGAGTCTGATGTAGAACCAATACCGGCGAACACACTTTTATTACCTCGTGCTGCCTAGACAGAAGCTACATGTGTTGCATCTTATCTTATCCTCAACAGACAGAGAGAGAACTCTTGGAATAGTAAGTTACTCTTGGAATTCCTACCCAACCCTGAGAAGAACTTGTGCTGTGTTCTATAAATGTTGATGAACAGGCATCCAACAACTTAGGAGAGATAAAAAAAGAGAATAATTTCAAGAGGGTGTTTATATTCTATTTAAGCAACAACAAAAATACAGTAGACGTACAGCTCCTGTGCTACTATAGCATAATTATTATCGTAATACATTAATTTTAAGATAAAGTTTTACTCTGTAACTGGATATTTATATATTAATAATAATGTTTCCATATTTCCAATAAAAAATGAAGATGTGCATAACCTTCATGTAATTTCAGTATTAGATACGACCCCAATTTTCACAGTACTGAAAAGCCACGAACATAAATGAGGGTAGCTGTACACTAAGAAAGAACACCAAGGAAAAGCTTTCTCAAATGCTCCACTAAGTGAGCAGAAAGGAAGGTATCAGTATGTGCTGGAGAAATATCTGCTTTTATTCACTTCTGTCTATTTTCATAGAACAAAATGCAGTTCCTTGAGTGGTCCTCTAAGTGTCAGTGTTGGCCAGTATGAGAGCCAGAGAGAGGATAGAGATCCATTGATGCTTCCTAGACTGCAGTAACTCCCATCACTGCTATTCAGATCAAGTCAGCTGAAGAGCACAGAGACAGGGAACTCTTGCAGAGAAGGAAAAATCTCTTTTGCTTTGCACACCTATAAGAACAAGGGCAGTTTATTCTTCTTCAGTGATACCTCATGTTGTTTCCTTCATCACTGTGAGAGCTTGAGCATAGGAAACTGAGAAAAGGAAGCAGCCTGTTTTTGAGAGAACCAGCCAGATGGAGAGAAGGCACCCAGGGAATGGCAGGGCACTCACAAGGCAAGTACTGCTTCTCTCTCTATTGTCTTTTACCTGTTGGGCTGCATCAGAGCAGATTCATTATTCAACCCCTGAGGAGATGGCAAAGGGTTCCGTTGTGGGGAACCTCGCCAAGGACCTGGGACTGAGCACCAAAGAACTAAAACATCGCAATCTGCACACTGTGTCTGTGGCTAAAATGCAGCATTTCAGTATCAATGCAGAGAATGGAAACCTCTATGTAAATGACAGGATTGATAGGGAGGGGATATGTGGCAGAAATCCAAATTGCTTTGTTAATTTTGAAGTTGTAGTAGAAAACCCTTTGAATATTTTTCATGTGCTCGTGGAAATCCAGGATGTTAATGATAATTCACCCCAGTTCCTCAATGGCAACATCAACTTGGAGACAGGAGAACAAACTTTGCCTGGGGCCCGCTTTCTCCTTGGGAAAGCAGAAGATCCTGACATTGGGATGAACTCTCTCCAGGATTACCAGCTGAGCTCCAATCAGTATTTCTCTTTGGAAGTTAGAGAAAGGAAAGATGGAAATAAATATGCAGAACTGGTGCTACAGAACCCTCTTGATCGAGAACGTGAACAGACCCTTCACTTGGTTCTTACCGCTATGGATGGGGGTGAGCCTAGGAAAACTGGGACGGCCCAGATACAGATTAATGTCACTGATGCCAATGACAACCCGCCTGTCTTCACTCAAGAGGTATACAAGGTCAGCTTATCTGAAAATGTTCCTGTTGGGTCACTTGTGCTCCAGGTTGCAGCCTCTGATAAGGATGAAGGTTTATATGCCCAAATCAGGTATCATTTTAGTAACATACCAGCAAGTGCTGAACGGAAATTCAGGCTGGATCCCATCAGTGGTAGAATCACACTACTGGAGCAACTGGATTTTGAGGACAACGATGAATATACTATGACAGTTGCTGCAAAAGATGGAGGTGGATTGATGACACATTCTAACATTGAGCTAAGGGTTCATGATGAGAATGATAATGCCCCAGATGTGACTTTAGCCTCCATGTTCAGTCCTGTTCCTGAAGATTCTCTGCCAGGGACTGTTATTGCTCTGATCAATGTAAATGACAAAGATAGTGGTGATAATGGGAAGGTTACTTGCTACTTAAACAATGATTTACCTTTCAAAGTTTTTCCCTCATCAAACAATTACTTCAAGCTCCAGACCAACAGTCCTTTGGACAGAGAAATAGCTCCTGCGTACAATATTACAATCACAGCCACTGACAAAGGAACTCCACCGCTTTCCACACACAAAACAATCTCACTACAGATCTCAGATATCAATGATAACGCCCCTTCCTTTCAGAAGCCATCCTACAACATCTACGTGCCAGAAAACAATCCTTCAGGTGCCTCCATTTTCACTATCAAAGCCTCTGATCCCGATATGGACCAGAACTCACGGATCACGTACTCCATCCTCAACAGCAACATCGAGGAGCTTCCCATCTCCTCCTATATCTCCATTAATTCAGAGACCGGCACCATCTATGCCCAGAGATCCTTTGACTATGAACAATTCAGAGAGTTCCGGCTGCAAGTGAAGGCCCAAGATGGGGGTTCTCCCCCTCTCAGCACCAATGTGAGCGTCAGGGTGTTTGTTCTTGACAGGAATGATAACAGCCCTCGTATCCTGTCCCCCTCACAAGAAGCCAAGGGCTCAGCCTTGTTTGAGATGGTGCCTCGTTCGGCCGAGGCAGATTATCTTGTCACCAAGGTGGTGGCCGTGGATGCAGATTCTGGACACAACGCCTGGCTCTCCTACCACCTGACTCAGGCCACTGAGCCAGCACTCTTCACAGTTGGTTCTCATACTGGAGAGATTCGGACCTCCAGGGCCTTTGTGGAGAGAGACGCTGTGAAACAGAGACTGGTCATTATGGTGAAGGATAACGGGCAGCCGTCTCTCTCGGCCACCATGACTCTGAACCTGGTGTTTGCTGAGAACTTTCAGGAGGCCCTTCCGGAAATGAAGAGCCAACCCAGCAGCTCGGAGTATCAGTCTGACCTGCAGTTCTACTTGGTGCTGGCCTTAGCTGTGATCTCCTTCTTGTTCCTCTTGACTGTGATTCTGGCCGTTACAATGAAGCTCCGTCAATCAGGGCATCCCAGGTTCCTACAGTGCTTTGGTCCTGTTCCCCATTCCAAGAATGGTGCCATCTTCCCACCCAACTTTGAAGATGGGACTTTGCCCTATTCCTACCAGCTGTGTCTATCTTCTGAGACCAGGAAGAACGAGTTTGCCTTCCTGACACCCAATGTTCAGATGGTAGACAATATTCTTAGCAGTGAGAAACCTGATGTGCCTTTTACAGGCAACAGTGGAAACAATTTTCATTCTGAGATGGCTAATGGTGAAGAGGTAAGATTTGTTCTCTGCAGTTACATGCATGGTACACTCTGTAGTTCTTTACTGTTAAGTGACATTTCCATACAACCTTTTATACTGCAAGTGTACCTGCCTTTTTCCGTCTTTAGTTAGTTTTTCATATAGAAATCAATAGGTGGGGCTTTATTTCGTTTTTTATGTTCATTTTAATTATTAGCCTTCTATACTGCCTTTCATCCAAAGATCACATGGCAGCTTGCAATATAAAAGCCTTCATGAGTCATCATCTTTCCTATCTATTCTAAGTAGCTGAGGCTAAACCACCTGGTGCAATTAGCTATTTCGTAGTCAGTTGGGGTATTCCATTTTCTGATTTGTTTTGTTTTGTTTTGTTTTATATTGACAGTTCAATCCCAAGAATATCTACTCAGTAGTTGTATTGAATTCAACAAGGCTTACTTCCAGGGAAGATGGCTTACAATCTCAGCTTTAGTGCTTAAATAAATTTAATATTAAATGATAAGAAGTGAGGTTTTTGTGCTCCTTTTATGGCACGTGGTTTAGAGTGTGTCATTTTTATTATTATTTTTACTATATAATCAAGGAAATATACTTCTTTCTGTTGGCAGAAAATATCTTCAGTGATATGCATACTTTTGCTTATAAGTACATACTACTTTCAGGGGATATTGCAATTTTGTTCTTTGTTCTGCTGGTGCATTCTTCAACATTTGACACTATAATAGTGTATTAATAGGCAATGTATACTGGATTGTCCACACATCATTCTTCTTTATTAGTTGTTTTGAGCTGCCTCCCCAGTGTTATTGCATTTTTGAAGAGAATAGCTGTCATTGCATTAATCCTCAGCACAGAGCAAGGTAACAAAATCTAAACTAGGTAATAAGATTTACATAAACTTACATGAAAAATATCACTACTTGCTAGTTAAACTATTGCCATTTGTAGGGGCAGTACTGTATAATGAAAGTGGGACAAAGAATAAACCAGAACATTGGTGTTATAAAAAGTTGCAGGATTTCAGCAGGAAAATATGGGACACTCACTCACATTAGTCACAAAGCGGCTTATTGTACTATAAATAACACAGTAGAACATCACAAGCACAATAAAAATCATATAAAATAATAAACAAATCATCATTAAAGTAAAACAACCACCTTTTAAAATACACTTTTAACAAAACAAGTTTAAAAATAGGCTAAACAGTACAGCCACAAGAAAAGTCATATTATAAAATTCACAAAGCATTACAGCTCTCATAGTCCACAAAACAAAATCAAGAACATTAACAAAGAACCAAAAACAAAATAAGCATTCATACATCATCATGAGTCACAATAAAAATGGCATGGGGGGGGGGGCTTATGATTTACTTAAATCTCCCTAAAGCTAGGCTAGTTATAAATCTCTTTTTTTCAAGATTTGTTCGGGGGGGGGGGTTGGTTACACACATACACACACAACGCACATGTATACCTTGCATAAAGTACTTTGTGACATGATAATCTAAGTACCTTGTGTTTTTTGGCATCAATTTGACTCAAGAATGGACAACTACAACATTCACCCAGTTATTACTATTACTATTACAGTTATTACTATTACTATACTATTATTATTATCACCCAATATAGTGTATCTGTATCGTTTTTAACCTGTAATGAGCTGTAGCAATCTGGATTTATGTTATAAATTGATTTTAATCTAGTACTAGGCTGCTTATATTTACAAGTCTGAATAGTTGCCTATAGTTTATATTGAAGATCATTGTAATACACCCCAACACCCACACCTCCGGTGGTTCAGATACAGAATTTCCCTGTTCCATTCAATAGCAAGAATTGGGTTCCTCTCCTTAAATTGTTGGCATTTAATTGAACATTGGCTGCAACATGTAACCCATTATTTCAATACAGGACTTCATCTGTTATGTGGATGCAACCTTTCTTTCGTGCATCTTTGAACTCCACAGAAGATGCATTTGCTTTAATCATATGGAGATATAAATGGTTGTGCATGTTCTCAGTGCTGCCTCTGTGAACAATTGTGAAAAACATTGTACAAAGTACTTTGACATCATGGTTCAGATCTAGAGTTTCCCTGTTTCATATAACAGTGAGGATTGAATTTCATTGATCAAATTGTTGGTATTTAATTGAGCATTGGATGCAATGCTTAACCCATTGTTTTAATGTAGGAGGTCATGTGTAATGTGGATGCAACTTTTTTATGTGTATCTTTGAACTCCACAGAAGATGCTTTTACTTTAATCTTTTGGAGGTGCAAATTGTGCAGCATGTTCTCAATGCTGCCTCTGTGGACAGTTGTGGTGGGCATGGTGGCACCATTTTCTAGGCCTCTGTTTGGCATGGCAGTATCTGGCCTTCTCCTTCTAGCTTCAAACAAGGCAGGATCTATCAGTTCCCAGTTGGGGCTGAATGGTAGTATTTGTTCTTGTTGCTAAATTGGCCAAATGAGAGGATGAATGACAGGAGCTTTCTCATCTGCTAGGCGGTCAGTAATTAAAGACTGGCTGTATTTGGACCCCAGCCATTGTTTTTAAATGTGTCGCAACTGGCAAGTGCTATGTAGGTTAAAAAGCATAAGGATTGTATAGTGAGCAGCCCAAGACCTGAAAGGAGAGTTACCCAAACCAACCTTCATGGCATTCTTACTAGCTTGGGGGAATATGGTGATGGCAATTACTCATCTGTACGGATGACCTCATTGACTGTAGCACTTACTGGCTCAGGGCTGATGATACCTAAAGGTCCTCATTTGCACTCAGTGGAGCTGGGGGGGAGGGCACTGAAGAGCAAAGACCAGTTTCAATATTGATCTAATACTTGGACCCTAGCGGGTGGGCATCAAGGGAGAAACGTCATCCTACTTCTGAGGTAGTTTGTCTGTCTTTGGTCCCCACCATGCACACAGGCACTATGGCAGTGGCCACATCCTGGGATATGACTTTGACTGACTGGCTAAAGCAAGTGAGGGTAGCTGATGGGTCTCAAACCCTCAGTGAGTTAAGGACTTTCTCTGCATGTGAAGACAAGTTCTGGTGGATTGAGCAGACAAAATAATAGTGGGTTCAGCAATCAAGAAGGTGGTTACTGCACATGCCGTAGAGGGAAGTGAGTGGCAGATCACTTCCTCTTCACCCTGGGAAGGTAACACATTTAGGAGAAGGAAAACTCTGATCCAAAACTCTGATGCCTTGTAGGCTATCCCCTACACAAATCCAGAGTGTAGTCCGTAAGACAATTGGATGTCATCTGCTAATAATTTATAATTAATCCTTGATTGTGTAACAATCTAGTGAGCACTTGTTTGTATCTATTATGTCTAAGTTAACTTCACCCCTAAAAGCTGAGCGATTTTGTTGTTGTCTCCCAACTTGTTGAGATAAGATGTCTTCTGTTTCTCTCTCTCATCACTAATCATCCTGTAGATAGTTTCTGCATGAATGAAGCATTTGAACTCCAGAAACTGAAAGTGATTATTCCAATCTGATTCATGCTGAAAGCTCTACTAACAATGGGCAATTATGCACCAGCAGAGTGGCACTAACATCACTTTGTGGGTGGAAACCAGTGGAGGCCATGCAGAGGAAGTTAACTCGTGTGTGTGTGTTGTGTGTGTGTGTGTGTGTGTGTGTGTGTGTGCGTGATTCAAGCTGCACACTCAGGATCCCTTACATATTGGCTTACGAAAAACCTAAAATGTTATTGTTCTGTGTAAAGAGGGTGATGAGCCATACCTGAGAGACTGTGAAGTAGATGTGCAAGGTCAGAAACACATATCCCACAGTAAATTAAGTTAACACTAGAAATCAGAAAGCTATCTACCATGACTGGATCACTGGAGCACATGGATGTGGGGGGAACAATGGCAAAGTTGAGAGCTGCTAAATAAACCTATTGAAGGGGATGTCTACACAAATAGACCAATAATTTGAGCACTAATACGGGGTGAGATGACAAAACTAAGCATGAGATGTAGGACTAATTTCAGTGATAAGCAATGTAATACAAGATGCCTCCTTAGGATATGCCCTCAAACACAGAAAGATGCGTACCTATAAAAGGAGACATTCTTGTGTCTAAGGTTCATGGTCTAAGGCCTAAGTATAGGCAATAATATATTTTCCTCAATTTTTTAATAGTCCCATACTATAAATGATAAATGATAATGTTTAATTGTGCAGCCTGTAATTCCATTTTTGTCAGCAACACTGCACATTAATAAGTTTGGAAATAATTGTAAATATCTCTATCAACATAGAGTAAAAAATTAACCTACAAAATATCAAGATTGGAGTGAAAATTAAACCTAGTAAAGAAGGTTCACATATTCTGTTTAAAAGCCTGCCTTGAGTCATCACATATAAACACCAACAGAGACCTTCTGTGACATGTATTGGGAAGAAAAATCACTGGGAAAAGATTGCAGTTCTCTGCTTCAGACTCACAGTGTCACTGTTGGACAAGGCGGCAATCCAAGGGCAGCTGAAGTTCCACTGATGCTTTCTGCAGAGAGATCTCTTTGTCCCAAACTGCACATCGGGAATATCAGCAGACGCTGGAGCAAACGTTTCAGCTGGAAAACAGAAAACACTGCAGCATATACTAATTAAACCAAAAGATCCAGTTCTTTCTTTTACTGGGCAAAATAAAATCTGTCTTCGTGGAAATCTGAAATCCTGTGCTCATCAAACAGAAGAGGAAAATGAAGATGAGAGGAATCCTTCATGGAGAGAGCTTTCAAACATCAGGGAGGTATATAACACTTCTGATATTTTCATCTTTGATTTGTGGAGCAGTTTTGGAAGAGGTTCACTATTCCATCCCTGAGGAGATGGCAAAGGGGTCTTTGGTGGGAAATCTTGCCAAGGATCTAGGACTGAATGCCAGAGAACTGAAGAACAGAAACCTGCATATCCTTTCTGAAGGTAAAAAGCCATATTTCACTATCAGTGCACAAAATGGAAACATGTATGTAAATGAAAGGATAGATCGTGAGGAAATATGTGGGGAGAGTGTACACTGTCTAATTAATTTTGAAGCTGTGGTTGAAAATCCTTTGAATGTTTTCCATATTATTGTAGCAATTCAAGACATTAATGATAATATGCCACAGTTCTTAAATGAAATCATGAGGCTTGAAATTATTGAATCCACATTACCAGGTACAAGATTTCATACTGGGAAAGCGGAAGATCCTGATATTGGGACTAATTCTCTCCAGAATTACCAGCTAAGTCCAAATCACTATTTCATTCTAGAGATTCGACAGGGAGAAGATGGCCATAAATATGCAGAATTGGTGTTGCAAAAATCTTTGGATCGGGAAAGTGATCACTCCCTTCAGTTGATCCTTACGGCCCTGGATGGGGGTGAACCCAGAAAAACTGGGACTGCCCAGATATGGATTAACGTCACAGATGCCAATGACAACCCACCAGTCTTCACTCAAGAGGTTTATACAGTTAACCTGAGGGAAAATTCTCGTGTGGGTTCCCCCATACTCCAAGTAAAAGCCTCTGATAGAGATGAAGGTCTGAATGCCCAAATTCATTATACATTTAGTAATATTCCTAAAAGAGCCTACCAAAAATTTGACCTATTTCCACAAAATGGAACAATTACAATTAAGGAAGCTCTTGACTTTGAGGAAACAGAGAAGTACACTATGACAGTTGAAGCAAGAGATGGAGGAGGATTAGTGGCTCATTGTAATGTCAATATAAAGATTCTAGATGAGAATGACAATGCACCAGAGATCATTCTGGCCTCCTTATCTAGTCCAGTTCCTGAAGACTCTGCTTTTGGAACAGTAATAGCTCTCATCAACGTAAAGGATAGGGATTCTGGAGAAAATGGAAAAAGTACATGCCACTTACAAAGTAATGTACCATTTAAAATAGTGTCAACATCTAAGAACTACTATAAAATCCTCACAGACAGTCCTTTGGACAGAGAAAAAGCCTCAGGATACAACATCACAATCACAGCCACCGACAAAGGTAGCCCCCCTCTCTCCTCCAACAAAACCATCTCCCTGCAGATTTCAGACATCAATGACAACCCCCCTGCCTTTGAAAAACCAACCTACAGTGTCTTTGTGCCTGAAAACAATCCCTCAGGTGCCTCGATTTTTGCCATCAAAGCCTCGGACCCAGATCTGGACCGCAACTCACGTATCACTTACTCCATCCTCAACAGCAACATGGAGGAGCTGCCTCTCTCCTCTTACGTCTCCATCAACTCTGAGACGGGAACTATCTATGCACAGCGCTCTTTTGACTATGAGCAATTCCGGGAGTTTCAGATCCAAGTGAAGGCCCAAGATGGCGGCTCTCCCTCTCTCAGCAACAACGCCACCGTGTGGGTGTACATTTTGGATCAGAATGATAACAGCCCTCGAGTTCTGTATCCTGTCCCGGGTGTTGAGGGCTCTGCCTTGTTTGAGATGGTTCCTCATTCAGCAGAGCCAGGCTACCTCGTGACCAAAGTGGTGGCTGTGGACGCGGACTCTGGGCACAATGCCTGGCTCTCCTACCAAGTGCTGCAGGTCACAGAGCCGGCCCTCTTCACCATTGGGACCCACACGGGAGAGATCAGGACGTCACGAGCCCTTCTGGAGAAAGATGCTGTGAAGCAGAAGCTGGTCATCTTGGTGAAAGACAATGGGAAGGCTTCGCTCTCAGCTACTGTGGTCCTCAACCTTGTGATTGCCGAGAACTTCCAAGAGGCACTTCCAGAAATGACTAGGCAATCCAGTGACACAGAACATCATTCTGACCTCCAGTTTTACTTGGTGCTGGCTTTGGCATTGATCTCATTTTTATTCCTTCTGACGGTGATATTGGTCATTGTCATGAAACTTCGACAATCAGGAAATCCCAAATTATTCCAATGTTTTGAACCTAATGCTTTTTCTAAGGCGCAGGTCATATTTCCACCAAACTATGAAGAAGGAACTTTACCTTATTCCTACCAACTCTGCCTATCATCAGAGATGAGGAAAGAGCAGATCTCTTTCCCCAAACCCCATATCCAGGTGGCAGAAAACTTGCTATGCAATGATAGCTCTCAGGTGGTTCTTGTGGATGGCAACTGTGGGGATGCCAGTGCCAAAGAGGAGGTTGGTGAGCAGGTAAGCTTTGCTTTCAGAAACTGTGATGTAGGCACCACAACCTTGCTCCTTGTATGAGCAAAACTAGTATTTTTAGTTGTCTTCCTCTTAACTGCCTGATTTACTAAATGAGAGAACTAAAAAAAATCAAATTATATTACTAGCACCAGCTGTTCAGACTGTAGAAAACTTTTTTTACAAGTAGTCTACAAATTGCAATGACAGAGGCAAATTCAATGCTAAGTCTGAAAATGACATTCAGGTGAGTCTTCATGAATTATGGAATTTATATCCTGTTCTTCCTTCTAGTAATTTTCTTCCTGTAGGTTATTAAAATATCACTATCATTATATACAGTAGTTATTTTTTAGTTCCTCCTAGAGGTTAAATATGTGGATTTTTACTTCGTTCACTCACATAGTTTATTCATCCTGTTCTGGTTCGAGTTAACTGAAAAATGTGTAGAACATGAATGCTTCCTATTTGTTCATAGTAGATCTTTTGGAGTGTTTTGGACTTCTCTGGAAGATTTACGTATAAAGATCTTGTATGAGATGCTGAATGCTCAGAAAAGGGCAACTAAGATGGTCAAGTGGGTGGAACAACTTCTTTATTCGGAAAAAATGCAACGCTTAACAATATTTAGTTTAGATCAAAGACAAGGGAGAAGCGATATGGTCCTTCCAGTGCCACATTTCAACCACATCTACAGGACAGCAAGTAATTTAAGTGGGAGGTGCAAGGCAACCAATGCTAGGATGCAACATTTTTGTGGGGCATGTCCTGAAATGAAAGGTTCCGGGTGTTTATAATAAGGGAAGTTGAAATAATAACAGGATACACTTTATCAACAGTTATTCTGATTGTTTTATTCAGTTGTCTTAAGGGTTGAATACTAGCAGAGTATTAGTCCAAGATTTACTAACTATAGCAAGAACAACTATTTGGTATAAGTTGAGTGGAGTGTGTGGTTAAGAACACCAGCTTTACAGGAGTGGATTATTAGGGTATGGGATATTTTATCTATCATTAAACTAATGAATATGGTAAGAGTCAGAGTGGGGAGACTGATAACATTGTTGTGGAAAAATAGACCATTTTCATACTTAATTTGTGCAATAAGGTTCAAGATAATACAGACGCACACACACTGTTAGAAACTTTATAAATCGGTATGCTTTCTTAGAGTGTATAATATAAAACTATTGAAACTTGTATCCAGACATTATTTTTATTTATACAGAACAATCACACATACTTTACACATTTTAATAAATAAATAACTTATGGGAATTGCTCCCACAAAAAGCTGTGATGGCCACTAACGTGGATGCCTTATAGACAACTTCATGGTGGTCGCAAGTCGTGCTGACTATATCCCGTCAGGTACTAGAAGCAGGATGCCTCCAGATGCCACAGTGGGAGACAAGCTGCTTAATAAGAAAGGCCTTAGGTCTGATCCAGCAAGGCTCTTCTTATGTTGCTACATTTTAATGAAAGGAATTGTGTGCCCTGATGTTGTATGATAGACTGACAAAGGACTATAAGCATGTTAAAGTGAGGCAATGCTCTGCTGGAGATCCCTTGGGTATGTAGCTTCCATTCAATGGGGTTCAATTTCAGTGGGATAGACATCAACGCAAAACATGTTTTCAATAGGCTGTATATCTCCAGACTGGGTTTTGAGTCTTGTGAGCTGTTATGCGCAGCAATCAGAGGAGCTGTTGCTTTAATGTGTACAAACTGAAAGCAAATAACTTGAAATTTGTTAAAGGGAAAGTACTGTACATTGCACAACATGGTTTTCCTTGCAGTTCCTTGAGTGGTCCTCTAAGTGTCAGTGTTGGCCAGTATGAGAGCCAGAGAGAGGATAGAGATCCATTGATGCTTCCTAGACTGCAGTAACTCCCATCACTGCTATTCAGATCAAGTCAGCTGAAGAGCACAGAGACAGGGAACTCTTGCAGAGAAGGAAAAATCTCTTTTGCTTTGCACACCTATAAGAACAAGGGCAGTTTATTCTTTTTCAGTGATACCTCATGTTGTTTCCTTCATCACTGTGAGAGCTTGAGCATAGGAAACTGAGAAAAGGAAGCAGCCTGTTTTTGAGAGAACCAGCCAGATGGAGAGAAGGCACCCAGGGAATGGCAGGGCACTCACAAGGCAAGTACTGCTTCTCTCTCTATTGTCTTTTACCTGTTGGGCTGCATCAGAGCAGATTCATTATTCAACCCCTGAGGAGATGGCAAAGGGTTCCGTTGTGGGGAACCTCGCCAAGGACCTGGGACTGAGCACCAAAGAGCTAAAACATCGCAATCTGCACACTGTGTCTGTGGCTAAAATGCAGCATTTCAGTATCAATGCAGAGAATGGAAACCTCTATGTAAATGACAGGATTGATAGGGAGGGGATATGTGGCAGAAATCCACTTTGCTTTGTTCAGTTTGAAGTTGTGGTAGAAAACCCTCTGAATGTTTTCCATGTCACAGTAGAAATCCAGGATGTTAATGATAATGCACCCCAGTTCCTGAATAGCAATATCAATTTAGAGATCCTTGAATCCACTTTACTAGGCACTCGATTTCTCCTTGGGAAAGCGGAAGATCCTGACATTGGGATGAACTCTCTCCAGGATTACCAGCTGAGCTCCAATCAGTACTTCAATTTGGAAGTTAGAGAGAGAAAAGATGGAAATAAATATGCAGAACTGGTGTTGCAGAAATCTTTGGATCGGGAAAAAGAGCAGACCCTTCACTTGGTTCTTACCGCTATGGATGGGGGTGAGCCTAGGAAAACTGGAACAGCACAGATACGGATTAATATCACTGATGCCAATGACAACCCTCCCATTTTCACTCAAGAGGTGTACAAGGTCAGTTTGAGTGAAAATGCTCCTATTGGATCCACGGTGCTCCAGGTCATAGCCTCTGATGATGATGAAGGTACAAATGCCCAAATCAGGTATCATTTCAGCAACATACCAGCAACTTCCCAAGAGAAATTCAGTCTAGATCCCATTGGTGGCGTAATCAACCTCTTGGAGCGACTGGATTTTGAGGACAACGATGAATATACTATGACGGTTGCTGCAAAAGATGGCGGAGGATTGGTGACTCATTGCAATATTGAGATAAGGGTTCTTGATGAGAATGATAATGCCCCGGATGTGACCTTAACCTCCATGTTCAGCCCTGTTCCTGAAGATTCACCATCTGGAACCTTAATTGCTCTGATCAATGTAAATGACAAAGATGCTGGTGATAATGGAAAAGTTACCTGCTATTTAAACAGTGATTTGCCCTTCAAGATTATTTCCTCATCTAACAATTTCTACAAACTTCTGACAGTCAGCCCTTTGGACAGAGAAAAAGCTCCTGCATATAATATTACAATCACAGCCACTGACAAAGGAACTTCGCCTCTTTCCACACACAAAACGATCTCACTACAGGTTTCGGATATCAATGATAATGCCCCTTCCTTTCAGAAATCTTCATATGTTATCTATGTGCCAGAAAACAATCCTTCAGGTGCCTCCATTTTCACCATCAAAGCCTCTGATCCCGATATCGACCAGAACTCACGGATCACATACTCCATACTCAATAGCAACATCGAGGAGCTTCCCATCTCCTCCTATATCTCCATTAATTCTGAGACTGGCACCATCTATGCCCAGAGATCCTTTGACTATGAACAATTCAGAGAGCTCCATCTGCAAGTGAAGGCCCAAGATGGGGGTTCTCCCCCTCTCAGCAGCAATGTGACCGTCAAAGTGTTTGTTCTTGACAGGAATGATAACAGCCCTCGTATCCTGTCCCCCTCACAAGAAGCCAAGGGCTCAGCCTTGTTTGAGATGGTGCCTCGTTCGGCCGAGGCAGATTATCTTGTCACCAAGGTGGTGGCCGTGGATGCAGATTCTGGACACAACGCCTGGCTCTCCTACCACCTGACTCAGGCCACTGAGCCGGCACTCTTCACGGTTGGTTCTCATACTGGAGAGATCAGGACCGCCAGGGCCTTTGTGGAGAGAGACGCTGTGAAACAGAGACTGGTCGTTATGGTGAAGGATAACGGGCAGCCGTCTCTCTCGGCCACCATTACTCTGAACCTGGTGTTTGCTGAGAACTTTCAGGAGGCCCTTCCGGAAATGAAGAGCCAACCCAGCAGCTCGGAGTATCAGTCTGACCTGCAGTTCTACTTGGTGCTGGCCTTAGCTGTGATCTCCTTCTTGTTCCTCTTGACTGTGATTCTGGCCGTTACAATGAAGCTCCGTCAATCAGGGCATCCCAGGTTCCTACAGTGCTTTGGTCCTGTTCCCCATTCCAAGAATGGTGCCATCTTCCCACCCAACTTTGAAGATGGGACTTTGCCCTATTCCTACCAGCTGTGTCTGTCTTCTGAGACCAGGAAGAATGAGTTTGCCTTCCTGACACCCAATGTTCAGATGGTAGACAATATTCTTAGCGGTGAGAAACCTGCTGTGCCTTTTACAGGCAATGAAGGAAACAATTTTCATTCTGAGATGGCTAATGGTGAAGAGGTAAGGTTTGTTCTCTGTATTTACATGTGTTGTACACTCTGTAGTTCTTTACCATTAAGTGGCATTGCAATACAACCTTTTTATGCAGCATATGTACCTGCCTTTTAAATTTTCAGTCTTTAGTTAATTTTCCATCTAGATTCATAAATCATCACCTTCTTTATATATAGTAAACAGCTGAGGCTAAACTATCTGTTTCAGGTGTAGTCTATTTTCTCCATTGCATTTTGAGATTTTCAGTTCAGTCCTAACCATATCTACCCAGATGTGAGTCCTGTTGAATTCAGTGTGACTTTCTCTCAAGTAAGAGTGCTTAGGATTTAAGCTTTGGAATTTGAATAGTGGGAACATGAAATTAAATGAAGTTAGATGGATATATATATTGCTCATTTAATCTTATGAATGGGTGTGGAATGTGCCGACGTTTTTATTATGTCATTGAGGAGGTGCACTTCTTTCTGTATGGCAGAGTCGTGTGCTATTGAGTTCAATCGTGCTTACTCCCAGGTTGTACAGTCAGACCTTGGAAGTCGAACAGAATCTGTTCCAGAAGTTTGTTTGACTTCCAAAATGTTTGAAAACCAAATTGTTGCTTCTGATTGGATGCAGGAAGCTCCTGCAGCCAATCAGAGGTCTCGGAACCCCCATTGGACATTTGGGTTCCAAAAGAATGTTTGCAAACCGGAACAATCACTTCCAGGTTTGCGGCATTCGGGAGCCAAAACGTCCGAGTTCCAGGGTGTTTGGGATACAAAGTACGATCGTATTCCGGCTTTCCAGCATAAGTAGCTTGAACATTAAATAATATAGTAAATGAGGAAGATAATTATTTCCTTTTGAATCAAGAATGGTCAACTACAACATTGAATTATTGGAGTACAATGTATCATTTTTCACCAGTAGTGCATTGTAGCTACCTGGATTTAAAATAATATGATATGGCTTCACTAGGTCTAAAATGATGTTAATTTCAGATATACTAGAGTCCTTACAAAAGTCTGAATAGGCTACTTGTGGTTCATGTTGAAGAACATTGTACAAAGTACTTTGACATCATAGTTCGGATCTACAGTTTCCCTGTTTCATTTAACAGTGCAGATTGGATTTCACTGATCAAATTGTTGGTATTTAATTGAGCACTGGATGCAATGCTTAACCCATTGTTTTAATGTAGGAGGTCATGTGTAATGTGGATGCAACCTTTTTATGTGTATCTTTGAACTCCACAGAAGACGCTTTTACTTTAATCTTTCGGAGGTGTAAATTGTGCAGCATGTTCTCAATGCTGCCTCTGTGGACAGTTGTGGTGGGTATGGCGGCACCATCTCTAGGCCTCTGTTTTGGCATGGCAGTATCTCCAATTGGGGCTGAATGGTAGTATTTTGTTCTTGTTGCTAAATTGGCCGAATGAGAGGATGAATGACAGGAGCTTTCTCATCTGCTAGGCAGTCAATAATTAAAGACTGGCTGTATTTGGACCCCAGCCATTCTTTTTAAATGTGCCACAACTAGCAAGTGCTATGTAGGTTAGAAAGCATGAGGATCCTATAGTGGGCAGCCCAAGACCTGAAAGGAGAGTTACCCAAACCAACCTCCATGGTATTCTTACTAATTTGGGAGAATCTGGTCATGGCAATTATTCTTCTGTACTGATGACTTCAGTGACTGTAGCACTTACTGGCTCAGGGCTGATGATACCTAAAGGTCCTCATTTGCACTCAGTGTAGCTGAGGGGGTGGGCACTGAAGAGAAAAGACCAGTTTCAATATTGATCCAATACTTGGACCCAGAATGGCGACAACTGCTTAATGTGTTTGGCAGAAAAGACAGTTCCTAGCCTCCATCTTGGCATTAAGTATGTCATCACTGAGGTTGTAGAAGTAGTATTATTTAATCATATGTAGATCAGACTTGTAAGTAAATAAGTTGTGGCACATAGTCAAATCCATTAACTGTGTCTGGCTTCATGCTGGGGTGTGGAAGCAAACACAGACCACACTTTTTTTTCTTTTTCCTGTATTGTGTAGATCAATCATGTTTCAGTATGTGTGATATAAAATCCACCACCAGGTCAAGACTAATTGGCAGTGGTCTTCTAGAGTAGAGCGTGGATATTGGTTATTTAGCTGGAGATACATTAATGCCCTTTATGCGCAACTAGTTGATCATATTTATTTTATAGTTGTAAACTGCTTAGAGGCTGCTTTTGCTGAAGAAATCTGAATTGTGCTGCTTTTGCTGAAGAAATCTGAATTGTGGCTATCTTGGAAGGTATATGTATTATTTAGGGTTGCAGGTTTTGGTGTCCTCGGGTGTCTTCCCGTGTAAAAGTTGGGGTGTCTAGGCGACGTTTCGACGAGGTCTCACTCGTCATCTTCAGGCTGGTGCTTTCGGCTACCCCAACTTTTACACGGGAAGACACCCGAGGACACCAAAACCTGCATTCCTGTACCCGTGAAAATCTACGAAAGCAAATATTATTTAGGGTTATGTATATAGTGGGCTGAATCCAGACTTGGCCATACATAGAGCCGAAGCATTGAAATCAACTTGACAAGTTAGCTATTACTGAGTTAAACCACATTGATTTTTGTGGTTCAGCTATAGCCATGACTAAGGCTGCTATCCAAATCCTGGCTTGGGTGTCGTGAGGCATAACAGAGCAAAGAGACCACTGTCACATCGGCAGCATTGCTGCTGGTCTGGGCAGAAGGTGGAGGGGCACCTCACTTAGACCCACATCAGGTCCATTGCCATCCCAGGACAGTAGTGGGACTGGCTCCTGTCTCTCCCTGTCCTTGCCCCTTTCAGAATTTTTCATCAGCTGTCATGAGTGGAGATCCCACTGGCATGACTTCTAACCAAGCATACATTTGGCAGAGGGAACAGGCAATTCTGCCCCAGCAGAGTGACCCCCTGTGGGTAGAGGCCAGTAGGGCTTGGCTGAGGAACAGCTCCAACCAATCCAAACCCTATCACCACCACCAGCGCAGTGCAAAAGATTGCAGGCTAAGTCTGGAGCTAAAGCTGAGTAAAGTTCCTCAAATATCCAGGATTTGTCAGAACAGCTACATTACCTCCCGGGTTAAAATACTTATAATGTATAATATTATATAGTATTAGTGCAATTATTCCCATACTGCAGAAGAGCCTTGAGGGAAGTGTGGCTTACTTAAAGGAACCTGCTGAGTTCATGCCAAATGCAGGACATAAACTGCATTACTATTCTGTTTCTTACACTACACCAGCTGAAGACACTTAAAGCACATTGAACACTTGAATTGCACTTAATTCAATTTATAAACAGAGGTTGGATGTCCATCTGCCATGGATGCTTTAACTGAGATTCCTGCATTGCCGGGGGTTGGACTAGATGACCCCTGGGGTCCCTTTCAACTCTAAGATTCCATCATTCTATCTCTCCTTCCTTGGAGGCTTTTAAAACCTTGAATAAAATAATTTCCTCAATTCTCCCATCGTCTTTTTTCTTTATACACCGTAACACTTCATAGAGAAATCCACTAGAGAAATTCAATTTTTCTCTTAGAGAGGTTTACAGATTGATATTCTTGGTAAAAATTGTAAGTGCTTTAAATTGAGGAAATGAATCTATACTATGTTTTTATTGCTTGTTCTTTATTGCAAATACTCCTTTGGAGTTGATTTTTTTTCTTACCTGTAATACTAGTGAAAAGATAACACAAACAAAACACAAATATTTCTGCTTTATAACAGAAGAGGGTTCACATATCCTGTATCAGAATATAGTTTGAGTCATTAAATATAAATACCACCATGAAGAAAAATCACTGGGAAAAGATTGCAGTTCTCTGCTTCAGACTCACAGTGTCACTGTTGGACAAGACGGCAATCCAAGGGCAGCTGAAGTTCCACTGATGCTTTCTGCAGAGAGATCTCTTTGTCCCAAACTGCACATCGGGAATACCAGCAGACACTGGAGCAAGCGTTTCAGCTGGAAAACAGAAAACACTGCAGCATATACTAATTAAACCAAAGGATCCAGTTCTTTTTTTTTCAGTGCAAATATATATATATATATCCTGTCTTGGTGGAAATCTGAAATCCTGTGCTCATCAAACAGAAGAGGAAAATGAAGAGAAGAGGAATCCTGCCTGGAGAGAGCTTTCAAACACGAGGAAGGTATATAACACTTCTGATATTTTCATCTTTGTTCTGTGGAGCAGTTTTGGAAGAGGTTAACTATTCCATCCCTGAGGAGATGGCAAAGGGATCTTTGGTGGGAAATCTTGCCAAGGATCTGGGACTAAATGCCAGAGAACTGAGGAATAGAAACCTGCATATCATTTCTGAAGGTAAAAAGCCATATTTCACTATCAATGCTGAAAATGGAAACCTGTATGTGAATGAGAGGATAGATCGTGAGGGAATGTGTAGAGAGAGCACACACTGCATTATTGATTTTGAAGCTGTGGTGGAAAAGCCATTGAATGTTTTCCATGTAAGTGTAGCAATTCAGGACATTAATGATAATGCCCCACAATTCATAAAGGGCAATATTGGGCTTCAAATAATTGAATCCACATTGCCAGGTGCCAAATTTCTTCTTGGGAAAGCTCAAGATCCTGATATTGGGATTAATTCTCTCCAAAATTACCAGCTAGGTTCAAATCACTATTTCACTGTAGAGATTCGACAGAGAGAAGATGGCCATAAATATGCAGAATTGATGTTGCAGAAACCTTTGGATCGGGAAAGTGATCACTCCCTTCAGTTGATCCTTACGGCCCTGGATGGGGGTGAACCTAGAAAAACTGGGACTGCCCAGATATGGATTAATGTCACAGATGCCAATGACAACCCACCAGTCTTCACTCAAGAGGTTTATACAGTTAGCCTGAGGGAAAATTCCCCCGTGGGGTCCCCAATACTGCAAGTAAAAGCCTCTGATAGGGATGAAGGTCTAAATGCACATATTAGTTATATTTTTAATAACATCCCAGAAACAGCCCACCAAATATTTGAACTAGATCCACAAAGTGGAACAATTACAATTAAGGAAGCTCTTGACTTTGAGGAAACAGAGAAGTACACTATGACCGTTGAAGCAAGAGATGGAGGTGGATTAGTGGCTCATTGTAATGTTGATATCAAGATTATAGATGAGAATGACAATGCTCCAGAGGTCATTCTTGCCTCCTTATCTAGCCCAATTCCTGAAGACTCTGTTTCTGGAACAGTAATAGCTCTCATCAACGTAAAGGATAAAGATTCTGGAGAAAATGGAAAAATTACATGCCATCTACAAGGTAACGTACCATTTAAAATAGAGTCTGTATCTAAGAACTACTACAAAATCCTTACAGACAGTCCTTTGGACAGAGAAAAAGCCTCAGGATACAACATCACAATCACAGCCACCGACAAAGGTAGCCCCCCTCTCTCCTCCAACAAAACCATCTCCCTGCAGATTTCAGACATCAATGACAACCCCCCTGCCTTTGAAAAACCAACCTACAGTGTCTTTGTACCAGAAAACAATCCCTCAGGTGCCTCCATTTTCTCCATCAAAGCCTCGGACCCGGACCTGGACCGCAACTCACGTATCACTTACTCCATCCTCAACAGCAACATGGAGGAGCTGCCTCTCTCCTCTTACGTCTCCATCAACTCTGAGATGGGAACTATCTATGCACAGCGCTCCTTTGACTATGAGCAATTCAGGGAGTTTCAGATCCAAGTGAAGGCCCAAGATGGTGGCTCTCCCTCTCTCAGCAACAATGCCACCGTGTGGGTGTACATTTTAGATCAGAACGATAACAGCCCTCGTGTTCTCTATCCTGTCCCGGGCGCTGAGGGCTCTGCCTTGTTTGAGATGGTTCCTCACTCGGCAGAGCCAGGCTACCTAGTGACCAAAGTGGTGGCTGTGGACGCGGACTCTGGGCACAATGCCTGGCTCTCCTACCAAGTGCTGCAGGCCACAGAGCCGGCCCTTTTCACCATTGGGACCCACACGGGAGAGATCAGGACGTCACGAGCCCTTCTGGAGAAAGATGCTGTGAAACAGAAGCTGGTCATCTTGGTGAAGGACAATGGGAAGGCTCCACGCTCAGCTACTGTGGTTCTCAACCTCGTGGTTGCTGAGAACTTCCAAGAGGCACTTCCAGAAATGACTAGGCAATCCAGTGACACAGAGCATCATTCTGACCTCCAGTTTTACTTGGTGCTGGCTTTGGCATTGATCTCATTTTTGTTCCTCCTGACGGTGATACTGGTCATTGTCATGAAACTTCGACAATCAGGAAATCCCAAATTATCCCAATGCTTCGAACCTAATGCTTTTTCTAAGGCGCAGGTCATATTTCCACCAAACTATGAAGAAGGAACGTTACCTTATTCCTACCAACTCTGCCTATCGTCAGATATGAGGAAAGAGCAGATCTCTTTCCCCAAACCCCATATCCAGGTGGCAGAAAACTTGCTATGCAATGATAGCTCTCAGGTGGTTCTTGTGGATGGCAACTGTGGGGATGTCAATGCCAAAGAGGAGGTTGGTGAGCAGGTAAGCTTTGCTTTCAGAAACTGTGATGTTGGCAGCCCAGGCTTGCTCCTTGTAGGAATAAAACCAATCCTGTCTTTCTGTCAGAATGCACCAGCACTCAGTTCTGGCCCCTCTCAGGTAGGCACTTTTGCCATTATATGAGAACAAAGTAGGCACCTCTTTGCCTAAACAAATTGCACTGAGTAAAACTAATATTTTTAGCTTGCCGTCCTCTTACCTACCTGATTTAGTACATGAGAGAACTAGAAAAACATGAAATTATATTACTAGAACCTGCTGTTCAGAATGTAGAGAATTTTTTTTACAAGCCTTCAAGTTGCAATGGCAGGGGCATTTTCAATGCTGTAGCTGAAAATTATGTTCAGGTGAGTCTTGATCTTGTTATGGTTTAAAGGTAAAGGTAAAGGGACCCCTGACCATTTGGTCCAGTCGTGGCCGACTCTGGGGTTGCGGCGCTCATCTCACTTTACTGGCCAAGGGAGCTAGCATAAAGCTTCCGGGTCATGTGGCCAGCAGGACTAAGCCACTTCTGGCGAACCATAGCAGCACACGGAAACGCTGTTTACCTTCCCGCAGGAGCGGTACCTATTTATCTACTTACACTTTGACGTGCTTTCAAACTGCTAGGTTGGCAGGAGCTGAGACCGAGCAACAGGAACTCACCCCGTCGCGGGGATTCAAACCACCGACCTTCTGATCGGCAAGTCCTAGGCTCTGTGGTTTAACCCACAGTGTCACCCGCGTCCCTGTTGTTATGGTTTAACTTCTAGTAATTATGAATGAAATGGAAGAGTGCGGTGAATTTGAGTTTTCCATACTAATGTAGATATCAATAATAAAGTAACAGCAATTCAATGTAAGACCCCATGTAAGAAAGTGCAAAGAAATCTTTTTTTCACATATTTTGTCATCAGCGGTGACAAAACCATGGTAGAAATTGTTAGGAAAGGAATTGAAAATAAAACTGAAGAATGTTCAGGAAAGAGCAAGCACAATGACAGGTGGGTGGAGTAATTCCCCTATGAAAAAAGGTTATGACATTTTTTATTTTTAAGTTTAGGGGAGAAAAGGCAAATAAGGAAGGACATAATTGAGAGGCATAGATTTCAGCATAGTGTGGAATATGCAGAAATAGAAAAGTTTTTTCTCTCTCATAACTAACAAGAGGCTGTGATAGCCCACAGCCTGAATGGCTTTAAAAGCAATTTACACAAATTCCATGGCTACTAACCATGATATCTAGGTTCTGCCTCCACTGCCAGAGGCTATATGCCTGTGAGTATGAGGTTCATGGAATCACAGGTGGTGGCAGTGCTGTTGTGCTCATGTTCTGCTTGGGGGCTTCTCATGGGCTTCCGGTGGCCTCCATGAGTGCTGGACAAGCCCCACCTTTGGGCCAATATTGCAGGCTTCTTCTTATGTTATGTTTCTTTGTTCTTTATAACAATGTAAGTTATAGTTCACCTTATAGTTCAGCTATGGAATTTGCTACTACAAGATGCAGTGATCACCCCCAACTTGGTGGCTTTAAGGAGAATTAGATCATATGAGGGCTCCTACAGGAAAAATGGCAAGATGTAAATTTAATAAAGAAATTTATGGTGGATAAAGCCATCACTGGTTTGTAGTCATGGTGGCAATATTACCTCTAGTCCCAGAGGCATTGTGCCCCTGATTTTAGTTGCTGTGGTCCAAGAATGGAGCTTCTGAGAGGAATCTGGCCAGCCACTGTGGGAGACAGGATGCTTGACTGGATAGGCCATTGGTTTGATTCAGTAGGACTGTTCTTATGTTTTTATGGAATGGAATTCTGTGCATGGGTCTGCTGTGTGGTGTTGTGGGACAGACCGTAAGATGAAAACTTAATGAAATTAATTAATTGGGGAAAATTGCATCTTGTGGGCTATTATGTTGTTGTTGTTTAGTTGTTTAGTCGTGTCCAACTCTTCGTGACCCCATGGACCAGAGCACGCCAGGCACTCCTGTCTTCCACTGCCTCCCGCAGTTTGGTCAAACTCATGCTGGTAGCTTCAAGAACACCATCCAACCATCTCATCCTCTGTCGTCCCCTTCTCCTTGTGCCCTCCATCTTTCCCAACATCAGGGACTTTTCCAGGGAGTCTTCTCTTCTCATGAAGTGGCCAAAGTATTGGAGCCTCAGCTTCACGATCTGTCCTTCCAGTGAGCACTCAGGGCTGATTTCCTTAAGAATGGATAGGTTTGATCTTCTTGCAGTCCATGGGACTCTCAAGAGTCTCCTCCTCCATGTGGGCTATTATACAGAACAATAATAGGGGCTATTAGCATTAATGTGGACAAATCAAAATCAAACTACTTCTGTTATTTTCCAAGGAAACCTCTAAAGTATCATAAAATCCTTATGAATTAGAAATCTTGATTTCTTGTATCACTCTCTTACTTTGTCTTTCTGTTGCTCTCAGTTCCTGACCATCGTAATGTAATTATCACAATCTTTTTATTTAATGTATTTTTCATATACAACTTAATTGCCAAAGTCTCTAATCTGGCAGTACTTTGACATCCTCCTTCATCTAGAGCAAATGAGTTCAAATATACCGGTAATGGTGTGTACAAACTGCATGATAATGTGCATTCAGTGCCGGATTCAGATACACCTTTTGGGGGTGCTGTGCACACGTCATCCCGATGTCAGCCCTGTCCCACACTATTTGTCATTTTAGGTGTATCCTTCTGGAATGGATATAATCTGTTTTGTGCCAAGATTGTACTTCTCAAGCACTTGTTGCATGCATGTGTAGACCAAGAATGCTTTCTTAGGTCACCTCCTATTGGAGCAGATCTACTGGTGTTGCATGGCTGTGCCACTGCTCCTCACCTTGTTTAACCTGTCTGTGAATGAAAGAGGCAAAAACAAAAACGGAGCAGTACAGCAACTTAGCTCTCTCCATAAACATATGTATATGTATATGTATATCAACACATCAGTTTCCAACCCCCTCTCAAAAGACTGAAAAATATGTGCTTTTTAAAAGGTATGTGAAAATAGGAAGTACTGATGGGGAGGGGAACACAGAACTTCATTACACACTAGTTTGAAAACATGCCCACCTGTGTACAGACAATACAGAGAGTAGCTGCTACTTTTGATGATGTTATTGCACAAAGGTGTGTGAAATTGCAAACAACCAGGTCTTTTTTTCAGTAGCACCTCTCCTGAGCGTTCCGGCAGACCTGGGATGGATTGGGACTTGGCGTGGTGAGAGTTTTGGGCTCTTTTTAAGGTAGTTGATGTGGTGTGTGTTTTTGACGGCTCCCAAAAAGAAGCTTGACAACTTTGGGAGTTCCTTCACCTCTCTTAGTAAAGAAGAAGAAGAAGAAGAAGAAGAAGAAGAAGAAGAAGAAGAAGAAGAAGAAGAAGAAGAAGAAGAAGAAGAAGAAGTGGTGCAAACAACTACGTACAAAGTGAAGGGGGGATTTCCCCTGTGCATTTTAGAGGCTACGTGTACACAGCCTATGGTGTCCAACAAACCTATTTCACGCTGTTGGATCCAATACCATGCCAAGCGCTGGTAGAGCAATTACTGTAATTGTTCCTGCATTGGTGGTTAGATCCTGCTCCGGCCACAGGGGAGCAAATGCTGCAGAAGGAGCTCTGCATGGCACCAGCAAGTAGGAGGCAGGAGGCAGGGTCTGCTATGGAACTAATACCAGTGAACAGATTTTTATGACTCACCACTGCCTAAGTAGAAGCGGGAGAGATCTTAACATTGCTGCTTATTGTACTCTCAGTAAACAGAAAGGAAGAAAAAAAGGAAGGAAGGAAGGAAGGAAGGAAGGAAGGAAGGAAGGAAGGAAGGAAGGAAGGAAGGAAGGTGGGTGCATGGGATTCTCTGAAAATGTTCCTTACCTCCAGAATTTGGCAGATTGTAAAGATTCAACTGTAAGGACTTGTAAGGAAACTATAATCAAAAGCACAGAAAATAGCACTTCTGAAAGACAGAGGGAGCAGACCCTAGATGAATACTGTTATATGAGTCAGCATTGTGATGCTGTGGCGCAAAAGAGCTGGACCATGTGTAGTTTGCATTTACAGGAGAACTCTTGGAGTAGCCAGATTCCTACTAGGGACCGAGAAGAACTGTTCTGGATACATGCATTCCATAAATGCTGATTGACAGACATCTAACAACTTAGGAAAGATTCAAAAAAGAATTATTCCAGCCCCTCTGCTGCAGAAAATAATTATAATAAATAAATTTTCAGAAAATGTTTAATTAAGCATCCCTTAGTTTGCCTTTTTCATATAAAAAAGTTTTAGAATGTTTTACTTTGAAATTATTTTACAAGTTCCCTCCCCTCATAATGTTTTGTGAGGAATTCCTAGTAGATGCTGTGATGTATTAAGCCTTGAAAAGACACACATATTTCCAGTAAAAATGTTTTTAAAATACTATATATATTTAGGAGTCAATGTTCCAAGAGCTAGGGAAAATGCATGGAAACATAAGATTTTCATGACTTTCATCTAACATTAGGATTCCTATGTACAAATTTCCTTACTTGTTTATGCGATAACTGTGGAGTTGCCCATTACATACCTATGTAGAAAACTTAATCTTACCAAGGGAGGTTTAACTGACTTGTTGGTTTTTGGGGTTCTCTCCTTTTCTAGCAAATAAGAATCCACTTCTACGCTTACAAAGGATAACTTGGTGTTTCATGATAAATTAAAATAAATACTCACTTGGTTTTGTTTATCTGTGAAACAGTGTGCACATCAGCAGCATTCCCGCTTATGTGGGATACCTCAGTCAGTAGAGTATGAGACTCTTAATGTGGGTTTGAGCCCCATGTGGGACAAAAAGATTCCTGAATTGCAGGGGATTGGACTAGATCACCTTCAAAATCTGTGATCCTATTATATGTCTTGTGTATTGACACAAATAAATCCATTAAATTGATAGAGCAAGGAAACACAAGCATGACATTTAGTGATAAAATGGGTTAGTAATTAATTTGTGCATTGTATTTAAATATTTCTCATTATATATATATATATATATATATATATATACACACACACATGGAGTTGGATATACAATGAGAATCGAAACAAAAAAATGTAGTGTGTGCAGTTCCTGGCTGTGACTCTGAGTGTCGCTGTTGACCAACCAAGGCTAAGAAATACACGGAGAAATTCAGCCTTCCCAGATGAGCAGCTCAGCTCAGAAAATGCTGAGAGATCAGAGTTTCAGTGAACATTTTTGCGTTGGGAATCTCAGCTGCAAGTCCCTTTCTGGCAACACTCCGTCATCCTGAAACACAGATCTCCTCAACAGCTTCATATCAGACCAGGAATGGCAACAGCAAAGCATCCTCAAGCTTGCAAAAGGAGAGTTTTCTTTTTATTTCTATTTGCTAACATCTGCCAAGCCATCACCAGACAGATCCAGTACTCCATTCCTGAAGAAACGGAGAGAGGCTTTTTGGTGGGGGATATTGCGAGGGGTCTTGGACTGGATGCAAAGGAGCTCTCAGATCGTGGAATTCGCATTGTTTCCCCAGGTAGGACTCAGTATTTTGCTTTGAATTATAAGAGTGGCCATTTGCACACCACAAAGAGAATAGACAGAGAGGAGATCTGTGGTCAGGAAGAGAAATGCATTTTGAATTTTGAGATTATAGTTGAAGATTCAATGAAAATTTATGGAGTTGAAGTGGAAGTCACAGATATCAATGACCATGCACCCACCTTCCCGTCAGAGAAACTAGTGATAAATATCAGCGAGAATGCAGCTTTGGGGTCCCAGTTTCCCCTCTTGGAAGCTCAAGATCCTGATTTAGGAAACAATTCTCTACAGGGCTACA
The DNA here is from genome assembly GCF_964106915.1 of Podarcis gaigeae. NCBI lineage: Eukaryota > Metazoa > Chordata > Lepidosauria > Squamata > Lacertidae > Podarcis > Podarcis gaigeae. The sequence goes on along the minus strand of NC_139683.1, from coordinate 86,516,120 downwards.
AACTCAGCAACAATAGCCATTTTTCTTTGATTCTCCAAACATCAGTTAAGGGCAAACAATATGGAAAAATTGTGTTGGAAAGACCTCTGGACCATGAAAAAGAAGCAGTTCATAATCTTATCATCACCGCATATGATGGTGGTGATCCAGTCAGGAGTGGCACTGCACAGCTGCACATTACAGTCCTGGATGTGAATGACAATGCACCAATTTTTAGCCAACGCATTTATGAAGTGAGCGCAAGGGAGGATTTACCTATAGGAACCATTGTGGTTACATTAAAAGCTACTGATTTGGATGAAGGGACCAACAAAGAAATGACATTTTTATTTGCAAAAATGACAGAAAAGATTTCCCAGATATTTCACTTAGATACACACACAGGTGAGATAACTCTCATAGGAAGCTTAGACTACGAAGACTCTGCTCTTTATGAAATGGAGGTCCAAGTCCATGATAGTGGAGGTCTATTTGACACTTCAACTGTCATAGTATTTGTTACTGATGTAAATGACAATGCACCCAAACTGGAAATAACTTCACTTATCAGCTCCATCCCTGAAAACTCTCCACCAGCGACTGCAATAGCCCTTTTGAATGTGCAAGATGAGGATTCGGCAGAGAATGCAGAAGTCACATGCTCTATCCCCAGCAACCTCCCCTTTCTACTGACAAAAGCCTATGGCAACTACTACAGTTTGGTGACAGCAAGAGCCCTGGACAGAGAGCAGGTGGCAGCCTACAACATCACTGTCACAGTCACGGATCATGGAGCCCCTCCACTTTCAACATCAATTGTTATTCCACTTGAGATTTTAGACACAAACGACAACCCTCCACACTTCCTGCAATCCATTTATAATTCTTATTTAATGGAGAACAACCCAAGAGGGGCCTCCATATTTTCCCTGAAGGCCGATGATCCAGACTGTGGAGAGAACTCCAGAGTCACTTATTCCATCATTGAGCACAACATCAGTGACTCCCCAGTATCTTCCTTCCTCTCCATTAACTCTGAGACTGGGATTGTCTATGGCCTGATCTCTTTTGATTATGAAGAGATGAAGGAGATTAAGTTCCTGGTCAAGGCTCAGGACGGAGGTTCTCCACCACTCAGCTCCAGCATCTCAGTCACTCTCTTCATCCTGGACCAGAATGACAATGCTCCCCAAATCCTGTACCCCTCCCCTCCCACCGACGGCTCCACGGGGATAGAGCTGGCCCCTCACTCCTCTGAGCCAGGCTACCTGGTCACTAAGGTGGTGGCTGTGGATGCGGACTCTGGCCAGAATGCCTGGCTCTCCTACCAGCTGATCAAGGCCACCGAGCCAGGGCTCTTCACTCTGGGGCTCCACACGGGAGAGATCAGGACAGCCCGCTTCTTTCTGGAGAAAGATGCCCTCAAGCAAAGCCTGGTGGTTTTAGTGAAGGACAATGGGCAGCCACCTCTCTCTGCTTCAGCCACTCTCACTGTAGTGCTGGCTGACACCATCCCTGCAATCCTCTCAGACCTGAGCAGCATCTCAGCTCCTGTAGAGCCTCCGTCTGACCTCACTTTCTACCTGGTCCTTGCAGTGGCTTTTGTCTCCTGCTTGTTCTTCATCTTCCTCCTTGTGTTACTGGCAGTTAAACTTCATAGGTGGAGATATTCACAGTCTGGAACTGAGAAGTTTAGTGGAGTTCCAGTTTCCCAGTTTGTGGGGATTGACGGAGTCCGAGCATTTCTGCACTCCTACTGCCAGGAGGTTTCTCTCACTACAGACTCTAGGAAGAGCAATTTCGGATTTCCCAAGGGAAATATTTCCAATACTATGACCAGTCACCAGCCCTGTGAGATAAATGATCCCTTTCTCATTGCTGAAGAGATTGCAAACAGTAATGGGGATTCAGCCAATATACAGGTGAAGTCTTGCTATCAAATCAAAGGTTTTTCGCTTTATATTTTCAGTTAGACGTTAATGCCATTGATATTATTTGTTTTGCACTTGTTCTGAAGAAATGGAACTGGAGACATATTCTCTCATTTATACTTGTTCTCTTCAGATAAAATGAGGTTTTGGAGTTCACATACTTCACTTTTTGTATATGTGGTTGTTTCTGTCACAAGCAAATGCATGTAGAAATAGGAGAATTGTAAACAGCTTGTCCCACAAGAGCTTAAGCGCTTAAAGAGCAACCATGAGACAAATATTTGAGATATTCATATATTTTCTTGTTCAGCAATTTTTGCATGATTGTGCTGGTTATCTTGTTTTAATTGAATGCTTCTTTTGGAGCTTCTTTCTTGACCTTCTTGCCTCTTAGAAAGGTTATTTAGTTCTCAAAGAATAGTATCTGTGGGAAATCCAGCCTTCCCAAAATATTTGAACTTTGATTTACTGCCCTCTAATTCTGTGTCTGAAATAGTATATGTCTTTACTCATTGCATAAATCAGTTGTGTGTTTACTAAACAGGGTCAATAATCTATCTAATTAGTATTATCCAACCTTATGAGCAGTAGGTAACAGCTCAGGTGTTTCTCAGCCTAGTTTTGTTAGATGTTTTAAAAAAACTTGAGATATCAGGAATTAAACCTGTATACTAAGTAAGAACTAATTTAGTTTATTGGCCAAGTATATGAGCTGAAAGGCATGAAATTTGTAATTTGAATTTTGGCTCTTTTTGGTGACATTAAATGATTTATTGCATTTAAAAATGGAAATAGATCCCTTGGATGGGGCAGCAAGAGCAGGGTTGCAAGAAAAATCCTAACCCACTTCGTTATTTGCACTGAGAAGAAGAATGGTCCCATTGATACTGTCTCTGCACCCATGGTCATGATCCTGCTCCCCCAGTGACATCTATTTCCATTAAGAATGCATTCTCATTCAGTGTAATAAAACATTTAAAGCCACATATACTTTTGCCCTCATTAGGCATGTCACTTTTTCTCATTCTCAGCTGCTAATCTGTAATACCAGTGCAATAAATAACACTGGCCTAACACTCAGAAGTGCCATATAATGGCCAAGTATTGTCTCTGCCAGTGGGGAATGGCTTCCTGCCCTTTCCCTTCCCTTGGTTCAATCTCCCAGAATTTCATCATATAGAAAACAATGGTGTGTTAAATATTAGTGTAGTAGGATATTGTTGTTGTTGTTGTTGTTGTTTGGTCGTTTAGTCGTGTCCAACTCTTCGTGACCCCCTGGACCAGAGCACGCCAGGCACTCCTGTCTTCCACTGCCTCCCGCAGTTTGGTCAAACTCATGCTGGTAGCTTCGAGAACACTGTCCAACCATCTCGTCCTCTGTCGTCCCCTTCTCCTTGTGGCCTCCATCTTTCCCAACATCAGGGTCTTTTCCAGGGAGTCTTCTCTTCTCATGAGGTGGCCAAAGTACTGGAGCCTCAGCTTCACAATCTGTCCTTCCGGTGATCACTCACGGCTGATTTCCTTCAGAATGGATAGGTTTGATCTTCTTGCAGTCCATGGGACTCTCAAGTAGGATATTATAACAAGGCAAATTTATTTCACATTTTGAGCAATAATATTTGGCATCATCTGAGAGTCTAAAGAGGTCAGACAGGTATTTTAATAAGCCAGTGATGATACACAAAGCAATCCAACCCCCATTTCCACTGAGCCAGGGGACGGAGTTTGGATTAGGCAGAGACGTCCCCCTGCCTGGCTCTCTCAGCTCAGCTGACATCACCTTCTACCTGCTGGATGTGCAGGAGCCAATGGAGAGCCCCAAATGGGGCATTCTGAGGGCAGGGACATGGCTGAGCTGGCCCAGTAACTGCTGTATCCTGAGCCAGTCTTGCTGCAGTCATGTAACAGACTCGGACCAGGTCATTCTGGATCTCCATATTCTGCTATGGCTAATGTGAACAGCAGGGCTGTGGATTGGCAGTGGCCGCATAACTCTGCAAAGTCCCAACTGTGGGAGGGGGGTAGTTTTGATGTGTGTCCTCCTATAGTTGCCTCCAGTTAGCTCAAGCCATATGTAATTGTAGCTTTATCATCCTGGTATTTTATATGATTAAAAAAAAAACTTTCTGCAATATGAATGAGAGCAATGAAAATCTTTCAGTTCTGGATGGAGTTAGATAACTTTATAAAGAATGTCAGGCTTTTGTTAAATATGTCTGAACATGGCACAAGGCCTGTTTGCATTTCTATGATATGTCTTAGGAGCAGCAAAGAGATTTTCCTTGTTCGCTGAAATTGCATGGGGGTGCCACGCAGGATTGTTTTAGCTGTTGACAGGAAGTTACTACTCAATCTATCGCCACCACCCAAAGCAAGCTACCTCCTAAAGACCACTGTGGCATATTTTCAATAAAACCTAACAAAATTGCTCACATTGGTCCTATTTATACCTCAGAATCTAAAGATCTCCCTTCTAACACCTTAGACTTACAATTCTTTTATCACGCTGTCTCTTTTATCTGTTAACATTGGCAACTCATTACCACTCCTTGAAGATTCGCCACTTTTTCCCTGAGGAAACTGAGGAAGGCTCTTCACTTGGAAGTATCACCAAGGATCAGCAACTACTGGTGATAAAGAAACTCTCAAACCATGAACCATCCCACACTGTTTACCATGACAGGATTCAATTCTCTGCTTCAAATTAATGGCACAGTTTATTTGTGCTACACAGATATGTAATATGGTGGGGAAACGTTAAATATACTGGTTATAACTATACACAAGTATATATATTAACAATGTCACCATATTACCAATAAAAAGTGGACATGAGTATCATCTTCATGTAAACGAAACTGCAGTCCCAGATGCAATCTCAATTTTCACAATACTATCTAAAAAGCCACTGAAAGTAGCTCTAGCCTGTGTGTTCCTCTGCTGTCTTCTGACCCCTTTGCTGAAGACCTTGGAGAGAGCCACTGGCCTCCTCTGGGAGCTGCAGTCTCTTCAGTCAAAGTCCTAGTGCATGAAGAAGCTACACCCATTATTGACAAGGAAGGCAAAAGAGGAATCTTCCTTTGAATATGTCTGCAAAACGCTAACTGCCATCTCTGCCCACATCTACCATGAACTGAGGTTACTGAGAAGAGTAGCAGGGAAAAGAGAGCCCATACTTCACTTTGTTGCTGAAGGGAACTGAGTGAAGCGGGGGGGTGGGGGGAATTATCCAGAAGTTTATTCACACTTAGTATCTCAAAGGGCCTTCCACTGCATTTAAAAAGGGATAGTTTGTGCTTCTTTTGCATGTATGTGTAAGGGGAATAATGAAAATCTGCCAGAGTCACCAATCCCATTTTGAAAGGGAGCTGGATTGAGGCCAGTTAAAAAATAAATGAAATCTATTCATAACCAAACATTATGAGTGTAGTTACAGGTAGGTAGCTGTACTGGTCTGCTGTACTTGAAACAAAATAAAAAAATTCCTTCCAGTAGCACCTTAGAGACCAACTAAGTTTGTTATTGGTATGAGCTTTCATGTGCATGCACGAAGAAGTGTGCATGCACACGAAAGCTCATTCCAATAACAAACTTCGTTGGTCTCTATAATGAGTATAGTTTGTTTTATTTTTGTTTTATTTATATTGTCGTTTTGAACCTGTGCCCCACCCTGGAAGCCTTTGTTGCTGAAGGTGTGGACAATAAAAGTAATAAGTAATAAATATGCTAAACAAAGGAAAAGCTTTTTCAAATGCCCCACTTGCAATTGGCTAAAGAGAAAGTTCACATTGTGGAAACGTACTTTTTTTTAGCTCCATCTTTCTATGTTATGGTGAACATGGTTTTCCTTGCAGTTCCTTGAGTGGTCCTCTAAGTGTCAGTGTTGGCCAGTATGAGAGCCAGAGAGAGGATAGAGATTCAGTGATGCTTCCTAGACTGCAGTAACTCCCATCACTGCTGTTCAGATCAGGCCAACTGAAGAGCACAGAGACAGGGAACTCTTGCAGAGAAGGAAAAATCTCTTTTGCTTTGCACACATATGAGAACAAGGGCAGTTTATTCTTCCTCAGTGATACCTCATGTTGTTTCCTTCATCACTGTGAGAGCTTAAGCATAGGAAACTGAGAAAAGGAAGCAGCCTGTTTTTGAGAGAACCAGCCAGATGGAGAGAAGGCACCCAGGGAATGGCAGGGCACTCACAAGGCAAGTACTGCTTCTCTCTCTATTGTCTTTTACCTGTTGGGCTGCATCAGAGCAGATTCATTATTCAACCCCTGAGGAGATGGCAAAGGGTTCCGTTGTGGGGAACCTCGCCAAGGACCTGGGACTGAGCACCAAAGAGCTAAAACATCGCAATCTGCACACTGTGTCTGTGGCTAAAATGCAGCATTTCAGTATCAATGCAGAGAATGGAAACCTCTATGTAAATGACAGGATTGATAGGGAGGGGATATGTGGCAGAAATCCACTTTGCTTTGTTCAGTTTGAAGTTGTGGTAGAAAACCCGCTGAATGTTTTCCATGTAACAGTAGAAATCCAGGATGTTAATGATAATGCACCCCAGTTCCTGAATAGCAATATCAGTTTAGAGATCCTTGAATCCACTCTGCTAGGTACACAGTTTCTCCTTGGGAAGGCGGAAGATCCTGACATTGGGATGAACTCTCTCCAGGATTACCAGCTGAGCTCCAATCAGTACTTCACTTTGGAAGTTAGAGAGAGAAAAGATGGAAATAGTTATGCAGAATTAGTGCTAAATAAACCACTGGATCGGGAAAATGAACAGACCCTTCACTTAATCCTTACAGCCTTGGATGGCGGTCAGCCTAGGAAAACTGGGACTGCCCAGATACGGATAAATGTTACTGATGTCAATGACAACCGACCTGTTTTCACTCAAGAGGTGTACAAGGTCAGTTTGAGGGAGAATACTCCCCTTGGATCTCCTGTGCTTCAGGTTTCAGCCTCAGATAAAGATGAAGGTACAAATGCCCAAATCAGGTATCATTTCAGCAATATACCAGCAAATGTCCAATTGAAATTCAGACTGGATCCAATCAACGGTACAATCACTCTTATAGATCCGTTGGACTTTGAGGAAACCGAAAAATATACAATGATGTTTACAGCAAAAGATGGTGGCGGATTGTTGACACATTGCAATATTGAAATAACTGTGCTTGATGAGAATGATAATGCCCCAGAGGTGACGTTAGCCTCCATGTTCAGTCCTGTTCCTGAAGATTCTCTGCCGGGAACTGTAATTGCTCTGATTAATGTGAATGACAAAGATAGTGGTGATAATGGGAAGGTTACTTGCTACTTAAACGATGATTTACCTTTCAAAGTTCTTCCCTCATCTAACAATTACTTCAAGCTCCAGACAGACAGTCCTTTGGACAGAGAAATAGCTCCTGCATACAATATTACAATCACAGCAACTGATAAAGGAACTCCACCTCTTTCCACACACAAAACAATCTCACTACAGATCTCAGATATCAATGATAATGCCCCTACTTTTCAGAAACCATCCTACAACATCTACGTGCCAGAAAACAATCCTTCAGGTGCCTCCATTTTCACCATCAAAGCCTCTGATCCCGATATGGACCAGAACTCACGGATCACATACTCCATCCTCAACAGCAACATTGAGGAGCTTCCCATCTCCTCCTATATCTCCATAAATTCAGAGACCGGCACCATCTATGCCCAGAGATCCTTTGACTATGAACAATTCAGAGAGTTTCGGGTGCAAGTGAAGGCCCAAGATGGGGGTTCTCCCCCTCTCAGCACCAATGTGAGCGTCAGGGTGTTTGTTCTTGACAGGAATGATAACAGCCCTCGTATCCTGTCCCCCTCACAAGAAGCCAAGGGCTCAGCCTTGTTTGAGATGGTGCCTCGTTCGGCCGAGGCAGATTATCTTGTCACCAAGGTGGTGGCCGTGGATGCAGATTCTGGACACAATGCCTGGCTCTCCTACCACCTGACTCAGGCCACTGAGCCGGCACTCTTCACGGTTGGTTCTCATACTGGAGAGATCAGGACCGCCAGGGCCTTTGTGGAGAGAGACGTTGTGAAACAGAGACTGGTCATTATGGTGAAGGATAACGGGCAGCCGTCTCTCTCGGCCACCATTACTCTGAACCTGGTGTTTGCTGAGAACTTTCAGGAGGCCCTTCCGGAAATGAAGAGCCAACCCATCAGCTCGGAGTATCAGTCTGACCTGCAGTTCTACTTGGTGCTGGCCTTAGCTGTGATCTCCTTCTTGTTCCTCTTGACTGTGATTCTGGCCGTTACAATGAAGCTCCGTCAATCAGGGCATCCCAGGTTCCTACAGTGCTTTGGTCCTGTTCCCCATTCCAAGAATGGTGCCATCTTCCCACCCAACTTTGAAGATGGGACTTTGCCCTATTCCTACCAGCTGTGTCTGTCTTCTGAGACCAGGAAGAATGAGTTTGCCTTCCTGACACCCAATGTTCAGATTGCAGACAATATTATTGTTGGTGAAAATCCTGCTGTGCCTTTTACAAGCAACGGAGGAAGCAATTTAATTTCTGATATGGCAAGTGATGATAAGGTAGGGTTTATTCCAGAATATTTTTCATTGCACGCTGCATGATCTTTTACCATAACTGACACTGAAACATTATATGGAGGAGAATTCATTTTCTCTGACATATATGTTTACTGAAAAATGAGTTATTTAAATCTGGAAAGCAGTAGCTCAGCCTTATTTATTGGGCCCCTCATGAACCGTCTACTCATTTATGCATGATAAAAGAGTAAGGTTTATAGTGTCAAGGCAAAAATATCTAAGCATTGGATCCAAGTAGCTTTGCTTTACTCAGTTGGACTACTAAACCAGTTCTGTGGTATTTATGACGTTGGAAGTTAACAGTAGGATCCCATGCATGTCTACTCAAAAGGAACTCCAGGTGAAGTGAACATGTATAAGACTGCAGTCTCAGTGTCTTGGACTTTCAAAGTAATGATGTCCATAAGAAGTAGCTTTATTGAGGTTTCCAGAAGTAGTGTGCAGAAGTGCTGAATGATTTAAGAATAATTATATTTAGGATGCATCTGTATGCAAGCTTCTTGCTTGTGATTCGAGGACCCAATCCCCGCTTGGGGAATAAAGACACGTGGACACAGAATGTAAGGTTAATGGGTAAGGAAAAGGCCACAACTTTATTGATTACAGCATGTGAGAAGGTATTGGCTTAGGCATTGGACCACGGAACATTAGACTCCACCCACTCGTAGAGGGGTGAGTCTGAGGAGGGGTTAACCCCCAGTAGGGGAAGCCTGTTGATGCTAATCCAACTATAGGCTCTCTTCCGGATGTCACCAAGGGTCGTGCCATGGCTCCCCACTACACGGGCATCGGACAGGATCCACGACCGCCGGATTCCTTTAGCGGAATACCCAAAATTGCCGGGGAAGGCGATGGCCACTCCTTGCCCCCTGAAACACCAACAACACATTCCAATGCCTAACCACCAAATACCAGGAAAGTTGGGACGGTTGCTACGAGGTAGGCGGGAAAAAACCCAAGAGGCCGGGCCAATTTAGCCAATTGGAAAAAACTCCTTCCAGGCCCCCTGGTTAAACAGGGCGACCAACCAGAGGTCCATAGCAAAGTCTCAGGAACAGCTAATCTAAAGGGAGTGGAGGGTGGGTGACTCAAAGAAAATGTGTGTGCAATGGTGGGGATGGCTGCCGCGGCTGCGTTTGAGCAGCAAGCCACGCCCCCGCCGAGCTTCCCTATTGGGTGCCCAACTGGGGAGGGGCGTGGCACGCCAGCCCTGGAGTTGAAGCAGGGGGCGAAGCGCCCCCTGCATGACGCAGGAATCATCTCCCGATCACAACCCCTTCCCTTCCTGGGAGGAGGAAAGGCTTTGCTTCCACTCCTCTTTCCTGCCATATCCTCAGGTGCACACAAATGGCAATGTGTGGCTTTGCCTTCTCCTGCCCTCTCTCTTTTCCCATCACCCAGCCTTCAAATTATCTAAGCTCTGTACAGCAGCTAGTTGTAAACTGGAGCTCTGGGGGCTGGAAAAGTATAGGGGAAGTTTTTATGCGATTCCCATCAAAAGTAATGGCCAGCATGCTGCTTTAGATGCAAACTGACCATTTCTTTCTTCATTTGTAGTTGCTTCCTCATTTGGGGCAGGGGTTGGGCTTTGCCATTTTTCAGTGTTGTAGGGCCAAGCTGATCTCTTAAATACTGTTTATTAGGACAATTTGGGGATCCTCCAGAGCAGAGTCAGGACTGCAGGGAGGGGAGGGGAGAAGAAACATAAGCATTGGATGCAAACCAAACATATTGGTTATGGTATAAACTTCAGTGGACTCAAGTCATTGGGACTGAAAATATTCAATGAAGAGTGTGCTATAAATACTGTAAATCAAAATAAGGCTAAATGTAAGAGTGAGAACAAAAACTACACATTGTGATTCCATTTTCTGATACATCTCATCTATACCGGAAGTTCTATTTATGGCATACTGCCATTAAATTATAATTTTGTTTTACATTTTTTCATTCTATTGCCATTCTTCTTCTATTTGCATTTTGTCAACTATTCTTCTCCTTGAAATACGCAGTCCACCTGATCCATCTCTGTTCCATTTATTTGTTTCTTGTGGTCCTCTTATCATTTTTTATCTTCCTGGGTTGCCATATTTTGAATAGAAAAAAGAGGACACATTTGCCAACCTCTACTTTTAACTAATGTTTTAATGTATGTAAAATGACGACTCTCATTATACATACCCATGAAAAAGAGGACATGTCCTGGCAAAAGAGGACATATGGCAACCCTATGACATGGATTCAATTTTATTTCTTTTATTTCTTTGTTGCAGCCTCCTAGGTTTCTGTGTAGACCATCCTTTTAAAGCCTGTCTTTAAAACCCTGCGCAAACCGGTCATTTGGTTGGATTTGCAATTGTTCTCCAGATGCGTTCCAGACTTACTGTAGTAATTTTTGCATACACCATGAATGCACTATGACAAAACTTAGCATTTTTATGGCAGCAAAATATCAGATCACATGATTACTACACCCATCCTATTCCAGGAATCAGAGGCAACATCAAACCAATGAAACCACCATCTCATCCCAATCCTGGCCATTCTCTCACAGTTTATGTTAACATTTAACATAAACGTGTTGCCCCTAAACACACTTTCAGAGTTGTAATCTAAAAATGCTCTCTTATACATTCCTTCTGTGTGTTACTTGTAGTGAGGATCTTAATTTATCAGTGCTTATGAGTAATGAAGTAGGATTAACTGATTAACTAACCAGAAGCAGCAGGTTATATGGTGCAAGCATAGGTTTCTGTGTTTTTAGGAGATGTGTATATAAGGGAGTATTGTGGCCTGAGAGGGTCTCTTTCCTCTCACAATTCCACCCCTCCTGATCAACAAGAGAATGAATTCCATGCAATGTATCTGGGCCACTCTTATTTCAGTGTTGCTCCCACCAGTGTTCCCCCACCGAATCAAAATATCATATTGTTGGAAAGAGAAAGAGAAAGCAAACTAATCTAAGGCAATGTACCCCAGACTTAAAGACTCCTTAATAGATTGTTTTATAACTTTTTTCATGAAAATATCCAAAGAATGATACGGCACAATGTTCTATACAATGTCTGAATTGCTCCTACAACTGGAAATGTTCACCATAAATCTCTCTTCTGGTGCTGAACCTTCTTTTTTTCTAACATAGTTTTGAAATTTGACTTTGTTTCCTCTCTCTATGTTTCTCTAAGTTAGCACAGAAACTTCCATCATCTGCTCCTCCGTCTAACCTCACCTTCTACCTGGTCCTTACAGTGGCTTTTGTCTCCTGCTTGTTCCTCATCTTCCTCCTTGTGTTACTGGCCATCAGGTTGCACAGATGAGGAAATTCGCAGCTGGTTGAATTGGAGAGTGTGAATTTCAGTGGTGCTCCCTTCTCACAGTTTGTGGGGATCAATACATTGGTGATAGATGTAGTATAAATGTTTTCAGCTTTGCCATATTGGCAAGCTGTTGTATCCTCTGCATATGCATCTACATACCTAATTGTTAGTGGCACATTTCCTCCCTTGTTTGGAAAATGTACTGAAACATTGTTGTGAGTAGTCAAAGTCAAAAAAATCTACTGGTCTTGAGGGAAGAGTTTCAGAAAATTGCCCATTGGCATCAAACATTTCAGGTACTGTACAAGAATCCCATGAACACAGACCATCTTTACTGGACTGAATCTACAAAAAAGTGATCCTTTCCCTTCTTTTTTAAAAAATACTTTTTTACAAATACATTTTTTAAAAAATAAGGAATGTTAAAAGTGTGGATATATATATTTTTAAAGCAATTCTTATTTCAAAAAAGAAGGGAATATAAGGGATGAAATCCAGAACTTTCATCTAAGTAAAATATAATATTTTATATATGTAAAGTGATTTTCTTGCAAATGGCCTGTGAGGGATATTTTGTTGAAAACATTAAAAGTCTGAAGGGGTTGCACACATCCATCAATATGGTCAAGAACTTAGTACTGTAATACATAACACTATTGCTTTTAGTCACTAAATGTTGCTTTCAAAGTATTAAAATGTTTTTTTATGGAGAGGGAAAGCATATATTTCAGTTCTTCCGGTTTATTCTTGGAGCTGATTCACTTGCAGTTCTTCAGCTGGAACTCACAGTGCCGCTGTTGGCCAATTTGGGAAGCAAAGAGCTATTAGGGATCCACTGTCAGATTGCTACTTACCAGCTACAGAAAGAACAGACTACAAAGTCCTGCCTGCTGTTACTGAGATGAGGAAACAAATGGGATACAAGCAAACCGAGAGGGAAATCAAGGGAATCAACTTATTCTTCTGTATCCCTGTTTTCTGAACAACAACAAAAAGCTCACCTGCTCATTAGCAGGAGAATGGAGATGAGGATGGAAGTTATTCCTAGAGAAAGCTTCAGGGCACTCAGAAGCCACATTTTGCTTCTACTATTATTGTTTTTCCTCTGCTGGGAGATCTCAGAGTCAATTCACTATTCCATCCCTGAGGAGATGGCAAAGGGGTCCTTTGTAGGAAATCTTGCCAAGGATTTGGGACTGAATGCCAGAGAACTGAGGAATAGAAACCTGCATATCATTTCTGAAGGTAAAAAACCATATTTCAGTATCAATGCAGAAAATGGAAATGTGTATGTGAATGAGAGGATAGACCGTGAGGGAATGTGCAGAGAGAGCACACAGTGCTTCATTAATCTTGAAGCCTTAGTTGAAAATCCATTAAATGTTTTCCATGTAAGTGTAGCAATTCAGGACATTAATGACAATGTACCGCATTTCCTGGATGACAATATAAGGCTTGAAATAATTGAATCCACATTGCCAGGTGCCAGATTTCTCCTTGGGAAAGCTGAAGATCCTGATATTGGGAAGAATTCCCTTCATGACTACCAGTTAAGCCAAAATCACTTTTTCACGTTGGAGGTTCAAGATAGTCTGGATGGCCATAAATATGCAGAATTGCTCCTGCAAAAACCTTTGGATCGGGAAAGTGAGCACTCGCTTCAGTTGATCCTTATGGCCTTGGATGGGGGTGAACCCAGAAAAACTGGGACTGCCCAGATATGGATTAATGTCACAGATGCCAATGACAACCCACCAGTCTTCACTCAAGAGGTCTATGAGGTCAGTGTGAGGGAAAATTCCCCTCCTGGGTCTCCCATACTTCAGATTGCAGCTTCTGATAGAGACGAAGGTCCAAATAGTCAGATCAGTTATAGTTTCAGTAAAGTACCAGAAAAAGTCTACAAGAAATTTAGGATAGATGCACAAAATGGAATAATTATGAATACAGAGAATCTTGATTTTGAGGAAACAGAAAAGTACACTATGGCAATAAAAGCAAGAGATGGAGGAGGATTAGTGGCTCACTGTAAAATTGAAATAAAGATTATAGATGAGAATGACAATGCTCCAGAGGTCATTCTTGCCTCCTTATCTAGTCCAATTCCTGAAGATTCTGTTCCTGGGACAGTAATTGCTGTTATCAATGTAAAGGATAAAGATTCTGAAGAAAATGGAAAAATTTCATGCCATCTACAAGGTAATGTACCATTTAAAATCTTATCCTCATCTAACAATTATTACAAAATTCTCACAGATAGTCCATTGGACAGAGAAAAAGCCTCAGGATACAACATTACAATCACGGCCACTGACAAAGGTAGCCCTCCTCTCTCCTCCAACAAAACCATCTCCCTGCAGATTTCAGACATCAATGACAACCCCCCTGCCTTTGAAAAATCATCCTACAGTGCCTTTGTGCCTGAAAACAATCCCTCAGGTGCCTCCATTTTTGCCCTCAAAGCCTCGGACCCAGATCTGGACCACAACTCACGTATCACTTACTCCATCCTCAACAGCAACATGCAGGAGCTGCCTCTCTCCTCTTACGTCTCCATCAACTCTGAGACGGGAACTATCTATGCACAGCGCTCCTTTGACTATGAGCAATTCAGGGAGTTTCAGATCCAAGTGAAGGCCCAAGATGGTGGCTCTCCCTCTCTCAGCAACAACGCCACTGTGTGGGTGTACATTTTGGACCAGAATGATAACAGCCCTCGCGTTCTGTATCCTGTCCCGGGTGTTGAGGGCTCTGCCTTGTTTGAGATGGTGCCTCACTCGGCAGAGCCAGGCTACCTAGTGACCAAAGTGGTGGCTGTGGACGCGGACTCTGGGCACAATGCCTGGCTCTCCTACCAAGTGCTGCAGGCCACAGAGCCGGCCCTTTTCACCATTGGGACCCACACGGGAGAGATCAGGACGTCACGAGCCCTTCTGGAGAAAGATGCTGTGAAACAGAAGCTGGTCATCTTGGTGAAGGACAATGGGAAGGCTCCGCTGTCAGCTACTGTGGTCCTCAACCTCGTGGTTGCTGAGAACTTCCAAGAGGCACTTCCGGAAATGACTAGACAATCCAGTGACACAGAGCATCATTCTGACCTCCAGTTTTACTTGGTGCTGGCTTTGGCATTGATCTCATTTTTATTCCTCCTGACGGTGATACTGGTCATTGTCATGAAACTTCGACAATCAGGAAATCCCAAATTATTCCAGTGCTTCGAACCTAATGCTTTTTCTAAGGCGCAGGTCATATTTCCACCAAACTATGAAGAAGGAACTTTACCTTATTCCTACCAACTCTGCCTATCATCAGAGTTGAGGAAAGAGCAGATCTCTTTCCCCAAACCCCATATCCAGGTGGCAGAAAACTTGCTATGCAATGATAGCTCTCAGGTGGTTCTTGTGGATGGCAACTGTGGGGATACCAATGCCAAAGAGGAGGTTGGTGAGCAGGTAAGCTTTGCTTTCAGAAACTGTGATGTAGGCATCTTTCTTCCTCATAGGTATTATGAGCTACTGCTTTTAGATCATTATCTGCTCAAGTGTCTGATGCTTTATATGGGAAGAACCAGTACGTAGACCTGCCTGAACGGCATGCCACTGACGCATTCTGAACATGCTTACTTAGCACATCCAACGGGTACTTGGATTCATGGCACTCTTACAAGTGAGTCATTCCTAAATTAAGCTGAGCATCTTATTTTTCTGCTTTTGTTGTGATCTGGCTATATCAGTGTAGCTATAGATTGAATAATTTCCCTTGGTTTTTACCAATCTGTTGAGTAGATTAATTCTATCCATATGGTTTTCTATCCCCGAAAATTAATAGCATCTAATAGAATAGCATTCTCCCACACATATGCCATCCTAGTAGAAGCTTGACAACAAAGGGATAATATAACTACATGTTGTGAACTAGTAATACAAAAATATAGAAATCAGCATTTTGTGACATTCCCTTATCATGGACATTTTGTTTGGTTGCACGTATTGCTGGTTCACACACATTTCTCCACGTGGCTGTGATTGAGAATAGTCTTGGCTGTTCATGTGTCAACAACAGATATTGTGTGGATCCTATGTGTGCTGGGGTCACAGCACCTGGAAAAGAACTTACAGACTATGAAATATGCTCTTTAGCAAGAGAGCCATCCATGTTCACATTTCCTGTGGCATGTTTTACAATCAGAATATGGAATAAAACCTTGATAAGAGTAAAGGTAACTTCATTTAAACCCAATATGTTCGAGGAATTTCAGTGACCTTTTATGGGAATGGAGTAAAAATCTAATGAGGCCTGGGATTCTTTTCGTGTTGTATTTTGTACTTCACCTGAGGAGACCACCTTGGTCCGCTTTCCTTATCTTCCTCAGGGTTTGACCTTTGAGCTCCAAATGAAACGAAACCTATCTTAAAATAAACATAGGTTTTTTTAAAAAATCTGCCATTCATACAAGGTGAATTATCAGAATGATATAGATATAGATACAAATGATACAGATGATTAGATATAGATATAGATATAGATATAGATATAGATATAATGTAATGCATTCACTTTTTCTGACATTTGCACAGGACAATGTCCAAACTGATAATGCTCAAGTCAAATAATGGCCTTTCTTGCATAGTGAATATAAAGCAGGGTAGCCAGCCTTTTTTGTCCAGTAAGCACATTTGGAATTTGGAGAGAGTGTTGTGGGCACCAGTCACAAATGGCTGCTATAGAGGCGTGTCTTGACACAAAGTGGCTGCCATGGAGATGTGATGTAACACAAAAGAGATGCCTAGGGTGTGGCATAATGGCTTCAGTGCAGGAGAGGCTGAATCCATGCAACAGAAACTGAGTACAAAGAGGTTTTTTTATTATACCTGAAAAGAATCGTAACACAAGTAAGGAGCATGGGGTCCTGTTTGCCAGCCCTGCAGTCAGCTGACTCCATCCACTGCACTGAGCTCTTAGAAGCCTCCTCACAATTGAGAACCCTGATAATGCAGCACCCTTACAATACTGCAATTCCTTGTTCAGTCATAACACCCAAGCCAGGTTAAAACCTATGCACATACAGCTGTAAACGTGTAGGTTCTTCTTCCCAATGCTCCACTGAATATGCAGATGTTGGACAGGGCCAGAGACAGCACAAACATTGGGGAATGTGCATGAATTCTACACATGATGGAATAATCAGTGAACAACCATAGAAAGAGGCAATGAGGTGGGCATCTCTTGCTGAAATGACTCATTTTCCTTTATCTAGACCACTGAGCTCACTGTGAATCATTTACTTTAGCATTGTTTCTGTTTAGGTTTGTTTCCTAGTAATAACTTTGATTTTCATTGGCTGCTCTCATGATCCTATGTACTTGGAAGTATGCGTCACTAAAATCTATTGGACTTCCTGACATGTAATTATGCTTAGCAGAATGAAGTAGTGAAGTACTACCATTCTAAGAGGAGCTCATAACAATCTGAGAAGCGTGTTTGTTGTATCCACTTTCATTAAATAAGGTAGCAATTTTACTTGATTAGCTTTGCTTTTTAAAAAGTTACTATTTTTGTAGCTGTCGGGAGATAGGGAATTGATCTCTTCTTGCTAATTAATAGTATATTGATGTTGGCCACAAACCTCCACATAGAAATAGGGATCTCTGAAGAGGGTAGTATGAGGAGACATTTTCAATGCTGCACTTGCGTAAAATCTGTTTAAAATAATCTGTTCATATTTTTGAACTCTTTGTGTACTACAAATTTTGCATATATTTTACAACTGTAAAACATTTCCCCCAAAATAGTTCAGATCGTGCCAATGTTTTCTGCTTCATGAAAGGCTTGGGCCAGGATCCAGAGAAGATTCTTTCCATCAATCTGGGAGCATTTGTGGGCCGTGTTTTTGTTCACTTGCAGTCCCCATGCCATAATGGATGGGGCTTTTGAAGCTATTAAAAACTGAGTTTCAAGAATGGTTTGTAATAGGGTGTGGGAGACAATCAGCTGTTATAAGAAGTCAGAAAGTACAATATTTTGGAACCCAACTTTACTTGTGCCCTGTTATACTTCCCACCAACATCAGACACGTGAAAGTTTATTGCGGTGACTTAGCAATAAAAGACAGGCAGTCTACACATACTCAAAAGTGCTTTCCTCGTATTCTGGGGCTCTTTAAAATGGTGTTGTGGCCCAATCATGGTCAGCTCTAACAGTAATTAAAGGGAGAACTGTGGCTTCAGTAGTAGAGTGCATGCTTCTTCTGCACAAATGAGATGAGACTGGATATAAGAGATCTTTCAGAGAGAGGTGTACATTGTTTTCACAATATAGGTCTCAGTATTTTACTCTGAAGCTGGTCATTTACACACCACAGACCAAATATATGGAGAGGAATTTGTGGCCATGTAGAGAAGTGTGTCATGAATTTTGTGATTATATGTGGAGGAGTCAATGGAAATTTATGGAGTGGAAATTGAAATGATAGCTATTAATGAAAATGCACCCAGGTTCCCATCAGAAGAACCAGAAACAAAAGTTGGTGAGAATAAAGCAAGAGAACTCCAGTTTGCCATCTATAAGGCACAAGATACTGATTTGGAAACCAATTCTCTCTAGAACTACAAAATCAGCTAAAGGGGGAAAAAATCCTGCACATGAAAATAGCAGCTGGAGGTGCCAGATATGTTGAACTGGTGGTAGAAAGAATTCTTAACCACAAAGAGGAAGCTGCTCACCATGTGCTCCTCACAGTATACTAAGGAGGAGAGTCAGTAAGGTCTGGTACTTCAAAAACCTGAATCACAATTCTTGATGCAATGACAGTGCCTTGGGCTTTAAACAAGCCTCCATTATACAATGAGTCCAGGCTCAATATGGAGATTGCCAAGATTTGTTTTCCTTGTTACCTGTGTATGGCTATGCTCTTTAATTAGCCATATCCTCATTGTGCTGCCAAAAAAAACCCCCAAAGAAATCTCTCTCAAGATGACAACAGAAGCCCTCCTAAACATGCAAAATCAGGATTAAAGATCCATAGAGAAATCCTGTGTTCAGTTCTGACAGTCTCCCTTTCAAACTAAAGAAATCGATCAGCAATCATTACAGTTTGGTACCAGGTGGTGGCTGTTTCTGTGCGTCAGGCAGACTGAAGAGGAGATGGGAGCTGTTGCTTCAGCAGTGAAGGAACTTAGAATGGGAACTTATACAGGAGCTAGAGGATCCACCTCTTCCAGGATCTCAGGACTTGTTTCCATTTGATTCCTTCTCATGAGTAGCCTCTGCAGCAGCTAGCCAGGCACTGTGGCAACTCTTATGTTCCTGCCTGGTTCACCTTCTTCTCTGAGCCTGTGGCCCCCAAAGAGATGAGGAAGATTCTGAGAGCCAGCCAGGATCTCAGCTATCCAGTCTTGGGGCAGGGTTGTGAGGTCCATGAAGAACAACTTATCCAGGCTGAGAACAACTTATTAAAAATGAGATCAGTAATTTGTCTATATAACTCTATTAATTCTGTCTGGGGTTATTTATGCCTGGTGTTCCTTCATTTATGAAAAGTTCCAGGATATTAAGTTCCATGGAAGGATAGAGGCTCTCCACCACTCAGCTCCAAGGTCTCAGTGACTCTCTTCATCCTGGACCAAAATGACAATGCTCCCCAAACCCTGTACCCCTCCCCTCCCACTGATGGTTCCATAGGGATAGAGCTGTCCCTTCACTCCTCTGAGCCACGCTACCTACCTGGTCACTAAGGTGGTGGCCATGGATGTGGACTCAGACATATACTTCCTGTATGGCCCATACTGATTTTAGGAACATATGTCAAACTCTGTGATTTTGTCATCATGACTACAATTATCGTTTGCAACTTGTCTGTTTATATAACATTCTTGCCTATCATCAGTCTCTGTAGACTGAATAGGATATAAGACTAAAAAACAAAATTGTTGCAATTATTGCAGAAGTATCGCATGCAGTATCCTAGACAGAGATGGGCAGGTGGTGGGTCAGGATCCACCGATAGATCTTTGGGTGATTTTCAGCAGAATGGCAAGGGTTTGTGGCTCCCAGCTTAACAATAACAAAAAACTTTTTTCACCTAAATTAGGCTGCTGAAATGAGGGAAACTAACCCGGAGTGAACTTTTGTATAGAATGATTGTGGAACAGTTCTGTTCTGGTACTGAAAACATATTCCTTGGCTCAGAATGTGCTCAGAAGAAGCCTGTTCTTTAATTCTATGGGTGGTACCCAATGCTAGTCCTACTCAGACCTGTTGAAGTTGATGGACATGACTAACTTAGGTTCAATTATGTCACTGAGTCTACCTCAGAGCAGGACTTAGTTGACTACAACCCTATGTCTTTTGCACCTGGTTCTGACTGATAGATTAACTTGATGTCTGCCCATTCCTGTCCTATGAAATGGAAGTATTGTGGATTCAGAAATTCTAGGGGGTGGGGAGCAAGGGCCCAGCACTTGTAGTCGTTCCCCACATAACAGCTCTTCATAATGACTCCCACCCCTTTCTGCTTCAGTTTCTTCCTCTAAACATAAAAAGAGGTTGGCAGTCTGGCACAAAAGCTGGTACTATGGGCATTGCCTTTAGACCTTCTGAACAATATAAGGTTTTGCTGGGGGGGGGGGCTATTGTGAAGGAAACCTTCTCAATTAAGTGCCAAGTGCTGTATCTCTGCCTGGGGAACTTTGTTCATACAAAGCCCAATGATACTTAAGGTAATAACTTCAGAGTTTTTCCTGTATTCATCATATGTGTGCTCACTCTTGCACATACTGCCTTAGAGAGAATTGTGAAATGCACACACAACCAAATAATTTCATAAACCTGTGCACATCTCGTGAGAAATGTTGCTACCCTGTCAGCCACTGAACTCTTATCAGCATGTTGTGCCAGTAGGTACTCCTGCAGTTTTCCAGCAGAGACTCAGAGTGCCGCTGTTGGCCAATACGGGATAAGGATAGAAATCAGGGGTCCATTCACTTTTCCTGTGATGTAACAATTACTGAGTTAAGTTCTGCAAATCTGAAGGAGCTGGAATTGAGGGACAACAATATAGCATCCTACCAAAAATGGATCCCTCCCCGTTGAGACTGCATCACAGAATGATGCCTGCTCCTGACAACAACTTCTTGCAGCATGAAAGAAACTTGAAGACCCGAATCAGAAAAGAAAAGATGCAAACAAAGCAGCCGAGGAAATGGCTGAAGATCACAGGGAGCAGGGAGCCACTCCGGCGGCAAGTACAGCTTTCCTTGTTATTCTCTTTGTTCTGCCTGACAATGTCGGAAGAGGTCTGGTATTCAATTCCTGAGGAAAGGGAGAAGGGTTCTCTTGTGGGAAATCTGGCCAAGGATTTGGGTCTGAGTAAGAGAGACCTGGTGAAGAGGAAGCTCCGTATTGTTTCTGCAGCTAATGCTCAGTTCTTTACTGTGAATGAGGAACATGGAGACTTCTATGTCAGAGACCAAATAGATCGAGAAGCAATCTGTGGGAAATCACCACGTTGTGTCCTTAACTTTGAAACTGTGGTTGAAAACCCTCTAAATGTTTTTCATATAAGCATCACCATAGAGGATATTAATGATAATGCACCACAATTTTTAAAAGATGATATCAAGCTAGAAATAAGCGAATCTAGCTCGACTGGAGCCATATTCCCCCTTGAAAGTGCTGAAGATCCTGATGTTGGGATAAATTCTCTGCAAAATTACCAGCTGAGCAGTAATCAGTACTTCACCTTGCAAGTTAAAGAAAGTCCAGATGGAAATAAATACCCTATCTTAGTGCAAAGCAAACCTCTGGATCGGGAAAGTGAGCACAAACTCCACTTGATCCTTACAGGCCTGGATGGTGGGGAACCAAGAAAAACTGGAACAGTCCAGATATGGATTAATGTCACTGATGCCAATGACAACCCACCTGTTTTCACTGAGGAAGTCTATAAACTCAGCCTAAAAGAGAGTGCACCAAAAGGATCATTAGTGATCCAGGTGAAAGCCTCAGATGCAGATGAAGGTCCTTATGCACAGATACGATACAGTTTTAGCAATATCCCCGCTAAAGCAAGACAGAAATTCAGCCTGGATCCTGAAAGTGGAGCAATTCTAGTTAGGGAGACTTTAGACTTTGAAGAATCCAGAAGCTATATGATGTTAGTGGAAGCCAAAGATGGTGGTGGACTACTGGCACATTGTAAAGTTGAGATTGATGTTCTGGATGAGAATGACAATGCTCCAGAGATTTTGCTAACATCTATGTTTAGTCCAGTTCCTGAAGACTCCCTACCAGGAACTGTGATAGCTTTGATCAATGTGGATGATAGAGATGAAGGAGAAAATGGGAAGGTTACTTGCCACATACAATATAATTTACCTTTTAAAATTATTTCTTCATCTAACAGTTACTACAAGCTACTTACAGAAAGCCCCCTAGACAGAGAAAAAGCCTCAGAGTACAACATCACAATCACGGCCACCGACAAAGGTAGCCCCCCTCTCTCCTCCAACAAAACCATCTCCCTGCAGATTTCAGACATCAATGACAACCCCCCTGCCTTTGAAAAACCAACCTACAGTGTCTTTGTGCCTGAAAACAATCCCTCAGGTGCCTCCATTTTTGCCCTCAGAGCCTCAGACCCGGATCTGGACCGCAACTCACGTATCACTTACTCCATCCTCAACAGCAACATGGAGGAGCTGCCTCTCTCCTCTTACGTCTCCATCAACTCTGAGACGGGAACTATCTATGCACAGCGCTCTTTTGACTATGAGCAATTCCGGGAGTTTCAGATCCAAGTGAAGGCCCAAGATGGCGGCTCTCCCTCTCTCAGCAACAACGCCACCGTGTGGGTGTACATTTTGGATCAGAATGATAACAGCCCTCGCGTTCTGTATCCTGTCCCGGGTGTTGAGGGCTCTGCCTTGTTTGAGATGGTGCCTCACTCGGCAGAGCCAGGCTACCTAGTGACCAAAGTGGTGGCTGTGGACGCGGACTCTGGGCACAATGCCTGGCTCTCCTACCAAGTGCTGCAGGCCACGGAGCCGGCCCTCTTCACCATTGGGACCCACACAGGAGAGATCAGGACGTCACGAGCCCTTCTGGAGAAAGATGCTGTGAAACAGAAGCTGGTCATCTTGGTGAAGGACAATGGGAAGGCTCCGCTCTCAGCTACTGTGGTCCTCAACCTCGTGGTTGCCGAGAACTTCCAAGAAGCACTTCCAGAAATGAGCAAACCAGCCATTGACTCTAAGTATCAGTCTGATATGAATGCCATTTTAGTTATAGCCTTGGCTTTGGTCTCATTCTTATTCCTTTTTACAGTCTTAACAGTTTTAATACTTAAATGTCGGAGACAGAGAAGCCCAACAGTGCTTGGATCCTACAATACGGACTTGTACTCTAGCTTGGGACACAAATTTTCCTGCAATTACAATAATGGGACATTGACATTGCCCTATTCATATGAAGTGTGCTTAGCGTCTAAGGCAGACCGGAATGAGTTTGCCTTTCTGAAACCAAACCCCTCAGTGGCCACAGATGATCCCATTCTGAAGGATGATTCTGGAATTGGGAATGAATCTTTGGGTGAAAATCTCATCCCTGATAACAGTGTACAGGTGAGAATCACAGATACATTTTAAGACCTAGACTGCAAGGCTGTAATATTTCCGTTTTCTAACCTGTTTGTTCAGAGTGAAGAAAAGCAGCTTGGTGGCACCCAGATTTCACCTACATTTCGAAAACTGCTTAGTTAAGATGCTTCTTTTTTAGGGGGGAGGAACCCTGATGAATAATATAAGCAAAAGGTGGTATCTTGGCATAGAATATACAGTAGTCCTCTGCACCTTTAAGGTATGAATGTTTCCATAAAGTGAGATATTTTCATGGAACCTGGTAAGCTTGAACTTTCCTTTAGATTTGAGGGTAATGGACCCAAGAAGACATTTAACAATGTCAGAATTGTCCCTTTATTCTTCAAAGGTAACAGGACAATCATTCTATCGCAATAATGTAATTTCTTCTTTGGTACAGATTTGTTGGGTTATGTCTGCCCTCTACTGATCATATGTTATACTGCAGTTCTGGGTTTAGCATAGTGTTCCTAGACTTTATTACAAGCGCAACCAACTTAATAATATTTAGCTACAAATCAGTTTTACTTTGTGTTGATTTTAAATACCTTGTCTTATTTGTTGCAGGGTGTGTGTGTGTGTGTGTGTGTGTGTGTGTGTGTGTGTGAAGAATACTGTCACAATCTTCTCTTCTTCAGGCTAAACATACCCAGTTATAGGGTTTGCCTTTTATACTATGGACCATATCTACGCTGCCCTCCTCTGAACCTGTTCCAGTTTATCTATATTCTTCTGAATATGTGATGTCCAGGACTGGGCACAGTTCTTCAAATGTAATATGAGTAGTACATGAGTTTTGTTTGTTTTCCTTTTGGCTATATTTCCAAATCTGAAAGGTTGTGCTCGTTTAAGCAGGTGGCAACAGGTTTTTCAAGGCTTGTGTGTGTGCGACTACTCATTTGTGATTTTTTGAAATTGTAACAAAGGTCTGCCCTCGTTTTTCCAACATGGTGCATATGGCACGCCGGGTACTTACATTCTGTGACACAGGTGAAACTGTATAACACGGAATTTAAAGTGTTATGATCAGTGATAGAGTTTTGCAAGGATACTGGCTATCAAGGGTGATGGAGGGAAGATGCTGGATCAAAGCATGCTATAAATGGGATATGATATTGCATGTTTCTATCTTCCACAAAGGTGAGACAAATACTTAGAAGCAGCACCTATCTCCATTTTTTTTTAGTATGTGTGCATTCAGCATCCATCTATCACCTTGTGATCAAGAAGATCTTACAGACTTATCAATGTCTACTACTCCCTTCTGCACATTGCATCTGTTTAAAAATAGTAATCTTGAAATGTGATTCTGCCTTTTTAAAAATTGGATTATAGGAATTGTAAAGAGGCATAAGACTCATTTGAATGGATTGACTCTGCTAAAGATAATATTTGTCATCTGTTAGGACTAAGTCATCTGTAAGCTAGGGAAAAACTGTAAGACTGAGAAAGAAGGAGAGGCAGTGATAAAATATTTTTAATATTTTGTTGGAAGCCGCCCAGAGTGGCTAGGGAAGCCCAGCCAGATGGGCGGGGTATAAATTATAAATTATCATTATCATTATCATCATTATCAAATAAGGTTTCAAGCAGGAGACAGGACCTAATAACATCAGCCAGGCCATCAGAGTTCATTCACCTGCCCATAAAACACCATTACCAACAATGCCTTTGTCTGAATAGGCCTGGATCACCCATGAGACAAGGAGAGGCAACAGCCTCAGGTGGCAGGATCTACAGGGGCAGCAGATCCCAAAATAGATCTTTATTCCTCCCTTTTTCCTGGTGTAGATATTCACTCACCCCTTCTTCCCTGCCAGGGAGGGGGTGCCATTTTGTGGTTTGCCTCAGGTGCCAAAAAGTATTAGGCTGGCCCATAAACAGGCCATTTGTACTAAAGAACACAAATCTGATATAAAAAATGGCAGCATTCAGTGGAAGAGCAGGATCCCCTGCTGGTGACCCAAAATTAACAATACTCTGGCAAAAAGACTTAAACAGGCAGTTCCAGCCTAGAGTTGCTGTACTAGAATTTCTCAGCAAGTTTCATACTGTTCTGTTCTGGCTCAGCTGAATCAATTGATTTGCTTCATAGTACGAAAACAAGAGAATTCTTTGGCAGCTAACATATGTATTGTGGAATAAGCTTTCATTGTGGACTCTAGCCCACAAAAACTTTCGGCATAATAAATTTGCTAGGCTTAAAAAAACTCAGTTGTTTTCAGGCAACAAATTTCAGTCTTTGAGGTACCACAAGACATTTTGTTCTTTTTATGGGCTTCTCTTGAATCATCAAATCACATGTGTAATTTTGTATCAGAACCAACTTTTTGATATAAAGGCGGGCCACTTAAAAATGGCAGGCAAAAGGAGACATTTGGCAGCCAAGTTTGGGTGTTACTCAGTTGATCTTAAGATAAATGTGAGTCATCGGTTGCTGCAACAGTGGACAAATAGAGGTAGCAGCTTAACACAGGATGATGCTTTCTGACTGAACATGTTTTAAAATGCTTCTCAGATTTTGGCAGGAACTACGGGCAACCAGTTTCTAAAGTTATATCTACAATGGTAAATTAGCATTTACTGAATAGCCTGTTGTTGTTAAAATTTGTATACCACCCTTCATCTGAAAGATCACAAGTTGGTTTAATTAAAACCACTCTGCAAAGAATAATGGAATATGATACCAAAGGCATGAAAAGCAAACTAGTGGATTCCTGATATATTTGTTATTATCTCTTCTATGTAGCTGAGAATTCACATAGAAAATGTTCTGCTCTCTAGCTTACTCCAGAATGTCAGCAGTTTTTTGTTTGTTGCAGCAAAACCCACAATGACTACCTTAAAGGATTATTGTGGCATACAGGTTATGTATTTTATTGCTTCAGTTGAGGCTATGTTCTTATCACTATGCAAAGCATGGGCAGAGAGCGAATTCCCCCCTACCTCTCATCTCATAATTCAAGGTCTTCAAAGAAGTGGTCTGCATACAGTTCAAGGCTGACATAAGAAAATACTTCTGTACAAAGTTAATAATTAACTCAGCATCCTAAGATGTGATGAGATTGCTTTATGAAAAATGGTTGAACCTACATAGATGAAGGCAGTATACCTCAAAGGAACAGCTGGTGCCTTTCATTTCTATGCCTTGCTTGACAGCTTGCAGAGGTCTTTGCTTTCTGATATTAACAGCAGAATGCTGATCTAGATGGATTTTGCTTTGATTCAGCAAGGCAACTCTTGATCTTAGGTTCCCCAAGTGACTTGTGAATGTTCCAGGGAAATGAACATTTTTATTATGAACTATTATTATGCACACAGGTGTAAAACAATATACCGTATTTTTCCGTGTATTGGACAAGGGTTTTTGACTCAAAAATCACTTCAAAAAACTGAGGTCGTCCAATACATGGATAGTGGCATGGCAGCGGGGAGAAGGGCGGTGTGCCGCCAGCCATTCGGTGGGCTGGAGCACGGCTTCGCCCCGATGCCGCAGCGAGCGGGGAGCAATCTAGGGGGTGTTTACTACCCACAGCTGCGTGGTGGGGAGAAGCAGCGTGCTGCCAGCCAGCTCTTTGACGGGAGCGCAAATTCACCCGATGCCGCTGCACACAGGATCATTTCCTTGGAACATTTCCCATGCATGGCAGTATTGGGGGAGGTTGCTCTCCTGCAAACTGGATGGCTGGAGGGAGCGCAAATTCATCCAATGCCGCTGCTCGTGGGAAACGATCTAGGGAGTGTTTCCTGCCTGCAGCTGTGTGGGGGGAGAGGCTGAACAAGTTTGGGCCATCTCCCCTCATTTTCTTAAATGGGGGGGTGTCTTATACAAGGGGACGTCTTATAGACAGAAAAGTACGGTAACTTGGTCAGCGGTAAACTAGAAAATTGAAAAAGCCACCAGGTGAGGGTAATTCTGAAACTATTATAGTCGTTAGTTGGGTAATAGCCCAATCCTATACATGTTTGCTTGGAATTAAGGGTGAAAATAGACACAATGGTGGTCAATTTGTAAACAGCTACTGGGGGCAGTGATCTGGATCAGGACCACAACAGGAGCAAAGGCTTGAATCTTGTCTCTCTGCCAGCCCCAGTCTGGATTGGGCTTTCCTATACTTGTTATTTAGTAAACAAGAAACAATCATGAACATGCCATTGTCGTTCTCTATTTTGGTCCTTCTTTCCCACAAGTTCAACGGATTTTACTCCCAACAGTAAATGTGCACAGGATTGCAACCTTACAGCCCTGTTTCATAAATTTCAATGTACTTATCTACATACAGCCTGTGCACAATCTATGCAGGATTTGGCTGTTAACCCCTTAAAGCTAGCTATAATGCATTTCACATACAAGCTGTTGAGAGAGGCTTTGTCAATCGTGGGCCTAAGAACTATGGTCTTAGCCCACAAAAGGCAAGAGGGCAAAGGATGTGATGCTACTACTTCATATAAACAGGTTTTTGGCTGGTAGTGGATGTGAGGGGACCGCTAACCAGAATTTTGTTGTGCTCTTGAGTTGCATTTTGTGTGGGATGTATATGACTATAAATCCAATCCAACCATCAGCAGAAAATGATGGGGCAGGAAGGTGGTGAGATTAATGATATATACTGCATCATTTTAAGGCAACGTTTAACCATGTGCTGAGCCTCAAACTATGTGTGGTGGTTTGGTCTGAAGATTTTGTTTTGTTAGGGAAATGCGGTCAAAGGACTAAAAGTTGATTGCAGGAAAGAGACTTAGGAGGAAGCAGTGATTAACATTCTCCCTTCTAATTCTTTTTGTAATCAAAAACGCCCCCCTCCCACAGCACTCCCCCTATTGTCTCATGTGGGGGGGGGGAGAGAAGTTAGTGTCATACCCTCCAATATATCTCTGATGAAAATAGGGACGTCCTATTTAATAGTAGTAGTAGTAGTAGTAGTAGTAGTAGTAGTAGTAGTAGTAGACTGGGTTGCCCTAGCAACTCTGGTGGCTTCCAACATATATAAAAACATACAACATAAAAAACACTTCCCTATGCAGGGCTGCCTTCAGATATTTTCTAAAGGTTGTATAGTGGTGTTGCCATATTTCAAGAGGTAAAAATCTGGACACAAAATGTTGTTGAGCTTTTTTAGGGCAATTACCTGATAGCCTCTCTGCCACCGCAGAGCCAGCCACCCATGCCAGAGCCAGAGCCCCATTCAACGAGGACTAGAGACTTGTTTCTTTATTTTAAATTGAAATCTGGGGAACATGGCCAGTTAAGGGTTCAAACAGACAATGGGTGGCATGTCTAGAATCCAGGAAAACCTGACAGATAAGGCTACAGAGACAACTTTATTATGGCCTCAGTCGGAGAGATTAAACATATGCTTACCTCTCCCATCCAAAGTGCTTAATTTTTTCTAAGACTGCTTCTACTGCATTTTACAGTGTCTTTAGAATTTGTTCACAATTTTGGTTTTATCATTTCCTTCTAAATAATCTTGAGGTTGTTAAAATTTGCCTCTGTGTGACAAAAAAGCTGTTCATAAATCACAAAAATATTAATAAAATGGATATGATTGACACTATTTTTAGAAAGAAGACAATGAAAATCCACTTTAAATTATGAAAGAAATGTCATTTGTGAGTGCTGAGGTGGGACTCATGTCTCCATAGGAAAAAGCAAAGTCAAAGATCCCTTGCAGTGCAGAAAATAGTGCACTCCTCCCTGCTACCAGCTGCATATATCAGGGAGAAGCTGTTCGTAGGTAGAAGCTTGCTTGTCACCCAGGAGGCTCTCTCACACACAATCCAGAGAGACTAGGTAAGAAGTCAAGAGCTAATCATGAATAGATTTGCATGGTTGCATCAGATTTGGGATATTCCTCAAGCATATGTTTCCAGAGGATATTTGCTGCACACCCACACAGACCTTTTAACATGACTGATTTTAGTCTAATGACCCATAGAATATGGAAAGATATTTTAGCCTGTGGTGTTTTCCTGATAAATTTCCTCCATGGCTAGCAACTTGTTATATTTTTAGTAGGTGTTCCTCCGTTACTTCTTTGCCTTCTATGCAACCTGATACATTTGCACAAGGCAAAGGTCCATTCAAGACTGTAAAACACACAAACACACACACACACACACAAACACACACAAATCCTCTATTTCTCAATTAAGACTGAAATAAATTGCAGTCAGAGATCAACACTATGTGCCTCATTCAGAAATATAAAAAGTAGCCTGATGAAGAATTTGGCTCAGTTCAAAGGTTTGTGAGCAGCACTGGTTGGAATTGTTGTTGTTCTTACATTAGTAATTTACAATATGAAAACAGCACCAAAAAAATAGAATAAATAATCCAAGTCGCAGCAGCAGCAGCGGCAGCAACCTGTCATAATGCAGACAATAAAACCCCTCAACATAAGCCGCAGCTCCTGCAATAAGCATAGTCATAAAAACAATGCAAAAGTAAGAGCAATGGCCAATAAAAGCAGAGAGTGTGCATGGCATTAAGGCTGCTAACCAAAACTGCAGTGCCAGCTGCCAGCAAAGGCCTTTTGGAACAAATATATATGGGGCACTCATGAAGGTGGCATGTGGGCTTCCTTGGTAAGGGGTTCAATAGTATAGGTGCCCCAAAGTGGTGCTTTAAAGAAAAGACCTAGCATTTATCTTGCAAGCAAACAGTGCCTAGGGCAACTGAGACAGAACTGAAGGGTCTCGTTCCTTTTTAGGAGACAAGCCACACGGTTCTGCTGTGGCTTTAAGGCTAGGCCTGCATAGAACTCACTGCAGTGGTGATGGGAATCAGATGCTTAGCGTTTGCTCACAGTGTGATAGGAGTGTGACTGGTTCTCACCAATAAATTTACTGGCCTAGGGGTGGGGGCATTTGGATCAGGGCCAGTAGCCAAGCTGCCAGTAACCAAAGAGGGGGAAAGCATGCTGTCATAATACAGCAGTTCCAGGAAGGCAAGTTTGAGTAGAGCCATGAGGCCACCATAAAGATTGTTAGGTCTTGCTCCCATTCTGTGGCACTGATCCAAACTAGGAAAAGCAAAGTGTATGGGGTGATCCAATCACACATCTCCCATTGAATGCTCAGATTGGCTAGTCATATGCTATCACTATTGCTTGCTAATTGTTGTTGGCCTTCAATTCAGAATCAACAGGCTGGGATACAAAGAAGAACATCTGCTGCAAAAAGTCTTATCTAATTGCCTTGTGGGGGGGGGTAACATTTTTGCCTTGTCATAGAACTTGGATAGCCGAGCTGTTAGCATTAACATTTCCTCTGCGCTGAATATTTACCCCCTGCTGCACCATTCTGTTCTTTTCACGTGCTTTCTGTGCTCTCTCTGTTGTATTATGCTGGGGGTACATTTCATCCAGGGACGCGGGTGGCGCTGTGGGTAAAAGCCTCAGCGCCTAGGGCTTGCCGATCGAAAGGTCGGCGGTTCGAATCCCCGCGGTGGGGTGCACTCCCGTTGCTCGGTCCCAGCGCCTGCCAACCTAGCAGTTCGAAAGCACCCTCGGGTGCAAGTAGATAAATAGGGACCGCTTACCAGCAGGAAGGTAAACAGCGTTTCCGTGTGCAGCTCTGGCTCGCCAGAGCAGCGATGTCACGCTGGCCACGTGACCCGGAAGTGTCTCCGGACAGCGCTGGCCCCTGGCCTCTTGAGTGAGATGGGCGCACCAACCCCAGAGTCTGGCAAGACTGGCCCGTACGGGCAGGGGTACCTTTACCTTTACCTTACATTTCATCCTTTTAAGTGTATGCCACCTTGGGGGTTCTTATTTGGGTCAGAAGGTGGACAGTTTTTTGTTTGTTGTTTAAAGCAGAAGAAGAGAGTGAGAGAATGTTTAAAAAGGGAGAAGATGTGAAAATAACAGTCATTCTGGTACTGTCCAGTGTGGTGTGGAATGCCCACAGACACAAGCTCTTTTACACCATTAACATGGTGCAGCCTCAGTTGACTTTCAGACTTTAGATCTTTGAACTGTCCATCCTTCGATGTGCCTTATGAAATTGCTGCACTTCAAATAATCTGTCTTTCAGCTCCATTTTCTGCGCTGTTAATGTTTATGAAGAAGCTTCTCCATTCCTGTATTTAGCATTGGCATTAACGCCCATGCCATTTTCTGGCCATTTAATTTTGTTCTTTAGAAGCTAGGCCTTTGGTGGGAAATTCTGTTAAAGTGGGATTTGAAAGAGTATCGCATTAAGCAAGTACAAACTTGCTTTCTTCAAGTCTATAAAAAAGCATCCCTGAACAGACATTTCATCTGACCAAAGTCCAACTTTCCTGGTTTTCCTGCTGGTGGATAGGAAGAAATATGGGGTCTTTGGTACTTTTTATATGGAAGGTCCTCCATTCCTATTCCTCCCACTGCCAGTTAAAGAGGTTATTGTGGCTCCTGCTTTGCAGGGGGTTGGACTAGATGACCATTTGGGTCCCTTCCAGCTCTACAATTCTTTGATTCTATGATTCTATGAAAGATGTTCTCCCAAGGTCTTTGACTTGCTGCCTGTTGGAGTAGTCAGTGATGGGCTAATGGTCTGATACACTGTCAGCCAGTTTTACATACAGTATTCCAGCAATTATTTAACTGATAGGCACTCTACTGTTGCATAATGGAAACAGCTACCTGTGATCATAAATGGGATGTGCATAATGTTTCCAATACCAGCTGCTAAGAACTCCCATTGGCAGGGAAGCAGGATAGGTAGGTGATCAGTTGCCTTGAGCGCTGGCCAGTTGAACAGGGTGGGTAGAGATGCAGGAGTGAGCAGGTAGGAGCAAGCAGGGGCAAGAGCAATGCTTTGAGACTGTTGCTCAACCCCTTGGAGGGTAAATCTATGATTTAGCTGCAGCTGAAGAAGGGAAGGGCTCAGCTTAAGCACTGCTCCATCCTAGAAATTGTTGGTAAACATTATACATCAGTATACCTCCCAACACTGTTTAATGGCTTGCATCACATAACACCAAGTTTGCGTCCTTTTTACTTCAGGTTCATTCATCTGGAATAACTACTATTCCTGTCCCATAGTCACAAACCTAGACTGAAGCTACCTGTTCCATCAGTAACACAGGGAAATAAAGGGAAGCATCCTGAGACTTGGCTGTTCTGATCCCCATTGTCTGAGAAGGACAGATCTCTGCCTACTTGCAGTCTCTAGCTGGTGCAGCTTGGCTGCCCCAGTCTTCACAGTGTCCAAACTCAGAGCAGAAATATGCAACTGGTTCCTCTTCCTCTCATTAACTCCCCTGCACTCTGCGGGATGGTGCAATGCTGGAGATTGGAGCCAATCCTCCCCACTGTGCCATCCAGATCAAACAAGCACAGGCTTCCACCAGAGGTGGCCCATCTCATTTCACCCTACGTATGTGCCACCTGCTGGCCCCACCCAAGGCTCACTTATGGGGTCGTATAGCTGTAGCTTCTGGGTTCCAGCCAGGGGCGCAGTTTGATAATATGGTGCCCTGAGCAAGTACAAAATTTGGTGTGTGTCTCCCCACCCCACCCCAAGAAAAAAATATTTCTTATCTTCACAATAATTCCTTTTTGTATTTTTTTGCTGATCTTCTTAGTAGGAACACATATAAATATATTATTATTATTATTATTATTATTATTATTATTATTATTATTATTATTTTGTGCCCCCTTGGCTCAGAGCCCTGTACAGGAGAACTGCTTGCACTGCTCTAATCTGGCACTGTTCTCGTGAGAGCCCCATGAGAAGGCCTCCAGAGGCCTCTGTGGGATCTTGCAATACCTCGCTGGAACTTGGAAGACACTGCCGCTGCTTCTCTTCACTACTCTGGTGGCAACAGGGGGCGGGGGCATCTCTGCAGGGATTCCACCACCTGAGGTGACTTCTTTAGACTGTCTCATGCCCTGGCTCCCACGCATTCTCTTCTAGGGTGATGTTTGCAGATGAGCAAACTGAAGCAGCAGCGGCTTCTTCTTGTGATGATCACTGGCCTAAACCTTCTTGCCATACTCCAGAGAGAGAGAGAGAGAGAGAGAGAGAGAGAGAGCGCTAAGCAAGCTTTGGTGCAGACTAATGGTTGCTTCTGCCCTTTGCCTGTGCTCTCCCTGTGGAGCCAAACCCCACCACCTATGGTGAGAGCCAGTGGCGTAGCGTGGGTTGTCAGCACCCGGGGCAAGGCAAGTAATTTGTGCCCCCTAACCCGTGGATTTTAGCACTTGAGTGCGAGCGCACCCCCCCCCCAGATGTTGCGCCCGGTGCCGCCAGCCCCCCCTGCACCCCCACTGGTGAGAGCAAAGGCAAGTGAGAGGAGCAGGCACTACCTCCCCAGGTCCCCTCACCTTCTGTCTCTGGCCAGTGTAGCAGGGAGTTGAGAGAGAGCAAGCAGCAATTGTAAGTTTAGCTTAGCATCAGTGATCTGTACTCTGATAACTTCCAAGTTCATAGGAGCCAACTCCTAGGGACTGAGGTCCCTTAGGCTCCCCTAAAATATTTGAGGGGACTGGAGGCCCCCCAAAGTTCATAGGCATTGCCATTGAAATGGTGTGTGTATGTCGTGTCTTGTGATTGATTATGCTGTACCAGGTTAGACTACTGTGATACACTCTCTGTGGGTTTGCCTCTGAAATATGGCTTGGAAATTGCTGCTAGTTCAGAATGCAGCTGCTGGATCACCAACCTGGTTAGGATAGTGTACACTATTAGGATAGTGTAACAGTGGTGCTATATGCCAGCTGCATTGGCTCCCAATTTCTGAGCCCAAGTGCTGGCTTTGACTTTTAAAGCCTTTTCCAGCTTAGGACCCAGGATATTTTATGTGTTGGCCTAAACATTCAGAAATTCAACAGAACGACTTCTGGGGGCAGCCATACAAACTGAGACAAGGCAGCTGCTCCCCAAAGAAAGGGTCTTCTCAGTGGTGGTGCCTCAGCTGTGAAATGCTATCTGTAGAGGGGTCCACTTGGTACCTATTTTGTCATCCTTCCAGCACCAGGTAGACTTTTACTTTTCCCCAGCCCTTTTAGAGCTGATTTTAGCCCTGTGGATTCTTTGCTTGCTTGCATAAGATCCCTGGGTTTTATTACTGTTCTGCTGTATATTGTCTGCATTTTAATCCATGCACACGCACACACAAACTATCCTGGGGGTTTCCAGTGAAGGTTAGTATAGAAAGTCCTGTAACAAAATCATAATAAAATAACCTGCCGTCTTCCTGCTCACCCCTTTCTCTTTGGGCAGCAGATTGGGGAGCAGAGAGAGAGGGGAAGCTTCCACCGCCTTGGGGGGCTTGCGGGTTCTCCCTGAGCAGTGCTGTGCATGGGGCGCACCGGGCTGCCCCACAGAGCCGCCACGCCGGGAGAGCGTAAGCGAGGGAGCCAGAGGCGGAGGCACCGGAGGCAGGCGGGCATCTCTCTCCCGATCCCTGGGAAGCGTCCGGGGTCCAGCCCTTCCTCCGCGCTCCCCAGCGAGAACAATGAGCCCTTGCTGCCTCCTTGGTCCGCGCTTCCCTTCGCCCCTTCTCGCGGCTGCAGAGCGGGGAGGGCTGTGCAGCCTAGGGGGCAGCCTCCACAAGCCTTTCACCGAGGAACACCTCCGCCCCCCCCCCGAAAAAAGAAGTCCACCGGGCCCCGCCGGCCCAGCTTGGATGGAGCCGTGCGCCTTGTGCCTCGGAGTCCCGGCGGCGAGCCGGGGAGGCGGAGCGGGAGCGGCCTCTCCTGCAGTTAATGGTCGCGACTCTGCGCGCCGCTGTTGACCCGGCGATGCTGGCGGCGAAGCAGCGCGAAGTGGGACGCCGCCGCCGCCGCCGCCGCCGCGAGTTGAGCGCCAGCAACAGACGGAGCGCAGTCCCGCCGCCGGAGCGCCGCGCCGCCGAGCAATGCCCGACCCCCAAAGTCCGCGCGAGGCGAGCCTGGAGCGGGCAGGGTGGCGGCCGCATGGAAGGGACGGCTGAAAACTTTTAGAGGGACCTCGCCGCCGCTCCCGCAAAAAGAAAGAAACTTTGCGAGGCCGGGAGATGAGAGGCGCCGCGGGAAGGAGCCGGCCGAGAGCGCGATGGCTGCCCGTCGTGGGCTTCTGGCTGTGGCTGGGCGTCTCGGAGCGGGCGCTCGCCGCCACGCGCTACGCCATCCCCGAGGAGATGCCCAGGGGCTCTTCGGTGGGCAACGTGGTGGGCGACCTGGGCCTGGATCTCGCCCAGCTGCCCGCCAGGAACCTCCGCGTGGTGTCGGGCGGCGGACGAAAGTACTTCGAGGTGGACCTGGGCAGCGGGAAGTTGCTGGTGAGCGAGCGCATCGACCGCGAGGAACTTTGCGGGGCCCTCTCGCCGTGCGCGCTGAGCCTGGAGGTGGTGGCCGAGAGCCCGCTGGTGCTGTACGGCGTGACGGTGGAGATCCAGGACGTCAACGACAACGACCCGGCTTTCCAGAGCAAGCAGATGAAGCTGGAGATCAGCGAGTCTGTGACCCCCGGGGCGCGTTTCCCCTTGGAGAGCGCGCAGGACCCCGACGTGGGAAGCAACTCTCTGCAGACCTACCAGCTCAGCGCCAACCCGCACTTCGTGCTGGACGTGCAGACGCGAGGCGACGGGACGAAGTATGCGGAGCTGGTGCTGGAGAAAGAGCTGGACCGGGAGCAGCAGCGGGAAGTGCAGCTGGTTCTCACGGCGATGGATGGAGGGACCCCACCCCGATCGGCCAGCTTGCAGGTGCTGGTTGACGTCCTGGATGCAAATGACAACGCCCCTGTCTTCAACCAGTCCATCTACAGAGCCAGCGTGAAAGAAGACACACCCTTGAACACCCTGGTTGTCCAAACCAGAGCTTTCGACCTGGACGAAGGCCCCAATGGGGAGATTGTGTACTCTTTCAGCAGTCACACCCCTGCCAGAATCCGACAGCTCTTTGCCCTAGACTCTGCCACTGGAGAACTGAGGCTGAAGGGGTTGCTGGATTTTGAAGAAGCCAAATTTTATGAGATTTATATCCAGGCAAAAGATAAGGGTTCAAATCCTGGTGTCGCTCATTGCAAAGTGCTGGTAGAGATTGTGGATGTGAACGACAACACCCCAGAAATAACAGTGACGTCGGTGTACAGCCCAATACCAGAAGACGCGGCTCCAGGGACTGTGATTGCGTTGCTGAGTGTCACGGATCAGGACTCTGGTGATAATGGCCTAGTAAATTGCTTTATACCTTCTGGGATCCCTTTTGCCCTCAGCTCTTCCCTTAAAAACTATTATACCTTACAGACCAAAGGACCCTTGGACAGGGAACTTGTCTCTGAGTACAACATCACCATCACAGCTCAGGATGCAGGCACACCCTCACTCATGGCAGAAAAGCAAATACTGGTTAAAGTGTCTGATGTAAATGACAACCCTCCTAAATTTCCACAATCCTCCTATGATGTGTACGTGGAGGAAAACAACCTTCCAGGGACCCTGATCTTTAACATCAGTGCCTCTGACCCGGATCTGAACCGGAATTCCCACCTTTCCTACTCCATCCTGGATAGTCCCATGTCCTCAGGAGACTTGGCGGGCAGGTATTTTTCTATTAACCGGGAAAATGGCAGCATATATGTCCTAGTCCCCTTGGACCATGAGGGCACCATGGAGTTCAGGCTAGTGGTCCAGGTTCGTGATGCCGGCCTCCCGCCTCTCGCCACTAACATCACTGTCAATGTTTTTGTCACAGATCAGAATGACAATGCACCCAGGCTCTTATACCCAAACTCAAACAACAGTTCTTTGCTCTCAGAAGTCATCTCACCCACAGTCAGCCCTGGTTACATGGTCACAAAAATTGTGGCCTGGGATGCAGATTCTGGTTACAATGCCTGGCTCTCGTATTCCTTCCTTCAGGTCACTGACCCAGGGCTGTTCACTGTGGGGCTGCATTCTGGGGAGATAAGCACAGCTCGTTCTCTGCAAGAGGAAGATTCTCGCAAGCAAACATTGCTCATCTTAATAAAAGACAATGGGGAGCCTGCCTTGTCCTCCACAGTGACCCTTGCTGTAGATGTAGCAGAGACATCTAGGGAGACACTGACAGACTTGACTGCTGTGTCCACTACACCCCAAACAAAGAAGCACTTGACTTTCTATTTAATCATTGCTGTCATCTTGATCTCAGTGGCCTTCTTTGTCACCGTGGTTGGGGTGGGGATTTATAAATTTTACAAGTGGAGGCAATCCAAGGATATATTCAAAGCCTCCAGAAGCTCCCTTTATAGAACCCCGGGGCCTTTCAACCACATAGACACTGTGCGGAGTGGATTTACTCCTCCAAACTTCTACCAGCAGGTCCTCACCACGGACTCTCGCCAGAGTGAACTTCTGTACAAAATGCCCTTTGCTCCCAGCCCTATGGGGAGCCGCCAGAGCACTATCACAAGATGTGACCCTGCAATATATAACCAGCTAATAAGCACAAATAAGAGGCTTCTGGTGTCCTCTGAGGTAATGTATGCTTGTTGTCCTTCTCCAGCAAAGTTGGGAAATCCCAGCTCTGAGCTTAAATTGACTTAAAGGCAGACCACTCAATGTCTTTCTACCCGGAAATAGGGTAGTTCCTGTAGAAGACATTCTTTTTCCTGTTTTCTGTCTCCATCTAGTGCTGTGTCATTTAATCGCATGATTAAGAGCCCCGCCTGTTTAACTTCTGTGCATGTGTTGTTTCCTTCCTGCATTACATGGAGTTGGGGGGTTTGTTCTTTCTGCTCTGGGTCAGATCAATGTGGTCAGCTGTTGGGCTGCATAGTCATTGCCTCTGAAGAATGATAGCTCCCAGTAAGTTTATGTTTTACGAAAAATCATACTTCCAGTTACAGATAGGTAGCCGTGTTGGTCTGCCATAGTCAAAACAAAATAAAAAAATTCCTTCCAGTAGCACCTTAAAGACCAACTAAGTTAGTTCTTGGTATGATCTTTCATGTGCATGCACACGAAAGCTCATACCAAGAACTAACTTAGTTGGTCTTTAAGGTGCTACTGGAAGGAATTTTTTTATTTTGTTTTGAAAAATCATATGCAAGGAAACAGTAATGCTGTGTGAATAATGGGTTGGATATGTACTGGGAGGCCTTTTTGCTTGGGTGCTTCTTCAAGACGCTAAAGGGAGATCACCTTCAACATTTCCTTGGGGGCCTAGCCTCTGATGTATGTCTGTTTGATATTCATCTATGATGGGGTGGAAATGTAAGACTTATTCCTTTTCCTTATGTATATGGTGGAATTGAACCTATTCTCTATGTAGCCAAACATGAGTAGGGGTAGGAGTAGGAGTAGGAGTAGCAGAAGAAGAGACATTAGAACAGGGCTCTGATGGCTTTTCATTCAGACTAATTTGGTAGGGGGAAATGGCACTTTCTATGGAGCAATGGCAGCAGCCTTCCAGGGAAGATGCTCTTCTATACAAAAGAGACTTCTGAGAAAGAGCCTGAGCATGGATGCCTTTCAGAAGGAGGCCTACACACAGGACCAGCCACCAGGTGTGCACCCCCAAATTAGTTTACCTGGAGGCCGTAGCAGGTGGAGGCAAGGATGGGCAGCAGCATGGGGGTGGTGAGGAGAGATGGTGCTCCCTTGCCCTGATGCTGAGAAATGACGTTTTCATTTCCCCTCAGTGCTTCTGGGCCCCAATATAGCACCACTATGTTGAAGTGAGGCCCAGAGGCCCTGGGACTGTTGGAGAAGGTGGCAGCTGTTGCCACTTGGTTTGGTGCTTCTGTTCCCAATGAAGGGCCCTGTGCTTGTTATTTTAAGAAATTGAGGGGGTTGCGGATATTGCTCTGGGGCCTATGCTTGTCAGAGGACCCAGACTTTGAGTTTTCATTTAAAAAATGTAAGAGCCTAGCCCTTCTAGAAATGAAGTTATCAAGCAAAATGTGTGAGTACCCTTCTAAGTGAGTGAGTGAGCCAGCCCAGCTATCCCCCCCTTTCAGTGTTTTTAGCAAATGAGTGACGTCAGAGCTGTGATTGATGAGTAAGTTGTTTGGACACCAGGCTATAGAATAACTGGTGTCTTAAAGAGCTGCCATTTCCCTCTTCCATCCAGTGCACTTTTCTGCCCTGCTTGTTTCATTTTCTAGTCCTTGGAATTTCTGTTATTTAGCCAATCTGTTCTTTCTACAAAACAGGATGCATCTTTCCTGTGGTGAGTTGGTCTAAGATCAGGTACTCACTATAAGTTATTTTCTGTAAATATTATTACACAGTAAGTCTGGGTAAAGAATACCCCACCCTATAGCAAGTGC
This sequence comes from Podarcis gaigeae, assembly GCF_964106915.1. Classification (NCBI taxonomy): domain Eukaryota; kingdom Metazoa; phylum Chordata; class Lepidosauria; order Squamata; family Lacertidae; genus Podarcis; species Podarcis gaigeae. Next base: position 86,476,429 of record NC_139683.1, on the reverse strand, counting down.
AAAATGTTGCCCCAGCCACTCTGGGCAGCTTCCAACATATATAAAAACACAAAAACCTCCCTTCCCTATACAGGATTGCCTTCAGATAGCTTGCAGGCCGCAGAATATTGAGGGGGCCCAGCCCCCTGCTTAATTGGAGGGGCTCAGCTCCCCCCTCCATGTTTTCCCTGATCAGGTGGGAGATAGCAGAGATGCTACGATACTAAGATAATGTGTTCCCTGTTGAATGTCCAGGAAAACATAGGCAGCCACAAAATAGAGTTCATATCTATAGTCAATAAGTGAAAAGATAATGCAATATGTTATTGTATGAAAGTGAACATTAACTAGAGATTTTGCCTGCAATCCAGAAAAGCTACTGTGTAGAGAGGAGGAGGAGCAGAAATAACAACAACAATAGCCAGGTTCTTTCTCACAGTGCCTACAAAGCACACTGGTCAACACCTACATAGGTAAGCTTTTTCCTGACTCTTCCACCAGCTGCACAAAGCTATTGTGCTTTAGGGTTTCTGAGTCTCAAGGTTTTACCTAAAGTTTCAGGCTTCAGCTTTCTTTTGGGAATCACAAGTGGCAGGCTACTTTCAGCCTGACTTAAATGTTGTTGTCTTGCACCCCATCCCCATTCTGTCCAACAGTCTCCCCCCCTAAAATACCAGGCATAGGCAAACTGCCCAGGAGGCATCAAATTCCCTTCCTTCCCAGGCTCCTCTCATATTCTGATCACTGATAACATTAGGTAGCACTCGTGTGACACTCATTTTATCTTGTTATTGTGTAACAGCAGAAGGCTGGCAGTGAATATGTTAATTGCTGGGATTGTATGTACATGCTAGTTTCCTTTGAAATATTCATGAACATTTTCACTCTGAAGAGAGCACGTTGTGTGTCTTATTTGTAAGATTTCCTCACAGAGGCCCAGTTCTCACCAAGATGGTTAACCTGTTTCTAGGCTGTACCATTTCAGATTGCAGATGAAACCCACATCTTTGAATGTTCCTGCGTACAAAGAATTCAGAGCTCTTTCAAAGCTAGATGTCAGGAAGAAGAATCCTAACCGTGGGGTGGCTGGCATGGAGGAGCATACAGTCATCTTGAGTCCCCACCTGCAGTCTGAAGTGGTACAGCCCAGACTCAGGTGTACAACCTCATTGAGAACTGAGCCAGAAGCACAATTCCTATAATTCCTTGGGAATGATTGCTGCACCAGTTTGAATCTGCAGTGTAGATACATGCTCAGGGTGCATTCTGCTACACAATTAGATGCTAAAGGCAGGAAGTTGTTTTAGGGTACAGTGATAAACTGCAGCTTTATGTGGAGAGGGTGCTGGAAGAAGGACCAGGAAGCCCAGAGATTGCAAGGGTGAAGCAGAGGTTGCCAGAAAGAGTCTGGCTCCAGGCCAATTTCACCCCTGATAGTTTGTGAATAGCTTTCAGAGCCATCATTTCAGTGAACTGGTTTTGAGACTTTGTACCTGGTTAATTTGGCATTTAGTATTTGGCATCTGATATCCGAACATGTTTTAGAGCAATGTGGTACCTAACCTTTCGGTTGTGTGGGAATATATATACACATTCTCAACAGTAATTGATATTTTGTATGTAGCTTGCTTTTATTTTATACCTTGAGATTTAAATTTTGCGCCAACTTTTAATTAATTCATCATAGGTTTTTAATATGCTGTATTTTATTGCTTGGTTTGGTTTGTGAGCCACCCAGAAAACTGCTATAGGGCAGCCTTATAAATGTAATGATGATGGTGGTGATGATGATGATGATGATGATGGTGATGATGATGTTAATTCATCGATAACTGATTAGTGATTTCATCTGCACTTTTAATTTGTTGTTGAGATTTAAATTATTATTGTTTATTATTACTATTCTGATGCCAAAAGGGTTGCATTGCTGTTATCAATTCATAATTAGCTTTCCTAACTGTCATACATGTTGCTTTGCTTGAAATGGTTGACATGTGAACCCTGAGATCCTTGGAAATTGTTTTAGCTACGTTTTTCTACCCAAAATTACATAGTCTGGGAGATTGTTAAGAAAATGACTATGATCAGAAAAATAGGGCGGGCAAAAGAGACAGCGGAAGAGAGGTGTGTTTGTGTGTCCGTGTGTGTCCTGTCAATAGGCATTAGCAATTCCAGCACAATATGATGACCCTAAGCTGGTGTACTCTTAAAGCTGCACCAGATCCCACACTTAATCTGTACAGGCAGAACCATTAGTTTCTTTAGTGTTTCTTAACAAAAGTTAGAATGATGCACAGAGGCTTTTCATTAGTAGGCCATCTGGCTCTAAAATATGCAAAACCAGGGCAGACTCTCACTAAATATAATCAGGGCTCCTTCACGTATTACTGAAACAACGTCAACATTTAGTGTGCTCATTACATTTTCAGCTGAGGAGGCTGTACTTATTAAAATCATATGTGCTTGAAAATATGTTGCAAGGGTCCAGAACCTGCTGCGCTTTGTGCACTGAAATAAATGCAAGCGACAGCTTCATATGCTGTGGGGTTTACTGCCAAACACACTGGTCTTCTAGTTTGTAACAAGTATCCCTGAATTATAGGACATTGAGATTGGAAAGAAGAAATCTCACGTTGAAAATTAAGATGAGCATATATGCGGCCAAAGCAACACAGGAGAATCCAAGATCAGAAACCTTATCATCTAATCTAGAGCAATGCAAGAAAGTAACCATATTTATTTTTCTGTAAAGATAATGGAAGACAAAGAGCGGAAAGAGCTGGCTAACATCATGCTGTCTAGCCATCTGCCACTGGATGAGATTTGACAGCAATAAACATACACAATCCCTGCCCAGAGACCCAACTCAAGATCTTATGGTACCTTTCACAAATGAGTTTAGTGTAGGGGGATGGGAGAATGTAATGAAACTTACTGTATGTTGACCCCCAACATTTAAAATTTCCCTCTTGCTTGCTTGTCTACAATCTTGAACCTAGAAAATAGTCATTGACTGTCCAAAAAGTCTAAAGCAATCAAACTCAATCACATTTCAGATTTTGAAGTGAGATATCAGTCTCCCCACTCCTCTCAAATCCTAATTACAAGGTCTCCATTTCCATTGTTGAAATGTTTTCCTGTGCACCAAATATTTATTGTGATTTCATTAAAGACAAGGGTTTAGAATACAGAATTTCTTTTCCATTCCATTAAGTTAAATGGCACAAGTGTGCATTAGGAACTGATTTGAATGCTTCTCATCAAATACTGTTTCCTGTGAGGTTTAGCACAGTGTCATGTAGTTATGTGTGTTAAGTTCACGTGTGTTAGTTAAACCAAACCAAGTGGCTTTGCATCTTTCAAAGCCACTTAGCTTGGTATGCAGCGTTCGTAGCTCTGTGAACCAAGACTGTATATAACTAGTTAGAAATATCTGTACAGTATGCATGCTATTTGTGACTAAATGGATTCTGAAAATAAATAGGATTGCAAAGTTGAATGTTATGTGCAGGTGAATTTAAGATAAACAAGAGTGTATAAAGACATTGGTATTATCAAGATAAGAACATTCATTATAAAGAATAGTATCCTAAGAATAGTATGCCTAGAAAAGGCAGAATCAGTAAGTCAAGGAATGTATTTGATATTGTGATTTTTGGTGTTGTAATATACAAATACAAACTCTTGAGCTGAAGAAAATTGCTCTTGATGTAGCCTGAGTCCAGAATCTCAAGGTGCTTCCACCCTGCAGGAGTTTTGTGGATGCTGCTAATTGTTCTGCGCTCTCTGCCCAGGCACTGTGCCAATCCCTGACCATCACTAGTCCAAGTGGACTAGAAGGGTGAGTTTAGGTTACATAGAAATCATAGCAAAGAACGGGAAATTGCATCCCCAAACAACTGCTATATAATAGTTGATTAGTGAGGTGATAACTGTGGAAATAGATTTTTACTGCTTTGAAAGGAATCTGTAAAGTGTGAGTCCCTGTGTACATGTGAGTCAAGCTCCTTCATGGAGTCAAAATGGATGTAAGATCCATGGAAATGTATCAGGCAGAAGTTGGAAATGCAGGTGTTGACGATTCCTACCCTCTCCAGGGCCTGTGACACAGAGAGATATTTAGAATCAGAGAAATTAACATTCCTTGGTTAGTAGAACAAGCAGCAGTTCCATCATCACTTACTTGTTAAGACTTTCTTGTCTGTTGATGTGAAGAGATCTGAACTTGCTTCTTTGAAAAACACTGACCGGGAATTAAGGAAGTTGAGCATTGCTTGGTCCTGAAACCTTACTTAGTATGGCAATTCCATATATAGGGGGACTCCACCTGATACAACTATACTCCAGCTGGGGCATTATGTAACTATTGGGAAGTCACAGCTATGGTGAAAAAGAGGCTTGCCTATAAAATAGAAGCTATAAGCTTAATGTTAAAATGAGGTGAAGGTCTTTGCCATGGAACATATGGTGGTGCACATATTTTATGTCCCCAAATACCCAAAAGATTGTACCTTGGTCAAAACAAACTTTGTCTATGCCAGAGAGCATGTCTCTGCACATAGCAAGCAGCTCACTCCAGAGGCAGTGGAGCAGCAGTGATTGCCAGTATTCCCAGATGCTTGCGTTTAAAGCCATGGGCCATGTTTCAAAACCAGGTTTTAGTCACAAATACTCCTCTGGACAGTGAAGACCAATCTAGCTAACAGAATAACAAATGCAATATGAACAACAACTGTGATCATTGCCCTATATTATCTGCACAGTACTCCTGGAGAAGAACCATCACCGTAAATACATTCTGTCTGTTTCATTCCTACTGTGAAATCTCACACACGGGAGGTGCCCAGCTTCTCATCCACACATGATGCCACAAGGAGCAAATCCAGGTGCTTCTAATGCAAGCACATAAGACAGAGGACACCACTTTTTCAACAGCAGTGTGCCTCATCTACCTCTTCACTGAAGTCCACCATGACAACATTCAGAAGGCATTGTCTGCCTTTAGGGGAGAGAAAATACTTCTATTCATAGATTTCTTTCATCTTTTCCAGGAAGTCCATGAATCTCCTTGGCCTGACCCCTTCCCTAACTATTATCTTAGTTGTCTCCACTATGGAAGCTGTATGTTGGGAACCTCAGGGACCAGGTTCTTGCTCATAAAACTCTTTTTAACCTTGCTCCTCCTAACCTTTGACTCCAGAGGCTTAAAAATTTCCTTTGTGATGTCATGGTTTATTCTGTTTTGTGCACTGGCTGCAAAACTCCTGAAATTTAGGAAAGGAAATATAGAGAGACTCTTAGTATACTCCATTTGGAGAACAAAGGCCATAGTGGGAATGAGCTTTGAAGAGCTCTCCTGGATCGGTTATTGAATGCCATTCATTTAAAGGAAATTCAGGCAGACAATCAATGGGTCTTTTAACGTGATCTTATATCCAGCAAATGGCAGTATATCACTTAATTGTGCAGCCACTGGTGTTTGTTGCATTCTGTTTTTTAAAAAATCTGCAAAATATGCAGTTTGCTGGTTTAGCTTATAACCCCAACCATTCCAAACAAAGAGTGTTCATTATTGAATTTAAATGCTTGTGACATTCATTAATGAATTCAAAAGCTTGTAATGACATAGGATTTATTGTTCATATAATTATCTTGGGAAATCCAGTCACTGACAGCTGGCGAATGGGCTCCCAGCTCTTCTTCAACATTTGCACTGGCGCTTTAAGACCTCCCCCACACCATTGCTGGAGCTGGGGAGGGGGAGAATGGGTGGTCCATTGCAAACAGCCAGGCACTTCCTTGATTCCAGGAGCCCTGTATCTGCTTTGATGGACAACAAAGCTCCTCCCCTCTTGATTCCGATACGGACTAGGCACCGCCGCTGTTTTCTGTGGAAGAAAAACAGAGAAAAGATGCAGATGGTGCGCCGCTTTCTCATCCCTTGCACGATCTAACCCGGGATTCTGTGTTGTTTCCTTGGCTGTGCTGGAATCAGAGAGGACAGAGGTCCAGCAAAGGAAGAGGAAATTTTGGCGACATTATGCTGTCTCTGGAAGAAAGACTACTCCTGCCATGGCAAGTAAGAGCTTTGCTTTTGGTTTCTGTCTCTCTCCAGTGTGCTGGAGAGATGACCCAGCTCCGTTATTCAATTCCTGAGGAGTTAGCTCCTGGGGCCTTTGTTGGGGATGTGGCTAAAGACTTGGGTCTAGATGCTGCCCGGGTGGTCTCCCGACAGCTGCAGATCATGGCTGGCTCTGCTGAAAAGTACTTCGAAGCCAAGGTGCCAAATGGTGTCTTGGTCGTGAAAGAACGGCTGGACCGAGAGCAGCTTTGTGGGCCCAGCTTACACTGCCTGCTCTATCTGGAGCTCCTACTTGCAAACCCAACAGCCTCCCATCGTGTGGAAGTTGAGCTCTTGGATGTGAATGACAACGACCCAGTTTTTCTTACCAGTCTCACCCATTTGGAGATAGCAGAGTCTGCAATGCCGGGGGCCCGCTTCCCCCTGGAAAGTGCTGAAGATTTGGACATTGGCATGAATTCAGTCAGCACCTACCAGCTGAGTCCACGTGGACAATTCAGCCTCAGTGTTAAGTCACATAAAGGCGGCAGCAAACCTGAGCTGGTGTTAGAGAAGGCGCTGGATAGAGAACAGCAGCAGCGCTACCCCCTGGTGATTACAGCCCTGGATGGAGGAGTTCCCGTCAAATCAGGGACAGCAAAGATCCTCGTGTCAGTCATAGATGCCAATGATAATCCACCTGTCTTTAACCAGTCGGTGTACAAAGTTAGCCTACTAGAAAATGCCCCAGTGGGGGCCCTTGTGATACATTTACAAGCTACAGACAATGATGAGGGGGCAAATGGGAAAGTTTCCTACTCCTTCAGCAGCCACACTCCACAGAAAATCCGGAAAATGTTCAGCCTTAATGAGGAGACTGGGGAGATAAGAGTCCTGGGAAGTGTGGATTATGAAGATGACACATTGTATGAAATTGATGTGAGGGCCAAAGACCAAGGGTCACCTTCCATGGATGCACACTGCAACATCTTAGTGGAGGTAGTGGATGTGAATGACAATGAGCCTATCATTGGGTTCACTTCCCTCACCACCACCATACCAGAAGATGCTCCCCCAGGTACCACAGCAGGGCTCCTCAGAGTCAGCGATGCAGATTCTGGGGGAAATGGAGAAGTACAGCTTCATCTCCCTGCAGATGTCCCCTTCCAGATTGTACCTTCCTTTAAGAACCACTACTCTTTGATCACCAGTGGCCCCCTAGATCGGGAGGAAATCTCACAGTACAAAGTTATGATCACAGCTACAGATTCTGGTTCTCCACCTCTCTCCAGTCAAAGAAACTTCCTTGTAAATATATCTGACCTGAACGATAACCCACCCCACTTCTCACAGCCTGCATATGAGACCCTCGTAACTGAGAACAATGCTCTGGGGCTGCCAATCATTTCTATATCTGCCTTTGACCCTGATCTGGGGCAGAACTCACACCTCTCTTATTCGTTAGTGGAGCATATCATAAATGGAATGCCCATTTCCTCCTATGTCTATGTTATGGAGAACGGTACTATCTACAGTGGCTGCTCATTTGACTATGAGCAAACCCAGCAACTGGTGTTCCAGATTCAAGCTAAGGATAATGGTTCTCCTCCACTCTGTGCCAATGTGACTGTCTCCATCTACATCATAGACCAGAACGATAATGCTCCTCTCGTTGTATACCCTGTAACCAAGAAGGGGGTCCTAGCCCAGCAGCCAGTCCCTTTTTCTGCACAAGGAGGTTACCTGGTAACCAAAGTCACAGCTGTGGATGCAGACTCTGGGCAGAATGCATGGGTTTCTTATAAGTTGCAGCAAGCCACAGACCCAAGCCTTTTCCAAGTCTCGGCGTTCACAGGAGAGATCCGAACCGTCCGAGCCCTTCTGGAACAAGATGCCCCTTCCCAAGAGTTGGTTGTTGAGATCTTGGACAATGGGAAGCCACCTCTGTCTGCCACAGCCACTCTGATTCTTAATCTAGAGCATGAGCATGAGCTGGGCACAGCAGACCTCAGAGAGTCCCGCATGGAACAAGAAGGGCTATCTCACCTGACCTTGCAACTCATTATTGCTCTAATCACAATCTCAGGACTTTCTGCTCTAGCCTTTGTGTTTTTAGCTATGAAGTGTCTTAAAAGATTGAAAGGAAGACACTCAGATGTGGGTTGGACCAGCGACCTGAAGGGTAGGAACTCTATTCCTGTGGGAGGACACTTTGACACGTTCTCAGTACGCTTGAGCCAGGAGGAAAAAATGGAATTCCCTACAGCCTTCATTGGGGGAGATGTTGTTTCTCCTTTTACCCTCCTAAGGCCTGGCCAGACCCACTTTTCAGAAGGGAGGAATTTCAGGATAGCTACACCAGTCACTCAGCAGGATATCAACAGCACAGGCACACTTCTGGCCTGCAGCCTTTCCCAAGAGCCAAACGAGGTGAGGCATGAAATACTGTTCTATAACTATGTCGTGTAGCACCCTGTGATTCTGTAACAATCTCCAGAGATAAGGTCACAGATGCAGTGGCAATGTCAGGCAGCCTTTGTGTTAAGGTGGTCAGTTTGTAAATTAAAAAGCATTTTGTTGGATTTAAGATTCTTCAAGGAGATAGGCTATTTTAGAAGAAGCTTGGGAAGATTAGCAGTTGTTCACCCTGTGGATATTTGGCAAGAAGTAATGCTTTTAAACTACTGGTACTTAGATTTAGGTTAACAAGCAGCAAAAAGTTTCTAACCGAAAAATAAATCCAGCAGTTAAATGATTTTCCAGGGGAGGTTGTCAAATATTTGTTTTTCTGATGTTTTTGAAAGCTTGGTGGAAAAAGGGGAAAGAAAAAGTGCTAAGGATCATAAGTCAGGAGTGCATCAAGAATGAGGCACCCCATCTTAAGAAAAATGGTCCACTCACTCACTCATCACAGCTCTGTGAAACTGTACTTGGGTGTCACATTATTGGAAAGTGCTTTAACACCACAGCTTAAAAACTACTTGGTATGTGGGTCCCTGACATTCAAAGCCACACCATGGTCTTTGGGTTACAATGGTTCTACTTAGAAATACTGCTGCATTGATTGTGGTGTTCTAATTTTGGAAAGGCCAATGAATAGAGCTGGGAGGCCTTAAGCAATTTTGAAGATTGTGCATTCTTCACTGTGTGGTGGAGGTTCCCATGTCTGCATTTGAAAATGAACATTCTGAAAGGGTCTGTTTTGCCTTGGTAATGACTAAGAGTTTTAAATGCATTTCTTGAAGCTGCGTTGCAAAATGCTAAAGCACTTTCTGTGAGAGTTTCTCCCTATCTTTCCTCTTTTCGACTGTAACAAATACCTTTTTCACTGCAAGTGAAAAATCAGACCAGTTGTTCGCCAGAGAGACTATGATTCTGTATCCCCTACAGCTGAGAGTTTGTCTTTTGTTCAGATGAGATGGGATGAATCTAGCTAATGTGAACAATGAGGATTTGTACCGTTCATGCTTCCCGGACGTGCTGTTTCCTTGAGAACAAGAATCTGAGCTGCTAAACTTAGCTGCCAAAACCAGTGGCAAACCAGCCTCTTGGTTACATTTAGGGTTGAGGTATGGGGGTGATCAGTCCTGGTCTCCCAACTTCATGTGCTGCAGTAGCTTTAAGAGTGTAGGTGGACTTGTCACTGGTGGAGAGTGGATGGAGCTGTCATCTAGTCAGGTGCTGATCCAGATTTTGGGGGGAGGGGGGATCAGCTCTTTCTGCCTTGACTTTCCTCCTCCGTCGCTATGGCTGTAATTCAGCTTCCCTCCCCCCCATCCACCCCCTCAACTCTCTGACTAACATTCTGTTGCTGCAGCTAGGCAAGCTCAAAAGCTACTTTAACTCATTTGGAAGGAAATACCGAGGGATTTAAAAAACAGCATTCATCCAGGTCCTGGAGCCTCCTTATCCCTGGGATATCACAAAGACTCCTTCTGGAAAGGGACTTTTTTCTGAAATGGAGCCACATTTGTCCCGGCAACCCTCTTTCAAATGGCAAGTACTGGGTTTGTTTTTGCTGTTCAGCCGGGCGTTGGTTACAGGACAGATCCACTATTCCGTGGTGGAGGAATCGGAGCTGGGCACCGTGGTGGGAAAGGTGGCTCAGGACTTGGGCTTAACGGTGGCAGACCTTTCCCGTCGCAGGCTGAGGCTGGGCTCTGAGGAGAGCAAGAGGTACTTTGCAGTTAACTTGGCCAACGGTGCTCTGATAGTGAATGAAAAGATAGACCGAGAGACCCTGTGTGGAGCAAGCTCCGGGTGCATTTTGCCAGTCCAAGTTGTCATAGAAAATCCCTTGGAGCTCTTTCACCTGGAGGTAGAGATCCTGGACTTAAATGACAATTCCCCCGGTTTCCTCACCCCCAAGCTTGTGCTGAGGATAGCAGAGTCTGCCGCCACAGGCTCTCGCTTTCCACTGGAGAGCGCTCACGATGCGGACGTGGGGACCAATGCAGTCAGTGTCTACCGACTCAGCCCCAACCCCCACTTCTCACTTAATGTAAAGAATGTGAACGATGGCAAGCTTTTACCTGAGCTGGTGCTAGAGCAACCTTTGGACCGAGAGCAACAATCGGAACACCAGCTCATCCTGACTGCCTGTGATGGGGGGGATCCTGTACTGTCAGGAACAGCTCTGATCACCATTGTGGTCCTGGATAATAATGATAATGAGCCTGCATTTGACCTTCCTTTGTACAAGATAAGATTTTCGGAGAACATCCCTGTAGGCTCTTTGCTTTTCAGACTTAATGCAACTGACCCTGATGCAGGTTCTAATGGGGAAATACAGTATTCCTTTGGAATCCACACACCTGATTCCATCCAGAAGTTGTTTGGCTTGGATCCCCACACAGGTGAGATCCGTGTCCAAGGAGTTGTGGATTTCGAAGAATCTCATTTTTATGAGCTTCATGTAAGGGCCAGGGACAAGGGCATTCCTCAAATGGAAGGCCATTGTGTAATCCAAATGGAAGTTGAAGATGAGAATGACCACCCCCCAGAGGTTCTCCTTACCTCTCTGGTAAACCCCGTGCCAGAAAACACCCCTTTAGAGACAGTGGTAGGGCTTTTCAATGTGCGAGACCAAGATTCAGGTGCCAATGGAAAGGTGAGCTTACAAATATCACCAAACTTGCCCTTTAAAATTAAATCTTTTGAAAACCACTATTCTTTGATTACCTCTGAGAAGCTGGATAGAGAAACAGTTTCTCGATACACTATCAAGTTGACGGCCCAAGATTCAGGGTCCCCACCTCTAACCACAGATGTCACCATCTTGCTGAACATTTCAGATGTTAATGACAATGCCCCGTACTTCTCTCAGCCCTTCTACAACTCCTTCTTGAAGGAGAACAATCCACCTGGCTCTCTGCTATGCACTGTGGCGGCCTCTGATCCTGACGAGGGGGACAATTCCCGGCTCACGTACTCAGTGGCAGGAAGCCCAATTCAAGATGCTCCAGTCTCTTCTTTCATTTACGTCAACCCAGACAATGGGAATGTCTATGCCCAGCACTCTTTTGACTACGAAATGCTGCAGGTGCTGCAAATCCCCATCATGGTGCATGATGCTGGGTCACCCCAACTGAGCTCCAGTGTCACTGTCTACCTCTTCATAATGGATCAGAATGATAACACGCCTGTTGTTTTGCACCCAGTGACTGGTCGGGAACTGTCTGCAATCCAGAGGATCCCTCAGTCTGCATCGGCAGGCTACGTGGTCACCAAAGTCACTGCCGTGGATGCAGACTCGGGCCACAATGCCTGGCTTTCTTACTCCTTGCTTTCCCAGTCTACTGACCCCTCCTTGTTCCGAGTGGCTCCCTACACTGGGGAAATTTGGACTGTTCGGGAGTTCCAGGAAACAGATCTCCCGGCACAGAAAATCCTTGTACTAGTGAAGGACAATGGAGAACCACCTTTGTCTACCACCGTCACCATCGTGGTCTCACTGGAGGATAAAGTAACTGAGGAAAGGCCCCAGTCTCGTGATTTCCTGACTCACCCCAAAGAAAAATCTGACCTAACCCTCTATCTGATTATTGCGCTGGTGGCAGTTAGCATTGTGTCCCTCGTTACGTTCATAATCCTGTCTGCAAAATGCTTTCGGAATAAAAAAGCCAGGGGTTCTTCTTGCTGCAGCCTGAGTAGTGTTCCTGCCAGGGATGTTTTCAAACAATCCAGCCCTAAGCTTCAACTGAACTCAGATGGCACATTGAAATACATGGAGGTCACACTCAGGCCCACAGACTCCCAGAGCCAGTGCTATAGAGCCAGCTATTCTCCCGGCTCGGACAGAAGTGATTTCACCTTTATGAGACCTGTGGATTACCCTCAACCAAGTACTCTGACGAGAGACTTTGACACTTTCTTATCTCGTACTGATACACTGAACCATCCCAGGCAGGTGAGGTGGCATTTTGTCCTTTTTCTCCTTTCCCACATGAATCTGGTGTCTCCAGTAACACTTTGAAACTTGACTGAGGGCTGATTCATCAGTTATCAGAATAGGGTGGGGCCTCCTTCTTCGTAACCTAACCCTGCAGCACATAGTCATAACGCTTTGGGAAAGAGAGAGCAGGAGAGTGGGGAAAATTACATTGATTTCTTCCCACAAATTGCTGCCTTTTAATGAGAGAAAGTGGGTAGGGGAGCAGGGACTGGAACTGGGATGTGAACAATAAGAAAATGATAATTTAAAATCATCCCTCAAATGCTGCCTGTCACAAAGTTAGCTTTTTGTATTTTTGCAACTGCTAAGTCTCTCTCCCCCCCCCCCCCGTACAATTAGATTTCTTTCTCTAAGAAAAACCAATCACTCCCTTGAGTTTTTACATTGGAAGGGTGGAGTCTAAGGCTTCTGAAATACCGGTAAATAAAGCTAGATATTAATTTGGTAGCCTAGAAATACCTAAAAGAGATTGATCTGGAAGCTTAGGATGGGGTAAGAGGAACTATTGTTTCCTAGAATTCATTGAATTATCTTTGCTCATAAAAATGACAAATCAGCTGTTCTGTTGTGGATGTAATACGTGAGGAGTCAGTGTGCTTTTAGAGCAAACATTTCTTTGCAGCGTATGCTTCTAAGAGTCCTATAGCTAGCACAGAAGCCAAAACCAGACAAGATTTTGGGCTTTGTTTTCCATTGTCTGCCGTTTAGCCTGGTGTCTCTAGGTTAAAAACAGCAGGTTACGCGGTCCTTTTTCACACAGTAGCAACTTCCAGACTTGGATTGGTGCGTGTGTTGCTGTCCTGGGAAGGAGGCTGCTGATTGGATAAATAGAAAGGCAGTCTCAGCCAATGAGCAGGAGGTTAGCATTGAAGATCTGCGGTGTGTACCACTCCCCTCCTGTGTCAATCTCTCTCAAACCAAAACAATGAATGAGAGAGGTAAACACTGACCACAGACCCTTTTCCTCTCATATATTTCATATTTCTTCGAGATAGGTGGTGAATCCTCCAGAGGTTTAAAGAGATACTGCCTGCTATATTTAGCTCCTGTTTTGCAGTTTTAGAGCTTCCTGCTGTGGATTTCAGAAAGATGCTCAGAACAGAAAACTCTGCCTGGCGTTTGGGACTCGTGCATGCCTTTGCCTTCTGTCTGTTTCTGAGTGACTGTTTTGCACAGATCCGTTACTCTGTCCCAGAGGAACTCACTCGAGGAGCCTTTGTAGGAAATGTTGCTAAGGACTTAGGAATGGATGTGACAAAGCTTGCAGCTGCCAATCTGCAGGTGCTTTCTGATTCTGACTCCCAGTATTTCTCTGTGAATGTGAACACTGGAATCATAATAGTCAATGACAGAATAGACAGGGAGCAGCTCTGTGGGCAGAACCTGCGCTGTTTCTTGCATCTCAAACTTGCTATTGAAAACCCAGTGGAGTTCTATCGCATCGAAGTGGAGATTCTGGATATCAACGACAATGCGCCTGTGTTCTCAAGTAGCACAATATCTCTGCAGATCTATGAACTGGCTGCACTGGGTGCCCGTTTCCCCATCCCACACGCACAGGATTCAGATGTAGGAACTAACACTTTACAGACCTACCACCTCAGCGCCAATGAGAACTTCAACCTCAACGTGAAGGCACGTACAGATGGCACCAAATTCCCAGAGCTAGTACTGGAGAAACCCCTGGACAGGGAGCACATCGCTGTCCACCACTTGGTCCTGACAGCTGAAGATGGGGGCATATCACCCAAATCTAGCGCTATTCGAATTGCTGTCCACATTCTGGATGCCAATGATAATCATCCGGTTTTTGACAAACCTACTTATTATACCCGCTTAGTAGAAAACTCTCCTCCAGGAACTCTGGTGATTAAGCTGAACGCAACAGACTTGGACGAAGGGCCTAACGGAGAGGTGCAGTATTCCCTCAGCAGCCATAACTCAGAAGCCTTGCGCAGGATATTTGCTATCAATGAGACTACGGGAGAGATCCGTGTCCAAGGGAACCTGGATTTTGAAGAGGCTAATGTCTATGAGATCGAAGTGGAGGCTAAGGACATGGGCTCCCCTACCATGGAGGAACACTGCAGTGTTATGGTAGAAGTCACGGATGTCAACGACAATGCACCTGAAGTTATTCTCACCTCTTTCTCCAGCTCTATGGGTGAAGATGCGCCTCCTGGCACTGTGGTTGCTGTGATACATGTCAAGGATAGAGACTCTGGGGATCAAGGGAAAGTCCGGTGTGATCTGCCCAGAAACCTTCCTTTCAAACTTCGGAAAGACTTTGAGCACCAGTATTCCTTGCTCACCAGTGAGCAGCTAGATCGTGAGAGCACTCCGCAATACAACGTCACCATCTATGCCTTTGACTTGGGGAATCCACCTCTTTCTGAGCACACCTCTTTCTCCATAACTCTGGCAGATGTCAATGACAACCCACCTCATTTTGACAGGCCATTTTATGAAGCCGTCATAGAAGAGAACAATCCAGTGGGAGTGGTACTGCTTAGAGTTTCTGCAACAGATTCTGATAAGGACCAGAACTCCCGTTTGTCTTATTCTGTTTTGGCGAGCCCAGGGCAAGGATTGATTGAGGACCTCACCTCTTATGTCTCCATCAGCCCAACAAATGGAGATGTCTTTGCAGAGAGCCCCTTTGATTACGAGCATACGAATCATTTTCAGTTCCTGGTGGAGGCATGTGATGGTGGCTCCCCTCCTCTCTGCAGCAGAATCATGGTGCACATCTACCTCCTAGATCAGAATGACAATGCACCCTGGATTCGATTCCCCTTTACTGGGAAAGATTCTGTTGTACAGTTCAGAATTCCACGATCTACTGCAGCCAATGCCTTAATCACAAAAATTATGGCAGTGGACTTGGACTCTGGGCGAAATGCTTGGCTCTCTTACCATGTAGAGCAAGCCACAGACCCTGGTATTTTCAGCATGGCCCTCCGTAGCGGGGAGGTGAGGACTACACGAGCATTCCAGGACATAGACAATCCTACCCAGGACCTTGTCCTGGTTGTCAAAGACTCAGGTGATCCTTCCTTGTCCACCTCAGTCACTGTGATGGTGCTCTTGGAGGAGAGCAGCCCTGAAACCTTTCTGGGGTTAACAGCTCACTCAGTGGAAACTGAGGGACCTCCCACATTGACTGTGTACCTTATCATCTCCTTGGCAGCAATTTCCACCATCTCGCTGATGGCTTTGGTGGCCTTGGGAGTCCGATGCCTCCGCCGTGATTCACGTGCAACATCTACCATCTTTGGATGCTGTGGAAGCAAAGCTGGTGGGCTTCAAGATGCTTCAGATCATGTGATGGGACATTGCCATTATCAGCTGAGCCCTGGAGATGCCATGATAGGAGTGCAAGTGGCCACTTCTGGACCCCCTGCCCGCGGATACAGATCCTGCTTTTCTCCTGTCTCAGACATTAGTGAATTTGTATTCATGAAACCTAATCTGACACTTAGGACAGCCTCTT
This sequence comes from Podarcis gaigeae, assembly GCF_964106915.1. Lineage (NCBI taxonomy): Eukaryota > Metazoa > Chordata > Lepidosauria > Squamata > Lacertidae > Podarcis > Podarcis gaigeae. Next base: position 86,460,442 of record NC_139683.1, on the reverse strand, counting down.
GCAGCAATCTCACTGAACCCAGCTTCTTTGGCAAGGTGAGAATTTTCCATGTAGTGTCCCTATTTTGTTCCAGCCATGGCACCACCTTTCTTTTCTTTTGAGTTTCCCTGCACCTAGGAGAAGTGCCTGGGGTGGGGGTGAGGAATCAATGCGTGGTCTCAAGCATAGGCTGTGATACATTGCACCTATCTGCTCCAAAGCTTTGTGTGCCTAATTTTTCTCTCTTTCTTTATGAGGGGGGGGGGAGGGGGAGGGGGAGGGGATTGAAGTGAAGAGGTTGCAGGAGGGTAGAGTAGCCCCCTCCCCCCTCCTGGAGTTACAGCTGCCGTCAGCAGCTCGCCCTGTCTGCGTTCTGCACCTTCGATTCCTGCTTTTCCACCAAAGGGGCATCAAGGGAGCTCTTCTGGCCAATGGCTCCCTTGGGTCAGCCCTCCAAATCTCTCTGCTGCGCTGGGAAAGGAATGGGAAGCGCAGGGAGGGAAAACTGGTGGCAAGAGAGATTGGGGAGGGGGGAGCAGCAGGGTGTGTGTGCGTTTCGGAGAAGGGGCTTCTCTGCTGCTGCTGCTGCTGCTGCCGCCGCCGCCGCCGCCGAGGAGGGAATTGCCGCTTGTCTGTATCCATTTCACAGCCCCTTTTCTCTGCTGCTCCTTTTGCCAATGAGCTGCTGCTGATCCGAGCGCTTTAAAATCCCCCCGCTCCCCCCTCCCGCCTCTCCAGCTGCAGCCCGCGCCTTTCCGCTGCACAGCACCTCTCAGGTCACCCCGGAGCCGCCAGGAGCAGACCTGGGGGGCGGGGCGGGGGGCACCGGACTGCGGCGGGGTCCGGAGGCAGCGGCGGCCACCCCCGGGCTGGATACCTGGAGCAGAGGCAGCCGCTGGAGACGGCCATCCTTGCGCGCAAAGGAGCCAGGCATGGGCGGCGGGCAGAGCTGGTCGTGGCAGCTGCTGGCGCTGGTGGCTGCCGTCTTGTCCCTGCCAGGGCTCATCCCCGCGCAGATTCGCTACTCCATCCCGGAGGACCGGGACCCAGGCTCTTCCGTGGGGAACGTGGCGAAGGACCTAGGCGTGGACGTGCGGAGCTTGTCCGCTCGCCGCCTGCAGCTGGTCAGCGACGGGATGCGCCACTACTTCCATGTCAACCTCGCCGACGGCATGTTGCTGGTCCACGAGAGGCTGGACCGCGAAGCTCTGTGCAGCTCCAGCCCCACGTGCTCCTTCCCTCTCCAGCTGGTGCTGGAGAACCCCCTGCAGCTCCACCGGGTGGAGGTGGAGATCCTGGACGTGAACGACAACGCCCCCAAGTTCCCGAAGGACAGGGTTTCCTTGGAAATCACCGAGGTGGCCAACCCGGGCACCCGCTTGCGCCTGGAAGCCGCCGAAGACCCGGACACGGGCTCCAACTCCATTGCCACCTATGAGCTTAGCCCAAGCGAACATTTTGCCTTGAGCATTAACGTCAGGGGGGACGGGGTCAAAATGCCCGAAATTGTGCTGGAGAAGCTTCTAGACAGGGAAAAAGCCGCTGTCCATCACTTAGTCCTGACAGCTCTGGATAGTGGGAATCCTGTTCAGTCTGGGACTGCCCAGGTGACCGTCCACGTCCTGGATGCAAATGACAACCCCCCTGTGTGTGACCCGCCAGTGTCCAAAGTTTATTTGGAGGAAAATGTCCAGGTGGGGACTGTCGTAACTAAGCTCAATGTTACGGACTTAGATGAAGGTCCCAATGGAGAGATGGAGTATTTCCTCAAAGCCAGCAATAGCGCACCTCTGAAGCTCCTTGACTTATTTAGCTTGGATCCCCAGACAGGGGAGATCAGGACCAAAGCTCTGCTGGACTACGAAGAAGCCAATGCTTACGAGATAGCTATCTACATAAAAGACAAGGGGTCCCCTGCCATGGAGGGTCACTGCAACATCAGAGTGGAACTTGTTGATGTCAATGACAACCGCCCAGAGATTATGCTGACCTCCCTCTCTAGCCCAGTGCAAGAAGATGCACCCACAGGAACAGTCATTGCCCTGATCCAAGCAAAGGACAACGACTCTGAGGAAAATGGGCAAGTCCACTTGGAGATTACCAGGCACATCCCGTTCAAACTGGTGTCTTCATTTAAGGGACATTATTCACTGGTGACCAATGGGCCCCTGGACCGAGAGAAGGCTGCTGGATATAATATCACAATTAAAGCAACAGATTCTGGGATGCCTCAAAAATCCACCCACAAAAACATATTTATTCAAGTCTCAGATGTCAATGACAATGCGCCCACTTTCTCCATCCCTTCATACACTGCCCATGTGGAGGAAAATACTTCCCCTGGGACTCTAGTTTTTTCTCTGTCAGCCTCAGATCCAGATGCAGGTGTCAACTCCAAGCTGTCTTATTCCATTCTGGACAATGGAAATCATGGCTTACCCATTTCGACCTATTTCCACATCAACCAAGAGAATGGCAGCATTTACACATCCAGGATGCTTGACTATGAGCAAGAGAAAGTCTTTCAAGTTGCAGTGGAGGTGAAGGATTCGGGTTTCCCACCCCTGAGCAGCACAGCCACTCTTCACTTGTTTGTTGTGGACCAGAACGACAACGCCCCGGTGATTGTGCACCCGCAAGTCTCCAAGGGCTCTGCCTTTCACCAGCCAGTTCTGCTCCCGGTGGAACCTGGATTCCTGGTGACCAAAGTGGTGGCTGTGGATGCTGACAGTGGCCACAATGCTTGGCTGTCCTATGGTTTGCTTCAGGATGCCAATGAAGCCACCCCGTTCAAAGTGGAACGCCACTCAGGAGAGATCCGGGCTGTTCGGGCATTGAGGGAGCCTGGGGTGTCCCACAGGTTGGTGATAGAAGTAAGAGACAATGGAGTGCCGTCTCTCTCAGCCTCACTGGTTCTTGTGATTTCCTCAGAGGATAATGCTGTGCAGGACTTTTCCAAGTCCTTGGACCTTCTCCCCAAATCACCTTCCAGAGCCCCCAGCCTAACTCTCTACCTTATCATCTCTCTTGTGGCCATCTCTCTGGTCTCTTGCGTAATGTTGGTTATTGTGGGGGCCAGGTGCTTCAGATCTGGCCTCTGTGTCCCCAGCTGGTTCATGTCACACTGCTGTAGTAAGAGGACAGACAGGAAATCCACCATAAATTTCACTGGGCGCCCACATCCCGAAGGCTTTATCAGATACCTTGAAGTGGGCGGAGCTGGAGCTCAGCACTACAAGTCTTGTCTCTCTCCAATGTCTGAACAGGGCGAATTCTTTTTTGTTAAACCTTTCAGTCATTCCACTACAGCAGAAAGCATGCTTGCCTTTGAGCAGGCAGGCAGTGTTTTGCAGAGTCCCACTGATGGGGTAAGATACACTAAAGTGATTCTTAAAACATTTCTGCTTGCAATCCATAAATCCATATTTATCTGCCATATTTATCTACCATAGACTTCCATCTGCTAGGTGTAAAGAGGTAAATGAGGTGTGTATGCATGTGTGTGTGTGTGTTGTGGAGGGTGACATCCCGGGGTTCCTTCATTTTGCAGCTATTATGCTTTTTACAAGGTGCATGTAGGGCTTTCATTTCTTTCCATGCTACACTCTCGCCAACTGCCTCCCCCCCAGGATGTTCTATGGTAAATTGGGGTGAGAGGAGAATGCATGTGCAGTGGTTGCTCTTGATTAGGACTCCTGGGAATATGATTAAAGGGTGGTATAAAAATATTATAATAAAACAAATATATAGGGTGATAATCCAACACATGCATCCCATCCGTGCAAGGATTTCTGCTTGTGAAATGGGGTCTGCCCCCTTCCCTCCCCCATTCTTCCTCTCCACATGCTCCACAAACTCTCCCCAAATCTGCTCCAGAGGGTTGAGGAACCTCCAGACAGAGTTAGGTGGTGCACAGCGAGTGGGGCAGGGGGGAGGCAAGAGGCAAGGGGAGTCCTGTTTTGCAAGAGGAAACCCATCTGCTGATGGGACGTTTAGGTAGCCCTATGCTGGACATAAGGTCGGGTGGATCCACAGTCCTGTTTGGGTTGCTACAGATGCTTGTCAGTTAGGCTTTTAAAAACTCAGTAGAATTATTATTATGCCACCCGTGTGCACAGCACTTTACAGAGTAAAGAAAAGCACAACCCATGGCCCTGCCACAAGAAGCTCTCGACCTAAATGTAGTCAGAGAAAAGGGGGAGGCAAGTTTAGCGAAGGATGAATGAGAGCAGATGCAGCTACAAACGAGCTCTGTTCCAGACCTTCTCTACATGTGCAGCAAACATTTGGGGAAGAAGCCAGATCTGAACAGACTTTGACTCCACTCTCATCTCAGCTGGAGAGGGAAGCCAGAGGTTTAAACCAAAGGCTTTATGGAAGAAGTTAGTTCTGAGCAGAGGTTCAAAGGAAGAGACTGAAATGGGACCACATGGGTGTATATGTTGGGGCATCTTTAGCTGCATCGTTTTGCACAGATGTGCTTAATGGATCCTTTAGCAAAAGAGACTGTGATGGTGGTGATGGTGAGGATATGGGTCAAAAGGTGAGGGTTGCTGGATTCATTTAAAAAAGTACTCCCTACTCACCTCACTGCCACCATTATCAGAGTTCTGTAAAACTGTCAGGCAAATCCAGATCTATCACCATCTTAAGGTAATATTGTGGAAAAACTGTGAAGCTGCTAGTGTTTGTTACTTTGCCATTTTGAGCATGTTTTAATTTTGACATGTTGCATCGGGGGTCTTCGCCCCAAAAGCAGCCTGCAAGCGTTTAAAACAAGTACATCCTATAAATACATGATTCTGTGACATCACAGTTACACTTAAGCAGCACCTTAGGGAAAACTTCTTATGACCATTCACTGGGACGTTCTCATGTGGAAGTCCCATTGAAGTGAATGGGCATTTCAGAAGTGCACAGGAGGGCATCATCAAGCCCTTTCCATAAGAGTGGCAGGAGCTAAGAGTGACTGCAAATGAGACAGTATATTTTTAACTGAATTATTTGGATGTGTTATAATGTGAGTAATTGATACATTTTAAAATATAAATTAAAAAATTAAAAAACATATTTTTAAAAATGAAAATTTCCCATTGGGTTAACACAAGGGACAGGAAGCAGTGAGCCCTTGGTGAAAGGGGCAGGCTCAGCTTATTTAAGAAAAAGCAACAATACAAAATTTACATATCAGTAATTTTAACAAACTGCTCTTACTTCATTTTTGCTTCTTTCCTGCTTCTAAATTTTGCTGGTGCTATGAAGATACTATGTGCAGAATGAATGCAGTATTCTGCAACACATGACACTCTGTTTTGCAATCCTTATCGTACACAGCTTTCACATTCCAGCTTTTGCCACCTCGTAAAGAAATATAGCTGAAATTTGAGCTTTTTGAGACTTGGGGACAGGAACTTAACCATTTTAGGAATGTCTAAATCCACATTTAGAAACTTAAATAAACAGGTGCCATTTTCTAAACTTCAGAAAACCACAGGTTGTGTGTGGGGTTTTTTTAATTCAATGTGTGCTGAAGATGCTCAAAATATATTTAAAGAACTGCCTGTATTTAGGTGTTTAAATTTAGGATTCAAGGTTTGATTATTGTAGCCTCTGGCTCTGCAAATTATAGAAGCAACTGAGGAAGTAAGTGTTCACAATGAATAACTCACAGGAAGAGGCTTGTTTCTGCATATTTAGTCTGCAGAGAAATATAATACATGCTATATACTGTTATATATGATAATTTTACACATAGACATACATAAATAGATTTATGAACTTGTTTAACTGACACCAGTAGTATATTTTAATCCTTTAGCTTTCACAGATCAATAATCAGTAAAGCTGGAATCCTCCTATTGTAGTAGGACACATTGTCTCAACCCCTAGCTATGTCTACTCAGAAATGAGTCCTATTGAATTTAATTGGGCTTACTCTCAGGCAAGTGGGGTTTGGATTGCAAGCATATAGTTTTTTATTTGCAGGATCCTTGGAGTCCAGATTTACCTGAATCAATTCTAATTTTGACGTTGCTTGAATAAGATGTCGATTACACCCTTGTATCCTGATCTTAAAACATGTTTATCCATTTTGTTTAAGGAAAAAAGACATAAACAACGGTTCGGGTGCAAATCTCTTTAATGGTGTGGAATATTATTACTGAAGGATTAATGGAGGAAACTGACAGGATATATGGAGTTTTGCAGCATGCATCAACCACAGTGTGTCTTTCAGCTGTGATCACAAAGAGCCATTCAGACATGCTGCTCATAGTGGCATTTTATGTACTCCTTTATTTACAAAATGTCCATTGTTCTAATAATACAACAATGTGGGTGGAAAGTAATACATGGCTCAATCTATTCTGATATAGTGTCTTCGGTTGCGCCTTCAAAGAAATCATTATTGTTGTGGGAAATGGAATTTATAATCTCAGTGGGCGAAAAAGATTGCAAAGCTCCAAAGATCAAAGGAAACAGAAGACATTAAATCAAAGCCCGAACACTGACCTGTTTCAGAAAAGATTATAAATTAGGAAATTATATTAGCATTTTAGATGCTGGTATTCTCTCAGTACCAATTAATTCTGCTCTTCTCTCCCCCCCACCCCCCAAAAAAATATTCCTGATGTTCTGGTGTTCTCTGGATTAAATGATGCCCCTTCAAGCTTATTTCATGCTTCATTTATTCATGGATAGTTTCTGACTGTCTTATCTTCTGCAAAATTATTTAGATTATTTTCTTATCATGTTAACCAATCACGCTTCTTTAGAAGTATTTCGGAACATATAATGATGTTCTCTGCTTGTGTGTGCATGTGTGTGTATATTTTATAGCTGAGCTTCATTTTAGGAATAGAAGCCTTAAACCTCTCTTTGTGTTTCTCTTGCAGCAAGCACAACCTAACACAGACTGGCGTTTCTCTCAGGCCCAGAGACCAGGAACCAGTGGGTGAGTTATTTATTTTCTCATCTTCTGCAGAGCTGTTCCAGAGTTCCAGCTATGGATTTTCGTTCTGTGCTGTTGTGGAAATGCACTCAATATATGGATGCACAGCTGAGGCGGCAGCAGCCTGATCTTTCTCTACAGCTGTTCTGCCACCATTTCTATAATACATCGTGCTAAAAGAAATTCGAAAGGGTTGTGTGAGTTTGAGTCTATGTTATCTCACACTTCAGTTTTCCATATGCAGTGAATGAACCAACCTATGGATTAAGGCAGGAATGGGGAACCCATGGTCCTCCAGATGTGTCCAGACTACAGCTCCTATCATCCCTGACTGTTGACCACCCTGGCTGAGACTGATGGGAGTTGGAGTCCAACAACATCTGGAGGGTCACAGATACCCTATCCTTGGGTTAAGGCATATTCCTGAGCTTCTTGTTATACTGGTTGTCTGGTTCTATCTAATGTTACCAAAAAAGAAGAAGCTGGGTTGTAAATAAATGAGAGAACTAAATGACTTACCAACAATCTCTTGTCAAGCTATTAAGTAAATCCAACTGAGCTGAATTGCTTATTATTATAGGGTTGCCAGTTGGCCAAAAAAGAAAGCTCTCACTCTGTGCCTCTGCAAAAGTCGTCAAGTGGTAGTATGGAGCAAGGTGTTTCACCATTAATTTGCTGCAGAACGAATTGCAGTTAAAGGGGCTGGCCAAAACTTGGAATACACAGTCATGTAGATTGGAGGAGGATGCTGGATGATGAAAACATGGTCTGGTAGGACTTTCTGCATCCCTCAGATAATGAATATCTGAGACAGCTGGAGAAAGCCAGCAGCACCCCAAACCACAGACAACCATGCTAGAATGAAGCAACACCTTGAAAACTCCTTGACATTGTCGTCATGTGATAAAGTTGGGCTCTAGCCTGCAAAAGATTCTGCCTTTAACAAACACAATAGCTTTTAAAGGTGCCACAGGACTGACTCCTTTTGTAGGTTTTGCTTCCCTCTATGGGCCCGACACACTTCTAGCTCTGAAAACTGTCCTCTTATTAATCAAGGATGTCAAGTTCAATATTGTCCAGAATAAATTGAATATATAGAATATGAATAGCCTTGGGGTGTTGTAACAAATGAACAAAAATCCCAAAGGAAAGAGTGGTGACAATACAGCAGCTTTGTAAATAGAAGCTGTTATCCCCTTATTGAAAGTTGCATGGTGAGTCTGTGTCTCAGGTGACTGTAATTGATTGATTTAGCAAAATTTATATACTGCTTGTTTATAAATAAAACTTCTAAGCGGTTTACAAAATATATTATTATTTATTTAATTTCTATACCCACAGTGCCTCTGTCTTGCCAGGATTCGAGCTCAGTTTATTTTCCCTCATGTAGTCCACCATTGTATTCAGGCCTGCATGACCTCCCCTGATTCAGATGTTTTCAAAAAATAGACCTGAGCATTGTCAGCATACGAATGGCCTCCTGCCCCTAAACTCCTAATGACTACTCCCAGTGGTTTCATAGCATTGGGGATAAAACAGTGGCCTGTGGCATAACTGCCAGGGAGCCAAAAAGCACTTTTCCAGTGCTCCTTTCTGCACTTGGTCCCATAGGTGGGACCAGGACAACTGTAGTACAGTGCCCCCAGATCCCCACTTCACAGAGCCAGTCCAGGAGGATTCCATAGTCCAGAGGTATTCATAGTCCAGTGTGCCGTGGCATCCCAGGGTGCCTTGAATGATGGTCAGGGGTGCTGTGGGCAACACTGGCCTCTGTCCCTCTTTCTTTCTTTCTTTCTTTCTTTCTTTCTTTCTTTCTTTCTTTCTTTCTTTCTTTCCCTCCCTCCCTCCTTTGATGCCTTCTCAAGTCTCAGCCTCCCAAAGATTTGCACAGCTGTTTGTTGCAGCAGCCCGGGCTATAAGCCCTGCAGGTGAATGGTGCCTCTGGGAGACACCTCTTTTTTGGGGGCAGGGGGACTAGGGGTGGCAGCAGTGGCTGCCCAGAGGACTCTCAAGGAGAGGGGAGGGGAGAGGGGAACAGGTTGAGGGGAGGCTGCCAACTCTGCAGGCAAGGGGTGACACAACTGGGCATCTGAGCCCCACAGGGGTCCTGCAGAAATGTGGTTGGTCAAGGGAGCCGTGGACTCCAAAAGGTTGAAAACCTCTGCCATAGTCAATGGTATTGAAAGCTGCAGAAATACTGAGAAGTGGGTGCAAAGTTGCACTGCTCTCAGCCCATTCTCTTTGGAGTTCCCCTGGACACCTCCATCCATAGGCGCCAGCTCCTGAGGGCTGAGGCACTTTGCCCCCCCCCCCAAATAAATGTTTGGGTTTTCTGCAGATTGATGTTTGTTCTGATTAAGCAGTAAGCAACGGGTTTTCCTGGGGGAAACTGCAGGCCCCAAAACCCCTCTCTGACACTTGAAATCGTGAGACAAAGGGAAGTGCAGATGGACCATGAGCCACAAATGTCTTAACTCTAGAACCAGGCACTTGTTTTTCAAGTTGCCAATAGCAGGGTTGTGTACTTTTAAAAGGGGTTTCTGCTCCAGTGTCTTTTACTCGGGTAATCAGAAGCTTTTAAAAGAAAGCTGATGTAGAGCCATGGCAAAGAGACAGAGTGCTGACTCAGGTTCAAATGTCACCTCTGCCATGAAGTCATAATAAGGTAGACACAGGCAAGCCAGCCTCGCTCTCATCCTCTGCCTTCCCACCCACTGCCACCGCAATCTGGAGGCTAACACTTACATCAAAAGTGTTTACATCAAAACAATGCAGGTGGAGCACTGGTACAGATGTCTCTTATCTCTGCCCCTACTCTTTGTACCTTTAACATCAGCCTGACATGGAGAAATATCTGGCATAAATATTCATGGTGGGGTGAGCTTTACCAGATGTGGTCACCCTAGTACCTTGTACCCAATTACATTGAAAGAAGTAACTTGGGCCATTAAAAATACTAATTATGGCAATATGCCTACTTTTGTCATTCAGAAAACTCTTTAGTAACAGATGTTTAAGCATCTATTGGCCAATTGAACTTGACAGTCCTTTGATTGCGAAATCAACAATGGAGACACACCTGTCCCTGAGCAGAGTTTTTTTAGAACTTCCAGAGCAGGAGAACAGACAAAGTGGATTTACTGGATATACATTCTGATATATTCTTATTTTGCTTAGGGAATTGACACAAGAAAGCTGGTGTCCACCAGAGTTGTGTTGCACCCCCCGCCTACCCAATTCATAAAAATACTGCAAATTGGATAAATCACCTGGCTGTTTTTAATAATAATAATAATATCCTACAAAAGATGGAATATATTAAAGAGGTAGCTTAGGGTAAAAAAAGGAGGCACATAATGCCTGCATCTGAATAGATCTGAGATGCTTGTCCCAGCAGGCTTCTGCAAACTGAACTGCAGCTGTACAAGCAGGAATACATTATGTGAAACCTTTTGCTCTCATCACCACATCTGCATAATTGGGGAAAGTGCCAGTAGTTGAAACTTTTCCCAATTGCACAGATGCCTAATGAGAGGGAAAGGCTTCACTTGCAGAAATCTTCTTACACACCTGTTAAAGGCTCAGAAAATCGGCCAGAAAATGTTGGCAACTCCAATCCAGAATGCAGTAAATATACTGTACTGTAGTAAAATAGGTCACTGAGTGTTTGATGAAGGGCTTTTTGTTCCTAGATTAGAAGCAACATCATCATAGAAGGCAGCATTCTTCAGCCCTCAAGGAAAAGCTCAGTTTGAGCTTCCTGGTTGTCCAGACTTGCTGCTGCTGCTGCTGCAGCAGAGCTGCCAACTTTTCAGCCAGTCCTTTTAGCTCTTCCTTAACCATTTGAGCTTCAGCAGTGAACAGGTGATTTGCTCCATGGCATGAAAAGCTTCACTTCTGATTTCTTCCAGTCAGACCCTTGTTAATGGCACAGGAGCATTTCCCCCCCTGAGCAGTTGCACATATGGCCATTTCCAAATTTTAGATCAGTATTTGGCACGATCAATGTATATTCTCAGTGGTTTAATTTCATTTCGTCTTGGTCTACTGTTTCTGCCCCCAGTTCAGCAAAGATTGTAGATAAAAATGGGGAGGGGGAGGCTCAAGATACTCAGGGGTTTGTCTGTTGACTTTTTGGTTGGGAGAGGCAGTGGAGATTGGACAAGATGGGCCCACATCCTCTTTGGTGGCATCTCTCCTCCTTTGGGTCCAGCCCCACACTGCTGCTGAAAGAGAGAGGTGGGGGTGGCTGCTGTTTCTGTGACTTCTCCTCCTCCTTGCTCTTGCCCTGCTCACACGCCTGGAGTGGCAGGTGTGGTTCAGCTCCTGTTGATTTGTGGTGGTGGTTAGATCATGGTGCTGATAATGCCAGGGTTGCCATTTCAGTCTTCATAGGGGCAGCTGCATAATCCTGCATTGCAGCGGGTTGGACTAGATGACCCTCAGGGTCTCTTCCAACTCTACAAGTCTACGATTCTATGATTCCTTCACATCACTGGACGCTTCCTGGGGTTGTGTGTGCTTGTGTGTTTCCTAGAGTGGCCGAGGACCGGATAGCAACAGCCAGACAGGGCCTTCTCACTTGTAGCACCCCTTGTGGGGCTCTCTCCTAGGGAGGCTTGCCTAGTGCCTGTGTTAATATCTGCTAGGCACCAGACAAATGCCTTTTTATTTCCCCAGGTTTTTAATTTCTGGTGCATTTTTATATATCCACTTGGATTGTTTGTTGTGCTCTCTCAACCATTTTATTGATGCTGTTGTAATACTTCCTTGGAAACTCTTAACTGAAGAGCAGTATAGAAATGTTTTAAGCCAATCAATAGGATTTAGCGGTGGACCCTCTTCTGTTGGGGCTTCGGTCTCTGTGGGTGCCTAGTAATGCTGATCCATGGCACCTTGTCCTCGAGTTGACTACTTCCACTGCATTTTCTAAGCATTTCCTTAACTAGGACCTAAGACCTCTTTCTCCAGTCTTATGCTCCCTTTATATAGAAATAAATCTGCAGTTTTTAGCACTCTTACACAATTGTCTGCAGTCCTCTTCTCCCAAATAAGTGATCTCCTGCAGATTTGATAACTGTGTAGTAATCTGTGCGATTGTCTGTATTTTTTCTAGCGAATCACCTGTGCCTTTTAAATGTATGAAAGCAGAAATTCTGCAAGTGAAGTTCCCACCCCCCTTGCATGGAGTGATAATGAACGCCTCCAATAACTGTGATGAGGCAGAGGAGCACTGCTGGGGGAGGAAATGTGGCGATCCTAATTGTCTATAATCGCCTGCAATCTACTGTCTATATTTAAAGCAGCTTCTTATCATTGGGACAGTGCTAATGAGGGATTTTACTAGAAGCTTAACAGCAGCTGTCCATTAGTTTCCCTGGGCAAAGGTGACCAATTGTATCCTTACAACCTGTAGGGTTGCCACCTTTCTCACTGGCACTGCTTCTTCACCTTTAATAGCAGGTGGAGCTTCTCTTGGCAGGAAGAGAAAATTATGGGGAAAGCTCCACCCAATACTATTTTTGAAGGTACAGAAACAGTATTGCTGTTTTTAAAGTAGCAGTCCATTCCTCCCCGCCCCCACACATACACACATTTCCCCCCTTCACACAACTGCATTTTAATAAATCAGTCTAACATGATATTTCTTGAAATCTGATTGCAAATGGTGTCTGTGGCTCACAGTGCAGTTCAGAGATTTTTTTTCCTGGGGCAAGAGAGACTCAGTGGATACTGAGAGACACAATTAGCAGGCAGGTGCTTGGAATCATTTGTGCCATACCAGAATTCCCTGGAGTTACCAATGAAGTACTGCAGGAGTAGGGCGGCCACCTTGTCTTACTTGCCTTTAACAGCCAACCTTGCACTAGAATTGCCCATTTTTCAACTGGCCGATGTAGCTGTGCTGTGTGTGTGTCTGTATGCAAGCTCCTTGGGGTCAGAGTCTTTTCTTCACAGTCAGTAACCCAGGAGTTTGTAGGTGGCATCTCCAGAGGTACTTGCAGTGCAAGATCTGTTTGAAATTGCTCTCTTCCCTCCCTCCCTACCATCCACTGCCACTCCATTGCCTTTCTGTTCTGAAAGGTGTTCCCCCCTCCCCTCCTTATACAGGCAAACATAGACAATGAAGGACCTTGGCTAGAAAGCCTCGCTTCCTTTTCCGATCCCTGCCTTGCCCTGGGTGAGGAGGCCATTGGTCCACTGAGCTCACCCTAACTGGCAGTGGGTCCCCAAGGTTCTCAGGCAAAGGTTTTCTGCCCTTCTGGCCAACATCCTTTTAATGAAAACATTGAACCAGGAACCTTCAGCACGACAGCACATCCTCCGCCATGGCCTCTCCTCTTCTCTCGCAAAAGAAAATCCAGCGGAACTAACACATTCCATAGAAAATGCCAGTTAAATGCAGCACAGACATACAGTGGTTTAATGGAAGAAGTGTTTGTGATGCAATTGATGTAGCACGCATACACAGCAGGTTGCCATAGAAACTGCCAGTGTGCTAGATACAGGAGGGCCTCCTAGCCTTCGGAAGATGCTGAGCTGTAATGGCTAGAGCTCTGCCAAATCAGGAAACATTTCTTGTTTTTATTTAAGCCGAAGAGCGGATTAATTCATACCAGTACTTTGCATTCCTGTTCTTGCCCCCCTCTGTCTTTCACACCAAGGATGTGAAAATAACACAGTGACAGAGGAAGGCAGGGTTGTACTTTACATTATATATAGCATAACTGCATAACCTAACATATAATATTTTCTAGTTTGTTCTAATTCTGTCTGCTAACTAGCCTGACAGCTTCTTCCTTTTCTGGGTTGCCCCCACTGTGTGAGGAGACACGGCTTTTTTGGTTTGAGCACCCCAACGGGGGGACATTTGCCTATGCGGGAAACATAGTCAAGAGTGCTTCCTATGTGCCAAGCTTCTTTGTCATATCCTGCAATTTTTGGCAAAGTAACTGATTTGCTGTTCCACCCTTTTTGAACATGGGATGATTCTGAAGAGTACAAGGCAGTATACACACTCATACAAAGCAGCCTTATATTTTTATTCTGCTTTCCCACTTGTTTATTAGATCCTCTACTTTTATTGATTGCACTATTTCTATTAGTTTCATTTAAGCCTCCCTAGGCAGTTGGCTGAAAGGCAGAGTAAAAATGTATGGCAGTAAGTCCCATTGAGTTCAACAGGGCTTTCTCCCGGGTAACTGGGCATAGGATTACACCCTAATAAAGACAAGCAATTACTCTGGTAGCTGGCAGTCTGTTTTATGTTCAGACTTTTCTACTATCTTCTAAACAGGATGGCAAGTTTTATTTCCTTGTTTTTAATTAGAAACTATCTCAGTTAAGTTTTCTCTTTTTTAGAACAATAAGGATTATTTTCTTAATAAATGTTCCTTTGGGAATAACTGAAAATATCATTTCAGCCAACAGCATATTTGGAGTTCTAAACATAGACACTGCATTATTCTCAGCAAAAAAAATCAACACCATTCCTGGTGTTGAGCCAAAGAAATAGATGGGGGATACTGCTGGTGTACAGTTGTCATGGCCAGACTACCTTTTGGTGAGGCTTTGGCCTCATAGCAATAGTTATCTCCTGTGTGAGCTCATTACGATGATATTGACAAGCTGGAGCGTGTATAGAGGAGGGCAGCCAAGATGGTTAAGGGTCTGGAAACCAAACCTTATGGGAAATGGTTGAGAGAGTTGGGTATGTTAGCCTAGAGAAGAGGAGACTGAGAGAAGATAGGTTAGCCATTGTCAAATCTCCCTCGGGAGGTTGTGGACTCTCCTTCCTTGGAGGTTTTTAAGTAGAGTTTGGACGGCCATCTGTCAGGGATGCTTTAGATGAGATTCCTGCTGCATTGTAGGGAGTTGGACTAGATGCCCCTTGGGACCCTTCCAATTCTATGATTCTATGAAATATCTAAAGGGCAGTAGTGTGCCCATTCTTGAAGGATCCTACCCTGGACCCAGAGTTTTATGACAATACTGCTTTGTCACAAACACCCTGTTTTAGGTGAAGGTTCTAGAGAAGCTAATGACAGCTCAACTCCAGGTACTCTTGGAAGAAGCAGATTATCTGGACCCGTTCCAATCTGGGTTTGGGAAATGAACTGGCCTCAGTCACCATGGTGGATTGTACTCTTAGTAACTGCCCAGTGATTACTTTTTTAAAGGTATTTTAGAGTATATTGCGGACATTGGGAAAGCATTGAAGGCCAAGCAGTGATGGAGTTGCATGGTTGTCCCTACAGCTGCACTTATTTGGAAGTAAGTTCGGATTACTTTGAATCAGTGGGACCTGCTTGTAAGTATACAAATAAGGTCAGACTATAAATCAATGCAAGAAGTAGACACCAGGATATTAGAATTAGCTGAGTCAACAGCTCAAGAAACAGTTTTACAGGCAGTGTAAAGTGGTTCTGCAGCTGAAGGGATCTGCTTTGACATCTTGATTTGGTAGAAAGTGCTGCCAATTTCCGCGTCTCCCATACCGCCTTTTGTTTTAATGTAAGCACCAAATAGAGCTTTGTGGGTCCAAAAGCCTCTGATTGCACCTCTTCATGGATGTGGCTTGATAGAAGGGGGGAGTTTTATTTTTCCCATGGCATTGTGCTACTTATTGTTAAAAAATGAAATATATATGAAACACGGCTTTTCAAGAATGAGAGAGAAGCAGTGGGTATCCTAATCCACCTGGATCCTTGCACCCTGACATGAAACTCCTGGCTCACAGTTTCAGAAGAGAGGAGTAAGAATCTACCATTACTTATTGTCAGGATACAGAGGCACATACTCAGGCACAAATGCATTACAGACTCTCCAAGTGTCCCTATTTTCCAGGGATGTCCCTGATTTAGAGACACCATCCAGGTTTCTCATTTGATCCCGGAATGTCCCACTTTTCCTTAGAATGTCCCTATTTTCATTGGAGAAATGTTGGAGGTTGTAGAGTTATCTGACCCCTGAGCCATCTGAAGGCAATCCTGTATAGGGAAGTTTTTTTAATGTTTCATGTTTATTATGTTTTTATGTATGTTGGAAGCTGCCCAGACTGCCTGAGGCAACCCTGTAAGATGTGTGGGGTATAAATAGTAAAATTATCATTATGGAAACGATGCCTTATGAGGAACGGCTAAGGGAGCTGGGCATGTTTAGCCTGGAGAAGAGGAGGTTAAGGGGTGATATGATAGCCATGTTCAAATATATAAAAGGATGTCACATAGAGGAGGGAGAAAGGTTGTTTTCTGCTGCTCCAGAGAAGCAGACACGGAGCAATGGATCCAAACTACAAGAAAGTAGATTCCACCTAAACATTCCTGACAGTAAGAGCTGTTCGACAATGGAATTTGCTGCCAGGGAGTGTGGTGGAGTCTCCTTCTTTGGAGGTCTTTAAGCAGAGGCTTGACAACCATATGTCAGGAGTGCTCTGATGGTGTTTCCTGCTTGGCAGGGGGTTGGACTCGATGGCCCTTGTGGTCTCTTTCAAATCATGATTCTATGATTCTATGATTCTATGAATGGAACGTCTGTTCTCACTGGATAAATTTTGGAGGGTATGACAACATAATGTGTAATTTATGTGTTGAGCTTCTTAACTGTGTTCAGCAAGTTATTGTCAGTATCCTAAGTACACTAAGGGGGCAACATGCCCTGCTAAACAGCATGCCCAGTTATTGGAGATTTGGGCTCCAATAACAGTAAATTCCAGAGGGGTAGACCTGTGAGCAGCAAAAATAACAGATTTTTTTGTCATTATTGCAGCATGTGCTTTGTGAATCATGAGTTGCATGAAATACTGAGGAGAAAACTTCACGCATCTGCCAAAGTAGGCTCTAGTCCACAAAAGCTAATGTCACAATAAATCTGTTTTAATGTGCCATAAGACACCGTTGTGTACCAGAGAGAATGTCTGTAGGAAAAGTTTTTTCTTTTCCTTGCATAACAAGCACTCTTGCACAACTTTTAAAGGGACAGTAGCTTTGCTTTGCAGTAGTTTCCCAGTTAAGAGTACACCCATGAAGAAATTAGTCCCTCAAAAAAGGATACCTCCCTTGTACCTTGTGCTTTCTCCCCCACCCCCCCCCCAAAAAAACAATACTAAGAATAGAGTGCGCTGTGTGTGCTTTGTGGAGTAAGCGATCTCTTAGATTGTTAGCACTGTGTCTACTCTGCCTCTTTTTAATGTTCCATTTGCTTTGCTTTCTCCTTAGGTCTCAGAATGGGGATGAGAATGGGACTTGGCCAAACAACCAGTTTGATACAGAAATGCTTCAAGCCATGATTCTTGCATCAGCAAATGGTCAGTTGCAGCTAACATGTTCACCAATGTTATTACTTTCAGCTGTGCTGGGAGTGAGTGGAGGGGGGGGTGTGTGTGTGTGTGTGTGTGTGTGTGTGTGTGTGTGTGGAGGATATTTAATGTACATGCCTGTAAAAGTTTATACAGAAAGCTTGTACTAAAACAGCTTCGGGGTTATGGCAAGAGAGCCAAGGTTTGCGTGCTTCCTGAATAGCTGTGCCGCTATTTATCACCATACAGAATTCCATGGCAAATGGGCAGCTGGCTGGTTTGCAACTCTTTGTAGATTAAAGGGCTTCTTTGTTCTTAGAAGAACTCTAATCTCTTAGTCAATTAATGTTTGTATACAGGATTTTTTTCTTTAAAAAAAAAGCTCAACATAAAAATAGCTGGAGGCGGGTTCCCAAATATTGTTCGCATAGCTGCCTACACATCTTAAACAGTCCTGGTTAACAGTTGCTCAGGCTGGTTTAGGACCCTGACACGCATCTTTGGAATTAAAGCATTTACATTTTAAAACAGAGAGGGTTAGAATGCGGAAGTTCAGTTCAGCTCTGAAATGTGTCTTGGTAAAAATAGCTTTAGGGGGTCCATATGTTCACCACTGTCTCTCAGCAAATCCAGATCCAATTTCCTTGCTTTGCGAATTAAAGGATTGCTTTTGAGCTGTCTTCTGCACAGTTCCAGGGACCAGGAAGTCGGAAGCTGCCCCACAAATTGCAGATTGCCTGATGAGCAGTGGCAGACAAGCCAGCGTTTAACTTTATAAAGAGAATCTCAGACAAAAGCCTCACAATTTTGTTGTTGTTGTTTATTTGTCACTTTTCTAACACAGAAGAGTGTCCCAAAGCAACCTAACTGGATAAGACATTAAAACTCTGTATAAAATACAGTCATACCTCAGGTTGAAGTCGCTTCAGGTTGCGCTCTGCGGTGACCTGGAAGTAATGGAGTGTGTTATTTCCGGGTTTTGCTGCTTGCGCATGTGCAGACGCCCAAAATGACGTCATGCGCCTGTGCAGAAGTGGCGAATTGCAAGACGCGCGCACGCGGGTTGTGTTCGCTTCAGGATGCGAATGGGGCTCCGGAACGGAACCTGTTCGCATCCAGAGGTACCACTGTACAATACCTTAGCATGCTGACCTATGAATATGAAAGCATCACTTACTACCCTCCCAATTAATAGTCACATCCCTGGGTAAACAAATAGGTTTTAGTCTGGTGCCTAAAAGCAAACAACAGTGGTACCTGGTGAACTTCCCAGGTGCATTTCACAAACGGGGAGCCGCCACCCTCCACACCTCCCTCAGAGAAGGCACATCAAGAAGGACCTCTGTTGATATTTATGTGGGGTCACATGAGGAGTGGTGGTTCTTAGGTATTGGGGTCCTGAGCCACATATGGCTGTGTTAGTAAAAACCAGCACTTTGAATTGAGCCCAGAAACCAATTGGCAGCCCCTGCAGCCAGGCCAGAATTGGTGCTATATACTCAGATTGCCTTATCCCAATCGGCAATCTGGCTGCCAGCCTCTGAACTAGCTGCAGTTTCCAAACCATCTTCAAAGGCAGCCCTGTGCGTAACACATTAATCTAATTTAGAGGTTACCAGAGTGTGGATAACAGAAGTTATCACTGTCCAGAGGTTATCACTTGTGCCTCAAGTGACACTAAAAGATCCAGAAGTAGCCCCAAACTGTGTACCTGCTCCTTCAGGAGGAGTGTTAACCCCATGCAGAACAGGCTGAACTCCAGCCATCCAGTTTAGTGAAGCACCCAGTAACAGCACCACCCTGACCATTAGGTCCAGTCGTGACCGACTCTGGGGTTGCGTGCTCATCTCGCTCTATAGGCCGAGGGAGCCGGCGTTTGTCCACAGACAGCTTCTGGGTCATGTGGCCAGCATGACTAAGCTGCTTCTGGCGAACCAGAGCAGCACATGGAAACGCCGTTTACCTTCCTGCTGGAGCGGTCCCTATTTATCTACTTGCACTTTGACGTGCTTTCGAACTGTTAGGTTGGCAGGAGCTGGGACAGAGCAATGGGAGCTCACCCCATCGTGGGGATTCGAACCGCTGACCTTCTGATCAGCAAGTCCTAGGCTCTGTGGTTTAACCCACAGTGCCACCCGAGTCCCTTTTAACAGTGCCACAGTCTTATCTAAATCAAGGTTGTTGGCTCCCATCCATTTATCAGTGCTAGGCACTCCTCTAGCATATCCATCGCAACTCCTGCAGCTGCAAAGAGGGAAACAGAGCTGCATATCATCAGCACAGTGCTAGCAATGCACTCCAAAATGCAAAGGGACCTTACTCAGAGGTTTCATGTAGATGCTAAATTGCACAGGGGATACAATTGACCCCTGTAGAACCCCACTTTGGAGGCTCCATGGGGACAAGCAACAATCCACAAGCATTCCATTCTGTCAATGCAGCACATTCCCATCCACACTGGATCCAAAACACCACAAAATTAGGTAATCACTTCACAAACTGGCTGTTATCTGAATGTTGAAATCCCTGACAATTGCTTATTTAATTACGTAGTTAAAATTGCAAAATGCATATAAAACTAATACTTCTGAAGACAATGTGTTTTCTGGATCAGGTTATTCAGAGGCTGACCTCAGTGGGACTTACTGTCAAGGAAATGTGCAGAATTGCAGCATGCTTGCAAGTTTTAGATGTGATATCTTGCCTGGGGGTAAATACGGCTAGCTAATCATCACATTTATCCTTGCTGAGCTGACATCTCCAAGTGGCTTGTCCACACGGAGCATTATTTAGCTGTTAATCCACTTTCCCCATGATCATAGGGCCAGCAGCATTGCCTCTGCCCATAGAGCCAACTTCCACGGAAGCCAAGGCACCCAAAGGTCTCTTTAGCTCCGTCCCACCCAGTGAGACCAGCCAGGAGGAAGTGATCTAGCAGCTGCTTGCTCTGTGGGCAAGTCCAGACACAGACAAAGAGGAGTAAGTTGTGTAAGGAAAGAACACTGCCAAAGCCTCTCTTCCTTTGCCACCTTAGAGAGGATGGAGGTAAAGGAGCTGCATGTCAGGAGGCAAAGAGCAGGACCAGTGCTTTGCTGGGACCAAATGGGGAACCCCCTAGCAAGGCTGGACAGAGCTCCCAGAAGGGCCACCTGTTTTGTACCAGAGGGAGCCCACTCTGGATCTACAAAGGGGATCTGGTAGAAAGGGAAACAGAGAAGCTGTAGCAGTTCCTGGGGGGAAAGGCAGGATCTAGCTGCCTGTGCAGCACACACATTTAAGAGATTTCGTTGCCTGCTATTTGCGGAACCTCTCTCCCAAGCCACATAATGGGCTTAGTTCAGCAAAGCACACAAGCAAGCGAGATGCATTCAAGCAATCATGCTGTTCACGTCAGTGCTTTCTAATGTCCATTTAAGCAGATTTCCCCCATTATTTTTGCCAAATGGAGGTGGGAGGGGTTTATTAAGCATTCACCTCTTGTCTTAGCTGTAGCCTCTGCAAATCAACACGGATAGTGGTTAACGTCTGCTCCAACAGGCCCTGTTTGCCAAGTCCCTCTGCACAGTCAGGGTTCATCCAGACTTTATTTGGTGCTGTGCTTCTAGGCACAGGTCTGGGCTTCAAAGCTCTGTGCCCAAGCAGTTTTGTTTTGTTTTGGGTCCTGGTGCTTACCCCAAGGAAACCTGCTCTTCACCGCTGAATCAGAGCAAAAGGCAATCAAAGTTTCTATGGATTGACATTTGCTCTGATTCAGTGGTAAAATGTGGGTTTTCCCCAGGGAAAGCGCCAGGACAAAAAACAAAACAAAACACTGCTTGGCTATGGAGCATTAGAGTGCGGACATATGCCTGGAAAGTGCAAGACAAAAGAAAGCCTGGATGAGCCCTAAATCACTGTCCTGAGTTTGTAGTCCAGGGAGCGTGGCTTTTAAAAAATAGGTTACTGTGTCTATACATTCACTGGATTTGCTGCTCGCTTTAGCTCCCCCCACCAAAGGCTCTGGAGATCACATCTCTGCCAAGCGACTGATGACTATACAAATGCTTCCAAATGTATTTGAGTTGCAGCTATTCTGCAGTAACTACAAGCAGATGCATTTGTCTAATAAAACAGTCTGTAATGTTGGAATTTGTTTCTTTCAAAGGAAAGCTATTTTTGTTGCGCAGTTTTAGCCCAACGTACTGAATAGTGAATGTGAACAGCCATTCAGTCCATCGTGTGAGAATAGTGTCTGTATTTTTATCTTTTAAGGCTATGGGGTTAATCTATTAGTTTCAAATAAAACTGCATTGAAATATTGACAATGCTGATTAAAATGCAGCTGTTTATATTTGACTCAGCTACAAACGCAGATCATTTTTTTATTTTCACCTTATCCTTCAAAAAAATGTGACGGTGCTGTGAGCTACCTATCTATGTGCAGGGAGGTTTTGGCAGGGGAGCATTCAAAAAACAAATATACAATAATGGTTGTTTCCCCCATACAGTGGTACCTCGGGTTAAGTACTTAATTTGTTCCGGAGGTCTGTTCTTAACCTGAAACTGTTCTTAACCTGAAGCACCACTTTACCTAATGGGGCCTCCTGCTGCTGCCGCTGCGCAATTTCTGTTCTCATCCTGAAGCAAAGTTCTTAACCCGAGGTACAATTTCTGGGTTAGCAGAGTCTGTAACCTGAAGTGTATATAACCTGAAGCGTACGTAACCCGAGGTACCACTGTATTTTAAAAATACAAAAATATGAAGTGGCTGCTACATTTTATATTTACAAAATATGGGGGGGGGGGCAGCTGTGGTTGTTTTATTGTCCCAGTAGCTGTTGGTGCAACCTGAAATCTGTTTTGCACCCAACGGAGACTAATCTAAACATTCCCTACACTCAAAAGTAGCATTTTAGTTTATCCTAAGAAAACTAATGTACTATGGATGATATCCAGCTAAGACAGGGTAGATCCATTAAAATCAATAGACCTAGTTAATCCACTGATTTCACTGAGTCTGATCTGAGAATGACTAATGTTGGCTATCACCCTTTCCTTACAAGCGTTGTGCAGGATCCCATCATCTTCTAAGCCAGTGTTTGTCACACAGTGGCCCTTGGGCCACTTTTGGGGGGCCTCATTGCCACAGTCTGCCCTGGCCCCTAGCCATGCCACAGCCTCTGGGCTGGACCAGCAGCTCCATTCGTGCTGAGTAAAGGTGACCAGGAGACAAGAAATTGGAGAGGGGGAGCAGGGAGGAGAGGAGGAAGGTTTCCTTCCTCTGAAGGGAAAAGGCCAGGGGAGGCGTTGAATGAAATGAGAAAGCAAGATACGGTAACTGGGAATAGAAAGGAGGAAAAAGGAAAGAAACTGGCAAGGGAAGAGGGGAGAGTTAAGTTGCAAGTTGTCTGTGAAAGGAGAATGGGAGATGAAATTAGAGGAGATGGGTGGGAAGGAAAATATATAAAAGCAAAGCCTTCTCCACCTAGATCCTCTGGATCAGCAAATTCTACCTAAAATGGGGAGGTTGAGTCATAATACCTCCAGTGTCAGTCCTTAGCCTGAGTAGAGCTGAGTTTTGAAGCATCTTGCCACAAGGAAAGGGCTTTGGTAAAGAATCTAGCAGTTTCCAAAGATGGATAAGATATCAGTAGAAAATATCAATCTTTGCCTTCATCTGCCACCACATTGTGACTGGCTCTGCCTGTACTGTCATTTTGTGACTGGTGGGCCTCAGTAATTTTCAGCCATCTCAAGGGGGTCCTGGGCACAAAAAGTGTGAGAAGCCTTGTTCTAAACACTTTCTATAGTCACTTGGAAAAACTGTGCTTAACTACAGAGACTGGGGTGACATCCATCATTAGCCATATTCAGAGGTCATTCATAGATTGCATGTTTAATGAAGCACAATGGAATGGTCAATCCATGTTTCTCTTTTTAGTAAGTCCCATCCTCATCCATTAGCATGGTTGTTGAGAGAGAGAGAGAGAGAGAGAGAGAGAGAGAGAGAGAGAGAGAGCTCTGCGAGAAACTATTATTTGCAAAGGTTCTGAAGAGCTTAGGAATCTCTTCAATTAGTTTTAAAAACGAGTTCTTTTGAAGCATCAAAGAGAAACCCTCTGGGCCAATATCCTAAGGCAGGCAGATAGGGAAGTACAGCACAGATTAGAATTAAAGCACCGTAGAAAGTTAGAAATTCCAAAGGGCCTAATTTTTACATCCTGAGTAGATATTTTAGAGATAGATTATTTATTTGTCTGGTTAAAGAGAAAAAAAGAACTTTAAGAGGATGTAAGCAGATGAGCTAAGATTGCATGGGGGCAGATGGGAGGGAACCTGGCTTCTGTGCACATAGGAGAATTGCATTCTGTGATAAAAGGAAACTGCCTGGTGGAATGTTGCTGCATGGATTTTTAGACACCACCTGTCTGCAGGCCCCAGCAGGTCTCCCTGAACTGAACTGTCTGCTGTTAAATAAAGGTCCGAGCATTTGTGGTGGTCAAAGCTCAGACAACAGACATAAGTGTCCATAGCGCCAGTGATAAGCCCTTGAGCTCTCTGGGCAGGTTCTGTTTCAGAAACAAGCAGAGACACGAGCTCATTTATTTTTGCCTGTTCTAAGATTTGCTTTCCTAGCCTCCTGTTGGCCATAAGAGGTGAGACACAAAAATTCAGGTGAATGTGAGCATGAAATAAATCAGAGTCTACCTGGGGGGAGGAGGAGGAGGAGGAGGAGGAAGACTTTAACCCTTTCATCTGCTCTGAATCGCTTCCCTAGTCATCTGTTCCACATCTTCTCAGGCTGTTTCTCCCCACAGGGAGCCACAGGAGGAGGAGAGGCAGCTTGAGTAAAGGATTAGGCAGCCCCTTTCCCCTTGGGACCCTGCCTGTGGTCCTCTCAAGATTTTAGCCTCTCACAGGTGCTTTCCCTTCAAATCAAACTGTTGTATGAAAAAAGATCTGCAACTGTAGGAGTATAGAAAGCAGTCAGCATAAAAACCAGAACGAGAAGCTAAGGCTCTGCAAACAAGAAAACAAAAGAAAGTTAAGTTTTCAAGGTGCCCCATAAAAGTTTATTGTGGTGATTGATTCTCAGCACCTTTCTGAAAAAGTTTGCATATTTTTAGGGGCATTTATTTTTGTTGGAACACTTGTGAAGCATAATGTTGAGGCCAAATGCAGCTTATTAGAAAGCTGGAGTGTATATGTGCATAATATGCATATAAGATACAATAATTGCTAATATTTTTAAGCAGAACTGTGGGGGAAGCTGGTTTCCCATTGAGATTAAGGAGGGAAACAAGTTTTTTTGTGGGGGGGACCTGTGCATATTGAAAATCAAGACTCCATCCGTACCCAAGATCCACCAACTGAAGCCAGGCGCAAAAGGGGTTTACGGAAAGGAGCTACATATAATTAAGAAATAGAGCCTCTCTTAGCATGGTCATCTCAGGACTATTATTATTTTTTTCTGTACCAGAACTGAGCTCACAGTTCTGTCACAGAAAAATCTACTCTGGGTCCTGCACTCTGCCTAAACATTCTTCCCCTTCGCAGCCAAATTGAGAGCGAAAACAACAGCTGCTTGTTAAACAATTGGGAGTCAGGAACCCTCCCCAGACAATCTACTGCAAATAACCCAGAGGTCTGCCAGTAGATCTTGACATACCTTCTGCCCACCTCAGAGCTAGAGCTAGAGCAAGGCTAGGCTCTGGGGTCTTGATACAGGAAAGCACTTCTCACATTCTTTAGCAAGAGGGCATAGAGGGGTTCAATCATGCGATTGACACAGACTGATCACTCAGTATTTTTTAACAGTTAAGGTATATGTGCTCTCTTTCTTTATAAATTTAATCTTCTGTGTGGGGCAACTGACGTTTGACTTAATAAATAAATTAACCAAAGATCATACAAAACTAGAGTCTGCCATTCCATGGACTTGGATGTTATTCTGGCACCCGGCTGCTATTTTTTATTTGAGGAGCCTGCTGTGCATTATAATCAAAGCCCATCTCATGCCAGAGGGCAGAAAAGCTTTACCAGGGCAGCTCAATTGGACGGTCTTTTCTCATTCGAGTTCCTCAGTCAAATTACAGCACAGAAGTGGGTTGGTAGGTCACTAAGAAGAGATAAGGCAGCGGAGAAGACAGATTGTCCTTTCCCGTTTTAAAAACACAACATGTTTAACAACATGTTAAAAACACAAAGAACTATTTTAAACCCTTTTATTAAAAACCCATGCATAACTGCTAACTCCTGGACAGAATGTCTCTCCTCTAGCCAAAATCAAAATAGTTAAGTCCATTGGCACAATTTTATACCTCTTCCTGTTCCTCCTTGCTCTATTGTTGCTACACATTCAGTATTTTCATAGATTCTTCGTATTTTGGGAAGTCAAATGAAAAGGAAACTCCAGAAATAAGCATGGCACAAAGAAGTCCATAGAAGGGTATACAGGCAAATGTATTCATCATCAACAAAAGCTGAGTTTCAGGCCACAGATGGCTCATCTTCAGTGAATCTAAAATAAGTAGAAGCATTTGTATTTTATAAAATACAAATATGTCATTGTTTACTGTAAAAGGAGTGTTTATCTCTCATTAAAGCCAACTGTTAAAAAATGGAAAACTTAAGTCTATAGTGCAAAAATTACAGGGACACACCCCTAACCCACACGCCTGCACACACACACCACTGCTGCAGTAACACAGCCGATTACAATGCAAGGCATACAAATGAGAGGTCACAGAAGACACACAACACAGCACCCATGTGGCTCCCTGGCCACGAGGCTCCCTGCAAAAAGCACACAGCCTTTTTGGGATGAGGGTTCAACACCCACCTTTTTGCCAAGCATCCCAGGCATGCAACAAGGGCATAGTAAGATTGCTCCTAAGAGCTCTGAGTGTGCTAGCAAGCCTCTATTTGTTCTTGCCTAGAGTTTTCCCTTCCTCTCCACTCGGATCCTTTGGGCTTCAGGGAAAAGCAGGGATTTATTTTTGCCGGGCTGCAGGATGCCACTTCTTCAAACCAGAGCTCTCTGCCTTATCACTCCCAAGCCCTGTGCACATGCCAAAGAGCTTGCTGTTCATAAGAATTCTGGGGGTGGGGAGGTGGGCTGAGTGCATCTTCCCTAGATGATGTGTAGTCAAGACCCTAAAATTATACATTGACATCTAGCAACGACTATGCTAAGAATTCGCCCTTCTGACTTTTCTCCCCCTTCCAATCTCCTTCTCTCAATCCCCCTCCCTGTGGTGGTGTAGAAGCCGCTGCCGCCGCCGCTGCAAATCCTGATGGAAATTCTACTCTGGGAGGAGGAGCAACAGCAGCAGCAGGCACAATGGGCCTCAGCACCAGGTATGGCCCCCAGTTCACCCTGCAGCACGTCCCTGACTACAGACAGAACGTGTACATCCCTGGCAGCACAGCCACTCTCTCCAACTCTGCAGCCAAGCGGGATGGGAAACCTGCAGCCTCCGGAGGTGGAAACAAGAAGAAGTCAGGGAAGAAGGAGAAGAAGTAAGATTCGCAGGATGACATCGCTGCCACCTTAGATCTAGAGGGCAGACTCTTCCAGCATTCCCCCAATTCATAGCCTAGGATGGAGGATGAATGTGAATTTGTGGTTAACCATTTTTTAAAAATAAAAAAGTGTGGAACATGGCGAATGTACATTGCTGTCATCAGAGCTAGGAGAAAGTCTCCTACTGTTTGTTAGTCCTCCTGATGTAAAAGTATCTGGAAACAAAACAAAACAAAAAAAAAAGCCCTGTGGATAGTGATGAATTATAGCTTATACTCTCATGCAGATGATGTAATATGCAAGGGTGTCAGATCTTTGGAATATTTTTCTCTCCCATTGCTTTGCTCCAGAGGGATCTGCACAACATACAAGGCTTAGGGTGGGCCCTGTCCATTGTAAATAATTCTTCTAAACAGGGGTTTTGATTTATACATTTTTCCATTTAAAGAACATTCTCACGTCCCCCAAATTTTGATGAATGCTTTCTGTCCCCACAAAAATATCTCAGTTGGAATCCTTGTTATGAAATTGATGAGGGGATGCTTCAGTTTCTGCTTTTTTATTTTAAAACAGTGTCCATCCTGCATTATTAGAAGGGAATGAGTTTCAACAGCATTTTTAAAAGTTAACCAATGATGGTTGAAAAAATAAAACTGAAATGGTTATACCTAAGAGGCAAGGCGCACAAACACATTGCTATGGCAAACCTCCCAGAGGCAGAGAATGCCTCACATAGTAGGAAGATGGAGAATTTTGCCTGTGTTGATTGATTTACAGTGGCCTCTGAAGAGACAACACATCTCATCCACACTTTGATCCATAAATATTTATGTGTACAGTAATTGTTTTCTGGAATAAGTTTAAGGAAGTCAAAGTCAATCGCTTGTGAGTATAGTGAGCTGCCGCTCCTCCTTTAAGCACTGAAATAGCTCTGTTAGTTCCACAGGCAGACGCCTTCTGTCAGTGAATGGGCTCTGGTGGCCTTGTAGGTAGAGAATTAAAACAAAAATGGAATGCTTCATATTTTCTGCACATCGAGCTGCATGCAAAACATTCACTTCACATCTACGGTAGGCCAGCTGCCGCCTCCCAACCTAGAATAGAGAAGTCATTGCATGCCATATACAGCATGATGTAAATATGCTGTGAAGTGCCCACATCCTGGTGGAACCTGAGCATTGTCTGTCTGTGAGTAGAGTTCAGTAACAAGATGCATTGCCCTGGATCAGAGCAGTAGGAAAGTTTCCACACGCCTAGGCAGCACAGCCAAGGAAGGCCCTTGGTTTGCTGGCCTTCTTCACGTGCGAACAACAGTTGGTCTGAGGACGCAAGGGGCCAGGGACAGATCAGGGATGCCGGAGCTGGAGCTGGGCAGGGATTTCTGATACCAAGCCCCCAAGGCCAAGTTCTGAACGTTAGAGAAGTGAGTAACCATTGGTGCACTGAAGGTCCTTGGGACCTCTGCTATCACCCCCACTTGGATATAAATCCACTGGATTTAAAGTGAATAATCAAAAATCCCTTTGCTGTGTTTCGAAATGACTTGTTTTAGGGTTTTTAGCCACATTGTTTCATAGCCTAGTATGGAGAGGAAGTGATTCCTGCTCCCTGTGCATTTTATCGGCTTGTGTTCTCATCTCTTTCCTCGCTCAAGCGCAGCACAGACTAGCAGGGAGCTTCGGCCTGCTGCTGGCAAAC
The DNA here is from genome assembly GCF_964106915.1 of Podarcis gaigeae. Lineage (NCBI taxonomy): Eukaryota > Metazoa > Chordata > Lepidosauria > Squamata > Lacertidae > Podarcis > Podarcis gaigeae. Next base: position 86,432,014 of record NC_139683.1, on the reverse strand, counting down.
TCAGGTTGCCTTTCTATAGAGGCACTGACCAGCCGAGGGCAGAGAAGCAGCATATTTCCAACATGGAGGGCTAATCACTAGGCCAGAAACATATTACTCTTTCTTAAATCTTTGATAAGGAGCTTGTCTGAGATGGTCTGGCCTTCTATGATCACCTCAGGTTAAACATCTGACGACTTTTCAAAACATTGCGGACCAATCTCATTGGCTGTGTAGTATTGCACTGCTAGAGCGTATCTGCTGCCTCCTGTGTGTCTAGAAAGCGGGATTTGTCTGTGGGAAGAAACTTCGGTCGACGTATGATTTTTGTACTGATCCCAGTCACCCACCCACCCCTTGTGTTTGGTGACTGCACTAGAAAGTTTACATAGTTAGTTAAAACAGAGCACAATCCATAGGGAAGTTCTCCTGCACAAGCTCGGCTGGAATCACCAGAAGCCGCACAAGCGCATGGCATTCTGTCCTGCAGCTTCTCTCCATCTTAACGGGGCTGATGCAGGTGAGCTTCCCCACAGGATTGGGCCTGGGGCTTATTATGTACTGAAGTAGTTATTATGTGACTCTTCTCAAAGTACTGTAGATTAATCTTAGTCATTCTCTTTTTCCTTTTAATCAATAAGCTGAAAGTAGTGTAGTAGTGCTGAAAACCTAGTGATGTGTAGGTTTCTTTCTTCTTTTTTAATCTTAGTAATTGAGTTGTGGACATCAGTATTTTTTTTTATTCCTTTGTATCTTCTTTACGTGTGCTCTTTGTGCTTTTAAATGTATGTGAATTGAAACACACTTACTGTCCTTTCAATGTGTCTAATATTGAACTATACTTATATATTATATATATGCTTATATCCTTCTTATATCCATATAGACTGACGTCAATGTGTTACACGCAAGTTTTATACTCTAATATTTATATTGCTCTTTTTTCTTTGGGGAAAATAATAAAATCTTTTCTGCTGATGTGTTTGTTGTGATTGCTTCTGAAGGACAAAAAGGAGGGGAGAGCAAGATTATGGGAGTGCTAGACTGGAAACCCCACCCCAAAGTATTGAAGGCAATGTGGCAGAGGCAACAATGCCAGGCTTCTCTCCAGCAGTGCCTCTGGGAGACAGGTTTTGCTGGCTTTTGCAGTGTTCCGAATCTTTCAAACATGGAAACCTATTTTCTTTATCAAGAAACTGCTGCTGCTGCTGCTAACAGATGAGAACTTGCCTCTGGGAGGGAGAGAGCAATGGGCACCTGGTTTAACCTATACATTAGCCATTGGGAGTGGAACCCATTCTGACTGGACCATCTGGCTCTTTTGCATTTGTGCTCTGAATAATAGATAAATAATAGGGCACACCTGCAGCACTGTCTCCCCCAGCTATCAGTGATCTTGATCTGTTTCCACAGAAAACAAGAAAGCCAGGCTTAAGCCTGTGGTAAACAATTCATAGACAATGTAAAGCAGGTGTAAATAATGCAGAGAGATGTGTCATATGCCCACTAGGGATGACTGGCATGATGCCACCCCAGTGGTAAGGGCAAGGGGAAAAGAGAATGGCACAAGAACCCAGCCCCTTGGGAAATAGGGAACTTCCCTAGTCCCTGTGAAGGGATTTGTTGCAGGCTCTACAACCCGGCTTTCTTTATTTCCTGTCTTGGGTGCTTTTCCAATTAGTGCCACCATATTGATTCTCTTTAGAACCTCCTTGTGGTATTCATGGGGCTACACAGAACACAAACACCTTGCCCAAGGAGAGAATAGGGATAGACCATGTGACTAAACCAATCTCACTCCAACAAACAGGGATGGAAGGGATGCACTTCTGAGTGCAAGAAAGATGACAGAAAAGGAAATGAAGGCCCCTCTAGAAATACCACACTGAGCCTTAGGCCTAGCCCTCAATTAGGCAGGAGGTGCTTGGTGTGTACCAATTAAGAGGGCGGGTGAAGATTCACATGATTGACTGCTTCTCTATATTGCAAGGAAGGGGGAACTTTCCATTAAAAAATATATATATAATGCAGATTCTAGTGTAGCTTCGTCATAAAACCGGCCAGTTTTATTTGTTACGGACATTGTAGAAGCATTCCTGAATGCCCTTAGCTACATTCTGAGGTGGTACAGTGCAGGCATAAATTTACCTCAGCAGAAATGTTTGCTTGTTTTGAACACTTATATCCTGCCTTTCTGCCACTGAGTTGAAGGAGGCATACATCCCCATAACAACTCTGTGATGTACATTAAGTGGGAAGAGTGACTGGCCCAAGGTCCACCCAGTGGGGACATGAACCCGGTCTCTCCAGTCCTGCAACATTATAGCAGGACTTCCTTTCTTGGACAGCTTTCATTTTTGGTCAGAGTGCTGGGTTGCTTGGAACTAGCCTGCCAAACTTGATGGACTGCGTGGGAGGAGAAGGAAGGTGCTCCATCTAGGCAAAGCCTGGGCTTCTTTCTAAGAAATAAGACTGTCAACTTACATTTCTTTGACTTACCCTGTTCCTGTGCCTCACACATAGACACTAAGCAGCCAAGGTCTTTCCTGACATGGAAATAAGGTCCTGAGAAAAATGTCACCTACTAAACTTCCCTATGCCAGCTTCTGTAAAGAAAACTGCAGGAGCAGGGTGCATTGTTCACAAGGGAGGATAGCCCAAAATACTGAGGCAAGGAAGCCTAAGAGGGTAGGAAGGGGGAGTTTGGTACAGAACAGCCAGAGCTTAAATATAGATAGTATGGCCTAATGGGTCTAAAATTATTTCACTGGAAACTTAATAGTCATGACTACTTGCATCCTATGCATATTTACAGTGTTATGCACATTTAACTTGGAGTAAGTTCAACTGAATTCAATAGGACTTAATACTGAACAAAACGTAGGGTTGTGCTGTCAGTCAATTAAGCAAATGATTAAATTTGCATGAGAGTGAAACCAGTATTTCCACAACAAAAACTGCATTAATTGCTTTTAGGTGATGTGTACCAGGCATTGCCGGCTTTGAGGAAGCATTCCCACTGTTGTGTGAGGGCAAGGTGATGTGGACTTTGCAAATGAAATGGGAACACACCCTACACTCTGGTGAGCATAAGCCCCATGTCTATTCCCGCAGTTCCTTGACATGAAAAGCTTCCAAAATGCACAGTACTGAATTTTTCCTCGCCTTGTCACTGGCTGGAGCCATCCTGGGCAATCTGCAGGTGTCAGGAGTGCTACAGGAAGGGGGGCTTGCACCTAAAAAGAAGTGGGAGGGGGCTGTGGGGTTAAGTACGGTAAAGACTCAGGTCAGACATCACACAAAACCACAACTCTGAGATTCTCAATGTACAATCAGCTAATCATGGGGTGGAGAGCATCCAGCCCACAGACCAAATTTAGGTCTAAACTTCAGATATTTCCGTTTTTGCTTTGTTTACTTGGCCACTAAATGCTGAGGCCCCCAGGTGTAGAAGCAGTTTGTCAATTTAGACACCATGCTAGGCCAACCATGATTATTTATATTTGCAATATTTTAAGCTACATATATATATACCAGTTGGCTAACAGCATCTGTTGTTTTTTAAAAAAGAAACATTGGTTTTTTTAAAAAAAGTCTAAAACAGCAGCACCTAAACATGGCCATGGGGGGAGGTATTAATGATCCACTGAAAGACAAGCAGCAACAGGACGAGAAAAGCTTCTCTGGGCTTGGTGCCTCCTTGCCATCACAGAAGAGGCCCTGTCAGTCACCATGCCAACCTGTAGAACTTCTGGTGGTAGCGGAAGTACATGAAGCACAGGCCTCCATGAATATCTTCAGGGTCAGGCAGTTCCATAATACAGAGTCTGCAAACCCATTTCACAGTATGGCTTCTGATTCTGTTCTACGAACTGATCTTCAATCACTGTGAGTCTGGATATTGCAAAGGCCTCCCTTGGCCTCTGGTCCATAAGTAATGGAATTTTTGCATCTGTGGAAGGTTTATACATATGAAATTGGCATAACCAATAACTAAGCCATCTAGCATAGATAGTTTTTTGCGATGGTGAAGCCTCCACTAAGATGGCAGCAATTCTGTCTTTATTTTTCAGTACCAACCTCAATCACATAGAAAGAGCTCAGTGGTGGTGAGTAGGAAATCCCCCCCCTTTTGTGTTTTTGTTCTATATTTACTTATTTGGTCCAGTTATTATCTACATAACAACGAAAATCAGCACAAATAATTAAAAATACATACAAATGCTTAGTGCTAAGTGCTGCCTTTACTCAGTGGAAGCCCATCCCGTTTTGCTGCCCGAGGCAAAATTGGGAAAGTGACCCCCTGTGCAGTGTGCGCCCACCCCTTGCCACCCCTGCTGAAGCCTTGCTTCCTGGGGTCATGTGGCAGCGGTGGCAGGTTCCAAGTTCTGGTGACATCTTGCACCACTTTTGCAAGGTCTGGAAGCCACTGCCATTTGTCCCCACTTCTTTGGCGTCAGCGGCTGCGTCCCTTGGATTTTGCTGCGCAAGGTAGCTGTCTGAGTCTGCCCCACAGACCGCCAGGTCTTTACTCCTAGTTTGGTCCTTTATCAAGCTAGTCCTAAAGAAGCGGGGGAGGGGAACTGCCTGTCAGCACCATCTTAATTCATAAAATGTCAGATATGCACCAGGTGCTAGCATCCCTGCAGGCCTACAGCCTCCCTCTATTTGCTCAAACAATTCCTCCCACCCTCCAAAAAACCCTTCGCTCCTGCCTAGCGCCTTTCAGCAGAAGGCCTTTGCTTAGGACAGTCCAAAAAGGGGCAGGGAGCATAATGGGGGGGGGGGGGCGAAAGAGAAAAGCCATCTCTCGCCCTTTCCAAGAATGCCATTTGCCGACGGCAACAAAGGAATCAAAAGGAAAACAGGTAAGTTTAGTGGTGGGGGCGGAGTGAGGAGCACAAGAAGCCAGAGGTGCCAACTGGAATAAAATATTGGGGGGAGGCAAGCCCCGCCCCGCCCAATTCCTCCCTCTCCCCCTGTCCGCAGGCTTCCTCGAGGCTCAGCCCCCAGAAGGCTCGCTGGGTGCGGAGCGAGGGCACCCCAGGGTGCCGGGATCGGGGCAGAGGAAAGCTGCCAGGCATCTCGCGTCGCCATGGAGAGATCTCAAGCCGGAGTCCCTTGCAGCCTCCTCGTGAGGAGAGTTGCTGGGCGGCGGCTGCGAGGAGGGGCGCGCGAGAGAGGGGCCCCGGAATACAGCGCTCCTCTTCCAGGGCCGGCAGCGTGCGCCGCGGTCTGCGCCTTGGGCGCCGAAGGAGGTGTCTGGGTGTGCGGAGGAGGGGCGCGCGCGAGAGAGAGAAGTCCAGGCAGGAGGGAGGACAAGCGGACGCACGCGCACTCCTCTTCCTCTTCTTCTTGCAAGCCCCTGTTGCCATAGTGACGAGGTCTTCCTCGGGAGTCGGCCGCCTCGAGGGGCGCGCAGGCTGAGCGCTGCCCGCCGGAGCCCCGGAGCAGGAGGCGACCCGGAAAGGAGGGGGCCAAACGCCGCTTCCCTCCTCCCCCGAGAATTGACCCAAACAGGCGCCTCTTCGCCCCAGCCGCCGTCGGCGCGGCTTTTTCTCCCCGCCAGCGCACAGCGCTGTGATCTTGGCTGTTCTATAATAAATGCGCCGTTTCCGAAGGGCGACTTGTCTTATCTGCTTATGAACATTAAATAATATTGGGGTTCGGGCAAGGGAAGCTGATGCGAGAGGGCGGTTGTGAGAACTCGCACCTCGGCTCTGGCGGGGGGGGGGGGCTTATCACATGCATACAGTACATATAACCAGCTCCTGCGCCTTGAACAGCCCCTCGACAGGGCAGACATTCCGCAGAAGCATTTCCTCTCCATGCCAAGACGGGCTTTTCCTGCCGAATTTCTCCCCGTTCAGGTACAGGTTCCGTTCGAATGTGGCGCATTTTCCCATCCCACCCAAAAAGGGAATTCCGCAGCCAGATTAATCTCTCTCTCTCTCTCTCTCTCTCTCTCTCTCTCTCTTTTTTTTTTTTTTTAAACAGACCAACACAGACCAGATCCAAAACGGTAACAGAAGAGCAGCTCTTTGTCCGTGAGAGCGCGGCTGGCTGGCTGGCAAGTCGGGGGCTGCAGCGCCCGGGGAGGGAGGGAGGGGGGTAGGAGAAGGCGCGCACCTCCCTCGGGCAAGCGGGCGGGATGAGCATCTCTGAATGGATGCTCTGTGCCGGGAAAGGCGGGGGGGGGGACCCCTTTGTGTGGGCGGCAGATTAGATCAAGCGCCACGTGCGCTGGGAGCCCCATATTTCCCCGATGGGATCATCCCGCAATCTGCCCCTCGTGACCATCCGCGGATGCAGCTGCCTGGTATCTCCATGCAGACAAATGGTGGGCATTTCCGGAGCTAAACGCCCCACCCCCGCTGAAAAAAGCTTTTGTTCCAGTTTCGGTCCTCGATTCTGTCTGCCTTCTTAATTGGGGCGAGGGGGGGGCATCCCATCCAGCAGAGTTGGCTCATCCCGGCTGACAGTGGCTCCTCCTTTGCCCCGTTAGCCCAGTCGCTGAAGAAGGAGCCAAGAAGCGCGCGGTGCGCCTTTCTTCGTGCCCGCTCCCAGTCCACTGCCAATTCACAGGTTGCGGCTAAGTATAGTAACCACAAATGTACATCCTGGGTTGATCGGCATGGCTTTTGGGGAACGTTTTTTGAAGAGCCCTGTGCAGTCAATCACCCTTTGCATTCACTCATTTCTGTGGTCATTGGGAAGAATTCAGTGCATCACACTAGCCTGGTGCTTATGGGAAGGAAGGGAAGATCAGTAGCTTCAGATTGTAGAAGCAGACAAAAAACGGAGTGATTCCTTCCTTTACTTTAGTGAAAAGGATTGGAGCTGATCTGCAATTACTGAAGGAGGGAGAGAGGGAGATTAGAGGAGAATGATTTGTTCCTCAAGGCCAAGGAAGTTAATCAGCTCCAGTTGCAGTGTGTGGGGGGGGAGGGGCTGGGTCTTTCTCTGAAGCACCGGCTGGAAGAAGAGATGTGGGGGGGAGGGGAAGTGGCCTTTTCCCCCAGTCCCTGAAGGGTTGCCCTCTGCCCCAGCCTTGGCTGGATGGAGTTAGCTGCTCTGAGTTAGGGCAAGGATCACAGGACAATTAATGAGCTCTGCTGCTGGCTGCTAATCAGAAACAGATCAAGGCCTCACACCTGACCCCAGCCAGGGAGAGAGCAGAGTGGAGCTCAGCCAGCACAAAGCTGCAAAAAGGAGTGCGTACTCTTTCCTGGAGAGCATCCTGTAGCAGGAGGGAAGCCGTGGAAATCTGGCTCTGACTCAGGACAGTTGGCCAGGAAGGTTCTGTCTGTGACACATTGTCCTGCAAGTTGCTTCTGCTCATACGGATCCTGTGACAGATCCCAGATGGCCCAAATGGTACCTGGTATTTAGCCACGTAACAATGAACCAAAGTCTACAAAGAGAGGCACAGAGAAGGCAAACAGTGAAATAAGTTTTGTGAACTGCTCTATTGTCAAGAATATGTTTTGAGAGGAGCCTCTGTTGGAGAAATACCAGACAACAGCTTAACAAGCCAAAGTTTTCAAGTAGACTGAGGAAGAGCAGGAGGGAAGGGCTTAAAAAATTGTGAGGAGAGGATGGAAAATCTTAAAGTAGGCATGCCTGCTTTAAGGTCAGGATGAGTGGGACTAAGAGAAGCAAAGTGAATTGCATTTATATGAAATCCATTTTTATTTACTTTTGACTTTATTTATCCATCCTGTTTTATTAATAGGCAAGAGAATGCACTCTTGTAATAAAAAGGTGAAAAATAAGAACAATCCCTGCTGTTATTTGTCAAGGGAAGGCTCTGTTACAGAGCAGCTCTCTTGAGAATAATGGCCTTCTCACCCCCAGGAAATTCAAGGCAGGTAATACTGTTGGCCTCCCACATTCTCGGGAAAGGTATAGGCAGGACATCTGATCACTGACAACCTTCCTGGAAACCTTTCAGCTGAATCCTCTGTGTGTTTCCTGAGAAGTAACTCACAGAATCAGATTTGTAGATTTGGAAGGGATCCTAAGGGTCATCTAATCCAACCCTCTGCAATGCAGGAATCTCAGGCAGATGACCACCCTACTCCTGAAGCAACCAAAGACCAAATGAAAAGGTATGCTAAGCCAAGCATGTGCAATCTATAAAACAAAGAAGCAAAGCGCAACAGGCCATTGGCAACAAGCAGCACAGAAATAATAGTTCACAATGAACCTGCAAACTCTGCACATGTGCAGAAGTTGTACACATGCCTTGCCATTAGGCAGAGTAGGGCAGGTGCCTCAGGCGGCTGGTGCTGGGAAGGCAGCAAAGTGTGCCGGGGGGGCAGGGGGCAAGTCAGAGGACAGAGCTGTGGGGCTACACAGCCTGCCATTCACCCTCTAAGTTAGCCAGCTATAACCTTGTCTAGAATGGAGGATGCTGTCCTGTCTTTGGTGTGGAAGCTAGATTCAGCTGCCATTACAGTAGGCTTCTGTACCTGTCATGGAAAGGCACATCCAACGTGAGTAAAAGTAAACCCACAACCACAATTATAAGTATAAAAAAGCAGCTGCCAGAGCCAGCCACTCAGTAATATCCAAAAGCAACATGATGACCAAGTACAACAATGCGATGTCAATATAAACGCTTAATAGGCCTAAAGCCTATTAAAGGAAATTCAAAACAACCTGGTATATTCCAGAGTACATGCCAGTGTTTGCGTATTATTCTAATAACTCTGTCTGCATGAGAGGTGTATTCTAATGATCCCATAATGCAATTTTGAGCACTTGGGGTAGTTGTGGGACCAAGAAGCAAAGCACGATCCTTAGTAAGCAATTTGATTTTGGATCTATAGACAATATCAGAAGGATACCCCCTGGCACTCAAAGAATCTGCTAGCATGACAGCATTTTTATGAAAATCATGATCGAGAGAGGAATTCCTTTTCAGATGTAGAAATTGTCCATAAGGTAAGTTGTTCCTCAATCATTTGGGGTGAAAGACTTACGTTTATTTGGTTCTATGTTTTCAAGAGAATCCACCGAGAGTGCATATTTTGTGACTTTCAGAGATTTAGAAGATTTCTGTTTATTTGGTTTTGCAGAGAGTGCATATTTCATATTGTTCAGTGTTCTGTATAGATTATATAAAGCCTTTATATTGACATCACATTGTTGTACTTTGTCATCGTGTTACTTTTGGATATTACTGATGTTTGTTTGCAACACAGGGGTTTAACTGTTTGGTTACTTATTGCAGAGCCAGCCACTCCAGCAGGGGTGGGAAGCCCCAGCCATCAAAGCTCGCTGAGCAGGTGCAGCAGTTTAGGGCTTGGCTGATGGAAGCTGGCCTTTCCCCCCTTGGGCTCTTGTTGCTTCACGCCCTTGTGAGGGAAGTAGGCCCTGCTCTCCCACCATCACCGAAAAGAGAAGAAACGGCCACACTCTGCACTTAGGGGTGCAGGCCAACGTCACTGTCACTGGGCGGCTGGGACCCCAACACACCTCATTCTACAATAGCTATCAGACATCACCCCATCTCTGGGTTCCATCCTGCTTCTTGGTGTATGCACAGGACATTTTACAAGTAAGAATCATAAAGTGTTTTCTACAATGAGAGTCTTTTAAGAAATGCTAAGCAGTTGCTGGGTAAAGGGAGCTGTGGATTTCTGCGCAAAAGTACAATGTATTATGGGTGAGAGTATTTATTGGGGATGTGCTGTGTCTCTTTTAGTGCAGGGGAGCAAACTGTGTTTGGTCACTGTGCATTGTTAGCCTCTGCTCTAAAGGTTTGCTTGACTAGGTGCGTTTTGGGATCCATGCAATTAGCAATTCTTGGGTTGTACAACAATTTGAATTTACTGATTTACTCCATTTTTATCTTTACTTTTCTCCAAGGAGCTCTTTGGAGTACAATGTTTTTCTTCTCCAAACACCTCATGTTTTAACCTCACACAACTCTGTTAAGGTGGTGCCATTTTGATATGTGAGGCAGAAAATCCAAATTACATCTCTCATGGGGGTTAAAATACAATAAACTGAACAATTGGCTACCTTTAGTTTACTGACACACAAAAGTCTGGTGCCCCAGCTAAGGTCATGTCATTCTGCAGAAGGCTGGGCCTGGTGCTGTCTGCTCTTGAGAGAGATTCTTGAGAGAGGGAGCACACTTTTCTTTCTCTTAGATTATTTATGGCTCTTCTAGCTGAAAAGAGAAACTAAATATGTGAACCCAAATTAAACTGATGGAATTTTACAAGCTTGTCAGATCTGCCCTCATTTAGCTGGCAAATGTTACTAGATTCTATAAATACATTAGATGAGTTAATAATAACAGCACAAATATCTACATAGTTTTTAAAAGAGCATCGGTTTTTGATACAAGCTGTCCATTAATAAAATTACTAACACCAAAAGAGTGGCATTCTGGAATAATTTCTCTGGGTTAAAATAGTTATGCAACCCAAGGACATCTTAATTTTCTTCCTCATGCCCTTGCTGTTCGACTTGCATTAACACCTGGTTTGCTCTCCCTCGGTCTATAAAAGTTCAGCCCTCATGTGGCTGCATTCCAAGATGGCACAGATTCCTTGCAGTTCCTAACTGCTTGTCCTATTATGACAGATAGTCCTGGCCTGCATGAGAGAAAATTAGTCTGGAGAGAAAAGTCCCACTTACTTTAAGTGGAACAAATGTTCAGATTTGCTTGCCTGTAGCTTTTGCTCCTCAAGTGGGGCTCTGTGCAGTCCCACTAAGTAAACCCACATGTGAATACCTGTTTTAATTATGAAATTACATTTTCTGCATTTCTGATATGACACCATGGCCCATACTGGGCATTTCTACCAGGCCTCCACCCCACCCCAAGTCATTTCCCGCCCCCTACTTTTGTTTAACTTACCATCCAGTCTGAAGAGTTTCCCAAAGCTTGCAGAGTATTTTTTGGTTGGTCCAAATAAATATATTTTTCTGTTGATTTTTTAAAAATCTATCATGTGACTGCAAATATATTTTTGAGTTTACTAATTTACTTTAAAACTTTTCTTCTTGCCTTTTTATTGTGAAATTATTTCCCCAAAGTAAATTTCTCCTGCAAGTTCACACTTGATAGACAAGACCATGAGGTCGCTTAATAGCACCTGCAGTTTTTGATGAAACATTTTCCCGCTTATTCCACAGTCACTGGCACTGTGCAAAATAAAATAAAATAAGCCATATGCATGTTTCACTGAAAATTAGATGCATTTTTTTTCTAAATATCATTCATATGATATAAAAACAGTATTGTGTTCCATAGTTTTCCCAAAATCATGAAAATAATAGCTCATACAATTTCCCAAAAGTAGACTTGACATTTTCCTGTTATCTTCTTTTCAAGTACAGTATTTCTTTCAGATTTTTTTTCCAGAAATATTTGCAGGAGATTGCAAAGTAGACATTTAGAAGCTTCTTCTATCTCCTCAACCCTCATTTTGGGGATGTAAACTACCCCGCAAGTCAATTTTTCCAGCACTCCAAGATCCCATCAATTTGGCGGCAGGAGCAAAAAGCGGGGGGGGGGGGACACGTTAAGATAAACACAGCCTTGTTGGGGTATGGAACTAAGTGCCATGATGGAGATGCAAATCTCACCTGGTCATTAGTCTGACCATTCGAGGAGCTGAGTGAGGGCAATAATAACCCACGTCAGCTGGTGAGGGGGGAGCCTGTGTGCTTCAGCCTACCTGCGGGTGTCTGTCTATGCATAAGGGAGAGTGGGGCGGCCCCCACAGAGAAAGGACCAAGGGTGAGTGCAGCCCTCCGTTAGCTGCCCCACCTCCAGTGACATAGGGTTGTGTCTGGTGAAGTCATGCGCAGAAGTGAATCAGTGGACTTGGCTAACTTAAGTCCAGTGATTTCAATGGGCCTCCTCTATGTCTTAGTCAGTGACAAACAATGTATTTTAGGACTTGGAATGCAAAACAAATATTGTTATTTGAATCATTAACACTTGCGAGAGGCGTGAGCCCTAACTGTGTGTTCGGAGTACTCATGCCATGTGCAGGAACTCATGGGGGGGGGGAGTGCAGAGGTGAAGTGCAAGGTGGAAAGTGTGAAATGAGATTGTTTTAAAAATTATTTGCACAAACATGGTTCCCAAATCAAAACTTGGTTGTGCTTTGACTGAATTTCACAAAAATAAATAAAAGGTAAAATACATATTGAATACAGAATAAAGGGGAAAATAAAAAAGAGGTGAAGAAGCCATAAAGAGATAGACAGAAGTCAATTAATGTACGATGGATATGGATAAGTTTAGATGAGATATAGAATATGAATGTAAATGAAGAAGAAATGAAGATGTATTTTTGTGGGTGCATTTTAGTGTGGGTGGGTGTTTTGAGTTTTATGTGTATTTGTAATTGTGTATTTGTAATTTTTTTAAATGCAATAAAAATTATTTTTAAAAAGAAAGTGTGAAATGAGGAACTTCCTCCCTGCATGATCTAGAACCCTTCAAATAAACCATGGTCTTGCATGAAACAAATTATGATCCACAGAAGATGATACAGCACTAAGCTAAGTTCTCCGTTTCTCCAGTGGGCTGGGAGGGGGGAGCAAAGTGGCCCAGCTCAACATTTTCATGGTAAACTAATCAGCTACGGTTTACTGTGACATGCAAACTGGACCACCGTAATGCCACTGTGTTTTTCAAGTAGGTTTTTAGCTAAAAACAAACTTGCTCTTGAACTGTAAATCAGTGTGGGGCAAACAATACAGCAGGTGGAACACAACCTTCAGCAATGTGTGATGGTTCGCTGGGAAGGAAGACCGGGGGGGGGGGGGGGGCTTGGTACTGGAACCAAGGTGTCTTAGGAGTGTGCTCTTATCTTCATTTGCGAAAGGTTGGCTGGCTGCTGGAGTGCTCTAGTAATCCAGAAAAATTACTGTCCTTGAATCTTAGTTTTAGGAGTTTTCAGCATTATAATTGGCTGGAACAATATCATTTTAAAACAGTACCTTTATAAAGAGTCAGATTTAAACTCATAAACACACACCAAACTCATTCCATACCACTAGGCTTTGGGATATTGCTGATCTGGCAGCTCTGCTGATATACCTCAGGGAATGGTTTGAATCTTGGGACTCCTGTTACTACAGACAGGAGAAAAATTGCTTTGGGGGCTACTTCCAAAACTTTTTTAAAAAGAATATTATGTTTATATGACTGCTTGAGTGTAAGAGAGAGACCCAGAGAGGACTTGATGTGTTTTTGCCAAAGCACATTGGCTGCTCCAACAGTTGGTTTAAACTTACAGAAATATGAGAATCCAAATGCTTCATAAAAACAGCACAAGGATGTCTACGGGGTTTCAGGCCTTTGTTTAATTTGGTTTTGGAATGTATTTCTATTCCTGTAGCATGCGTTGGCCTCCAAACATTTGGTTTTGTTTAGTAAGTACAAAGCTGTAAGATTTTTTTTCCCCACCAGAAGAATTGATCTTTCTCTGAGATCTTAGCAATTTGTGGAGGAACAAGACTCCTTGAAGATTCAGACTTCCAAGGCCACATAGGTATGCAATCTGGTTTGTGCAAACTCACATTCCATAATTACCTCCTTCTTTTTCTTGTTCTAATTACTGGGGGGCGGGGGGATTACATAAACAGCCACTGAGCCCCTCTTAATTTTAGGAAAGGTGGGGAAAACTTGTTTGGTCCTCCTTGTTCATAATTTAGATATATCCTTGCATTTTTGTGTGGTGTGCAGGAATGCAAGTGAGAGATTTCTAACTGGCATGTCTCCTTTATCTGCTATGAAAAAAACAAACATGATTTTGTTCAGTGGTTTTGCCATCACTTTCCCCCCATGCTATGACCAGCTTCTTTCCCTGCATGACAGGACTGGTCAATAAGGAGGCAATGTGGCTGAATTCTGGCTTTCTGTTCTCGGATTCTAGCAACTGTCCAAAAAGCTGTTTGGCAACTCTATTCACTTAAATATCTCTTTGCAAAACTTCTGTAGCATGCAGGAGTGCTGGGAAAGAGAACCAATGCCATCCTGGAAATGCCCCCATGTCAAAGAACCAGCTCCAACCTTTCAGGTCATTTAAGAATTCCAAAGTCTCCTCAAAGACACTGCACAGTGAAACATATGGAGCTCAGCTCAGGGTCTATGCAAGAGGATGTTTCCTGCTTAGCGAATCCGTTCAGATTAACTACACAAGAGGAGATCCTTCTCAATCCACACACCTGTTTCCCTAAGATCCTGTAATGAATGATAAGTGCTTGGCACCCATCTCAGGCCTGATCGGACATCATTGCTCCTCCTGAAACATGAGACATTAAAATGTTTTTTAGTTATGCCCTCCCTTGGCCCTGAGGAACTCTGCTTGTTCAACTTCAACTTCTATGTCCTTTGCACATAAAACGATGCTGCACTTTACTGCAGGCTGCTGAAACTAACTGAGGAACTGACTGAGTGTGAGGTTAGCTAGAAATCATTTGTTTGTTTTTTTAATCTTTGTGCTGCTTTCTTTTTCTCCTACTTTTATTTAATTAAAAGCTGAAAATAGAAACCTGAAGTTGACAGTTTGCTCCCAGGACTAGGCTTAACCCTGTGTTAGGCTCCTCATATCTGCCTGGTTAGATGAAGATCTGTTTGCTATGATCTGTCCCTTCTCCCAAGAAAATATTCCATGTTTGGGTTCCCACTTGCCCAGACTGAGGGTATCTAACTTTTAATATGGATGGTGGAAACTCTTGGTTAGTTAAGAAAACAATGCTCAGACTGTCCTACCGCAAGATGGAAGCTCTTGTTTCTTTTGTTACAGCTCCCAATTTATTTTTCTCTCTGAGGAAGTAGCAGCATAATAGTATGCAAAGGCAGGCAGTGGTATTTCCCTGATTCAGCAAATCTCTTTTTTGCTTTTTCAAGAGACAACCCGCCTGTAGCTTGCCTGACTACTTGCTTGAAAGAATCCAGCACTCTCTTAGCAACCTCTCCCCCACACACTGCCCCCCCCCCACAGCCTGCAAGAGCAAAAGCTGTGTTTTGGAACTATTCACGAATGCCAACATAGCAACTCCTTGGCTCCAATGAGTAGAGACCTCTCCACGCTCAGCCCAAGTGCAGCAACTGCAACCAGTTGGGTAGGGGAGCAATGGAAAGAGGGGAGCAATAGAAGCAGAGAGGGATGGAGGAGGAGAAATGGCTTGTCTGTGAACTCTATGGCCAAATATGGTGAGATAGCAGCTAGAAGCTCTGGGGGCTTATCCGGTCTTCTGAATAGTACCAACTCATGGCCTCCCTGTTGAGGGATATGCTCACAATACGCCTTGGGGGTAGGAATGTTCCTTCCCGCCGCCCCCCCATTCTGGCTACTTTAAAAGTGACTAAGTCTCTACTAGGTGCCATGCAGGTTTCTGGTTGCAACCCAGGGCTGCTGAATGAATTCAGTGGTTGCTTCTCTATTCCTGAAAATATAAATCCTTAGGTAAACATACAAGTTCCTTGGTAGACAGAAAAAAAGGGAAACAGGCTTATTTCAATACATGAGGGCGTGTCTTGTTGTCCGGGCAGCCCAGGACTGCCCAGGTTTGCACCCTGGGGAGATCACTTTGGTGGTGCTAACGCAGCAAGAATAATGTGGGGTGCAGCTGTTATGAATTCCCGGTTTCTGCAGCCACAGCAGGCGCTGTGATCCTCCAGCGGTTTGACTTGGCCCCCCGAAGGCATTTTCTCTCAAATCAGAGGGGTGCCAAGAACAACAACAACCAAGTCACAGCTGTTCTTAAAGCACCTTTGAGGCTGCACTAGGATTTTGAATATGGCTCACAATATGTGCATTACAATTTGCCTTTACACTTTATTACACTTTGCTGTTAGAACTGTCATAGAATCATAGAGTTGGAAGGGACCACGAGAGTCATCTAGTCCAACCCCCTGCAGTGAAAAAATGTGAATATCCTTGCGACATTCGCAGGGAAACCAAAATACTTGTTTACAAAGCTATTGTACTACCAACCTTACTGTATGATTGTGAAACATGGACCACTTGCAAACACCATCTCCTACTCCTCAAACAATTTCATCAATGGTGTCTCCGAAAAATTTTACACATCACTTGGGAAGACAGGCGAACTAATTCCAGTGTACTGGAAGAAGCAAAGACCACCAGTGTTGAAGCAATGATTATTCAACATCAACTTTGTTGAACTGCTCATGTTGTGCGGATGTCTGATTATCGTCTTCCAAACTACTTCCAACTACTCTATTCCGAACTTTAAAATGGAAAGCGTAATGCTGGTGGTCAACAAAAGAGGTTTAAAGACTGTCTCAAGGCAAATTTTTAAAATGTAGTATACACACTGACAACTGGGAAACACTGGCCTACGAGCGCTCCAGTTGGAGAACAGCCTTTACCAAAGGTTACAGATAGGTAGCCGTGTTGGTCTGCCATAGTCAAAACAAAAAATTCCTTCCAGTAGCACCTTAAAGACCAACTAAGTTAGTTCTAGGTATGAGCTTTCGTGTGCATGCACATTTCTTCAGATACACACCAAAGGTGTTATGGGCTTTGAAGACTTCAGATATTTACCAAAGGTGTTATGGGCTTTGAAGACACTCGAACTCAGGACGCAAGGGAGAAACGTGCTAAGAGGAAGGCACACTTGGCAAATGATCACACTGTGATCAACTCCCACCCGGAAACCAATGTCCCCGCTGTGGAGGGATGTGTGGAACTAGAATTGGCCTCCACAGTCACTTAGGGACTTACTCTTAAAACCGTGTTTATGGAAGACAATCTTACTCAACTACAAGGTATCGCCAAAGAAGAAGAAAGAAAAAGAGTGAAGAAATATTTTTGCCCAATGTAGGGCAAGAACCCCCCACAACCCTGAAATTAGAGTCTCGTGCTCTACTGACTGAGCTATCCTGTAGGCTCTTACTTGCCTGTTTAAATTATATATCCTCTTACCACATGTAGGTGTGAATTTGATTTTGCTTTATTGATTGCAGAAACAATTTCCTTTTTCTGCTTGCTTGTTTTTTAACCCAAGGGAGATAGCAACGGTTGCTGGCTGCTGATCACAGTGCAATCCTATATACAACTGCCTGAATATAAGCATTGTATTACTGAGTTTGATGGGGAAACTGCCAGAGAAGGAACATGCCTAATGCAGGATGGAGACATGATTTTCCTAATTTTGAGCTGGAAGGTAAAATTAGGCCAGGGAGTCATGTATATATTTCAGTACTCCTTTTTGTATTTTTCTTTATTTTCTTTGACAAGATGAAATCATAGGATTCTATGACATTTATAGGGACAAAGGTCTGGCAGCTATTTTGGAAACTTGGAAAGGCAGAGAATAAACTGAGCCGTGATGGACCTCTCAAAAGTATGAGCAAAATTTGCTAGATGTGAAAGATTGCATTAGACTGGCGAGATAACAAGGAAGTAAAACAATGAAATGATAAAATAGGGCAGTAAAACAATAAAATAAAACAACAAAAGGACAATAAAACTATAAAATGGTGAGAGCAGCTGCCTCACCCTGCCTCACAGATCGGTGGCCATCTTGAATTGAGAAAGATGGGAGTTGTAGTCCCAAAACATCTGGAGGGCCGAGTTTGCCTATGCCTAATGTAATACATTTAAGAACACGTTTGAGGCTCGACATTTAACATTATATATTCTGAACTTATATGGGTTACTGTAGAAATCTGCAGAAGAAAGCTTTATAAGACTAAGTGTCAACATGTATATAAATTGTTAACATGAGAACTGCAACATCTCATTAATAATAACCTTCATTCCCCTTGAATTAACTAACCAAGGCAATTTCCTTGAATTCTGAAAGTATCTAGTTTAACAAAAGGAAAAACTGGAGCTATATTACGGGTGTGCAAAAAAAAAAAAAAGGTTAGCAAACAAACAAGAACTGCAAGCTTGTTTTCTCCTGCTCTGGAGGGTAGGAATCAATGGATTCATGTTTGAAGAAAAGAAATTCTGACTAAACATCATGAAGAACAGACTCCCTCTGAAGGTGGTGGACTCTCCTTCCTTGGAGATTTTAAAGCAGAGGTTGGATGTCCATCTGTCGTGGATTCTTAAGCTGTAATTCCTGCATTTCAGTGGGTTGGACTAGATGACCCTTGGTGTACCTTCCTGGCCCTGCTCATAGTTCAAGGTCACACCCCAGCCAGGCCAGGCCAAAGCCGCTCAAAGGGGGGGGGTGCTCTGGGAAGAATTCTGAAAGTCAGGTGGGCGGGGGGGGGGCTGCATGTGGCCCCCTGGCCTGAGGTTCCCTGCTCCTGGGTTAGATCACCCAGACAAAATTAGTTGGACTTAAGCCCCAATTTGTTGTGAAAAGTTAGTCACGGCCAATTTATTCTTTCCCATTGATTTCTCCAGGACTCTGATCCAACCTGTGGCCTGTAACCTTGCCATGATGGGAAGTTGTGGAAGTCATGGGAAAGCAGTTCTTATGCCACCAGCTTAAAGCTGCGAGGGAAGGATAAAACGTAACATCAAAGAATCCATCTCAACTCGGGTGAGGCTGGGAAAATCTGACTGATGTCAAACTTCACCACTATTTCCGCTACCTCCAGATGATCACAAACTCTATTCTGAAGTTGAGGAACGGAAGTGTTCAGGAAAGGGCATTGCAGCAAAGGGAGCCACTGTGGACACGGAGACCAGGTTGCGTTCTGTTCTAGAAACAGATCGGCTCTGTGTAGCGAAACAGCCCTGTACCAGGTAGACTGGGGCGGGGCAGGGGGACAATTCCCAGTTCAAGTGCCAGTTTTTGTGTGTGTGTGTGTGTGTGTTTTACATTTACAGGGTCACCTGGCAGAATGCACTTTTTCCTTCCATGGACACGGAAAAAAAAGGTTTGTGCTAAGCAGGGGCTAATGGCATGTTGTGTAGCTGCAAAGTGATGAGATCCACTCAGCAGCAGCCTTTTGAATTAGAGGGTGAGCCACAGCATGTAGTAGAGAAGAAAAAAAATACATGCTGCTTCCCAAACCATGAAAGAGTGTCCACAGCAGTTACAACCACTGAGAATAAATGCAGTGGCATATAGAGCAGAGTGTACCACTGGGCTAAGTATCTGTCTGAAATGGGACTAGTGTTTAGAGAAACTGACAGTGGTTATTTCATTTTTTAAAAAAAGCAAAACAACCAGTGATGGGAAAAGGGCCTCTGTAGAGCTTGCATCTTCCCATCTGGAAGCCTTGCTCTTAAATCCCACAATCCTAGGTGGGTTGTGACTAGTACTCAGTGTTTGTGGAAATGCACTCTGCATATGACCAGAGGACCTCTCTTCCTCATATGTCCCAGAGCTAAGGGCTCACATATTATTTTCCGCTGGCTAAATGTAGAGATATACTCGGAGCCTTAGCACGGCAGGTTGCCAAGGAATTGGATGGTTCTATGTGAGCTGCAGAGCTCTTTCAATGGAAGGTTGCAATCCAAGCTGTGTGACTCACCTTTAATGCAAGCCGTGTTATGGTTGGCCTTTTCTCTTTAATGAAGAAGCTGGAGCGGTTTCAGGCTTGCCACAGAAACCAAAGCCTTTAAGAAAACGTATCTGGAAAGGGAGGCCAGAAACACTGAGAGGAAGCTGGAAAAAGAATGGAAGGCATTTCTTGTTGGGCACAGGAATGAGTCACCTGGGGAAAGCAGGAGAGTCCCCAAGGAGAAGCCCAAGAGGCTCACCTGTCTGTCATGCAACTAAGGGCCAGCTGATATGAAGGCGAGCACTGCAGGAACCCCACGGGCCCTTTCACCACTGCAAAAAGTGTGTTCTTGGGAGACGGAACTTTGCAACAGAAAAGGATGAGGGCAATGGGGTCAATCCTTTCCCTGCCAGTTACTTATCCCTCATGTCTGTGAGATAAACGCAAGTCTCAAAGAGCACGAGTATAAGCAGGGTTTAGCTGGAGGGAGCGCCCTGCTCTGTTTTTAAGTACAGTGGTACCTCGGGTTAAGTACTTAATTGGTTCCGGAGGTCCATACTTAACCTGAAACTGTTCTTAACCTGAAGCACCACTTTAGCTAATGGGGCCTCCTCCTGCCGCTTTGCCGCAGGAGCACAATTTCTGTTCTCATCCTAAAGCAAAGTTCTTAACCCGAGGTACTATTTCTGGGTTAGCGGAGTCTGTAACCTGAAGCGTATGTAATCCGAGGTACCACTGTACTGTAATAAGAAGTCCGTGCGTCTGAGCATAGGAGGAGTGCCTTGCCTTGAGCATTGTATAATCCCAACCTAGCTTTCACTACCTGGCCCTGCAGTGGGTTTTGGGGGGCAGGCAGAGAGCGAAATGTCCAACATCCCTCAAAACCCCACACATCCCCGCGCCCCGCCCGGAGCAGCAGCAGCTCCATTGCCTTCGACTTAATGGGAGAAGCGCGTGCCCGGGAAGGACCCGAGGAAGCCCCACCGCGGAGCCATCTTCCTGCCTTGCGCAATGAAGGCGCTCTCCGCCGCTGGAATTGCTTGCACGGCTGGCTGCCGGCGCCATGGATTTGCAGAAACCCCGGGACTTCCCAGCATCGCTGTGCGCGCGCGCGCGCGCGTGCCCGTGGGCGAGGAAGAGCTGGGTCACTGGGTGTGTTTGCAACATTATTCAGTCGCCATCCAGGGGAACCAGTTCTCCTTACGATGCGGCAGGCGGGCATCCTACCTTGCGTGCGCGCACAGGCGCGCCGCCTCCCGGCCCTGGCAGCCGCTGCGCGTCGCCGCCTGCTTTGCTCGCTCCTTGCTCAGCCCGTTACGGCGCGCAGAGCCCCCTGGTGGCGGAGAAGGCGGCGGCAGCAGCAGCCAGCCAGGAAAGCGGGGCTGGATTTGGGGAGAGCAGCAGGGGCGAAAGGACTTCCGCCACGTGCGCGTGCGCGTGCGCGCAGGGTTTGTGAATGGCCCCAAGCAGCGAGAAATGAAACATCTGCTCCGTGAGTCATTGACAGCTGCAATTCTCCCAATTACAATGAAGGCAAAACAAGCCTTTCTTGTTTTGCAAGAAAGATGCTCAGTTATTCATTCCGAATATCCCAACCATTTGATTTGATGCTCACCTGTAATAGCTGAGATACAAACCTGTTATAATTAAGCCAAAACACTAGAAATATTCGCCTGCGCTATATCCAGTGTTAACTGTTCTTTTTGCTTTTCTTTCTTGTTTGAGTCTGTTCACAAACTGAGAAGATGCATATTGATCACTAACAATGAATCACATGCCTGAGATATTGTAAATTGGATTATGGCTTTCCTTATGTGTGAATGACATAAGACCGTTATGGTCTACTTATTTGTATTTACAAATCATCTCCAGGACGCAAGGGAGAAACATGCTAAGAGGAAGGCACGCTTGGCAAATCCACACCGTGATCAACTCCTGCCTGGAAACCTATGCCCCCACTGTGGAGGGACAGATGGTTCCAGAATTGGCCTCCACAGTCACTTACAGACTCATCCTTAAAACCATGTTTATGGAAGACAATCTTACTTGGCTACAAGGGATTGCCAAAGAAGAAGACTTATTTGCATTATTTGCTGCAACTATATTCCTTTTACAGCTTCCAATAAAGTGTTATATATTAAAAACATAACAAAACCATCCATTCTGAAGAAACGGGCTGCTATGAAACAGTAGACATTGTCACTCTGGCTTCTGATATGGGCATTCTAGGGGCAAGGCCAAGGAAGAATCAAGCACCAGAAATTATAAGAGGAAGCCAGGTTTACTGTGAACAAGGACACGGGTGGCGCTGTGGTCTAAACCACACTGAGCCTCTTGGGCTTGCCAATCAGAAGGTCAGGGTGAGCTCTCATTGCTCTGTCTCAGCTCCTGCCAACCTAGCAGTTCAAAAGCACTCCAGTGCAAGTAGATAAATAGGTACCACTGCGGCGGGAAGGCAAACAGCGTTTCTGTGCACTCTAGTTTCCATCATGGTATCCCGTTGCTCCAGAAGTGGTTTAGTTCTGCTGGCCGCATGACCCGGAAAGCTGTCTGTGGATAAACACCAGCTCCCTTGGCCTGAAAGTGAGATGAGAGCCACACCCCATAGTCACCTTTGACTGGACTTAATCATCCAGGGTCCTTTACCTTCTTTTCTCTTTTTACCTTTATTGTGAACAGGAGTTGGTCTTCTTGGCAGCTAAAATGGAACTTTCATAGTTTTTATCAATGATGTAAATTGATTTTCTCACATATAACAAATCATATAAGCAATCAACATGAAAACAAAGCCAAGTATTTGAAGGATAATTTTGAAGAGATAATAACAAATACATTTCCACCCAGAATTCACTGGTTATGAGGGGAGAGTGCTTTTGCTATCAGGTCCTAACTTGCAGGTTAACTTGCAGGTGGTTGTCTGGCTACTGCGGAAACAGGAGGCTGATGTCCTTTGGAAAATAGTTCACCACTGCTTTTTTGCTGCTACAACCCACCAAGCACTCCTCCTGCAAGGCACAGATAAAATGAATAGAATTGCTCTTTTGGTTGAGAAATATCCAGATTTTTATGAATAAATTTATATTCAGAAGTGGGCAGTTTGGCCACTGCAGTCTGGCAATAGTCACAGTGTGTTCCATAAAGGATGTCACACGAATCTCTGTGGTTACCAACATATGTGTCTCTGTGGTCAGCATATTCTGGTTCAGGAACATTCACTGTTGGCAGAAGGCACTACAGTCATACCTCGGGTTACAGACGCTTCAGGTTCTGTTTCTTCGGGTTGTGGACCGCCGAAACCCAGAAGTACTGGAACGGGTTACTTCTGGGTTTCGGCAGTTGCGCATGTGCAGAAGCGCCAAATCACAACACAGCAGATGCGCCGCTGCAGGTTGCGGACGCTGCGGGTTGTGAATGTGCATCCCGCATGGATCACGTTTGCATCCATAGCTGTCAACTTTTCCCTTTTCTTGCGAGGAATCCTATTTAGAATAAGGGAATTTCCCTTTAAAAAAGGGAAACATTGACAGCTATGTTCGCATCCCGAGCATCCACCGTAGTGGGAAGGCTGGATCCATGAGTGGCCCAGGCTCATCAAGAGGGAGCGAACTAGAACCTAACACTTACAAAGCTTCCATCTTTCTAGTATTTAAGCTCAGCTGATTTTTTAAAAAATGTTCTTATTTCACCTTTCTCCTTTATTTTAGAGGATACAGAGAGTAACACAAGAACAAAGCCCCTCACCTCGCCCCTCCCTTCCCTTCTCAGACAACACAGTTCAAGCAATTACACCTCACCACAGCTGTCCCGCAGAGTTTGTCCATTGTTACTCAGGTACAAAGTAAAAATACACCAAGTTTCAGTAAAGTCATCATCTGCTTGATATAATAAACAACAACAACAGTTTATTCTTTTTAGAAGAAGCAGTTACACTTGAAAGCTTTTGAAACCCTCCTTTTAAGGTATGATTAGATAAAATGCACTGCCTGCTGGAGTGAGCTAACTCTCCTTGCTCCCGACTTAGCTTCGGAGTACCTGTATGTAAGGGGTTCCTGTCCTCCATACGCATCATGTAAATGAACTAGACCTGTCTCTACCATCTTTGGAAATTTTGAGATATGCCCAGATTAATAATAAATGGGGATATTTTAAATGAATCAGAGGGGGCATTGTGGGACAAAACAGTGCCCATGGCAATCCATAGCATAAAGGTCATGTGCCCAAAGACCACTCTCCCAGTTCTACTCTCCAGACATATCCTGAACAGGTGGGAGCACAGTGTCGGCAATACCTGTTGCACAGAGTCAGTCCAGAGAGACACCATGGTCAATGGCCTCAAAAGACACTGCGATATTGACCACGATTGCCCTCCCACTGCCTTCTCATTAGGGTGACCAGGGCTGATTTGGTCCTGAAGCCCAGAACTGAAATGGATTCAGATAATCAGCCTCATCCAGGAATGTCTGCGGTTGTTCTGACACAACCCTCTAAATCCCGCTTTCCCAAAAGTGGGTACAGTCATACTTTGGGTTACAGGTGCTTCGGGTTGTGTGGTTTCGGGGTTGCACACTGCGCCGAACCCGGAAGTACCGGAACGGGTTACTTCCGGGTTTTGGTTTTGCGCATGCGCAGAAGTGTCAAATTGTGACCCGCGTGTGCGCAGACATGGCGCTGTGGGTTGCGGACGCTGCAGGTTGTGAACATGCTTCCCGTATGGATCCCATTCGAAACCCGAGCTTCCACTGTATTTGCAACCAGGTGACAGCTGTTACAATCTGTTAGGCCCTGGACCAGCTTTTCCCAGGAGTGGCTACACCACTGCCTCCTTTAGGGTTGCGGACGCCACCTCCTCATGCCATGAAATGCTCACCACACCCTGCACGCACCCAGCCAACACTTCCCCAGGGGAGAAACAGCCTGCTTCACTGCCTGAGGCAAAATGGTAAGGCACCCCCCTCTACTTCTCCTCCACTGAAGGCTTGCTTGCCTGGGTCACACAGCTACAGCTTCCAGGTTCCAGCGAAAACTGACAGAAAGCAGGAGTGAGAAGTGGTGACAAGATCGTGCATGAGTTCTGTGGGATGTGAAACATAAGAGCAGTCAAGTACAACATCCCTAGAGTGGACATAAAAGGGGATGTCTGGACCAGCCAGTTGGAACTTCCTGTTTCTCCTAGGCTGGGACAGACTTCCTCCGTATGTGACTAGAGGTGGGGGTGACCTCACCTGCCCAGGTAACAAAAGAGCAGGACTGGTCAGCCATCTCTCTCTGACCACATTCGTTGAAGAAGCAGCATCTGCTTAGCCTAAGATGCCCTCTTGGCTTCCTGCCAAGAGAGGACAAGGAAGCTGTCTCCTTATGGGATAGTTTCCAGGTGTATATTACTTTTCTAAGCTAAGTCTGCCTTCTGGGATGCAATTGTGAACAGAAAGTGTGAGTAAACTCTTTTTATACTTTTATAGAAGACTGTGTCGTGTCTTGTCTTTTTATGAGGGACTAAATGGGGAATTACCAACGAAACGTATTTTAGAGGCTTTAGCGAGCCTGAGCAAACGCATCCGCTGTGCAAGTTTAGAAAGGGGAATGTTACTCTGCTAAATTGTAAAACTTGTTAACACAAGTGGGAAAGGATATAATCAAACAATATATCCTCTCCTGCATCCCTGAACATTCCCACAAGTTCTGCAAGCCCTTGCCAAAGGTCACCGCTAGTTCTCTGACAGTGGCAGGGGGCAGGTGCCCACGGGGTCCCACAGCCCAAGGCAGCTGCCTCTGGCCCCACAGCCTCCCAGCCTGGAGATCATTAGGCATCGTGGGCCACAGAGGTGGATTTACACAAGTGCAACCAGTTCGGTCATACTGGGTGCAGTGCCTCGGGGTCGCGGCAACTGTTATTTGGAATGGAGCGTGAGAGGTGGGGGAGGTGGCAATTTGGCATTGCACAAGGCCCCACACTGAGCCATGGGGGGGGGGGGGCGGAATCCAGACTGTGCCGTTGCACCCATGCCATGGGGTGAAGCAGTCACCTCAGGCAGTAGGCACCAGCAAGGTGCTCCCCTTGCAGCAGTCCTGCCTACTCAACTGTCTCCACCACCGGCAGAGGAGCCAGGTGAAGTCAGGGCCTGAAACCCCTGCAGAATGTGTCTGTCCTCAGCTGGGGAATGGAAGGAGACAGAGAACCAGGGAGTCTCTTGTTTCTGCAGGATTGGGCAGCATGGGGAGGGAGATATTGGAGGGGAAACATAAGGGAGTTGTGTGTGTGTGTGTGTGTGTGTGTGTGTGTGTGAGAGAGAGAGAGAGAGAGAGAGAGAGAGAGAGAGAAAGAGAAATGCATGTATAGCATTGGTCATTTTCTCCAGCTCCTGTGTTGGCCCCCTCCACCTCTGCCAAGAGGAATAAGCCATTCTGATTCCTGCTGGTTCTCTTCCATTCATTAAAGGACCCTTTTGTTCTGGAGTCCATTTTTTATTTATCTGAAAACAGCCGGTCTCCATGCAGAACTTTGCTCGTTCTGTGGGGAAAGTGGGTCACGCTGTGCCTATGACTCTTGGGTGCCCCCTGCTGGTGCCTTTCCACGTATGCAGAGAAGTCCCAGACCCATTGTGCTCTTGGTGAGGATGTCTGCTCCTGTCAGCCTCCTCACTCTCCCTCCATCTTTTATAATCCTGCAGCGAGCAGAGGCTTCTGTTGCTCGAGGAGGGCAAGAAGAGATGAATAATTCAGAGACAATTCTGCAGCGCCAGCCAGGAAAGGGGGCTGCCTGCCATTCCCCACTAGGTTTCCACAATGAGATTCGCTCTCCTTCCCCCTCAATTCTGGCATCTGATACGCAGAGCAGGTCACAGGCCTGGCTTGCGTAAAGGAACCAAAAACATCCCGCCGGAAAAGAAGAACTGGCTCTTGGCTGCAGGCCTCCCTGTTGCTCCCGGCAAGTTCCCCCCTCCCCCGAGGCTGAGCCATTTCCTGTTTGCACCTGGGTTTGCTCTTGCTGACAGGAGACAAAATCTATTTTAAAATCCTGAGGAAGTCACGCTGGGAAGGAAGATGCCTGCGATTTCCTGGTCCCTTATATTTGTGTCAGAATTGAGGCTGTGGAAAACAGGCCTTGATCCTGCCTGTGAGCTGGACCAAGAGAGCCACAGGCCCCGGCAACCCAATTTTCAGGTTTTAGAAATAGCAAGAGGGAGGAAATACCACCACCCCCTCTACACACACACACACACACACACGTATGTAATTATCTACTAATGAGGGAAGTGCTGTGAGAGAGACCAGTACATATATATTTATAACATAGCAACAGTTTCACATGAACGAGAGAAGTGGAACTAGGACAGATATTAATTAATTATGGAGAAACAGAGAGCTGGCTTTGGCTCGCTTAGTTCTGCTCCTCGGTTCCTGTTGGGATTAGCTGTAGAGATTCTTGCTCTGCTGCTTGATTTACAGTGTTGTTTTTAAACAGTCATTCAGAAGAAACAGGACGTCCGCTCATCTCTCTCCATAACTGCCCAGTCCTCAAGAGTACACTGTACCAGCACACAAAGCCCACCGAAACGAGAGGCATTTGAGCCTCTTGGGATCACTTATTCAGGCAATACATGAGATTTCATCCAGCTCCCCATTACTTTCAATTTGCCTTCTCCCCACCAAGAAAAGCTTAGCCACTCCTGGCTTTCCAATGTCTTTGTATTTGCTTGCCTGACACATCCAGACAAGGTTCTTAGTGGGCAATTGCCCTGCTTTGGCCACTCACCTTTTCATGGGGCATCTTCATGTCATCAACCAGTCATTGCTCCCGTTTTCTTCTGTCTCAGCGGAGGGCCCCCCAGATGCTTTACTTATACAATTAGGAGAAAATGATCTAGCTTACTGGAAGGCAGTCGACTTGATGTGGCACATCTTTGGTGACTTGGAGGAGCTTAAGGCCTCTTATCCAAACATCACCATTATTTGGGCCTCGTTGATGGAGAGGCGGGTTTGGAGAGATTGCAGGTGCCCGGTAGCCATAAATAGGGCTAGGAAAGCCTCGGATCGGGCGGTGGTGCGTAGAGCGGCAGCCCTGGGTGGAAGGGTCATTGACCACCCGGGCATACGTTGGTAAGAAGGGGATTAGAGGATGGGGGGGGGGGAACGCCATCACCTCCCCCCAGAGAATGAAGGGTGGTCCGATAAAGGACTCCGGGGGGCGTGGCCCTGTCCGAAGCCTATGGAGGTGTGGGCCTAAGGCACGCCCCCCCCAGCGGTGCCGGGGGGGGGGGAGCTCCTAGTCGACGTGCCTCAGCAGGAGACTCCCCCTCTATGGTGTTAACCCTTCCCGTGTCTCCAGCAAATGGGCTGGAGCCGGATAGTCGATAGGACCAATGCCTAAGCCAATGCCTCTCATTCCTGAATTCAATAAAGTTGTGGCCTAATTCGCCCATTTAACCTTAAATTCTGGTGTCTGGTGTCTTTATCCTTGGTGGGCGGACGGGAACTTGCCACGCAACAGGCTTTTTTAAAAAAACAACTTACCAGAATAGAGGCTGGCTTTTTGATGCCAATGGCCTTGCGGGGAGGCTGCAATAAACTTGCATGCAATCTTACGATAAACTGCCATCTGGAAGCATCTCAACTTTCCTTTAGAGTGGAAGGGAAGCACACTCTCTGCTCGCCTAGGAAGCCTTGGTGCTACTCTTCTGCCAGGGGCAGGTGAAGGCATTGCCAGCCAACATACCACTTTTCTAGTTGGCATCATTTAATCAACCCCTTCATTTTTATTCAGTCTCCTAAATACAATGGTACCTTGGTTTCCATGGCTTGGGTGCGCTGCAGACCAGGCCCTGCGGTAAGTGCTGCCCCCCACGATATGACGCCCAGTGTGCCCCCCCCAGCTATGCGTCTGAACGCAACAGAATGACGTGGGGTCACATGTTTTTGCCATTTTGTCACCCCGCTCAGTGATGACACCCAGGATGACCCACACCCACCACACACCCCTTCCTATGCCACTGGTACAACTGTAGTGGCCAATACATTTTTCTGTCTGTACATACAATTGTGCAATACCACCTAAATGTTTTTAAAGAGCAGTGATGTCTCCATTTACTTTCCGGGGGGTGGGTGGGAGAAAAAAACACTCCAAAAACAGCCAGCCAAGGGCAAAAGCCCACCCCATCTCCAGCAAAGGTCCTATTGCACCAGGGTCCTGGGTGGGAATGGGTTTTGCCACTTAGTTTGGGAGATGAACCTTTCTTTCATCCCATGCAGATCAATGGAGAAACCAGTGTCTATTGGCTTACCCAAGGGTGGGAGGGAGGACGACGCTACCCCCCCAAAAAAACGAGCAACAGTTTTCCAAGGAGATGGCCCCACTTTAGCCCTTTACGTATTACTTTTTAAAAGGTGGTGCCTTTCTCCCATGCAGTGCAATGGAGACACTGAATTTTCCATTCAGTGCTCCTACCTTAAAACTAAACTGCTTATTTGTAAATTTTCTGTTGTTTTCTATCACATAGCTACGATGAAACTATACAAGTTGTGGATTTGATGGAAGAGGGTCTGAATGCAGAGCTAGAATCTAGGGCACCTGCTTAGATGAACAAATGGGCTCCCTAAGGGTTTCACACAAGTGCACCTCAGACACTGATGGGGAAGCCAGGGCTGCAGAGTCTGGTGGTCACACTCCTAACCAACACTGTGCAAGCAGGGATCCTGGATCAATCAGGATCTCCACTGTGTGGAGCACTACACAGGCAGGAATTGGGGTGCAGAATACTTTTCATGTGCATGGGTGATGGCTGTTTTGTTTGGAAGGCTAGCTTCCCCGTGTCTCCCTCCGGTTTTTCTGTGAGGGGGTTTTTCTGAACTGACTTTCCCAAAGGAGACTTATCATTATCATGAACAGATCAATCAATCAAATTGATCAATCCAATATTGGATATTTGATATTTTGGGCTCCTGTTCTGGAAATATAATGACATATAATGGGCCCACTGTATTGCCTAATTAAATAAAAGGGACACAGGGAGCAAATAACTTTTTTTATTAAAACTTTTGAGCAAAATAATTATTATATCCCCTCTCCAGAAAAAAAACACCAAATATTCTATCAATTATAATTTTTACACTTCTGAAATATAACTTAAGCACTGTGAATTACTTTTTTTTTTTTACTTATGAAATAAAACAAAAACTACAATAAAAAGTAGGTTGGCAGTCTGCAGCAGACAAAATTACCCCTCCATGCTGGGAAGCATCCTATTGCTTTGCTTTTCCCTGAGCACCCCAAGAAAACACAGCCTTCTAAGTTCTGCCCCCTTTGGGAAAGGGTGACCAAGGCGCCAGCAAGCAAATGTGATGCTGTGATGGTATAGTACCTGCTCTACATCAAACCCCCCATTCAGGCAACTAGATTTCAAGGGGAGAGGGCTGAGTCTTGCTATGTGCCGCTGCAGGCATCAAAAGAAGCCCACCAAGATGACTCAGTTCTGATCACCTGTCCCTACAGGGGGAAGATGGACGATTTCTGTAGGACCAGGCCAGGTTAAGCCACCAGTTGGTGCCTACATGCCTAAAACACTAAAACGTCTCTACAGGCATTCTTCTCTGAGTATGAAGACAAGCAGCACCAAACATCTGGCATAGGGTTGTGGCTGGTCAGTTGGAGAGGGCAGGACAAGGTCAGAAGAACTGACTAGAGAGGAAGAGGCGGGCCTAGAGTTCTTCTGACCTTGCCCTGCCCTCTCCAACTGGCCAACCACAACCCTATGCCAGATGTTTGATGCTGCTTGTCTCAGAAAAGAAAGCCTGTGGAGACATTTTAAGCCTTTTGATACCTTTTGTACAGGGCAGCTCAAGAGAGGAGAGAAACCAGAGAACAGTGGGGTCCAACAAACGGCCCTCGAAGCCTTTTGCGTCCCTCAGCAACATTTGATGCTTAGTTGGCACTGGGAAGGCAGCACGAGGGCTGGGACATTAAATTGTGACCTTGCTTCCCGTCACCCACGTTCAACAAGGAAGTGGGGCCTGCGGGTTCCATTTTGAATTACCCTTGCTACCCAATGGCATGGTCCTCCCCACCCTGCCTGCAGGTGTGGGAGCCAACACAGCAGCAGCTCTCACCTTTGCTCAAAACTATGGTGCATGCTCAGCAGAAAGCTC
Organism: Podarcis gaigeae; assembly: GCF_964106915.1. NCBI lineage: Eukaryota > Metazoa > Chordata > Lepidosauria > Squamata > Lacertidae > Podarcis > Podarcis gaigeae. The sequence continues at coordinate 86,401,473 of NC_139683.1, read as the reverse complement.
TGTAGTTCTGATTTTGAGAAAGGCAGGTGGCAGATTCAAAATGAGATGTCCTGTACTGTGGTATAAAAAGGCTTAAAAGAAGTTGTAAAACAGCCCTAGAAGGGGGCAAGGCAGAAGTGATTACATTATTTGTCTCCTCGTCTCATGCCTGTGAAAAGTAAAATCAAAGACTGCAAAGTGACTCAGTGTTTTTTAATTCCTCTGCCATGTGTGTCTCTCTCCTGCCACAGGCTTTAGTCCTAGCCTGGGCTCTAGCTCTGGCGGCTGTTCCCCTCCGTGAAAGTTTCATCTGGAGTATCTCCATTGGGGGCTTCGGCTTCTCCGTCTTTATCCTTCTTTAGCTTCTTGTTTTGCTTGCTTGAACCCAGAGCATCTTCCTTTGTCAACTCCGAGGCTAGCAATGAAGTGACGGCACAGCCAACTTTTCTGTTTGCTGAGGTGGGTAGAAAGACGAGGGGAGGGAGAGAGACAAAGTTAAACTCCCAAAGGAAGTCCAAAGCAGAAGAACGAGCTGCTGCACTTTGGTAGGTGTTGCTCCGAAGAAAAGGAGACATGAAGCACTGAATTTACCACCCAACCTCTCCACATAATCCTTTCAATCAACCCCAACAGTAAGGATATGGGCAACGTAACACCTGTGCAGGCATTTCCAGAAGGGCAGCTGTTTCCACTCTGTTTCAGCAAAACCACCTTAAAAATTAACAAAGTTATTACAGCAGAAGCTGTTGGGGACTGCAGCTCACTTCATCAGACGTCTGCTATCCTCAGCTACCAGGATATTTATGTATTGGGGCAGGGGGAGGGGTTGAAACAGTGAGGTCAGAGTGGAATGAAATGCAGAAAGTTCCCAGTCAGTGATAATTATTTAATTAACAGTGCTAATTCACTAAACAGTAGTTGTTGAAAGCACAGACAACAACTGTAGGCTGAAAAAAATAAGACTGTAGACCAGGGGTCCTCAAACTACGGCCCACAGGCCACATCCAGCCTGCCAGGGTCCTGAAGCCAGCCCAGCCAGGTTTGTTGGGTCAGATTTCACGTGGTTTGAGGAGACAGCAGGCCCATACTTGATTAAAATCATTCATTTTAAATATTGTATTGCTTTTCCTGTTTTTTGTGCCCTACAAATAAAATATGTGCAGTGTGCATAGGAATTCGTTCATATTTTTTTCAAACTATAGTCCGGCCCCCAACAGTGTCTGAGGGACAGTGAACTGGCCCCCTGTTTAAAAAGTTTGAGGACCCCTGCTGTAGATTTCCCCAAGTAGGTTGCCTGCCCTTGGATATAAAGGTTTATCACCACTCGACTGCTTCCATTGGTAGAAACGGCACGGCTGCAGGTGCCTGTTCTGCATCTGAATGAACTTGCTTGTTTAGTGTGGCAGCACCTGCACTTGGGAACTCCCTGCCTAGGGAGATCAAGCAGGCGTCTCCACTGTACTCTTTCCAGCGCCAGCTGAAAACATTCTTGTACCTCAAAACTATAAAACTATGTCTATTCAAGCACTTTGATGTTTTGGAATTATTGGCCTAGAAAATGAGTAAGAATTGACCCAATCTTCACAAAAACCAAGACTTCTGGCTTTGTGGACCAGAGAAAGGGCTGTAGTGAATGACACCATTTTGTCGTATTTTATTTACAAGGGCTTACATAGCTGAAAAAGGGATACAGCAAACTGATTCTGCAAAAGTGGTTCTCAGAGAAAAACAGCTCAAGAGTGTTTTCTGAGATGAAGCCTTTCTGCTAATGACTGTGTCTTCTGAAGAGACAAAACACTTGTGTATACACACAGTTCTGTGCAACCCAAACCACCTAGTAGGACTGTCTCCTAGAACAAGCTACTTCTAGGAAGGGGCACAATACCTGTTTCAGAAGAGACACTCCTGAGACACATGTTTTGGCACAGACTCTGTAGAGAAGTGGATGTCTTCCAAGCTATAAATATGGATAGCTTCTAGCTCATATCATCACATTTCAACTGCCTGATAATGTCAGTACACTCTCGCCCTGTAGGTTATTGCCTCTTGTCTGGATTTTTGGTATCTGTTGCCATGCAGGCTGACCCCTAAGAGGCTTTGGTCAACGAAATCAAACCCTCTTCCCTCTGCTCCACCTGCAGTTCCTGACAAGGACAATTAACAGAGAATGTCCCATGCCTGAACCTATTACAGTCACAAGAAAGCAATACTGCCTTCCTGCTGCAAAGAAAGGTACGGGCACCCCAGGTTTTGGGTATGATGCCAAAGCAGCTGTTAAGCTGTGAAGATACCTCTTGAAACTGGAGATCATACAGATCACAAACCCTAAGCATCATGAGGGACCGTGGCTAAAGGTTCAGTCATAGAGAAGGTTAAGGAGGATCTGGGAAGCTGGAGGGGTCACTTTTGGTCTGCCAAGACAGGCAAACAAACATTCAACACAGAGATCATAACTTGTGCAACATACACACACTTTTACATTATGACACTGTACCACACGAGTGTGCCCATAAACCTGATCACAAACAGAAGTCTAGAGAAAACTCCAGGGTTTGGGAAGAAGAATGCAGAAGCAAAGACAACCATGGGAGAACCAAGTGGCAGCTCTGGTTGCTGACCTGAGATGCTGCAGTTCCATGGAGAGCTCAGTTCACCAGACGCGGAAAGAAAGGGCACACTTCTGGTGTCGCATCTAGAGCAAACACCTGAACATCATGCAAAGGGAACATGCAACTGGCAGACGAATGACAATTCTAAAGGCAAAGAAAATGCTCCTTGTCATCTGCTTGTGCCTGCCTACCAAGTTGTACTAGGACTATCCTTGAAGGGCAAACCCTGAGAAATGCTTCCTATAGCCGTAGAGCTTGTAGAGCTCAGGGTTGTAAATATACAAAGCAATAAAGACAAAAAGGAATGCGTAGAGGTGTCAGCCAGTTGCATTGCCTGGATGATGGATCACTGCAGTACTGGAGGTGGGAACACTGCACATGCCGACAAGGAGGGAGGAGGGTGAGGAGAAAGACAGCAAGGAAACAGCCTCGGAAGGAGCCAGGAGAACCAGGAAGGTTGTCCTGGGCAGGGCAGGCCCATGCTCCAAGAGGAAGGATCCACACTTCAAAGGAACCAACTATAGTGAGTCACATGCACTCAAGGTGACTCATTCGGAAGCCCAAAGACAATCAGTTCTGGGCAGACTGCTGAACCCAGCATGGGAGGCTGCCTGAACGCCCATCTCCTCTTCCAAACTTCCTGCCTGCAGCACACGAGGACATCACACACAAATGGAGGGGAGTGGGAGGAAAGAACATCCACATGCCCATGGGTTACCCGCTCAGGTGTGTGTTCCTCCACCTCACAAAGGGACAGGACAGAGTTTGCTGCGAGGAAATAAAAAAGCGCCCATCAGGTTACCTGTTCAGGATGCTCCAAAGCTCTGACTGCCTTCCCCACAAGAGAACAGAGGCAACAGGAAACCCCTCTGCACAATTCCAGTGTACCTGGGCTCTGTATCTATTTACAGAGGGCTTATGACCCACAAGATACTGCAAGAGACAGGGCCTTGCGTACGTTTGATCTGTTCAGGCTTTCGCAGCTGACTGGTCCCTAACTCTTCCATCAATATGAGGAGCAGGGGGACAGCCAGAGACCCACAATTCAAAAGCATGAGCTTGTGCCATAGTGACTGCCAAAGCATGTGAACAAAGCAGGTGATAAAGTCATTTCCCCCCTGCAACAAAGTCAGCATAGAACATTACATAGTGCTTTAGTTCTCAGAGGTTACAAATTAATACCCAAGCTGTACCACTTCAGACTGCAGGGCACAGGGGCTTATATGAACAAATGCTCTTCTCCCTAACATGCCAGGTTTCTATGTGAAGGGATTCCTCCCCTTTGTATGGAGCACTCCATCTTGGGAGTGCTCACCTACAACCTTAAGTGCTAGATTCACCTTAAGCCCAGATTCACCACCTGTCTTAGAAATAACTAGGTCTAAAACATGTGGATGGAGCTTCTGGTGTTATGGTTTTTATTTCAGATGGAGACTAAACCAAAGGAGCTGGATCAAGGAAATGGAATGACCTCATTATCTGAACTCCATCACCACAACAGCAGATGGTCTGCATGATGTCAGGGCTGTGGACGTCAATGACAAGATGAGTAATCAAAATCAGAAGGGCTGTCTGAATCAGGCTGAAACCATGACTGTGGGACTATCACTGAGGCAAGCTGCATGGGGACAGACACAAGGCTATTGTGCATTCCCCTCCCTGCAGGCGGCAGCAACTGGCAGGCCTTTCTTAATGAACTAGCAGGAACAATATCCCTGCTGACTTATCCCACAATAACTACTTAAGCTATTCAGTGGAGCCCACAAAGGGCTATTCGCTTTTTCATTCCTTCACATCCTAGCATGAATATGCCAGTGCCACTGAATAGCGACAGCTGCTTGTCAGCGAAAGCAAAGTCAAAGATCAGAGCCAATTGTGTTGATAAGCAGTTACTCTGTGGCAGTGATAGGATGTAGCATCCCTCCCTGCCCCCAAATCTTTATGAGGAGGGGCTGTCTCAATTTCTCTTTGAGGGCACATGATGTTAGCAGTAGATGATTCCAGTGAAAGAGTAGCAAAACCCTTTGGAGAGATCAGCAGTACATCTCTGCTCTACCTTATTTAGGTGGTTCCCATTAATTTCATAGCTCTGAGCATACACGAACCTGGAAATCAAGTCTCACCACTGGGCAGAAGCAGAAAAGAGAAGTAGCTTTGGAGAAATCAGAATCAGTTTGGGGTTACTCCTATACATCTTTGTCACTACTGGCCCAAGGGACCTCTGCAGCTAGAAGTGCCTTTTGCCAGGTTGAAATTGGCTGAGAGGACGAAGCAACACAGAAAAGAGGCCAGAAGAGACTGCCAGCTGGCCTGGGCATCTGATGCTGCAACCACCATTTATCTGCACAGACTCTTCATCCTAACTGGCGTGGGTGGTTACCTTCCATCTTTCCTAGCTCTTCCTCCTGCCAGGTTGACTCTTAATCCTAATCAGTGGCAGCTGGAGAAGCCTAAGGTCCCCAAACTGTCCAGACTGGCCATCTATATCTCTGTAGTAAGGGCCCCAGGGCTGGCAGTTAGAGGAGCCAGTGGAGCAGGGCCAATGTGTGCACAGGGGTGGAGGGCAGCATGTTCCGGTTGTCCCTCCACGGCTCACCTGGGTAAGCCATCACACTGTCTTATGCAGTGCCACCTGTAGCACGAGAACATTTCTCCATTTTTATTATTTGTACAGACAGAAATATGTGGCACATCTGCAGAATGGAGCAACACAGAAACTGGCTGGAATTTCAAGTAATACTCAGCAGTGAATGAACAGTGGCTCCATTCAGACATCACACCAACCCAAATTTAAGCTTTTTAAATGGCAGATTGGTATATTGTAAGAATTGAACCAGTACTGCATGGATCTTCAACCCTTGCTCTGTTCAACACATGGGCCCCTCTTAAAGGTTGGTTGCTGCTGAGAGATCATCCCCTGCCTGCTGACTTAGCTCTCTCCTTAAGACTGCTGAAAAAGTGCAGAGCAACTTGAGCCCAACCCTAACCCTAAAAAGCCCTTAAAGGTAAAGGATCCCTGACAGTCCAGTCGCAGACGACTCTGGGGTTGCGGCGCTCATCTCGCTTTACAGGCCAAGGGAGCTGGCGTTTGTCCGAATACAGTTTTTCCGGGTCATGTGGCCAGCATGACTAAGCTGCTTCTGGTGCAATGGAACACCGAAACCAGAGCAGTGCACAGAAACGCCAATTACCTTCCTGCCGGAGCAGTACCTATTTATCTACTTGCAATTTTCGTGTGTGTGTGTGTGCTTTCAAACTGCTAGGTTGGCAGGAGCTGGGACCGAACCACAGGCGCTCACCCCGCCGCAGGGTCTCGAACTGCTGACCTTTCAATCGGCAAGCCCAAGGCTCAGTGGTTTAGACCACAGCGCCACCCGCCTTAAAACACTCTAATAAAGTGATTGTGGCAGGCTTATTGCAGCTGCTGCTGTTCCAAGAAGGAGACTGTGGCTGCTTTGCTCCTCCCAAGGCTCAGCACAGGCCAGCAGCTAAACCAAGGTTTGACATGGCATGTTGTCCAAACCAGGGATCATAGTGATTCCCCAACTGCAACCACAGTTTCTAACTACAGGATAAACCTTGAATACAGAGGACTACTTTGGCTTACTGCGGCATGTGAAACAGGCCAAACTCTGCCCTACCTATTCAAAAGACCAGCTCATTCAGTGTTTCCCTCCCTTAGGAATTCTTTTCCTTTCCTCCCTGCCATAATGCAAAGGCAGATCATTGTGAAGACTCTCTTGTTCTGTGAAGCACAATCTACATCCAACTTGATCCCACTGGCCCAAAAGGTGGCAAAAAAGCTTAAAGCTTAGTACTGCAGTTTAAATCTTAGTATTTCAGCTTAATTATCTATGATGAAGCAGGTTGTAACAAAATAAGTCATTTTTGTTCCATTATCTGCTCTGGGTTGCTTTGACTGACTTTCTGCAAGTTATCTACAACTCCTCAGGTTAGTTTGGCTGCATCAAAACTGAGTGAAACTGAGGAACGACTGATGCAGAACTATTTCTATTTAGTGCCTAACTCATAGGGTTTTGCAATGTCTGCTTCTTCAGAAAATTACTGTTCAAATACATAACCATTTCTAACCTCAGAATGCCATAAGAATTTGAAACTAACATGCTTTAATATATTTAACAAAATTACTTAGCACTTAAATTGATCAATTTCTAAAGACCTGAATATTATCAAATTCTTACTTCACATTATTAAAACAAAAAAAATTCCTTCCAGTAGCACCTTAAAGACCAGCTAAGTTAGTTCTTGGTATGAGCTTTCGTGTGCATGCACACTTCTTCAGGTATCTGAAGAAGTGTGCATGCACACGAAAGCTCATACCAAGAACTAACTTAGTTGGTCTTTAAGGTGCTACTGGAAGGAATTTTTTTTGTTTTGACTATGGCAGACCAACACGGCTACCTATCTGTTCACATTATTAAATTAAATATAACATTCCAATGATCAGTTAATGGAAAGACAAATGTATATTTTTTGTGTGTGCGTATCTGCACATATAAAGTATCAGTGAAAGGACACTTTTATTACACACATTGATTACACTTATTTCATGTTTTTCCTGTAAATAAATTCTTTAAAATGTCTACACATACACACACAGACACAGAGAGAAAGTTATTTATCATGAAGGAAGACCTTTCATTTTACAGAAAAAGCATGAACAATCTTGTTATCTTGTATATGAATGGGGCATTAAATATAATACTGCACCAAGCAGCTCTGTCTGAATCAGCAAATAGCGGTTTTTCTTGTCAGAAATCATGTGAAAATCAGCCCTTCTGGACATGAGCTCTCCCAGAGGCTTCTTGTAGTAACGAGAGAGACTTAAAAGGAAAAAGTGGTGAAGTCATCCAAACTTTCTTTTTAAAGGGTCTGTACTCTGAATGTCAAATTGAACCACAAGAACCAGGGAGTGCATAATAGCTTAAATAGTGTTGGGACTATTGACTTCATCTTGTAATTACTGCATATTTTAGTCAACTTGAGCTGCTCACTGAACTTGTGATGCTAAATAAGAGCTCTTTAACACATTGCCCCATGTTACATGTCCTTTCCTCCATAGGGTCAAGCAGCTAAAAGTGCTCCAGATTTTTCTCAGGGCTCATAGAATCCAGGAAGCTGCAAGGTGCACCTTTGACTTGTAGACCATCTGGCTATTAAGAGGAAGCAACAGTCAGGCAGGGAAAAGGAGTTCAAGACAAATGAACAGTCCTGGCATGGAAACACAGCAAGCATCCTTTTGCCAAACGTTCTTTTCATAGAACATCTTACCACTTCAGGCATAAAGACATCTATAAGCAGATTAATTACCGAATCATTGCCACAGGTATGCATTCAAGAGCTGTGAAACCCATCAAGTTTGATGGGTGAGTTAGAGAAGTCTAGTCTTTCCCCGAATCTCAAATACCCACTCTGAAGTGAAGAAGCTGGTCTCAATTGTACCCGCTACAAAAATGCTTCATAAGGTTGTAAATAAATACAAACCAACATCCACTACTGAACATTGGTCCAAGGTCACTCACTGAACTTCAAAGATAAGCAAAGGATTTTTAGCTGCCAGATTGAAGACTAACACTATTTTTTAAAAATCAAATTGGCTCTTACATTGTCAGCAGAATGGGAAAGACAGGAAACTGTGAGCTGCCATTATGCCACAAACGTGTGCTTGGTGAGTTAAACTCCTTCTAGGTATGACTGAAGTTTCATCTTTCTTCCATACAATTCGGGTTTGATCAACAAGAGGATCAGAATTCTGGGCCAAACAGAACATACCTTGGCGTGGTCCTCTTTTCCTACGGAAGGCTGCTCCTGATTGCAAGGCCTCCATTAGACTGTCCATAACTCCTGTTTCATCGCCCTCTGCAAAGTGCAAAAAGAAAAAGAAAAAAGAAAAGGTGACTCACAATGTCTTTATATTCTTACAGATGCAAAAGATGACACCATCTACCAAGCCCTCCCACAGTGTGTATCAGGTGAATACTGCTTCCCAAGTACAAGGAGCGCATGGGAAGATTACCCACCAGGCTCCCATCAAATAGTGCATGGTGAAATATTTTCTGGCTCAGGGTGCAGGTATTGGGGAGATGATGGAATGTATATTTGAAAGCACTCCCTTGTAAACAAACAAACAAAAAGAACTTTATACATGTGGGAAATTGACATGTCAAGGAGAAAGCCACACTAAAATGCTTCTCAAAGTGATTTCTAACTGACATGAGGAGTAAGTTCTTTTTATAACATGGGGAAATATTAAACTAGGCGCTCACACTATGTAGAGCTGCAATCCCAAAAACAATTCTGCGGTATATTAGATTCAGAACCATACCTGCCGGTTTGTGTTAGGGTTAACTATCACGTTAAAAGGTTGGGGAGGGGGGAGTTGAGAAAAACCATCAAACGCTCCTCCCCAGCCTTACCTCACTGCTTTAATAACCCACCTGATAATCAAAGTGAGAATGCAGGAAGAAAATGTCTCAAAGCAGCAAACTCTGAGAAGGTCAGGCTAGGGAAGGGGCAGGTTTTCCTTTAGTCACTCACGTGCTCCCCCCCCCCCCAGCTTCTTAACTGAATTGGCAAGCACGGCTGGTTTGGCCCTCAGCAATCATGCTTTCTATTCTTCTAATAAGAGGAAATAAATTCCTTCTTTATCAGCACAAAAACTGAGATGAAACTCCCCATCGCAGCTCTCCTCGCTTCATTCCAGCTACTTCCATCACAGGCCTGAGGAATGGCTCAGGCCTCCCCTGCAAGGCAGGCAGGGATGGAGGAACCTTTTCTCTGGTCACCATTTTAAAGGAAACTGACCTAATTCACACACACACTCAAACAGCACATGATTTGCGATAAAAAAAGAAAAGCAAAAGGCAATAAAATAACAGATTGATCAGTCCGTCCATCCCTAAAGACAGGCTTGGGAGGAATCCCTCTGAAAGGCAGCCCCCCCCCCCGCACTCTCACACACATGTTGCAGTGGGGGTGGGGGGCTTCCTGGCAGGCTCCCAGCAGCTTTTAATGGGCCCAGCTACTGGGCTATTCTGCTGCCTTGATGTGATTAGCACCCCCAGGGCTTTTGTGCCATCCATTTCCCATTAATCTCCTTTTCGCTCTCAGCAGCTCTCTGGCTACTAAGGAGATTAGCTGGCCTGTCTCAACTGATCGCCTTCCCATAGCAACAAGGATGCTCCTGGTCCAAAAACCATGTGCCAAGGGAGACCCCTGCATTGTTCCTTTGGCAGAAGCTGTGCGCTGCCATGATCCTCTCTTGTCAGACGAGCAGCTCAGCCCACCTCACTTAAGCAGTCCAAAGGAGGTGCAGGAAAAAGAACTAAGGGGCTGTGCCTTTGCTTGGTATCCCTTCTCACAGGAAGAAGGGAAACCAGTGACACCTTCTACAGACATTAGGAGGGGTGAGAGGAAGCATGGCAGAAGCAAAAGCTCTTGCAGCCTTTAAGGTTTTGTGAATGAAAACTCATGATTTGGTGCTGTCTCTGCATTCGGGGAGCTGGTCCCTCTAACATCCTTGCTGGGATACAAAGGCCCTGCAAATATGTCTGCTGAGAAAAGGAGAGCCCAAAGATTACATTATCTGCAGGAGCACAAATGTTTCTAATTCATTTAATTCCACTGTTGTCATCCCCGGCTCCCATCCACAGTGAGCCTGGTGCTGAAAGCGTTAACCACTAATTCACAGGCTGCCCTGCAAATCTTGGTTTCCGTGGCAACAGCTCCTGGCTAAACATAAACCTATAAAATCACACTAGAACATCTGTTGGGTACTTTCAGTCGGTCTGAATCCATTATCCACAGCGCCACCTGCTGGCAACAATAACCTGCTACACCTGACCTATATCTGTATATTCAACCTGCTAAGCTATAATAATAATAATTTATTATTTATACCCTACCCATCTGGCTGGGTTTCCCCAGCAACTCTGAGGTGGCTCACAACAGAATATTAAAAACACGATAAAAAAATTCAAACATTAAAAACTGATCTAAACAGGGTTGCCTTCAGATGTCTTCTAAAAGTCAGATAGTTGTTTATTTCCTTGACAGCTAAGAGGCATGCATATAAAAATGCCCTCTTAAAGGAAATGTGTCCACCAGTGAGCTCTGTGATAAGCAAGAAACAGTCAAGAGAGCAAAACGTTCCACAGCAGTCCTCCAGGACCAGACCAATGACCCACCGAGTCTAACATCCTATTCCCAACTGTGGGACATGGGGGCGCTTGCCTAACATCAAGTCAAGATCTTGCAGGAAATGGGCACCTATACTGGCACCGCTTCTCTGGCAGAGGTGGGGGCATGAAATGAGGCACCCATGAGGGTGCTGCCATAAAAGTAGGGGACTTGTGTGCTTTGCTCCAGAATCAGCCCCTCCCTTCAGTGTCAGCTAAGAAGGACAGTTAAGAATGTCAGTTAAGAAGGGCCAACTGTCTCTTCTTGTTCCTTGCCTCACTTGCCTCAAGTTGCTGTATTTTGTTTCTCTCATTATGCTATTTTGCTACAGTTTTCTTTATTATTAAGCTTAAAAAGGACTCCTGACAGTTAAAGTCCAGTTGCGAACGACTCTGGAGTTGCGGCGCTCATCTCGCTTTACTGGCCGAGGGAGCCGACGTTTGTCCGCAGTTTTTACGGGTCATGTGGTCAGCATGACTAAGCCACTTCTGGCGAAACCAGAGCAGCGCACAGAAATGCTGTTTACCTTCCTGCTGGAGCAGTATCTATTTATCATCTTGCACTCTGACGTGCTTTCAAACCGCTGGGTTGGCAGGAGCAGGGACTGAGCAACGGGAGCTCACCCCGTCGCGGGGATTTGAACCGCCGACCTTCCGATCAGTAAGCCCTAGGCTCAGTGGTTTAGACCACAGCGCCAACCGCATCCCAAATATTATTAAAGCTTAGTTTACATTTAAATAAATAATAATAATCAAGTCAAGCCACTGGTCCATGCAGTTCATTCTCACTGAACCACTCGCAACCTGACTGAATTATTTTGTAAGTTCAATGGTGCCAGCTCTTGATTTCTATAGATAAGGGACCCCTTTCTCTTCTCCCCACTTCTGTGTTTCGTTAAGCTTCAGGAAGAAGCAGGAAAACAGCACTGGCCTAAGGGAGATGGAGGTACCCCTTAATTCTTACTGCTGTTTCTCTGCTTGTTCCTGAAGCTTAGTGAAATATGTGGAGAGGGGGAGAAGAGAAAGGGGTCCCTTATCTACAGAAATCAAGAGCTGGCACCATTGAACTTACAAAATAATTCAGGCAAATTGGGAGTGGTTCAGGGAGAACTATGGGGGCCCTCCATCTCCCTCACATCCTTCTTTCACTAGGCCAGGGCTGTTTTCTCTGCTTATATATTACTCACAGCACTGTTTCACCACAGTAATCCAAGACAAAATTGTGGGGGAAGGGGAAAGGAATGTGAGGAGAACCATAAGCCGTGTCACTCAGCACAACTTTGAGTTGCTCAAAGGCAGGGGTAACTGGCAGGAAATTGCGGGAGACAGGAAATAAGCAGACAGGGGTAGTAATTGAGTCCATATGTTCTAACAAAGGAATGTTTTTGGTAGCTAAGAGAGGATTGTGTCTGTATGTAAGGAAGCCTTCTGGAAAGACACAGATTAGCAGACGGTCACTTGGCTGGGCGATCAGAAGCAGCATTTGGAAAACTTGCGCTAATATTGGAGGCATGAATCAGAACTGTAAACTGACGCAGAGCCTTCATTAAAGCCTTCTAAGCATCTAGGCAATTAGAAACTAAGATCTAGATAGCATTCTAATTAACAAATGCTATCTATTTAGATATGTGACTGCTGCATTAAAAAGGGGTAAATTAGTACTATAAAGTCACACAATTGCTGTTCAATTGCAAGACATGCAAGTCAAGCAAAGCTACGCTTTCAGGGGAGTAGCTGTGTTAGTTTACCGCAACAAAAACAACAAGAGGCTTGTAGCATCTTAAAGATTAACAACTTCATTGTGGAGAAAGACAGGGGTGGAAGACCCGTGATCCTCCAGAATTGAGGCGATATACTCTGACCAATGGGCCAAGATCATCATTAATGGTAACATCCTCCAGATGTTGTTTTTGGAAGGGATGTGGGTAAAACCTCAGCGCCTAGGACTTGCCGATCGCATGGTCAGCGGTTCGAATCCCCGCGGCGGGGTGCGCTCCCGCCGTTCGGTCCCAGCGCCTGCCAACCTAGCAGTTCGAAAGCACCCCCGGGTGCAAGTAGATAAATAGGGACCGCTTACCAGCGGGAAGGTAAACGGCGTTCCGTGTGCTGCGCTGGCTCGCCAGATGCAGCTTGTCACGCTGGCCACGTGACCCGGAAGTGTCTGCGGACAGCGCTGGCTCCCGGCCTATAGAGTGAGATGAGCGCACAACCCTAGAGTCTGTCAAGACTGGCCCGTATGGGCAGGGGTACCTTTACCTTTACCAGATGTTGTTAGACCACAACTTCCATCATCTCTGACCCCTAACCATGCTGGTAGGGGCTGACAGAGCCCATCATCATATGGAGGGCACCACATTGGCTATCCCTGGTGAAGCTGTCATAGGTTAGAGTTCATCAGACATATAAAATGTTTTCCTCAGTTGGCAAGTGTATATATACACACACTTTGGTGAACTACTGTCTTAAATAATCCTGGGCTGAAGTGGTACTGCTGTTATGTAGCCCCATTTATTTACAAAGTGTTCTCAAAGCTGTTTGCTGAGGAAAAACTGAGCATAGACCATCATGCAAGCTAAAACACACACAAGAACAAATTCAAAGCCCTGGCAGTAAGCGAAGCGCTTAGCTCTTAAGGCTTGGCAGAACAAAGTTTCTACTCGTCTCTGAAAGAAGACAAGTGAGGCAAAGTACTGGAAGGGATTCCACAGGATTTAAATGCCATGGAAAACCATGAAAAGGAAAGGAGCAAAATCAAACTGAGCTCTGAAAGGAAGAGGAAGAGGAAGAAAGCACCAAAAGAAATCATTTAAGCATACCATGCTGATGAACAAAGCCCACTAAACCAGAAAATTCCTGCACAGAAAGCATTTTTATATCGAAAGTTGCATTAAACTTGTACATAAAAGGTAAAGGTAAAGGTAAAGGTACCCCTGCCCGTACGGGCCAGTCTTGCCAGACTCTGGGGTTGTGCGCCCATCTCACTCAAGAGGCCAGGGGCCAGCGCTGTCCGGAGACACTTCCGGGTCACGTGGCCAGCGTGACATCGCTGCTCTGGCGAGCCAGAGCCGCACACGGAAACACCGTTTACCTTCCCGCTGGTAAGCGGTCCCTATTTATCTACTTGCACCCGGAGGTGCTTTCGAACTGCTAGGTTGGCAGGCAAAACTTGTACATAGAGAATCATAAATGTAGAGTCATTTTGCTTCGGGTAGATATGATGGAAAACTGTGGTCCATCACAGTTTCCCACCCCATTTACACCCAGCTGAAGATACGCTGAGGCTATCAAAATGTGACTCCATGCATATTACTTAATATCATTTCACTTCCAAACTGCGTCCAGGGTAGGCCTGTGCCAAGTATGAAGAGCCTCTTCAGATTTCAAGACACAAACCTAAGAGGTGCTGCTACTGAAAACTTCTATGATTGAGATGCAAACTGGTATATAACTAGGGATCTGCCTGTCAGTTAAAGGGGCTTAAGTTTGGCTTCCTTTTCCCCTGCACACAGCCATAATGGCTAAACAGAATCTCCATGTTCAGTGGCAGTAGCCCTCTGAGTACTGGTTGCTAGGGGGCCTCCTTATCTCTTCAAGGAGACTGGAAGGCCACAGTTGCAAGCAAGATGCTGGACTCCGGGTCTGATCCAAAAGAACTTTTATGGGATCCTTAAGGGAGAGGAGGCACTGACCCTCCTTCCTGCAATGACTCTGCCCCCTTCAAAATAGCTTTCCATCCACTGAGACAACTATAGAATAAATCCACTGGCACTGTTAGGAAATCAGTATCAGTAGGCCAGGATCTGTTACTGTACTCACTCAAGACTTCAGTGCCAAGTCCCTCTGTTTTGCATTCGGTCCCCTCTTCCCTATTCTTACCACCAAGCTGCTTTACATTACCTGCATTCATATCTATCAGTTGCTCTCTCTTCTGTTGTTTCTCCTGCCGTTCCTTCTCAGCCTTCTCTTTGGCAAGCTTAGCTTTACGCATCTTCTCTTCCGTCTCCCGCCGCTTCTGATTCTCCTTTACGGCTTGCTGAAAAGCAGACACAGCTGCCTGGTAAGATGGACTACGGGGGAGTTATGTCCACCTGATGTTTCCTTCTCAATGGCATAAAAGATAGCTCAAGAAAAAAACTAGGACAATGCGAGAGAAGAATTCAACAGGTTTGTGTAACTTGGGTCTACTAACAGCTTTAGCTATGTTAGTTAAATGAAACCTCCAAGTTCATAGGAAGTAAATGCTAGTTACTGGACACAATGCAGCCATATGCCTTTCAACATCTCAGATGAAAACAGGCACGTGCATGTTACTGCACCAAAACCCACACTACACTTCTGTATGCAAAAAGAAACAACCTTTGGCAAGCTTTATCTCGCAGATTTGGCTGTATAACTGCAATGCAAACACATTAAAGAACATTTATTATCTGAATAGACATTCTCTCTCTCTCTCTCTCTCTCTCTCTCTCTCTCTCACACACACACACACACACACACACACACACCCTTTTAGGTGAGGAGATGAAGGCTCAAGAGTAGCAATTCTAGTGTACAAACACATTTCAAAAACACCTCCACCAAAATCTCTGCAAAAGGCCTAATAAGGGCAAAATGAAAAACTCATGCAACGAGAGGGGGCTGTCTCCCACCAGGCACTGTTTCATGTGCTGCTGGAGGCACAGCGCTGGGTGGGCTTTCACAAGTCAGACACAAGCAAAGCAGTTTGCATGAGCAGAGGGTTGTATGCAGCTTAGCAGGCCAGAGGGGATGCTCACCAAAAACATGATTCTGAAGTTGTGCAAATCAGTGAAGAACTCCTCAGAAGATATTTTACTGGTGTCAAACAGAAAATATTGTCCTAATTCCATATAGAGGTTTTCCATATTTGAGTGCATCATCCGCAGCTTCTCATATTGCTCCTCAGCCTCCTTAACAAAGCTGTAAGACTTGAGTCAAAGATCACAGTTGCTGAATGGAGGTACAATCTAAGTTTAACAAAAGAGCTCTATCTGCAGGTGACCCTCGGTGTTCTCAGCTGCTCTCCCCCTTCCATGTCATCTGCCTGTATTTCTGTTTCAAACCAACTAACTTCTCTCTCCACGCCCCCCCCCCCCAAACCCCACCTGCAATTCAGAGTTCTAAAGGTAAAAGGTAAAGGTACCCCTGCCCGTACGGGCCAGTCTTGACAGACTCTGGGGTTGTGCGCCCATCTCACTTAAGAGGCCAGGGGCCAGCGCTGTCCGGAGACACTTCCGGGTCACGTGGCCAGCGTGACAAAGCTGCATCTGGCGAGCCAGAGCCGCACACGGAAACGCCATTTACCTTCCCGCTGGTAAGCGGTCCCTATTTATCTACTTGCACCCGGAGGTGCTTTCGAACTGCTAGGTTGGCAGGCGCTGGGACCGAGCAGCGGGAGCGCACCCCGCCGCGGGGATTCGAACCGCCGACCTTTCGATCGGCAAGTCCTAGGCGCTGAGGCTTTAACCCACAGCGCCACCTGCGTCCCTAATTTCTACACGCATCCAATGACCAGCATTGCTTTGTGGCGCAGGGTTGCCTATCATCTGCTCACTAAGAATTCTCAATTATAAGCAGTTAGCTCCACCAGTCCTGGCAGCACCCACCCATGTATTGTAGAACCCTCCCATACTCACAGCTGGAGACTCCAAAGGATAGTACAGTGGTACCTCGGGTTACATACACTTCAGGTTACATACGCTTCAGGTTACAGACTCTGCTAACCCAGAAATAGTACATCAGGTTAAGAACTTTGCTTCAGGATGAGAACAGAAATCGTGCTCCGGCGGCGCGGCGGCAGCAGGAGGCCCCATTACCTAAAGTGGTGCTTCAGGTTAAGAACAGTTTCAGGTAAAGAACGGACCTCTGGAACGAATTAAGTACTTAACCCGAGGTACCACTGTATCTTGTTAGTAATAATAATAATAATAATAATAATAATAATAATAATAATAATTTATTATTTGTACCCCGCCCATCTGGCTGGGTTTCCCCAGCCACTCTGGGCGGCTTCCAACAGAGATGAGAAATACACTAAAATGTCACATATTAAAAACTTCCCTGAACAGGGCTGCCTTCAGATGTCTTCTGAATGTCAGGTAGTTGTTTATCGCTTTGACATCTGATGGGAGGGCATTCCACAGGGCGGGCGCCACTACCGAGAAGGCCCTCTGCCTGGTTCCCTGTAACTTGGCTTCTCGCAGTGAGGGAACCGCCAGAAGGCCCTCGGAGCTGGACCTCAGTGTCCGGGCAGAACGATAGGGGAGGAGACGCTCCTTCAGATATACTGGACCGAGGCCATTTAGGGCTTTAAAAGTCAGCACCAACACTTTGAATTGTGCTCGGAAACGTACTGGGAGCCAATGTAGGTCTTTCAAGACCGGTGTTATATGGTCTCGGCGGCCGCTCCCAGTCACCAGTCTAGCTGCCGCATTCTGGATTAGTTGTAGTTTCCGGGTCACCTTCAAAGGTAGCCCCACGTAGAGCGCATTGCAGTAGTCCAAGCGGTTAGGTGGCATACATCTGGTCCTACTGCCAACAAAATGAGCTGGACACACATGGGAAAGTATTAAGTAAGTTTGAGCTTGCTCCAATTTGAGCCATAAATAAATCTGGGACCAGACCTTGTCATTGCATGCCCTAACCCTGTGGTAAATGAAGAGGTCCCTTAGGTACAGAATGCCTCCTCAACACCACCAAAACCTCTCCCCATATGAACTGACCTGGACCCTGCAATCATAATCGGAGGCCCTTCTTCGTGTGCCCCCTCCATGAGAGGCCAGAGGGAGGCAACACAAGAACGGGCTTTTCCGTGGAGGTTCCCTGCTTGTGAGATGCTCTCCCCAGGGAGGCTGGCCTGGAGCCTTCATTGCATATCTGTAGGTAAAAACATTCCTCTTCTCCCAGGCCTTGGGCTTATTAAACTATCTATGGTCTTTTAAACTGGGGATTGCGGAAGCTATTAATTTAATAAACAACAACTACAGTGGTACCTCGGGTTAAGAACTTAATTCATTCTGGAGGTCAGTTCTTAACCTGAAACTTAACCTGAAGCACCACTTTAGCTAATGGGGCCTCCCGCTGCCGCCGCGCGATTTCTGTTCTTATCCTGAAGCAAAGTTCTTAACCCGAGGTACTATTTCTGGGTTAGTGGATTCTGTAACCTGAAGTGTCTGTAACCTGAAGCGTCTGTAACCCGAGGTACCACTGTACAGCCATGTGATCACAACTGTGCAGTCATTGTCTGTGACTTTGGAGAAGAGAGCCTTACTGGCAGCTCCCCTTGGTTGTATCTTATTAGCGCCCCCCTCAAATGAGGAAAGAATCCAAAAGGGCTGGTTCCCCAGTAGCACACATAAGAGTTCCTTATTCTACATGCTGTTCTCAGGGATTCCCAGTTCACAACGTTCTGAAGGATATCGACATTTTCTCTTTAAATTTATCCTTCTCTTCTGTAGCGCTGGGGCATTTGTCAACATCACGCCGCAAGTCTGAAATCTGTTTCTTCATGAGGTCCAGGCTTTTCCCTAAATCCGCTGCAGGAACTTTGGGGTGGAGGGAAGACAAAGCAGGAGTAGAGGAATCAGAAAACAAGGAATTTGCTCACTGTAATTTCTTGAGGGAGGTAGGAGGGCATTTTAATTTTAACTACAGGATATTCCCACCCATCAGACCAGAAGGCAGGGCTAGCTATTAGGGCCTTCTCCATGGTAGTGGTTTCCCCAACTCTCCAGACTGGGCTAGAAAAAAGTAAGAACTGTTAAAACAATAGAAACCCCAACCATTAAAAAGCACACAGGGTGATGTGCTGAACAGAATGAACAAGGAATCACACAGAGGCATAATTTCAATAACAGTACATGGGGGGAGCGACATTATCCATGATTCTCAGGGGATCCGTTTAGCATATAAAAATGCCTTCTTAAAGGAAATGTGTCCACCAGTCAGCTCTGAGATAAGCAAGAAACAGTCAAGAGAGCAAAACGTTGCAAGTGGGAAATAATCACAGCAGTCCTCCAGGACCAGACCAAGGACCCACTGAGTCTAACATCCTATTGCCAACTGTGGAACATGGGGATGCTTGCCTAACATCAAGTCAAGATCTTGCAGGAAATCAGCATCTATACTGGTACCGCTTCTCTGGCAGAGGTGGGGGGGGGGGCATAAAATGAGGCACCCATGAGGGTGCTGCCATAAAAGTAGAGGGCTTGTATGCTTTGCTCCAGAATTAATTCCCCTCCAATCAGTGTCAGTTAAGAAGGACAGTTAAGAAGGGCCAACTGTCTCTTCTTGTTCCTTGCCTCAGACTTGCCTCATGTTGCTGTATTTTGTTTCTCTCATTATGCTATTTTGTTTCAGTTTTCTTTATTATTAAAGCTTAGCTTGTTGTTGTTGTTGTTTAGCCAATTAGTCATGTCCGACTCTTCGTGACCCCATGTAAGCTTAGCTTACATTTAAATAAATAATCATCATCAAGTCAAGCCACTGGTCCATGCAATTCATTCTCATCACTCCCAACCTGACTGAATTATTCTGCAAGTTTGGTGGTGCCAGCTCTTGATTTCTGTAGATAAGGGACCCCTTTCTCTTCTCCCCACCTCTGTTTCATTAAGCTTCAGGAAGAAGCACAAAAACAGCACTGGCCTAAGGGAGGAGGAGGAGGTACACCTTAAGTCTTACTTCTGCTACAAATCAGCTTCTGCTACAAACTACAACAACAGGGTTCTCCTAGTAGTTTTGTGTGTCCTAAACACAGGGAAGGTGTTTTGGCATAACACTAAATCACACTTTCATTTAACTTCAGTTTCGTGTGTCACCCCAAACCCTAAAAGTTAATCCAGTTAGTTCAAACAAGACAGCTCCATAAACTATGGCTTGGCGGTTCTTCTTTTAACTAAACCCAACTAAGATTAACCACCATTGTTGAGATTCAGATAACATAGCAAACCGCGATTAATCTAAAATGGAAAAGAAAGCTTCCAAATTCCTCCTCTTAGCTGCATTGGAAAAAGAGGAGCTGTGCACTAGCCTGAGGCTTGCTGCAGCTCATTCTCATAAAGCTAAATTATGTACATCTGTAAACACCCCTAAGATTCATAAGATTTTATCAGTGACCAGCACTGTTATCTAGTATTTGTACACATGTTTTGTGACAGGAGGGCTGTTAAGTGTTCAAACCCCCATCACAAATCATTGTCTTGCTGCATTGCTAACGGCCACCTTGCATGGTCCTTCATCATTTCCATCATCCCCACACCAGAGGAGGGGCAGGGATGGAGAGAAAAGAGAAAGTGGCTTCCAAGGTCCCCTAATGGGTTTATCACACAGGCAGGATTTGAACCAGGGACTTCCTGATTTATTTATTTTTACTACTTTGTTGTTTTCTCCTTTGGAAGAGTGAAATAGAAATTTAATACTAATTTTCATGCTCAGCCATTCCGAGACTTAACAGCACAATCCTAACCATGTTCACTCAAAAAAGTAAGTCCTGCTGAATTTGGTGAGGCTTACACCTAGGTAGGTGGGCTAATGAGGGCAGCCTTAGGAGCCTGTTTTATCTGGGCTGAATGTTAGCGCTTCATTTACTAGGGTGCCAAAGGAAAGCGCTGCAGCTGATGGCAGCTAGCTGCAGGATAAATGTGTGTTTATAATAGGGAAATGAGACCGGAAGGCAGCTGGGAGCTCCTGATCACTGAACAAAATGAATACCCATGGCCAGTGCTCTAATGTTTCCCTTTCCTTCCTTCCGTGTTAGGCACTGACTCTCAATCCACAGCAGCAACCCATACAGCCAAGGCAAGAGAGATGGGAGACAGGACAGATGGACAGCAGAGTGATCGTGACGACAATTCTCCTGCCATCATGCTTAGAATGTCCTTCCTCTCCCCTAACACAAGTTAACGTCATAAATAAAGAACCTGGGTTGCTTGTTTCATACAGTCAAAATGTCTGATATGACCCAGATTGATTTATACAGTAAACACAGTCCTCAGCTGCACTCTGCCAGTGGCTGGATGCTGGGGATGAAGAGAAGAGGGCTGCAGCCTTTATTATGCCTTGTTTTGTGAGCTTCCCAAATTCATCTAGCTCTCCACTGTCAGAACAGGACGTATCTACGGCTTATGTACCACCCACATCTTAAGACCACCTTTTGCCTCCCAAAACTGAATACACCAAGGCTGAGCCAAAACGGACTCCCACACCCCCCCCCAAAACCCCGATGCCTTAGCTGCAGGCTATAAGGCTCCTGATGTTTGGTGGTGGAGTAAGGCTGAATAAGAGTGAAATGTCTGTTCACCTTACCAGTAGCATGGCACAAGTGGTAGAAATATGGGCAAGGAAACACCTGCGCTGCCTGGTTGGTAGGCAGCTGTCCACACTCCCCACCTTGCACCACCTTACTGTGGGCAATTTGATACAAGAAGCATCTCCTTCACCCTGAAGTGGTTTCAATTACTTGCAGGAACATTGCCCAATGTGACTGGTTACTGGGCACAGCAATATCATCACGGTCCCTGGGTATGGACTGAAGGCCCACAAGGCAATCAACTTTGCTGAAGCTAAGCAGGTCTGGGTCTGGTCAGCGCCCTGATGGGTGATTGCCTGGGAACATAGTGTATGTCACCTTGGGGTCCATGATGGAAGAAACTGGGACAGAAATGTAAAAAAATAACAAATAAGGTTCACAATGGGATCTCTGCCTGGGGTGCTATTGTGAAGGAGGAGCAGCAGCCCTGGATAATAAAAGAAAAAAAACTGCAGCCCTGAAACAGTTGTTGAGAGGCAAAGTGAAGCACAAGCAAAGATGTTTGAAAAGGGCAAACCTTTAGGATCCTTTAGCAGAATGCCCTGCCTCCCCGAGTCCCTTTTTCACATTAAAAAGCCTGAGATGGTAAGTTGCAGCCAGAGAACGCATGCACAAACACCAGCCCCAAAATACCTTGACAAGCCTTCTCCACGTGGATGAGTTCATCAGGAAACTTCAGCACTTCAGGATAACGCACCTCACACGTTTCAGCTAAGAAGTGCAGCAAAGTCATCTTCTGGTCAGCTGACTTTGTGTCTCGGAGCTGGTAGTGGAGAAAGCAGGCCACTGTGAGCTCTGTTAAATATGATGAATGCCATTCATCAGTTGCTTCTCCCCCAGCCCCAAAAGATGTCAGCGGCTTGTAGAGCCAGGATGACCTGAACAGATCTGTCTGCAGAGGTTCTGCCTGTAGAAGCTCACCTTGCAGAGGAAGCTGATGTTGAAACCAAAGGCATCAGCATTTGAGGAGCCAGAATTCATGAAGTTGCCCACCAGGAGGATGATGGAGAGCAGGTTGGAGAAGCTCTCACTCTTGCGGACCTCTTCACAGGCAGCTGTCACAGAAACTATCTGTGGTTTGATGTTTTCCACCTGCTCATTAAACTGTAGCTTGAAGAGGATGGAATTGAGACGGGGCCTCAGACTGGGAACTGTACTAATCTGGGAAGGAAAGGGGACAGAATAACACTGTCATGCACAGATGGAGGAAAAGGAAGACAAGGATGACAAGGAACCAAGGTGGTCTGTAGAAGAGGGGAAAGAAGAGAAAGGATATTTATCAGCAATTGTGGTTTCTTCAGGATCCATGTTGTGGAATTTGTACGGTGCTGAACACTTTGACACCAGCTTAATATAAAAAAAACCTATCAATGCAGCACATACACTGCGATTCTAAAAGAATATTAATTGGCTTTAAAGGAGCTTGCAAAACCCATGCGATTAAACATTCTGGTTTTCCCTGCCATTATTACAAACAAACAAAAAAAATAGAGGAAACAGTTAAGGCGTTACTTTGTAGAAAAAGTGCATGCTGAAAGCAGAAAAAGAACCTTTCCCCTTCAGAAGTCTATAGCATCCAACTCTGAGGATCCAATGTAGGATGTATGGCAGCAACTGCTCAATGAGATTGAAATAAATGGAACTACAAGTTTTATTCTGAATACGGGATGAACATTGTGGAAGGATAACTGAGAAACAGTTTGACTTTAGCAAGGGGGTCGGTCTGGTTTTCTCAGAGAAATATCAGCTCTAGCTCTGTTGCTTCTTGTATCTATGACCTTTGCAGTACTCAGTCCTAGAGACTAAAATGTCAAAGTCAGTGTTTCCTCAGAGGAACTTCTTGTACTATCTAAACCTTTCTGGCTTGTCCTTGATTATGTCTTCCTTGCAACACACAGGCTCAGAACAGAAATTGCTCACTTGTTGCTAGGACTCCTGTCCTTGCCCTGCCATCGCACTGATGCATCTAACCTTCAAATTCTCTTTCAAAGCCAAAAGAAACACTACTTGTTTGCTGAGCCAGGTGCTATCTAGTTGTGGCTTTCAGTAGGACACTCCAACAAGGACAAGGAAATGGTGCTTCCTGGCAAATGTGTCTGCCTGACTACTAAATGTTACTTTTCTCCCAGTTTAGGGCATCAGTTGCCTGGAGGGCACAGATAAAAAATAGTAATGACCCCTATGCAGTAGCCACGGTTTTGGTGGGTGAGTGGGAGCCAATACCAGATACATATCCTCCACTGGTCCCTGATTTTTTTTTTCTTTTCAATTTCCTAGAAGCCCAGATAACAGGGAACACAGAGGACTTTGTCAGTCCTCACATATGACAGTGTACAGCATGGAAGTAACAGAGAAATCTCTGGAGAGTGGATGGGACACATGAAGTTTGAGAAAGAAAATGAAGAAAACCATGTCATGTACATGATATGCTGAACTTGTCATGTTCAGCAGCTTCTTCTCAGAAAAAGATGTTCTCCCTCTTCTCTTTTCTAGAGGCAAAAGCAGCTCACTTACCACAACTGCAAACTGCTCAGGCTCAGCTAGTTCATCATAGTCTTCTTTCATTTCTGATATCATCTTCAACTTGTCTGGTTCTGGTATAAGCTTAATCAGGTTCTGAGAGAGAAGAGAAGGAAATTGCTCGCAATGGGGCCCCTAGGCAAAATGACCACACTGGACCTAGGAGACAACTGGCACTTCCTGTCACGGCTAAGGAATCATCTTCAAAGGGGCAGAATAGAGTGAGTTATTCCAGCCTGTGGGTACCTCCCCACTCAAGAAAGGAAGAACATTATGGCAAATATTTCCTCAACAGCCTTTTGGACAGAATTTGCACGGCAAGCATTAAAACAGAAAGGGCTCTCATTGCAGCATGGTCTCCATTCTCTATTATACCAGGGCCTGAAACAAATTGTGATCCACAAACCTGAATGCATATGATGTGGCTATCAACTGCTAGGACCCCAGTCATGGATAGAAAAGCAGACTTTACTGACATATGGTGGTCACAAGTTGAAGGGGGGGAGCGTCTCAAATGCTCCAGTCTTTGCTCACCTGCACCAGGGACTCAGTCAACACAGTTTCATTCACCTCCAGGATGGCATCCTTGATTCCCTCGTAAGGCATGCGGAAGGAGCCCAGAAATATGGCTGCCACAGTCAAAGAGAAGCACAAAACCTCCAGTCAGACTTCCACTGACTAATACACCCTAAGCCTTTCAAGCACACTCTGCAATTGCCCTTAGTACCACAAACACTTTGGCTAAATCATACTACTCACAAAGATTCTGTGCAATCTTCGGATCCATTACTCTCAGCTCCCTGGTCTTCTTCTTTTGTTGGACCTTCTCCTCTCCCTGCTCCTCCTTCGCTTTTGCTGTGGGCCAGAGAGGAATGCAGGGTCTTAGCAATTGAGAAGACGTCTCACTTTAAGCTGGGGAGCATGCAATTTCTTCACAGCTAAAAAACACAAGCATTTCTCTCCCCCCTCCCCGCCCCGGCCACCCACGAGGCATGGTGAGGCAGTTACCTCAGGTGGCAGACTGGGGGGCCCTTGGGAGGGCAGATCCAGGTCCCAAGGAGTATCCTGCACTGCTCCTCTCTGGACTCCTACCACCCCCCAGCCCCCAGGACAGGAGGTGGGCTTCAGCAGGCAGGCACCATTTTCTGTTTTGCTTCAAGCAGCTGAACGTCTCAGGTCGGCCCTGATTCCCCCACCACAACCTTTCTGCCATTAATTGATTTTGTCAGAAGTAGCTAATAGAAGACAGTAGGGAAAGACACTTAATCTTTCTCTGTCTTCTGCCTCAAATGCCACACAACTGGTAGCAACTGTAATGGGAGTGATTGAGCAATAGGAGTTCTTTCAGACTAGCGTTTGCTTGCAGGTGTATCTGAAACATGTCACTGGTGTGTCACACAGTGTGTCTAGCAAGATCATTATTCAGCTTCTGAATAAAGGCCTCTTTATCCTTTGACAAATCCTTTGGGACCCACCGCTCCTGTTTTCTTTAACCTAAGCTATACAGTGGTGCCCCGCAAGACGAATGCCTCGCAAGACGGAAAATTCGCTAGACGAAAGGGTTTTCCGTTTTGGAGGTGCTTCGCAAAACAAATTTCCTATGGGCTTGCTTCGCATGACAAAAATGTCTTGCGAGTTCCTGCAGGGTTTTTTCCCTCCCCCCCCCCTTTTCCCCAAGCCGCTAAGCCGCTTATCAGCTGATCCGCTAAGCTGCTTATCAGCTGATCCGCTAAGCCGCTAATAGCGCTAATCCGCTAATGGGCTTGCTTCGCAAGACGAAAAAACCACAAGACGAAGAGACTCGCGGAACGGATTCTTTTCGTCTTGCGAGGCACCACTGTACTATGCTTCTTTTGTTCAGATTTTTTTGCTAGTTTATATAATTGTATAAACTGTTCTATTTGCTTTTAATTGCATGACTGTAATGTTTTAACTTGCCCTGGGACTATACAGTGAAAGGTGGATGAAGTATCTTATCATAAATTAAGAAAATAAAATGCAGATTTGATCTCAAGGATTCCTTCCAGGCACTAGCAATATCTAACACTATGCCAGAGTCTCTTTCCTTCTCCCTTCCTACAGACTGAGGGGTGTAGCCAACTTTCCTTCAAAGCATTCATATTCTGTGCTTCTATGTAAACAGGGTATCAGAGACACGGTTGCATTGCCATGGAGCTCTCGCGTTTATTGTTAAGTCATCAGGGTAGCCCACTAGGGCCCAAATCTGAAGGCAAAAGGAATCTCTGCTTTTTAAGAAGCTCCCCTGCAATACATTTGCAGGAGGGACTCCACTGCCACAGGGCCAACGCCACAGCAAGTAAGTGGCACACTGAATCAAACTCCCTGGCAGGATTCCACGGGGAGACGGGAAGATTTGGGGTGGGTCAGTGGGTGGGTAAGGGAAGAATGGACATCATTCACTTAAAGGCAATGCCTTAATATAGCTTCCTTTAACATTTTATCCTCCCTGTCTGATACATACTCCATAGGTTAGGAGTATTATGGGTAAGGTTTTGGAGTCACTGACCTAGTTTTCTGTGCATCTGCATCAGTGCACAAATTAAATTAAGGGTTCAGAGACGGAAAGAGAGCATGGCTGCCTTTAGCATATCTACGCGGGTTGGGGGGCTCTCCAGATGAGAAAAGGCCTCACATGCAAGTACTGGTGAGAAGTGGGAGATGCCATGAATAGAAAGAGGAATTCTGCTTTTAACTATGATATGGAGATGGCTGGGGAAGAAATTATATGCCTATTTGTGTGGGCTGTTAAAATCAGAAATATAATCAGAAGTACAAGAAGCAACTATTCACTGAGGTGGTAAACCTGTATCTCAGCTGCTTATCTTCTGGATGAGGCAGGGGTTACAGAATATTATATTTATTATTATTATTAGTAGTAGTAGTAGTAGTAGTATGCCATCCATCTGACTGGGTGGCATCAAGCAAATTAAAACATCAAACACAGTAGAACATTGGTCATTAAAAACTTCCTGATCCAGGGCTGCCTTCAGATGTCTTCTAAAAATCAGAAAATTGTATATTCCTTGACATCTGATGGGAGGGTGTTCCACAGGGTGGGCATGACTACTGATAAGGTCCTCTGCCTGGTTCCCTGTAACTTCTCTTCTCGCAGGGAGGGAACCACCAGAAGGCCCTCAGAGCTGGATCTCAGTGTCCAAGCTGAATGATGGGGGTGGAGATGCTCTTTCAGGTATACAGAACTGAAGCCATTTAGGGCTTTAAGGGTCGGCACCAACACTCTGAATTGTGCTTGGGAACATACTGGGAGCCAATGTAAATCTTTTAGGACCAGTGTCTCCTAAAGATGGAATGTCTCACCTACAAAAATACTCCTTGCATGCAGAAAACTAGATGCCAGGGAGAAGGCAAAGCTAGGAAGGCTAATTTTCTATGTACAGGAAATATTTTTTCTATGTGGAATAACATTCATAGAATCATAGAATTGGAAGAGACCATAAGGGCCATCGAGTCCAACCCCCTGCCAAGCAGGAAACACCATCAGAGCACTCCTGACATATGGTTGTCAAGCCTCTGCTTAAAGACCTCCAAAGAAGGAGACTCCACCACACTCCTTGGCAGCAAATTCCACTGTCGAACAGCTCTTACTGTCAGGAAGTTCTTCCTAATGTTTAGGTGGAATCTTCTTTCTTGCAGTTTGGATCCATTGCTCCGTGTCCGCTTCTCTGGAGCAGCAGAAAACAACCTTTCTCCCTCCTCTATGTGACATCCTTTTATATATGTGAACATGGCTATCATATCACCCCTTAACCTCCTCTTCTCCAGGCTAAACATGCCCAGCTCCCTTAGCCATTCCTCATAAGGCATCGTTTCCAGGCCTTTGACCATTTTGGTTGCCCTCCTCTGGACACATTCCAGTTTGTCAGTGTCCTTCTGACATTCACTCATGTCATTCTCTACCTACATTCTGAAGTTGTACCGGCCAGCCACAGATTTATCAGCTCAATGAAAAATGAGCAAAGATGACCTCAAATTAGTGAAGGCAAGCAGGATGGGGGGGGGGGGCAATGGACCCTGTGGAAGCATCTTGGTTCCAGCAGGCATGATCACTAAATATGGAGACAGGCAGAGAAGGGGGTCCTGAGCTACAAAACAAGGAGAAGGAAGAGAAGAAGCAGATACACTTTGCATCTCAAAATGAATTTAAAATAAAAATCCTTGAATAGTGGCAAAGAGAACCCAAATGACCAACTCATTTTTCATAAAGAGAACTCTGGGGATCCACATCACAGTAGTCTCCCCAAGACAAGTTCATTCACAGCGTAAGAGTCAAAGCTCTCTAGACCTCTGGCCACTGCAGCTCACAACCATTCAACCCTTCTGGCTTTCAGGTGCAGCACTGAGAAATAAGACAGGCACACACAGCAGGTAGTACGGCATTTTAGGCTATTTTTTGGGGGGGGGGGGAAATAAATTTCCCTTTTCAAACCTCTTGACTCAGAAAAATAAAACAGACTAAGATAACAATTATATTCGTCCATGACTTCTGCTTTTTCCTCGGTTGCTGTTTTGGAAAAAATTGTCACTGCAGTTCAGGGCAAAGCATTCCTTTCTGGTTTAACTGAATGATGCTTCAGACTTTGCCAGAAATGTAAGCATATCTCTCCGTGTGGTGTGTTGTGGCATCAAACTGCAGTTAAGTGAGTGAAAAGGAAGGCGAGCAAGCTACCCAGACTGCTAGAATTTAGTACCACAGACAGAAAATGGGTTCAGCGCTCCTATATGCAGAGCTTGGAAATGGTGCTATGCACAGACACAAGGCAAGCTTTCCTGAAGAAGCAGGGGGTGGTGGCGTTTGCTTGGGCCTGGCCTGTGTCTGCGCATGCCTGTGAGAGGCAGAGGGGATAGCAAGCAGAGACATCAAAAAGCCGCAGCCTTTGACTCAGCCTGCCTCACCCTCCCTGCAGACTCCTCCCTTCCTGAGTCTTATTTCTCTGCGCCATAAACACAAAATGGAGTCTAGAGGGAAGGCAAACATCCTCTCTAAAATGGCTGAATGCGGCAAAGGAAGACAGGGAATAGTAAAATAGGGCAACAGCACCATCTGGTGCTTGAAGAGTCCAGCACCTGATCCCTGTTAGTAAAGAAGCAGTGGGATTAGACTGCACTTCAAAGGGAGTTTAGGACAGATCTGTTAGAAAACATAGAAAGCTATGGTATAAGAAATTATAATACTAAAAAAAAGGTGAAATAATATCTTCCTTATAAAGAGATTCCAACAGTAATCAGAAATCTCTTTTTGCAATTGCATGCAAACAGGAATTTGACACTTGCATGACAGAAAACTACACACTCAGCAACAGACCCACATTCATCTTGTACCTTCTCTCTCCTTTAAAATGCTCACAGCCAAACTTTTTTACTTTCTTGCTCACAACAACAAAGAATTGGGAAGGGGGGGCGTGATTCTACAGCTGCAAAATGGGCTAAGTTAGTAGTACAGCCTTTGCATTCCCTTTCCAGCTTTGCAATGCTTTCTGCACCTGGGACTTCCTGCGTGCAAGGGATGCGCTTCACCGTGGAGCCGCTATGGCATGTCCCAATTACTGACCACAAACGGGAATGGCCACCAAATTTAGAAACCGTACTTTCTAATAGAGAGCTTACAAAAATAAATGATGGTGATGAATTTACTCTCAAAAGTGGGCTCCCTGGGTATCCTCGTGCTGCACGCCAATATTTGAAAAATTATGCCAGCACCCACTTGCTTTTCACAAACACACCCAAACTCTTGAAGAAAACCTCAGTTAAGCAAAGTAGTTTGAAACCACAAAAAAGTAGAAAAGGGGGAGGTGAAGCTTTGTGTGGAAATATTCACTTTCCTCACAATTCCATTCATTTGCAGCTGGAAAGATTACCTAGCCACCTTTGTATAAACCGACTAAAACGCATAGTAACTCAACTTTTGTCCATATCAGGACACCAGGCTAAGGAGGTTTACATGACCCTTAGCAACTACTTTCACACCCTTGAGTGAAAAGTATGTAGGGTGGAAGTGGCCCCTGAGAACCCAAGGTGGCATGCATTTGGTTCTCCGGCAATCATCCTTTCAGGAGATTCAGACATGCGTGTTATGCGGCTTATGAAAAAAACAGGAGTACACAGAAGGTAGACCACAATCCACCAGTGAACCACTGAGCAGTTTTGGGCAGATGGTCTTCTACTGTCTGCTGGGATTTTACCAAAGAAAGTTGAACTAGTGTGGCTCTTCATCTAGCAAGGTATCTGTATATACGTAAGCATATATATGCATACATTTAATTGACTCTTCTATGTTAAGAAATATTGAGTATTGTAGTCAGCTCTTATGAATGTAACACACATGGCAGATTGCAAAATGATAAACAATGCCAGTCTCCTCCTGAGCTGCTCAGTATAGAACATAAAAGAGCTGGCAATCTGCAAAGTAGGGTGTGTGTGATGACTCAGAGGAAGATCTGGAAAACAGGCCTATACTTTGTCCTGAGGCTAAGAAATCAGAACAATGGTCAGCCTCATAACTTTAGCAATGTAAGATGACTTCAGATGAGTGTGGGTGAATGCCCTGACTTGCAGGAACAGCTTACGGCAAACTTTTCCCAAGCTCAACCTGGGTGACTCAGCAGAGGAGTGCTGGGAAAGCACATTTTACACATTCGGGTGGGTCCCTAAGCCTAAGGCAGTTGCCAGGGCTGCAGGGCATGGGTGAGGCACAGAGGCGCACCCTTGTGGGGAGTTCAGGGCTAAAAAGAAGTCTATGGCAACATCAGGAAGGGCAGCAGAGTGAAGGGAATTGGAGTGACCCAGCAGTGCTGCAAAATAAGGGGCGTTCATTTCACAAAAATGCACACAGAGTTAATTTCAAGGGCAAGTAAGGGCACTACCCAAAGCAGAATAAGGCAAATAGTCACAGAGGTACTTAAAAAGGGAAACAGCTAAGGCCGAAAAAAGCTTGCAAGAGCCCTACAGTTATTTGCTGCCCCCCCCCTTCCCAAAGAGAGCTCCAGAATATTCATCTGCAGCATCTCCACAGCATAAAACAAAGGGGCAGAGAAGGGTTAAAGCAGAATGTGATAGTTCAGAAGCAGATGGAAGGCTTTCCCCAGATTATAATAATCACCATCTCAGGTTCTCTCTAGCCTCCCGCCCAGAAGGGACTGGCAAATTCCTCTGCCACATTAAAACCAAAACACAAAAGAACCCCTAAAATGTGATCTGAGCTGCTGCTAAAGTTTCCCCATTGGGGAATAGGTGGCATGAAAGGAAAGCAGCAGATGGAGGGGGCCATAGGCTCTGGCAGCAAGAGAAAAGCCTTTGTCTGTGGGAAAGAAACACCCAGGCTTTTCCTTCCTTTGTTTCTGAGAAACGAGGCCAGCTGGAGGGGAGGGGGGAGGGAGGGGAGGGGAGGGGGAAGCGGGAGGGGGAGGAGGGGAGCCACCGCCCTGGTGACACAATGTCAGCCGACTGCATCCTCCAATCCAATTGCTCTGACATCACTGCCAGGAAACGGAGCCAAAGTGGCTCAACTGCGCACATCTGGCGGATGGAAGAAGCACTGCAAGCAAGCATTCTCCCTTTTTCCCTCCACTAGAAAAAGGAATATAAAGATTCCTCACTTAAGAAATACCCCAACAATATAGTGGGAGCATAAGAAATATGAAGCAAATAAACAACCCACAGCAAGGGTTTGCTATAGTCACCCCAAGGTTTCTTTAAAAATAGAATAGAATACACATACAAACCCGGAGGACAAGCCACTTATCCCAGACTGATGTCCAGTGCTATTTTTCCAACAAAAAGAGGTGCCAGAACTCACCATGAACACCTCCCTTGTTCTCTTATACAGTGGTACCCCAGGTTATGAGCTTAATTCGTTCTGGAGGTCTGCTTTTAACCTGAGGTACCACTTTAGCTAATGGGGCCTCCCGCTGCTGGTGCTGCGCAATTTCCGTTCTCATCCTGGGGTAAAGTTCTCAACTCGAGGTACTACTTCTGGGTTAGGGGAGTTTGTAACCCAAAGTGTTTGTAACCTGAGGTACCACTGCAATGGCAATGGCACCCTCCTGAGAGGTGCTAGAACTAAGTTCCAGCAACTTCCAGCTGAGAAAAGCCCTGCTGATGACCATTTGTTTCCAGGACAAAGTCGTACATCTGTAGCACTTTTAGATTACTGGTATAATCAGGGTTTCGAGTTATCTTCAAATATTGCTGCTGGCATGTTTCTGTGCATGAATGAATGCAGAAAGTCACGGTAGTTGAGCCAGCAGTTTGTACCCCTGTGACTGCACATCTATTCAAGTATATACGTGCCCCTCTGCGGAAATTTCATCTCTCTAAAGCTGTATCTTTCATTCTCTTGCGACTAATTCACATTTATTTACAGTGGGACCACTTCCCCTCTCACCTCACTTTTGACAACATGTGTGCAGTGAGGCTGCAGGTGACACCAAACTATTCACAGTCGTTCCCGCATAAATGACTGGAATGGGGCAAAGCCACGGGAAAGCAGCGCTCAAAGCAAGGTGATGCTGCTTCCCTTATGACGCCGCAGGAACAGCCATGCCATCCAGGGGACATAAACCGGGCCTGGAAAAAAACGGACCCTCTCTTCTCTTCTACACCAGTGTGGTGTAGTGGTTAAGAGCGGTAGTCTCCTAATCTGGGGAACCGGGTTCGCGTCTCCGCTCCTCCACATGCAGCTGCTGGGTGACCTTGGGCCAGTCACACTTCTTTGAAGTCTCTCAGCCCCACTCACCTCACAGAGTGTTTGTTGTGGGGGAGGAAGGGAAAGGAGAATGTTAGCTCCTTTGAGACTCCTGAAGGGGAGTGAAAGGCGGGATATCAAATCCAAACTCCTCCTCCTCTTCTTCTTCTTCTGACACTCCAAGAGGCATCCAGTCTTATAGATACTGGCCTATCCTCACTTGGGAAATGTACCAAATAGAAAAGCTCTGCCCCCCCAACCCTGCCCCTGCAACACACTACATGGGATAGCCATGCATTTATTGAAGTTTGGAAACACAGCATTGTTCCCTCCGCCATGAAGGAAAGCGTACTTCACCAAAATCTCAACTTGTGGGAATGTTGAAGGGGATATGGCAGACTGAGCGGTCATGTGGCCACTCCCTCTGGTAATTTCACTATTTTAGGGGCCCAAACAGGCTGGTTCCCCTTCTGTTCTGCCATGCTGACACTAGGTCCTTAACACATACATCACCCCAGTGAAATGTCACAGCAGAGTCCTACCTATAGCTGCACCTGAGGGACGCTCCACTGCCTATATGCTCAACAGGAAATCACAGCCAATCATGGGGCCAAGTTGGCCCTTTACAATTTTATATGTACATGCCTGCCCCATTCATAGTTGGAATTTTTAGGTGTACTTGAAAGACCCTAATCTAAAACTAAAGAAGAAAGAAGCAATGTGTGAATGGCTCGCATAAAATATTTCTCACTGTGTACCTGTACCTGTCACATGTTTTATTGCAAAAGCTCCCGACACTATGCAGATACTGCGAAGTATCTGGCCTGGAGCATTACTATTCCAGACGTCCCCGCTAATGGAGTGTGTACGATCTTGCTACTTAAAAATGTAGACAATGAAACTTTGGATTAGCTAAAGGCCTGTTAAGCTGTTTAGCTATGAGAAACAACTTGACCTGGTACACTAACAGAGATGTGAAGGACGTTACACCATTATTGCCTATCCTCTGTACAATGCACAAAAAACAAGGAGTGCACGTGCAAGCTAAAGCAGAAGAAAGGCAAAACATGCACAAAAAGGCTGATCATACAAGCCTCACTGAAAGAATTCTATCCTGGTGATCATAAGATTGCAATATGCATAGACACCGATAAAGAATGTATTTGGAAACAGGTTCTTTATGCTGAATACATGTAACGTAAAATGAATTTTCAAATCAGTCTTTTCTTTTGCTCTTTCGTGTCCTTCTCCCTACTTCCACTAGGTGGCATTCAAAGCACACAGTTGAGAGATTCTTACTCATCATAGAAGTGAATGAGGGGGCTCTATTTACTTAGTAAGTTTTTAGTAAGTGTGCAATTTTGAGCAAATCCTTTTAATGCTAGCACTTGGGTGAACACTGTACTCTACAGATCCTCCTGTGCTGCAGCAGGCTCCACTAACAGTTATCAGCATGCTCACCTACAGGAAAGATGGTTGGTGAGCATAAAAGGGGCAGGACTTAAAAGTTCAAAACTGTTGAGAACAATGAGCTAGTGTGTCCTGCTCTGTGTAATTATATCCTCCCCTGGAACGAAGTCTTCAGGAAGCTCTAGCACCACAGAGAGAGCCTTCCTGAAGCAAGAGACACCTGCCGGAGCCTTAAGCCCCCTACCAAACCTAGAATGGGAGCTAATGCAAGGCTTAGGGCAACAGTGAACCTGGCTGAGTTCTAAGTAAAGCATGAACTCCAGGATCAGCCACCAAGAGGACAGACTCTTGAGGGCTATGCAAGAATGGGAAGATCTGGGCCTTTGGGGCATGACTCCCTTGAGCAGGGAGCTTGCAATATAGATCTAAGAAACTATTTCAGCCAATTCCGAACGCAGGTGACCTTTGAGGTCCCTCCCAACTGTTTAATTATAATGTGACCCGGAATGAACATTTTAACTCTATTCGTTCTGTTCAAGTCGGATCATGATCCCTTCAACCCTGCCTCAGCTTTCCTCTGCTACTGTGTTATGATCTAACACATCATTAACTATCTTTAGGAAAATTAGGACATTTGCAGTTCAGTGAAGCTTGGATTTGTTCGAGTAAGAGTTTAACTGTGGGGAGAGGAATGGGGAAGTGGGAAAAGAGAGGAACTCATGCCTTTTGAAGCTCATGTTAAAGTGGTCCACCACAAAGTAAAACTAAGCATGGGATAGGAGGGAAAGTCAGACTAGAAATGAAGGGCAAAGAGAGGGAAGATAACCAATCTGCTTCAGATGATGAAGAAGCTATGAAAGAGCAAGGAATGGAGCTTCGGGTGTAGCACCATGAAAGATAGGAGAGATCCAGAAAAACAGGTAGAACGGGGAGAAGCAGATTTGCGCCTGCAACATCTGAATTCAGGTTTTGCCTTGGGCTAATTACTGAATCACAGGTGCTCTTTGTAAAATAAGACTAGAGACTCTATCTCACAAACATGGTGAGAATCATAACAAACTTTGCAGTGTATCTGAAGAAGTGTGCATGCACACGAAAGCTCATACCAAGAACTGACTTAGTTGGTCTTTAAGGTGCTACTGGAAGGAATTTTTTTGTTTTGACTATGGCAGACCAACACGGCTACCTATCTGTAACTGTTTGCAGATTATATTAAGGATCCAAAAACCAGATTCCTGGCTTCTATAGTTTAGTCTCACATTACTTCCAGTGTAATGTTTCATCTTGTCCACTAGAGGGCACATGTACTCTTCTGTTATAATAATTCTTCCCAGATAAACTATCACTTTTGGGAAAGAAAGTGGTACACCTGGGGACAACCTCCTGCCTCAAGAACCTGCCTCGGGTGTCAGTTTTACATCAAGGTGTGAAAGGGATGGTCAATATGTCTGTACACCCCTTGGAGACAAAATACAATTGAAAAAAACTCCACAATGAGACTGTTAAAGAACCACAAGTGAAACCCTTCTGATCAATTCATTGCCTCTATAACAGAGCAATGCTAACAGAGCTGCACTAGCATTCACAAATATTTTCTATCCAGAAAGGATTTCATTTCCTGAACATGGGGGACATTCACTGAAGACCCAGAGGGCTGAAACACAGAGCAAGAGTTCTCTCACAGCTTGAAGGAATGGACCTTACCAGGCAGGCAATACTTCAAGCGAGACTCTTTCAGAGATAAACAGTGAAACACACAATCTTTAGAAGGACAGTGAAAATCTGGCAAGCTAAGCTGAACAGGTGTAGCTTCATATATTGTACCTCGTGTTTTGTGCTTCTTTATAAACCAAGAAACATCTTGGTTCCTATGACTATTCCATACCTAGACACACAGGAAGAGATTGAGGCGATCGTTCTTAGAGGACTACTCACATGTGTGTGTGTCAGGTGGTTGCATGAATCTTCTATACCAAAGAATTACATCTCGAACCAAAATGTTTGCTCAACATGCTTTTCCGGCTTCCAGCATGACTAGCTGACCTACAGAAGGTAATGCCATCATGGGAAAAGGAGCCAAACATGGATCCTAATAGGAGTGGCTAGGAATTTTCTGCCAAAGAAACCAGGAAGAAACCAGTAGGAGTGCACCTGTTTGCTTTTTCCTCCTCAAACACTGAAGCAATCATCCCAAGGGCATCCGACACAGAGTCCTTGGACAGCTACACAGATTGCCCAAGACTTACTTCCTTTGACAGAACCCATAAATGGAGAAAAGCAGAGCTGAAAAAAGAAGAGATAGGCAGCAACTGGCCTTGCTTTGGAAGCATGCTTTGCTCAGGGACAATTAATCAGGGCTTGAAGAAAACAAGCCTGTTAACATACACTTGCTTACAGGATCTGTGAAGCGAAAATGATGATCAAAAGGAATTGGCAAAGATGGCAGTCCAGATATTGTTCGAAAGCAGTGTCAAGGCTTAAAAAGGTAAAGGTACCCCTGCCCGTACGGGCCAGTCTTGACAGACTCTGGGGTTGTGCGCCCTTCTCACTTAAGAGGCCAGGGGCCAGCGCTGTCCGGAGACACTTCCGGGTCACGTGGCCAGCGTGACATCGCTGCTCTGGCGAGCCAGAGCCGCACACGGAAACGCCGTTTACCTTCCCGCTGGTAAGCGGTCCCTATTTATCTACTTGCACCCGGGGGTGCTTTCGAACTGCTAGGTTGGCAGGCGCTGGGACCGAGCAGCGGGAGCGCACCCCGCCGCGGGGATTCGAACCGCCGACCTTTCGATCGGCAAGTCCTAGGCGCTGAGGCTTTAACCCACAGCGCCAATCTGCCAAAATGAGGGTCTGCACACATCCTGCCGTCTCCTTGGTTACAAATCACGTTGATGATTTGGAAAAAACAGCACAAGTCTCACTAGGCACAAGTCAGCTGTTAGCACTCTCTGAAAATCCTGGAAGGATTCCTTTAAAGTATGACTCCAATGCACTCAGTTGTCATAAGACATCAGACTGACCTAATGCATGACAAAGGCCAAGTTACAAAAAAAAAGTGAGAGAAAAGAAAAGTGTAGAAGAGTCACTTGCCTAACTCTAAAACCACAGCCCCAGGGCCCTCCCTAAAATGTTGAAATGAACTTATTGCTCCTGGAGAATGCATGACTTATGCATGGGCTAGTCTGGGGCCCAAGTACAGTCCGTGCCTTTCAGACACCAGTACTCTGCTTGCAGACAACCAACTCCCCTAAAGAGGACTAAGTGCAGATGCAATCTCAATGAAAAATCGAAGGCTCAGGGGGAAAATGGAGCTCTCATGAGGACAAGATCCCACAAGACATCTGTGTCAATAGCTTTAGTGCCCTTTTATATTCATTCTCATAAATAAAAAATTACCTTTTAAAAAAAATGCAGAGGTGCTATTTGTGGCTTCAACAACATTCATCTACCACAACTTTGATCAAGGGTGAAATATTAATCCTTCAAGTGAAGCTAACCAGTGGCCACTGTCTCCTTTGTCAGACAGAAGCCAACTCAGTTATCTTTTCCACTCCCAGTTTCATTTCCACATGTGATCCAGGTAAGATCAGGTATCTCACCAGACAAAAAAGATATTTGGTCAATTGACCGCTCAGATATGGTTATGTATTTTGAAGCTTTAATGTTATTAGAGCAACAAAGAAGATTTGAACAACTAGTTGGATATCTATGTCAATTACACACACACACCCCAAAAAAGAAAAAAATGGGGGAAGAGAGCTATTATTCCCACAGGAAGGTACAGCAAATCAAAGACAGCACATCCCACATCATTTTATCAACAAGATATTCTGTCCTGACTACAGCAACTGAGAATTGTGTGCACTCAGCACAAACTGCTTGCCGTGGGCTGTGGAGAGAAGTCACAGGAAGGGGGAGAAAAGGGCTCTCCGCTCTGCAAGTGACATTTCCTTCATGCAAGCCTGGGAGCTGCCTTCTGACAATTACCACAGGAGCCCCAGAGTTGATAAAATTAGAACCTAACTAACGTGCAGGCTAGCACCATCAGGTTAACTGTAAGGGTGTGTATGGAATAGCTTACTTATAACTAGGCTAATTCTGCTGAGAAAGGACAACAGTTCTGATGGTGTGCTTATTAGCTTTGGTCATCAGGACTTGAGAGGAACATTCAAATAAAAGAGAGAAACCCCTATCCAACCAGAGAGACAGCAAAAAACCAAACTGGTCAACAAGAGAATAGCTTCAGTCTGTCAAGCGACAAGTTCTTCAAACTGCCTCCTCATATATAGGCATTCTTGCATTCTTGGTTCCCTCAACAGAAAGGAAGCTGACTTAACAAAAAGCTTTAAAACTTAGAATTGGTGCTAAAAGAGGATAGAACTTTCTTTATGTATGCCACAACAGTAACAAGAATACTTATCGCAAAGTACTGGAAGACACAAGATCTACCCACCCAGGAAGAATGGCAGATGAAGGTGATGGTCTACATGGAACTGGCTGAGATGACTGGCAGAATCCGAGACCAAGGAGAAGAGTCGGTGGAAGAAGAGTGGAAGAAATTTAAAGTTTATTTACAGAAATATTCTAAAATTAAGGAATGTTAGAAAGATGTTGGAATAAAACTGTGGATTTAGCAGAAAAGATATAAAGGATTAAGTAAAAATGAATTGATGAAAGAAGAGAAATTAAATTACAGTGTATTAAGATTATGATTAATATAAAAATAAAGCTGGAAAGGATTTGCTGAAATATCTAACTGAACTAGAATACAAAAATGGGAGGTTTGAGGAGGTCAAGGAAGTAAGCGAATGAATGCAAGTAAAGGGTTTTTATGTACTTTTTTTAATGTATTGTTTTTGTATTGTTTTTTATTGTATTGTCTGTTTTCTACTTATATTTTTCTTTACCTGTTTTTTTCTTTTTTTCTGTAACTTTTTAAAAAAAATCTTAACAAAATTTTATATATATATATATATATATATATATATATATATATATATATATATGCATGCTTTAAAACTTAGAAAATCACCCTTCACACTGGGCAATAGCATGTCAGGGAGATGCTTAGGTCAGACCTCTTCTCCCTGTACTGCTAGCGGAATAACGAAGAATGAACTAATTAACCACCTCCGTAGAATGAAAGCACTGAATACCATGGGACCAGGCAGCAGGTCAATGACTCCCAGAGCCTATAAGGTTTCATATTCAGCAACTAAAGTTCTTGTCCGAAGCAATGCATGGTTGGGCATGGTCAGAACTACCAGGCAACTGCTACAGGGTCTTCTCTGGTCTGCACTGTTTTCCACCCCATGTTTCGAATCCTCTGCATCCCTCCATTAAATGGCACTTGGCACTCTAACTGTCTGATTCCTATTCCACAACTGAGAATTCTGGAATCAGTCTGGAATAATAAAAAACGAGAGACATAAAGGTGACAACTAATAACAGGGGTATTAATTAATATGATGAATTATATTTTTGGTTTCCTATTCTTCATGTATGATGATGATTTAAAGATGTTTTATGGGTTTCCCAACCTGCCAATATTATAAATAGGAATAAAATCCAAGTTGCAGATGTTTAAGGTACTCACCCTTGGCTGTAGCCAGCATGACAAAAGGAATCCAATTCAAGAATCGCCAGTGAAGAGAGAAAAGTACTATCAATATGTGTTAACACCACATGAGACAAAACGCAAACCAGCTCCACCCCACATCCTGCCTCAAATTCCACTGATCGCTAAAGGTCCACAGAAAATTATTTCCCCAAAGCAAAACTGGAGTTGTTGGGACAAACCTCATCTTCCAGTTCCCAAACCTTGCTTAGCTGCCATGCCTTTCTAACCTTGAAATGCCCAGGGAGAAGCAAAGTGGCTGAGATCTGCTCCTCAGGCAGCGAGTGCTTCTGGCTTCTGATGTGGCCATTGTGGCCATCTGCTTCCCATGGAGAATTCCTGAAGGCATCTCCCCACCTTCCACTGCAGCTAATGCTGCTCCCAAATACACCACTCACATTTGGCCTGTGCAGTCGCGAAGGAAAGAGTCAGTTTGGCAAAGAGTTCATCATCCTCAAAACGATCCTCCTTAGCTTTGACCCAGAAACAGCCTTCAGAGAGCTGGTAAGCTGAAATCTATAGGGGAAGTAAGACAGGCAGAAATTATGGCACAAACGAACTCTACTTAATGTTTCTACAGGAGATTAGCAAACTCGGACATTTTTTTTTTTTTTAAGTATTAATAATGTTGAAACACCATAAAGCTAGTAAGATGCATGTAGATATTTACTGCTGAAGTAGAATTTAGCAGCGAATACTATTCTATTCTGCTTCTTTCACAGGCTAACTGTCGAATTATCACCACCAATAACTGCAATAACAATTAAAGGTAAAGGTAAAGGTACCCCTGCCCATATAGGCCAGTCTTGACAGACTCTAGGATTGTGCGCCCATCTCACTTAAAAGGCTGGGGGCCAGTGCTGTCCGGAGACATTTCTGGGTCACGTGGCCAGCGTGACAAAGCTGCATCTGGCGAGCCAGCGCAGCACACGGAAACGCCGTTTACCTTCCCACTGGTAAGCGGTCCCTATTTATCTACTTGCACCCGAGGGTGCTTTCGAACTGCTAGGTTGGCAGGCGCTGGGACCAAGCAATGGGAGCTCACCCCGCCGTGGGGATTCGAACCGCCAACCTTTCGATCGGCAAGCCCTAGGCGCTGAGGCTCAGCAATAACAATTACATTGTTGTAAATGGGCAACAATGTGTTCTTAACCCATATCAGAATTATACATTACACAAACTAACTTTGAGTAAAACAAACAAACAATACAAAAGAAAAGAAAAGAAAATGCAAAAACAAAATTACAAGGATGTAAACATAACATAATCTGCAAGCAAAAATACAAAACAATGAAAAACAACACCCGAAAAAGAAGAAAAAAAGGGGGGGGGGAGAAAAAAAGTAATTGACTTCCAACTAACTCCACGTGGATCTTTATTCCTCATATCACCGGTTGTCTATAATGATTAAATTTTTGGAGAATTATTCTAATTACCTGTGAGATTTTTATTCTAAACTAAACCAAGTATGAATCTGGGAATCGGTTCTCTTCACATAAATTATAAAGACTTCCCACTCTCTCCTTATTTTCTCATTAGAATAATTTCTTATTAAACCTGTAAGTTTGGCCAATACAAGATATTCTGACAGTTTAAAAACCCATTCTTCTTTTGTTGGTGTTATGTTACTTTTCCAATGTTTAGCAATTACTATCCTGGCCGCCGTTACTGCATACAAAAATATTCCTCTGGTTTCTTTTGGGATGTCTGTTGTTAATAGGTCGAATAAAAACATTTCTGGGTGTGTGTTTTTTTGGGGGGGAGTATATTTTAACATTTTCTTTAATTCTTCATAAATGGTATCCCATTTTTTTTATTTTATTTTAGGGCACATCCACCACATATGGAAGAAATTCCCTTCTTTAAGTTTGCACCTCCAGCA
The DNA here is from genome assembly GCF_964106915.1 of Podarcis gaigeae. Classification (NCBI taxonomy): domain Eukaryota; kingdom Metazoa; phylum Chordata; class Lepidosauria; order Squamata; family Lacertidae; genus Podarcis; species Podarcis gaigeae. Next base: position 86,360,215 of record NC_139683.1, on the reverse strand, counting down.
CTTTCCACTGGTGTTTTGGTAGATTTTAGTCAATTTCGAGGGTGTAAGATACCATCTGTACATCATTTAAAAAAAAATCTTCTATTGTATGTTTTAAATCTTTTGTCTCTTTTCCATAAGTTTCCCCATTTTTCTAAAACAACTGTATGACCGAAATCTTGTGCCCATTTGACCATGACATCTTTAACCTCTTCGCCTCTTAAGTGTCCATTTAATAATAATTTATACATTTTGGATTTTTTTATCATCATTTATAATCAATTCCTTGTCTAATTCAGATAATTTCTTATCAAATCCATTTACTTTCTTATCTTCCTCAAAAACTGCATTTAATTGATGGTATTGTAACCAGCCTATTCCTGTATGTCTTATTGTTTCATATGTTTTCATTTGTAATCTATTATTTACTTCCTCTAAAAGATCTTTATATGTCAACCAATTTGAATCCATTTTTTTTCTTTTTACCGCCTTCGTAACCACCATGGGGTTTTTGCTTCTAATAATTTTTTGTTCCTTTCCCAAACTTCATATAAGGCTTTCCTAATATTGTGATTTAGGAATCTCTTGTGAATTTTTACCCAGGTAGCCATGCCACCCCCCTATATTCTGGCCTGCTTCCATGTTTCGTCAGAACAGCTAATCAATATGGCATTATGTCCACAACCTGCATCCACTCTCTGTTCAGGTTAAGATGAAGCCTTTGATAGCTGGGGGTAAACTTAGGAAGGAAGGGAGACTGTTTCTCTTATGCATGAATACATTAAAACCAACAGCAACCGTAGGCTTCCCTTACGCATAGGCATTGGCACTGAGGGGCTTGTTTATGGTTACCAGATTGTTTCCCATGAATCCGGGGACGCTTTTCTTTTCTTTTTGAATTTCATGCTTTACTATCCATAATTACATCTATACACCAAAGACTTATCTTCCTTATTTTACATAAATCCGGCAAACTAAGGCCCAGGGGCCAGATCCAGCCCAATCGCCTTCTAAATCCGGCTCGCAGACGGTCCAGGAATCAGCATGTTTTTACATGAGTAAAATGTGTCCTTTTATTTAAACTGCATCTCTGGGTTATTTGTGGGGCATAGGAATTCGTTCATTTTTTTTTTTCCAAAATATAGTCCGGCCCCCCCACAAGGTCTGAGGGACAGTGTACCGGCCCCCTTCCTAAAAAAGTTTGCTGACCCCTGTCAAGACAATCCCTTCCGCAACCAATGCTGTGAAAACGATGGATTCCGTAACAAACTTTTTTGCTGCTATTCCACGCATAAACGGCTATGGCCACTGGTGATAGGAGGAGAGAGAAACTCCTCCAACCTTTAGTTCATGAAATCACAAGAAGCAGCAACTAGCTACTCTCCCTCTTTACTCAGTGCCAAAAGGCTAATCTTTCTCTTTATTAAAATTTCAGTTGTTACCGGCAGACTAAGGCGCTAAGAGGGCTGGTGGACAAGGAAGATGGGGCAAGCATATTTATAAATCCACTAGCCAAACATCACCTTGGACCAGTTCGTTCTTCGCATCTTAACCTCCGGCTTGTATTGCTTCTTTGGAGGCAATCCAAATGGGAGAACTGGAGCTGCATAGGACCCAAACCCAGGTGGCATGGGAGGAGGTGGCGCCCCAAGAGGTGGTGGTGGCGGTGGCACCCCTGGCATCCCAGGAAGAGCTGGCGGTGGCGGTGGCATCCCTGGCAGAGGCGGTGGTGGCGGTGGCATCCCTGGCATCCCTGGCAGAGGTGGTGGTGGCGGTGGCATCCCTGGCATCCCGGGAAGAGGTGGCGGTGGCGGTGGCATTCCTGGCAGCGGTGGTGGTGGCGGCGGCATCCCTGGCATTCCTGGCAGCGGTGGTGGCGGCGGTGGCATCCCTGGCATCCCAGGAAGTGGTGGTGGTGGCGGTGGCATCCCTGGCATCCCTGGCAGAGGTGGCGGAGGTGGGGGTGGAGCCGCGCCAGGAAGTGGCGGAGGTGGTGGAGGCGGCGGAGGCACTGCAGTCATGCCAGGAAGGGGTGGTGGAGGTGGCGGCGTTCCTGCCTCACCAGGTAAAGCAGCTGGCTGTTGTGGGAGTTCTGCAGATAAAGAGGAGACCTGCTCCATCTTCTTCTTAGTCTCTTCAAGTTCGTTTGCAAGCTCAGCCATCTACATTTAAAAAAATGAAATGGAACAAGTAAGCTTAGCAGAGCACCATATTTCCATGCCAGCAAAACAAACTGCAGTTTATTTGATCCTGCACTTTGATCTCTGCGCTGGCGCTGCTTCCTTGGTTCTTCACATCACAGCTGAGATCTGGCAAATTGGTATCAAAAATGTAAAAGGGTGCAAAATGATGCAAACCTCTTTCTACTTCTAGTTGGGAATTGGCTCTAAAAGTAATCCAAACATGGCAACACATACCCCTCCAACCAGCTCATGTTTCCTCAGCTAGCTAGCTAGCTCCTCACTATGCTGGAGGGGAGGGGAGGTAAAATGTTTATTTCAATGTTTATGACGGTTTTGTGAGAGAGACCCAATTTTGGTCTAATGTCTTCTCAGAGGTTGCTAATGCAACAGGACAATGTATAATCAAATCTCTGGATTTAGCTTTATTAGATATATTTCAGGGGAGAAATGCAGGTGTTCATTCGAAGCCCTTGATTGGTCATTTATTGGTATCAACAAGGCTGGTGATTGTCTGATTCAGGGGTGGGGGGGATAGCTGGAGCTTCCTTATCAACGTGGTACAAGAAGGTCTGGCCCCTTAGGATCTGAACACACAGAATACACCACACTGATCCCCTATGGCCAATATAAATTCAGGCAATATTCCATCCTATACATTACCTTGTCATTTAGCAAGGACTTATCCTTTTCCAGGCTCTGCTTCTCTGAAAGGACTTGCTCTTTCTCAGCTATTAGTTTTTCTTTCTCTTGAAGAAAATCTTGTATTTTTTGCTCAAAATCACTTTCTTTCTTCTTGATTTCAACTTGTAGTTCATGGCGTGCAGTCAACTCAGAATCCAGCTGAGGGGAAAAATATTAAATGCAAAAATCATTCCAATGTACTCCATGTTGGTTGGATCTCAAGCTGAAATCCTGTGTCTCTTTTTGGGGGACTGCATAATTACAAGATAATGAAGATTAAAAGGACAGGGAGACAAGGCTAATACCGTTGAAAATGGCTTCTATAAGCAGAACTGCTTTACAATTTACAGTCATCAGGGACAAATAGGTAACAGACAAAAGGAGATGGAGATAAAGTTAGGTGCAACAAAACACGGAACTATGCAACTAGTCAAAAATGAAGGGATTAACATATTGACAATGGAATAAAAGGGCGTTTCAAGTTTCAATCTAGTATTGATTCATAATACATCCATATATAAAGTTTCATGATATATACAAATAAACAGCCATGCAAAATATATAATGATGAGGATTTTCATTGGAATTCCTTCCCGCTAAATAGGGCCATTCACCACTCTAAGAGATGCTGTTGACAAAACCTCAGCCACCCTTGTGGTTACTTGTGGGCTAATGTCAGACAGATAGAATCTGATATTTTCCTTGTGCTGTGATGTTAGACAACCCAGAAAAGGGGATAACATGTGTTTGTGTAGCTGGGTGTACAATGGACAGTAGAAAAGGATATGTTCCACTGTGTCTGGCACATTCAAAGGACATCCACAATATCTATCATTTCTGGGGATGTTTGCCTTTGACAAAAGCTGAGGGGAAAACGTTCAGTCGGGTTAACATAAAGGCTGGACTGGAATTATTAATTTTGAAATATAAGTGACCTTGTTATCTGTTGTATTTAAACCATAGAACTTGGGGGAGGTATGGCAAAAGCCTCCTCTCTTTGCTACACTGGAAGACAACTCTCTATTCAGAAGGGAAGGAAATGGCTCCAAGCCAGCCACCTCAGTTTAGTTGTAGATGTTTTCAGGTATTGCATTTCACAACTGGGAGAGTTTTAAAGGTGTCGGGAATCTCCTTTAAATTTATATTGTAAAGAAAAATGAGACAGTAGATTTTAAAATTACACAAACAAATGAAACTTGCTGGGTAGCATCAGTTTGACTCACTGAGCAAGGGAAAGGTGAGGAAAGGCTGGAGGGCACTGAAAAATGTTTAAATCAAATTAATGACTACCAGTGGCTACTAGCCATGAAGGCTGAGTACTGCCTCCAGTACAGGAAAGTGGCTGAATATTAGCTGCAAGTCAGTCCAAGTGGGAAGAACATTGTTGCACTGAGTTATTATGAATCCCTTCATCAGTGACCATGGTCACAATAATTGATCCGTGAGCAATTCCCCATTTTCTCCAAATCCTTTGCCCTGTGCCCCATCTCTGCTAAACTGCTAGCACACAGAAGCAACAGGAACACTGCTCAGTGGCCTTATAGTCTGAACTATGGTCCCAGGGTTGGTATGAAGGCACACGAGGCAACCACCTCAGGCCTATGACTGGCTTCAGAGGCCTTGGGCAGCTAGAGTGGCAGGCATTAGAGACAGAGAGTTTTCAGTGGCCCCAGCTTATGCAACACCCTCCCAAGAGATGGGCAATTGGCCTTGCTGGGGCCAGCTTTGAAAAAGGCTTTGGAAACCCTTCCGTTTCTACCCGCTTTAAATTAAGAGGCGTTTATTAAGGTTGCTGCTGATATCTGATTATCTGACTTAGACTGCTGGTTATTGGATTTTGTGGCTATTTTTTATGCTAAACTGTATTCCATTTTAAAGGGTTAATTAATCTGTATTTACTGCTCACTGACTGTTTGACATTTTGTTGGTTGCAATTTGGTCTTTATGTTTTTTGCATTACTGGAACTCTGCTTTTATTTGTTATATATTTGTAAACTGCTTTAGAAGTTCAGTCCTGTAAGGCAGTCCAAATACACTTTACGTAAATAAGTAAGCAGAATATTAACCTTCTTCTCCAGTTCAATGGCTTTGGCTTGACTTTTTGCCACCTTGTTTTGATCAATCAAGTTATCTGCAGAGAGAGAAAAGAACAATCCAGTTAAGATCAGCATAAGGGGGTGGAGGAGAGAGAAACATTCCATTTTATATCACAATCGCATCTGCAGTGCATTAGAGTTTATCTTCTGGGAAAAGCCCTGCCTTGTCTCCTTGAACCTCTTCACTTTTAAAAGCAAGCTGGGTCAATTCAGTGTGTGTGGCACAACCTAGCACAGCTGCTGGAGACACCTATTTGCTCCTGCCTCAGCAGGCTTCATTGAGGAACAAGGTTCATAGCCCTTGTGGGAGAGTCCTTCCTCATAACATAGAAACAAACTGCCCCTAACATGGCTACTGTATTGCACTAGTATGGGAATCCTTCGGACTAGGATATTTGGGCACTTGGTACTGAATATTTTTGTTCTGTAAGTAAGAATTCTACACTAAAGTCGCCTAAAATCTACACTAAGCAAAGCTAAAATATTCAACACCTCCCTGTTGAAAATTACGTACCTTTACATTTACTCATTCTCCACAATTTTTTTACTCGCGATGGGAAAGGGCTAAAAACTATACTGCTGCATTAGTATCTCCTATCATGGAATCTTGAGGACAAAGACATTTTTGTGTGTGCAGTTTTCAAAGCATAATGTGTCTGGACCCACCTATCAGACCTTCAATATTAAGGTCAAGGTGCTTGCACTTGAAATCTGGATCAGCACCATTCTTGTGCAGGACTATCTGGGAAATACATTCATCAATCAGCTTAAAATACTGAGGCCTAGCGCAGGAGAAAGGACAAGGAAAAGAGTGTTAGTGCCAGTGTGCAAGAGTGCAGGCTTGCTTAAGACTTCCCAAGACCAGGCCAAGGCAATAATACCTTTATGTCTCAACTACACAAAATGGCCTATCTACATGAGAAACGCTCCCCTGTCCTCTTCATAGTAACACATTGCTGAAGACACGCCTGCTCATTTACCTCCCAACTCCTACCTCTTCCTTTTCCTTCCTTCTAATTCCATATTTACTGTCCAATCACCCTTTCTCATGCTGTGGGGGTAAAATGTTCTAATTTGTGGGAAATGTCATTTACTGAGCAGAGGCATTTGATGACCAACTTCTTCCATGAATTTTGTAGTAGTCTGAATTCCCCCCCCCCCCCAACAAAGAAGCCCTGATGAGCATCCCTGTCAAAGGCACACCTAAGCTCCCTTGTGCCCTTGGCAAGGAGCTGTATCAGTGCCTCCAAAGCCAGGGAAACCATGGAGAAGAAACTCAAAAAGTTTGCTTTTCAAAACCTTTGGTACTCTGCAAGTGACTTCTTCTGCAGCCATCGGGGTCAGGTCTGTTCTGCTCTGCTCTGCTGCTGCTCCTTCTCCACTGGTTGGTTGGTCTGTCTGTCTGCCACCCACCGTCCCTCTCTCTGTATGCTCATTGCTTTACCTCCAGGCCACTCTGGAGTCTGAGCGGAGAGGCACAGTTTTTGTGCCCACCTGGGTCTGCTCCCTTGGCAGAGGCCAATCAAACCCTAGGTACATCCCTGATCACTGTCACCCACATACTGCCAGCACCACCTTTTGTGAATCAAGCGCCGTTTCCCCTCTTTACCTGGCCTCATAGTCATTGCGGACTAGCAGGAGATGCTGCAGAATAGAAAGGAGATACTGCTCTGCCTTAGAGTCCTTTACTGTATTGTGCAGAATCTGGAAAACTTCATTGAAATCAGTGGAAATCTATGGTTAAGGATGCAAAAGCTACTTTGAAGACGCACAAATGAACTCACCTGGGAGAGCTAGTCTATCCCCTTAGACTTATCCACCACCCTCTCAACTTACACACCAGCCATAAATGACTTATACCAGGCATAGGCAAACTTGGCCCTCTAAATGTTTTTGAGACTACAATTCCCATCATCCCTGACCACTGGTCCTGTTAGCTAGGGATGATGGGAGTTGTAGTACCAAAACATCTGGAGGGCCGAGTTTGCCTATGCCTGACTTATACAGAACTGTATGCAATACACTTTCACCAGCGGTAAAACCTTGTTTTTACCACCATAGTCTGGCTACAAGCCTTTTGTACAACCCTTAAATAGACAGATGATGGGAGGTACCACAACTTTGGGTCCCAGGAACTAACTGTTTAGGATTCAACACATTTCCAGTCATTCTTCCTCAAGGTGGATTACCTGCTGAACACAATCTAAGAGAGATTCCCATTGTGGGTTTGGCTACAAGCGGGTATTTAAAACAGAGATTCCTTTTGGGGTGTTCTTGTTTTTGTGAATATATTTGCATATTTCAGGTCTGGTGGGCCAAGCACACAAATAATCACTCTTAAAAGTTTGTTTCTCGTGATGCAGTTCTTCAAATCCAGGCACCAAACCTTCCTCACTGGTCCTTTGTTCTTTTCCCCTACCCTTCCACCAGCTTCGCATCTCTCTCTCCTTCCCCAGAGGCAACAAGCTCCTTAGTGCCAATGCCTATGCGTAAGCGTAAGGGAAGCCTGCGGTTGCTGTTGGTTTTAATGTATTCATGCATAAGAGAAACAGCCTCCCTTCCAACCTATGTTTACCCCCAGCTATCAAAGGCTTCATCTTAACCTGAACAGAGAGTGGATGCAGATTTGGGGCACAATGCCATATTGATTAGCTGTTCTGACAAAACATGGAAGCAGGCCAGAACAAAATGTTAAAAGTTAAATGCTTGTAATATGTATCACACTTCACAAAGTATAAGTGGATAGATCCCTGCCCCAAGAAGCTTATAATCTAAAATTAGCACATCTCTCTTCTAGCTACTCAGAAGAAGGATATTCCATTTCAATGCGAATTTCCTCAAAGCGGTTTTTGAGTTCTGCAGAATCTTCTTCAGCATATTCTTCAAATAGCAACAGGTGAACCAGCAGTTCCTCATTGTCTTGAGTATGCAGCTCCTAGAGAGGATACAACATTGAAGTCATCACCATCCTCATTTCTGGAGTTCCAGTTCTGTACTCTATGAGGATATCCTATTGCTGGCCAACTACTGGTTCTTTCTCTTTTTCAAAAACATGGTCAGTGATTAACTGGAACCATCCAAGAAAAATGAATTAATACAGTACCATGCTCCACAATGGTCCTCTTCACATCTGCTTCCACGCATACAATGAACGTGTAAAGGCAAGACCACATCTCACTGAGCCCTGCAACTGCTGAAGCAAACTCAGTTGGGGGACTGTAAACAAGGTAGTGTTAAAAATTCGTGCAAATCCTGGCCATTTGGGGAAACTGCTGGTCCAGTTCAGATCTTCAGCATATTCAAGACAACCCACAGCTACTCTCACTTCTTTCATACTTCAAACAAAGCACTTAGAGATCAGATGTCCCTAAAAACAGCAACACCTGGCAGTAGAAAAGAAAGATGCGCCTCACCTTGAGGATCTGCTGGAGTCCAGAACGCATGAGCTCACTGCGGATGTGAACTCTGAAGTCAAGTTCATCTCCTGGAATGATTAGGGCATTGATCAACTGTAGGCAGGCAACCTAAGAAAATAATGAAGAGAGGTTCCATGTCAGATCTAGCCAAGCATTCCCAGAAATAGCAGGCTAAGACCTTGAAGCAAATGTGACAAAGAAGGTTTAAGAAGTTTGTCAGTTAAGACTGTCTGCAAACACACTCACTCACTCTTAACTCATACAAAAGCAGCAAAAAAAATGTCCAAGATGCTAGTATAATAAGCAGCTAATGCAAGACATAAGTACCAGTGGCTATATGGACAAAATGAGGACTGAGCAATAATAAAAATTTATCAGCAGAAGCTTGAGGTCTGCAGAAGTACAGAAAAATCTTTTTTGCTGCAGGCCCTACTTGTTACCTTTAATGCCACTGAGGTGTCACTCTTCAGCCCATCCAAGATGGGTTTGAATCGTTCCACTTCATCCATTTCTGCTCGTTGTGTCAGTGCCACCAGAACGTGCTCATGCCTATGTAAGAGTAAAGAAAACAAATCAGTAACAGATTATATGACAGTGCAATGCGAGCCATGTCTACTTGCTAGTCCCAATGAGTTCAATGAGATGCACTCCCAGGTGATTTAAAGACGGCAGTCTGACTTTCATATGCTCACAACAGGAAACTATGTAAGAGTTTGATAAATTGTGCATCTACTGTATTAAAATTTCTAAAAACTGTTAAGAACCAATGTTGCCTTGGATCCAGGGGACCAAAAACCCTCCTAAGCAATATGGAGTAAGATGGTGGGTTTCAAAGTGGGGATGACCCCAAACCTTACACAAGCTTTGTTCAGCTTCTGCTTTTAGGCTTCAGGCCGTTGTGCAGATTACATGCACATTAAAACTTGCCATTTAGATGTAGCCTTCCAGTTTTTAATGTATTCTGAAAAGGGTCCCAAGTGCTAGACTGCCCACCTATGAAATACAACTAAACCAAAAGATAAATCGCCTATAGTCACTTACATATCCACAGGCTGAGGCAGAATGCAGAGGGCAGACAGTAGCGTGATAGCATCAATCATCATGGCTGGGACTTTGGGGTCAACGGCTCTTGCCAAAAGCAGGATCCCCTCCTCCGTTTCAAGCATCGTCTTAATTCCAAACTAAAAAAAAAGGGGGGGACACACCCATTGAGTGCATGCACATACAGAAAGGTTGCCAATGCCACAGGAGGAGAGTAAGGCAACTGTCTAACCTGGGAAATAGGTGTAAGGGGGGGGAGGGCCAAGACCCCCCCCCCAGCTGACATGTGCAAAAGTGATGTGGGGAAGATCCCATGAGTGTGCAAATTTAAGAAGGGGAGCATCTCAACTGAGAGTAATCACACCAGAGGTTTCTCCCTCTTAATCTAGAAGTTCATTTACACTTCATCTCTTCTCTCCTCCAAGTATACATTTTAGATTAGATTCCTCACACTATTTCCCTCTTTATCTTCAATTCTGTTGCTCAATTTACACTGCCTCTTCATTCTGATCAAGTTTCTCCTTTTTTCTTCGCCCCTTTGCTTCGTCTTACTACCTTCCTTCCAATACAATACAGTTCCTATTTTCAAACAGCTCTACTCCCTTGCTTCTCTTACTTTCTTACTGCTTTCTTCTCCCCTTTTAACCTCCATGCTGCTGCTGTGTGTTGCCTGGAAGGAAGGCGTGGCTGCGCTCTGCTCCAGGTGGCTGCCATCAGCCTGAGACCCTGCAATATCATCTGCCTTTCCATCAGGTATATAGAAGGGGGAGGCTTCCTGAGGCAAAGCACCATGTGCTACACTACTTGGCATGGCACTTGGTGTCTCCATGGAGCCCCTCTGTTTCTCTGCCCAGCACCAGATTTCTCGGTGGTGACCCAGGACTTGGAGCCTGAGCTTCCACAGCAGTATCTGCCTGCCATGAACCAGCTTGAGCAGCAACAGCAGCAGCAGCAGATGTGTTTAATGTTTATGATATTTTATTTCTTTGACAATGATGCAGTTTCAAATGTGTCTTTTATATTTGATCTCCTTTAGTAGTGTTTTATTTTGAAATGTTTAAGTTTTTTGTTTGTGTGTTTGTTAACTTTGTTGTGTTAATCGTGCAGTCTATATTTGAAATCTTTATGATAATATTTTAGTTTCCTGCTAGTATTGTTGCTTTGAAAGTATACTTTATATTTGATTTTCTTCTGCAAATGTTCTATTTTGGATCGTTTTATTTGATTTTTTTTTTAAAAAAGGCATAAAGTGGTATAGTAAAAAAATATTATTATTAATAGTAATAATACCAACTTGTTTCTAATCTTGAAGAGCTCTCTCTCTCTTTTCCATCTCCCTTCCCCTATTTTTCCTCCATCTCCCTTCCCCATATTTTTTCCCTGGAAAATTCTTGCACCATATATTTGTTGGGCTTCCACAAGTATCAATTAAAACATTTATCCCATGACTTCCCATAGCCACCTCCATTCCTATTCCATTTTCTTCCCTTTTGTGTCTGTTCTCAACTGCAAACTGAAGAATGGTCTGGCTTCTTGAGCAATTGTTATACAGAGCTGAGTTACACTGTGTTCTTAACCACCATCCTCATTTTTCACTGACTTTCTGAAGTTTCCCTACTGATTCTAAAAAAGTAAGAAATGGCAGTTCACAAATATTTATGTTGAAAACAAAGGACATACCTTATTGTTCATGAAAGCTTTTAAGCATCTAATGATCTCATGTTTGATCCGGATGTCATACGGCCTAGCGGGGGATAGAGAAAGGAATCTGATTATTTATGGGCAGCAGTTCCTATACAATTATGTATAATTTTACCACTCTACTCAAAGAAGCTCCTGGTCCTTCTAATAATCCAGATATCAGGCAGCATTCAGAGTTGAAGAAGAAGAAGAGTTTGGATTTGATATCCTGCCTTTCACTCCCTTTAAGGAGTCTCAAAGCGGCTAACATTCTCCTTTCCCTTCCTCCCCCACAACAAACACTCTGTGAGGTGAGTGGGGCTGAGAGACTTCAGAGAAGTGTGACTGGCCCAAGGTCACCCAGCAGCTGCATGTGGAGGAGCGGGGACGCGAACCCGGTTCATCAGATTACGAGACTACCGCTCTTAACCACTACACCACACTGGCAAGATGCCCCAACCTTCAATAGAACTTTGGGGAGAGGAGAGGGAGAAGGATGTTTGGAAAAGACTGTTTCCCTCAATCTGAGTTCCACTTTTCCCCATCCGCATATTTGCATCCTTGGCCTAACTCAGCTCCTATATTCTCTTCTCTCAACCATGTATGAAAGCAAAGCAAAACATATCATGAAAGCCTGTTAGCAGGCATATATAGAGCTATCCTTGCCCCATTTATCTTAAAATGCCACCCCAAAGCAAAATAATCTCATTTATTTCTTTATTTTATTTCTAGCATTTGTAGTCTGCTTTTCAACCATTTAGGCTCCCCAGTGTGGCTGACACGCAAACATTGTAGGCTGACTCAGCAATGAAGTACATTCTTGAAGTACAAAGCAAAACACATTTTTAATCTACTCCTATATTTAGAAAAATGGCTGTGAAATATTATATACATGAATTTAAGCAGGTTTGATTTAAACGTTCTCTTACCCAGAAGCTTCATCCTTCTCATCGTGAAGTCCTTTCAATATGTTCAGCAGACAATTGAGGCCCTCAGCTCCAAAATTTTGCACCCAGCTGGAAAGATTGCACCATGAAAGCGTATTAGCAGAGTTCAAAAGAATCTGAACACTGAATAAGACTCATTGACCACCCTCTGTCTTCTCACTGCACCACTCAACTCCCTAAACAGAAGCAGCATGCGTACACCTCAGAGCAGCTGTGGTTTCTGAGCAGCCAACAGAGCTGGTCCCACCATTCGGCAATGCAAGAAAACCACCTCAGGCAGCAGATACGGGGGGGGGGGGGAGGCATTGGTGGTAGCCCCCTGCCTATTCCTCCTAAGCCCCTGAGCTATTTCCCTTAGCTGGAAGACATGTTGCCTGGCCTGGCCTCCTAAACTAGCCTGCTGTCTCAGGGGCAGTGGAGAACATTTCCCTGTAACCAATATTGAAACAATATTCATCAGGCAGTCCAGTTGGCTTCTGTAGATAGAATGGTACTACCCTGTCCTGTGCTTCAGGTTGCAAAATTTCTTGGGTCAGCCACTGCAGTCAAGCTGGGTCCAACCAAGACTTTTACCTGACAGGATTATTGTTGAGTGACACACGCAGAGACTCCAAACAATTAAGCAGCTGTGCATCTCTGAGACCAGATTTCAGTTCCTGGATGTACATCATAGGAGACTTGGAACTCTCCTTTTGACTCATGCCCTGCAAGAGAGAGAATGACAGTGGTCAAGCCAACTGGCTATACTATCAGGATACAGAAGGTGGTGGTCAGAGCAAATGTAGAACTTCAATATCTACTGGTTTTCTCAGCTGAACAGAAATTGGTCATTCAGAGCAACATTTCAAAGAATTAATGGTTTGGGATTCGCCTAACCAGCCCCATCAGCGGAACTCCTGAGCAAGCAATTCCACTTACACAAAATGGCTCCCCCCCCACCCCCTGAAATTGGCTCAGGGCAGCGGGGAGAACCCCCAGAGCAGTATTGGTGGGGGGTAGGAGGATTTTGCATTTCTAAATTTCCAGGAAGATTCCCTAATTGGAACTTGGAAAGGTGGGCTCTGTTTTGTGGTCAGATTCCAAAGGAGCATTTTTTTAGTATTTCTCGGGGGGGGGGGGTTTGAATAGCTACGTTTTTTGAACCAATTGTTAATTTGCACACTGGTAAAGTGATAAAGTAGTGCAGTAGCACAACTGAAGTCAACAGGGAGACTGAAAGAAGCTGCAGCATAAGAATGTCTGGTTATAATAATTATCTATGTATTTCTAATAGTATAACCAAATCAGTAATTTTTGGTATAACTGTAAAAACTACTCTGAAAATGTATTATTCCAAAAATGAACCTTCGTCTGGTTGTAAATATTAAGATTATACCAGCAAGAATGAGTCTTTCGGTAAAAAAATGATTTAAATCAAGTCTTGCTGACTAGTGATGTAAACCGTGATTTAAATCAAATCCACCCTGCAATCTTATTTTCTAAATCAATGCTAAATATGAAGTAAAACGGCTTTTTTCCCCACTAAAATTTTATGATATATCATTGCTGAAAAATGCAATAAGATCTGCTTGGCTTAACCCGCAGTCCTGATTTCCCATTTCCTTATACAAATATGCCTGATTTAGCTGCAGCTGCATAATGAAATATAAACTCGTGCCTAGTCCGTTGTGCACTACTTCTTAAAGTCATTTGCACAGCAGCATAGAGGACTGCTCTTACGGGCAAAAAGGGCTTACGCCCTCATAGACTCATAGATCTGTGGAGTTGGAAGTGACCCCTCAAAGTGTTCCCTTATTTTGACCACTCCGTCTCAGCTTTCCCAAGACAAGAACTCACAGCTTTGGAAGTATGCAGGTACTGGGAGACCATCTCTCTCTTGATGCCAATGTCCTTCTCCCGTAGAGGTTGCTGCTTTTCCGCATTTAGATTCATATCCACCTATTGAAGAAAGCAAGAGGAAAGTGTCCTTTCATTCGCAGAAGGCTCTCTTCTCATGTCAAAATTTTAAGAGGGAATGATCCTTGACCTTCCTCCCCAGGTGACACAGTTTCTCTTCTCCCAAATGAATTTTGGCTTCAGGGGGTATGGGAGGGGTAGGGTGGGGATCCCAGAGATCATGCAAACTTCACATAGCGCAGGTGGGGGAGGAAGTTAAGGGACCACCAAGAAGCTCTCAGTCTATCATCTACTGTATGAGCAAAGTAGCCTTTTTGCCTTGCCGTTGTCATTAGTACAGCCTGGAAGTTCTGTTCTAGTCCGTTTGGCTTCCCCTGTTTCATAGCTCAGCTTCCCATAGGTCCTGAACCCCTGCTTCCCTTTTGTGAATGCATGACGGTGTGTCTTTGGGCCTTGGAAAGATGAGGACTGACCCCGAACCACCACCCAATACTTAACCTTTAAGAACTTACCAGCATCTGCTCAAAGAGGGCCAGCACATCCTTGTCTGAAATGTCCTGCAGCAACTGACTTGAGCCAGAAGTATCCGGATAGGAAGCAGCAGAATTCCTATGAGCCGCGCTGGGCTTTTCCTTCTCCTTCTTTATCCTCATGCTGGTAAATCTTTCAAGCTGATTAAGAAAATTGGAAATTAGCATAACTGTCTTTCTGTCTTATTTGTAATACATTTTACATCTTGTATTATTTCCTTGAAGTTAATTATGGATGAGACTTCTTGTACATTTCTGATTTTTTAAAATAAAAATGGTCTTCAGTTATCATACACCATAGGGGTCAAACCAGATTCCTCAGTGGATTTGAAAGCTAAGCTTGTGACCCTCATGTAGTAAACATTTGCAAAATAGCTCTCAAAGTAGCAAAAGATGAATATTCCAATTAGGAATGAATTTGTCAGTTTCTCTCTGTTTCTTCCTCTTCTAGTATTAAATTCAGTTCACCCCCTAGCCCCATCACTTTGCTTTAAAAGAGAAAAAAAACTCACTTGAGAATTCATATACATTTTCATTCATAATTCTATTATGCACATTTTATACAAATTTGCCGAATGTAACGTTTCTGCAAGCAATTTCCCCTAAAATAGCTCTGTACATTTTTTCACTACTTTAACGCATTTTTGTATGCAATTCTCCCCATTGGAAAACTGCATCACAAGCTTTGAAAAATGTTAATTTTAAAGGATAGCTGTTTCAGTTTGCATATTAGTTTAGGATGGGCAAATTCAGACAGGTTCCTTCACTCTTCTACCTTATTTATTATTTTAAATTATATCCTGCCACCTATTTACAAGAAAAATCAAAGCAGCAAACATTGCAAAAATCAAAACAACCCAAAAACCATGATGGCAACACAAGGCATGCTGGGTATCATCAGTGTACTAATAACACTTCAGACCAGATCTCTGGATGGTCTCATCCAGCAGTTTCACATCGATATGAAGATATGTGGACCTCCCAATACTGCAAAAACCAGGAGGCAGCAGTGGCGTAGCGTGGGGGGTGCAGGGGGGGCCGCCCGCACCGGGCGCAACATCTGGGGGTTAGGGAGCGCAAATCCACGGGTTAGAGGGCGCAAATCCATGGGTTAGGGGGTGCAAATTACTTGCCTTGCCCCGGGTGCTGACAACCCACGCTACGCCACTGGGAGGCAGAGCTATCTGTGGAGGTGAACTCCAGAAATGAACTGAGGCATCGAAATACAACACCCCCACGAAGCCCATATCATTCTAGCAAGCTGAAAAGGGAACCAGATAATTCATTCTTCCCAGGAAAAACTTGAGCTGGGCCACCATGGCAGATGCCTTGCCTGAGAATGGAAAAGTGGAGACATGGTGATAGTCTATTACCACCACGCACCATTTTAGCCTGCATTCTGTCAAATTTGTTGTGAGGCTTCTTCAAATGCTGCTCTAGCCGCCATCCCACCAATTTCATTGCTCTCAGTTCTGTATGGGCTCTACTGAGCAGGAGAGGGTGCCACGGAGCAATCATGTGAACTGCTTGGGTCATCTCACCATTCCAGAGATCAACCAGAGTTTGAAATGTATGCCAGTCCTGTCAGCAGGAAAACCTCCCAGAGCTACCAGGAAACTATCTGAATCCATCAACCGGATTTAGATGTAACTTTCGTATACCATATATACTTGAGTATAAGCCGACTTTTTCAGCACATTTTTTATGCTGAAAAAGCCCTCCTCGGCTTATAATTGAGTGAGGCGGGCGGCGGCGGAGGAGGAACGAGTGGCCCGAAAGGAGCCCTTTCTTGCCACTGGTCCTGCTGCCACCACCCGCCTCTCGCAAGGGCAGGCACAGGAGCCACGATAGGTGCTGTGCTGTGCTGTGCCTCTCCCAACTGCGACTCCTATGTCCGCTCTTGCAAGCGGCAGAGGGACAAGCGGCCCGAAAGGAACCATTTCGGGCTGCTCCTTCCTCCTCCACCTTTTCCGCTACCAGGGCGGAGGAGGAGGAACGAGCAGCCCGAAAGCAGCCATTTGGGCTGCTTGATCTTCCTCCACCACTGCCGCCACCACCAGGTTTGTGGTGTGGTGAACTGGCTTATACTCGAGTCAATAAGTTTTCCCAGTTTTTTGTGCTGAAATCAGATGCTTCGGCTTATATTCGGGTTGGCTTATACTCAAGTATATACGTTATGTGCCCTCTCTACCTTTCCCAAATTACTTGAAATGCAACAAGGAGAAGACAAGACAATGTGATGAAGAGAAGATAAATGCAGCAGCAAACAATGATCTGCAGACAAGCACCAGCCTTTGCAAACAGGCCATAGCCACACACACACATTCCTTGTGAAAAGGCCAGCAAAAGAGAAACATAAGCATGGAAGTGGGCTAGTTAAAGAAGGCACTTCATGCAAGGCAGCATATAGATGGCATTCCAGCAGGCACAGAACAATCAGGAAAGTGGCAACAAAAATGCACAGAAAATGGCACACGGAACCCATTTTAGCAGCAAACATAATACAAAAGGGGGGGAAATCATCCTTACCTCATCTGCCATCACCCGCTTCAAATTCTGTGATTCAAGAAAAGAAGGAAAATGGAGATATCCAAATCACTGACACAAGAAATATCCAAGAGTAGAAACAAAAGGAACTGTCTAGAGATTTTTTAAATATTAAGGGATATATAAATACCTTTCAATAAAAATAAATAAACAGACATAAAGTAAATTGTACAAATTTGCATATCATCTTCCTAACCAACCAGAACACAGTTCAGCATTTACAAATGCTACATCCACATATCAAGACATCTTTTTCAGTCAAGGCCCAAGCAATCACTTGCACTCAATTCTAAAAGCACTTTAGACCAGCATACAATCTAAAGGGAAGACTGCAACGGGTTTGGAATTTTATGGCAAGTTCATGAGGAAGTATACTACCAAAAAGTGTCAATGGTCTCCTATACTGCCTTATTTATTTATTTATAGTACGTCTTAACCGCCATTCATCAAAAGGTACCAGGGGAGTATACAAAAGTGTGAATAAAATTAAATTCACACAACGTATAAACACAAAAAGCATACCAAAAGACCACGAAACAAAGTCAAAGAGTAATAAAAAAAAACCCCACCCAGAACAGAACATGATTCCAAAAATCATACACAATCCACCAATGCCTGGGCAAATAGGCAAGCCTTCTTAGGGAGGGCTTTCCAAAGTCAGGATACCTCCCAAGAAAAGGCCCCCTTCCTAGAATCACGGCACATATAGACGCTTCAAGGCTAGAATTCTGTTTTTATAGGAATGGGACTAACTTGGCTGCAGATACAGGTATCAAAGTGTCCTGAACCACACACAGCTTTTTAAATATGAGAACAATCAGTTTTCTGTAGAAAGCGTAGAAGAAATCATTTGGAAAGAATTTGCTCTGCTAACAGCAAGTTCCACTTTAGGATCACAGTTTTACATGTTTCCTAAAATTTTTATGTCTTTAAAATGCCTTTCTACCTCAGTTAAAGGTCCTCAAGGCAGCTTAAAACAACATCAATAAAAACAGCATTTTTAAGTAACTAAAATAGTTTTGCAACACACACCACCTGGGCATATCTGATTGCACTGTCCATTTGATTGCCCAATGTTTTAGAAACAGTGAACATACACATAAAATCTGCAGCATAAGGGCCAAAATTGACTTAGCACTTACCCTATACAGTATAGAAATTAATAATAATTTTAATTCAAAATATGTCTGGGGGTAGTGGCTAAAATATGAAATTTAGCAATTTCCCCATATCACCACTTGGGGCACTAGCTGTCAAACACCCAGCATCCGAATAAATTATGAACCCATGTTTATAAAGTGTTATAAAGTAGTTTGACAGATATTTTATTTTGAAATTTATTCCTAGTAATTCAAAGGCCTCAGGACAGGTGTATCATGTGATATTGCTGTTTCCTAAAGGCATCATCAATATCTTTGAGTTTACTATAGTCTTCTGATGAGTACCACACACACACACACACACACACACACACACACACACAATCACAGAGACACAGAGCGCAGTTTGATTAAATGACCTGGCCAAATATTTGCATACAATGAATTGTGATTCCTCCCAGACATAGGGCTAACCACAAGGCTGCTCCACTAGACCAATGACAAGGAAGCTCTGTTCCTTCTAATTGATATAACTAAGCCCGCCAACCTAATATTTATTAATTAGGTCCATTGTTCCATTATGTGTTGTTAAAATCAATTCCATGTTCATGTTTCTACCTTAACTAGTAACTACTCACTTCTATTCTCTCACCTCACATTGGGCAGAACATGACCAAACCCTGTCTCAGATTTTGGCGGCCTAGATCAAAGTTCTCTCATCAAAAAACAAAGGATTCACTCCTTTTAGAACTATCTTCCAGGAAAACAAAAAACAAAGAAAGTCTTGTGAAACCTTAAAGACTAACCAAATATTTCTGGCATTAAACTTTAAAGGTAAAGGGACCTCTGACCATTAGGTCCAGTTGCGAACGACTCTGGGGTTGCGGCGCTCATCTCGCTTTACTGGCTGAGGAAGCCAGCATACAGCTTCCAGATCGTGCGGCCAGCATGACTAAGCCGCTTCTCACAAACCAGAGCAGCACACGGAAACGTCGTTTACCTTCCTACCTATTTATCTACTTGCACTTTGACATGCTTTCGAACCGCTAGGTTAGCAGGAGCAGGGACCGAACAACGGGAGCTCACCCCGTCGTGGGGATTCAAACCGCCGGTCTTCTGATTGGCAAGCCCTAGGCTCAGTGGTTTAGATCACAGCGCCACCCCTGTCCCTTCATTAAACTTTAGTTAAGTTTAATACATGTACGGTGCCACAAACGACTTATCACAGTTACACCTCTGGAAATAATTACAATGGAAATCATCTTCTAGAAGGCAGATGGCATCTTGGTCAGAAACCTCTGCTTACCTGCTTAAGAAAGCTGGCGGAAGCCATGGGCACAGCCAGGATTTATTTTAGGGGAACAGGCTTTATGTGGGAGCAGGGGCAGGGCAGAACCAAGATCTTTGATGCAATTGGTCAGTTAGTTAAGTATCTTTATTTATTTACTTGATGGGGGCAGCTCAATGGAGGGGGCCAACAAGATGGAGATTGTCAGTCACCAACCTGACATGTAGAGATCTCCACATGATTGCAATTTGACCAGTGCCAGTTGCAAAACGTTGAGGGATCCCTGGCGCTTGAGGGGTTTTGAACACTGCAAGAGCTTTGCTTTCAGTCCCTCTTCTCATTTCCTTAGGTTCCCAAATACTGAGTCACTATTTTGTGCTCTTAGCATGTTTCTTGAAAAGTCTGAGTAGAGAACAAATAAAATACCTCTGTCCAACTTCCTAATTAATTAGAATAATACACTTTCCACCACTTCCTCACTGGCAAAAAGAGGTTTCCGGCAGAATATTTAGGCAGGGCGTTGGTCTCATTTTAAGGAACTGTATTTCAGTGATGAAGAAATGCTGTTTACTTGTCTCTACAGCAACCTGGCCAAAGTCTCCTCCCAAGGCGAGAGAGAGAGAGTGCTGTCCTTTCTGCCAAAGGGAGCTTGCTGACTAGACCTGTGACACAGAAACTGTGAGCGTCTGTGTGGGTGTGCCCACATTATCACAGGCAAGCTTAAAACCTAAGCTGCAAGCAGGGAGGGGGGATCCTACTGAAGGAAGGAGGGTGAGCAAATGGAAGGTTCAAGGGCAGGCACCCCAAGCAAAGGAATTTTAAACTTGCTCTAGAATACAGCTGAGTCTCTGAGCTCCTCAGCAACTTTTAAAAGTGAATAGAGCCAAGCTCAGTACTTTTCAGTGAGAGAGCACTTTGCAAAGCTTATACTCTTGTGGCATTTTAAAGGCTAGAACACGTTTGTTTCTTCAGCTTCTTTGGACTACATTCCACTTTAGCAGAAGTTTTATTCTGAGGTGTGGGTGGGTGGAGAATATGTACGCATGCATGCATGTACAATATGTGCAATAGGAACCTGATTAATGCTGCACACTCTGCTGGGTCTAAAGGAGAACACAGTTACAAATGCCATGGTGTTGTGTTTCATTATGCATTACATTTGCTGGAAGAGACATTCTGCTAGGAGAATACAGAGGACATCGCTGGGTGGAAAGCACTGAAGACTGCCTACATGGAGAAGTGGCTGCAGAATCTTGGCACCTGCCAAGAGGTGAAAATCAGAGAAGGAACCAGCAAGTTAATCTGCAAACCACCCACCTGGCATTAGTCCAGCAGCTGAAAAGACAGGTGTGGTTTAAAAGGGAAACAGGTCCCACTAATTTCTTCATTCCATATCCAACTAATTTGGTGATGTGTTGGTGTGAGTACAATTTGGAGTTTCACAGAAAGAAAGTGGAGCTGGGGGCAGAGATGGAAGAGTTGCCAACTTATCTTCTAGCCACCTTCAGCTGTGCCATAAACAACAGCTTGATTGGACACAAAATAGGCAGGATCAACTTTTACTAGAATTCTGAACTTTTTATGAGGGAGAATAGAAAAAAAGATAATTTATCATCTGTTTACACAAAGATGTTTTGCTAATTAATATGGGTGGTATTCAACTCAATTTTACTCAGAGTCAGAATGAGGCCACTGAGAAACAAATGGGAGGAATCAGGATGCTCGGTGGAATCTGCAAGTTAGATGGCAGGCTGGCAAGACCCTGAACAGCAGCACTCCTGTAAGGACATGAGAGTACACTGCAACATTTTGTTGCAGATCCCATGTATCTGCACTCAAGTAAAGACAGAACAATCCCAAAAATCCTAAATTTGTTTCCAAAGGAAAGGTATATTTTAATCTCACTTGTGGATTAGCACTTGTCTAGCCATGACCAAACCCATTTGACCTCTTGGTACTTGACCTCACATTTTAATCCTTACAAAATATATCCCCAAGGTTCAAAACCTTTAACATTTTTATATGTATATATCCAAAGTAAAGTGCTGAACACAGATATTTAAATCTGTGATAGTGCTCCACCAAAATGAATCTCCAATTTTGCTAGTACAAATACAATGCTGCTCTCTGCTTCACAAGGGATCTTTGTGCTTCAATTAGGGATGAAGACAGAACCCAGTAACAACTAGATATTATATTTTCAAAAATGGGA
Organism: Podarcis gaigeae; assembly: GCF_964106915.1. Taxonomy (NCBI): domain Eukaryota; kingdom Metazoa; phylum Chordata; class Lepidosauria; order Squamata; family Lacertidae; genus Podarcis; species Podarcis gaigeae. The sequence goes on along the minus strand of NC_139683.1, from coordinate 86,338,619 downwards.
GAACCACCATTATTTTGCCTTTGTCCCAGTCACCCTGGGTGAATCCTGCAGTCTGTCTTGTACCTAATGAGGCTAATCCAATTATATCTGCATAACTCATCCTGCATTCCACTTTAATACTGTTACAAACCACAGGCTTCAGGGGCAACAAGATCATGACCAGCTTTTTCCTTCTCCTCCCCACCCCCCAATTCTGCTTAAGATCCAGCCTGAGGAAGAGGTCTTGAGATCTAGAAGGCCTGCTCATGGTTTGCAACATTTTCATTGGTCCTACCTAATGAAGGTGTAAGCATAGTGTATTTTATTTTTCAGCAAGCTACCGGTACTTTGTTTGACAATGTTTATGCTATGCGATTCAACTCTCTGAAGTGATAATAGCTACATTTACATTTTGCCTTAAGTACTTTTAAAAAAACACTTAATACTTATTCCATCCTCATTTAAGTAAAGAGAAAGTAAACAAGCACAAAACCCAAAACAGTTCAAGGAATTATTCTTGAAATGTGTTCACCATCTCCTTTCAGGTTATTTCTTGTGTATCCTTGAGATCAGAGGACTGCTAATTCCTTTTTCAAGACACACTCACAACCCTTTTTTTTTAATAACAACTCCCATTTGCTACAGGGGAAAAATGCTGTGCTGTTTACAATGCTTGGCTTACTTTTGTGACCTTATATGCTGATCCTAAATAGCCATTTTGGAGATCTGGTTTTAAACCAACGTATTTGCAAATCCGGGTGTTTTGCTTCCTATGAGTTTGTGGAAACTGAGGAATTAACCTCTGCCTAGAGCAGTTTACCTTCTCAACCACAACTCTTTCTGAAGGAGGTACTGGCAGGCGGAGGGAGGTGGGGAGAGCTTAAGTTGGCCCTGAACCTCTACATCCAAAGGCACTGCTGACTGGAGTGCTCAGTTTTTTAAAAGCACCCGACTTAAGAGAAGGAGATCAGCGTGAGGCAGCCTTCTGACAAGTGTATCTGGCAGGAGTGGAGCAACTCAGCCTCCCTTGCCTAAGGACTACATATCCGAGTAAGGCACAGAGTCTCTTGTGGTTTGAAGCACAGGAAATAAGCTACCCACCCTTGAGCTGACAACTAACGGAACAAGCTGCAGTGATGAAGCAAATACTCAGGAAGAGGCAAAGCCTTTTCAAACAGTTGCACAGAAGCAATGGTCTCTGTCATGCATTTACAGGAGATAAAGAAAACGAAGACAATCCAAAGACTAAAATTGGTCCTCTCACAAATAAACTAGATCCTCAGCTAGCTCTTTGCCAGGAAGTCAAAAGGTGCAAGGCGGAAATTACCTACAGGTTACTTAATGCAGGGATAAGTTGCTGCTGGATTCCAACACCAATCAGACCCAGTCAACAGGGCAAATGGTCAGGGAGTAGGGGAGCTGTTGTCCAACATCTCGAGGACACCACATTGGCTACCTCTAAATTAACACATGGAAGGAAAAACAAGCTCCAGTGACCTGGCAGCTGTATCATTATTATTGCAAAGGTAACTCTTAAGCTACGCCGTTGACTTTCAAGTTGAACTGAAGTGCTTCTTAGATGGAACCTGCCAAGTTCTCCACTTGGAGAAGTGCTGCTTCTCTCTGTGCTGGCAGAGAGGGCAAGAACATAAAGCCACAGAGTGTAGTTGTTTTCTTATCAAACTTCTAGCTTTCTTCTTTAAAGAAAGAAGCAAGAGTGGAAGAAACACCCATGGAATGGCGGGGGGACGGGACAGAAAATGAATACTATGTAAAATTCTTTTACCAAACCTAAGATTGCAATAAAAACATTAAATATATTATATACTAGATGCAGCCACTCTTGCTCCCCTTGGGAGCTCCTCATAGTCTTTACCGATCCTGCTTCTCCTTTGCCTCTCCCTCATGTTGGCGGTACAAGGGAGGAGGGCAGGGAGGATCATAAAAGGCTTAGAGTTTCTCATGCCCTCACCAGTACACCATTACAATGATCTGGCAGAATGAGGAGCATGGGAAAGAGGAAAGCAGTCAGAAGCTGTAGCAAGCCAGCCTGGGAACTGGTGGCTGCATGAAAAAATTACAAGGCCAACTGGCCCCCACTTGTGACTAGCTTCCTTGTTCCCAAGCTCCCCCTTCTGCCAGGTACTGGCAGCAGAAGCAGCAGGTCCCCAAGGTGAGTGGAGAGGAGGAAGATGACCAGTAGCAATGCATGGCAGCCTCGGGATCTTAATTGCAGGGGTTCCAGACCTGGAAGGCTGAAGATCCAGTGAAACTGGGGGCTGTTGCAGCCTGTCCACAGCTCACCTAGGCTGTCTATCATGCTATAGTATGCAGCAGCACCTGTGTATGGTCCAGCAAATGCAGCATGATGACATTCTTATATTTTTATTATATAAGTGGAGCTCAGGGCAATGTACTACATAGTCAAGATAAAACATCTACACATCAGAATAGCATTCTGCTCCCACTTCTCAGGACCCCTGCCGGGTGCAAAGCACATCACATAAATATAAGGATGAAATCTTTAATTCAAAGTAAACTTTCGCAAGTCTCTCCCATGTGGCTTGAGAAAGTTATATTTGGAAAGCTGTCCTTCAACACCTAGGAGTAGTCTCTCTCTCACAGGAGACCCAATGAGGAGCATTCACTCTGCAGAAAGGAAGAGAAAGCTGAAGGCCATGAATCTCCACATGCCAGACTTTTTACTGCAAACTAGTATTGCTGGACACACACTCACGATCCCTTTTACTTTGCAAGATCCACAAACAAGACATTCAGAAACTGTACAGAGAGTTCCACTTTAAAACTCCCTGGGGGAGGAGAAGGTATTTGAACAGTGACTCCTGAATGCCGCCAAGGCAAAGGCAATGGGTGTGCACCTATACAGCAATTCAATCTCTCTCTCTCTTACACACACACACAGTCACAAATACCTGCTGTATTATGTACATCTAGGTCCAGGGTCCTGAGACAGGGAAGGTGCATGATAAAAATTAGCATATGGCATAATGAACCTGAAATAGATACACTATTAAGAATGCTTGGTCTGCTACAAGACAAAACAGATCCTTATTGGTTGATTTTAACACCTCAAAAGCGCTGTTGGGCAGGTTTTAAGGAAATATCTAGATAAAAACCTAAGAGAAACAGGAAAGAGATTTTGTAAGGTTTGTCTCAAATAGCATATGGAGTTGGTTTTGGCAAACGGTACCTACGGTAATTTGACACCATAAAATAAACATTAAGGAAAGGTTTGCATATTATTATGTTTAAATGATATTTGGTTAAACAGAATTTACACAACAATGAAAAACATCTGTTAGATATTATGGAATATTGGAGTGAAGCTGTTTCATATTTACTGGGAATCTCCTAAGAAAGTGTTATATCAGAAATCAGTTTTGATCTTCAGAAAACAAATGGATTTACATATCCAGGATGTATAATCTTAATACATCATTCAAAACCTCAGTCGTTTCACATGTTAATTATGTGGGTGCATGCATGTTTTCAAGCATTTATTTCACTTGGTTTGGAAGAATCTGGGGCAAGCGACAAGCAAGAGGAGTCAATGACTGTGCTGTACAAAGGCTATGTTGTACAGATATTGCTTGGAAGGCTAGGTGTTTGGTCCTAAGAGTGCTGCTTGTTTAGTAATCCAGACAAAAGAAGTAGCAAGTGCTATCCTATTACTACACTTGAATATTGGTTTTATGAGTTTTTCAGCAGATACCTGAAATACTTCTTTTAAATTAAAAGGAAAGCTTTTATAATAGCCAAGAAAACTTTCTCAATAGCCAAAAATATTTGAACTAAAATAATTTGATGAGAGGAAAAACTCATACTTGATGTAATGAAAATACTTTTAGGGATGTGACAACACAACCACATATACTTTCCTTATAGTGTTTAAAAAAATTTAAAAAGTGAAGGTGCTGAAAACTTAATATGCAATTTTTTGCACACTAAAGGACTATGTTCTTAAATAATACATGCACGCAAGCATACTAGGGAAAGTCACCCAAAAAAAGTTTAGGCAGGTTTCCCTAGAAAATGTCATTCCATGTGTGCAGTGCTTTAGTCATTTCAATTAGTAATATACTAAATGCATAATATATACAAGTTGAAACAAGCAAAGTCATCATCATAATATCTATGTGTATTACTAACTGAACAATGGGTTGCATCCAGTTAAATCACTATGTGCATGGGGCTTCTGCGGGCACAATGAAACTTGGTTTGCTGTGCAGCCCCCACTTCCCTAAATCAGATCAGGGCGGGGAAGGAAGGCATGTTCCATTGCACCACAGAAGTCGTTCCATGTGCACAGTGGTTTGGTTTAAAACAACCCAGTTTATTATTTTTATTTTTAAACTGAAACTCCATGAAAAAATACAGTAGTACCTCTGGTTACGTAAACTTCAGGATGCGAAAGCAGCAAACCCGGAAGTATCTGATCGGGTTTCGCCGTGCGCACATGCGCAGAAGCGGTCCTCAGGTTGCGGAAACCTCAGGATCCGACTGGACCTCCGGAATGGATACCGTCTGCAACCGGAGGTATCACTATACAGTAATAGGATGCTGATTTCTTGTGGGTAATGTGTAGATCATTGTAGGAGCTGGTAAACCATTGTGGATAAAAATCAGATCTTGCCTTTGCCATGAACTCACTAAGTAGCTTTTGGCAAATTATTCTCTCCCAGCCTCTCCATATGGCATATGGGAGATAATATGAACTTAGGGCACGCCGTTATTGTAAAAATTGCAGCTAGATGATAATCCATGAGAAGCACCTTGAAAACTTAGAAGGGCTGAATGAAAGTGTAAGTGTTATTAAGAAACTGCTCCCATTTAGTTGTTGTTGTTACACTCTGGATTAACCATGTAACATTTCTGACAACATCTCAGTCATCTGTGAGCGGGGGCTGCAATATTTGTAATATATACTTATTAAACTGAACATTACTAAATTAAAAACATAAAAATATATATGTGGCTGGTTTATTTAAGAAATGTTTAAGTGTGGAATACTCTCCTCAAGGAGGCTTGCCTGTCACCTTTAGGTACCAGACAAAAACACTCCTCTTCTCCGAGGCCTAATTAAACAATCCGTGGCCTTTTAAATTGGCGGGAGGGGCAGTGCATACCAGAAGGGACCTAGTTAAATGTTTCCAATAAAACTGGCAGAAGCATTATAGATAGAGAAGTCTCCCAAGCCATCAATGAAGCATTTCCCAATGAAATTACAGCGGTACCTCTGGTTGTGAACAGGATCCGTTCCACAGCCCCATTCGCAATGTGAAAGGAACGCAACCCGCGTCTGCGCACCCGTGGGTCACGATTCTCCACTTCTGCACATGCACGTGACGTCATTTTGCGCGTCTGCGCATGCGAGAGTGGCAAAACCCGGAAGTAACCCTTTCTGGTACTTCCGGGTCGCCACGTGACACAACCTGAAAAAACGTATCACGAAGCAAACGTAACAAAACTGTATTGATATCTCATTCTACCAGTTTTTCTATTAAGTCTAAAACATTTAAATAATGATCAGAGATGCTTTTGGAGCAATTTTGCTACTTGGCTATAATTTAAACTGACAGAGATGGCAAACTTTATAGTCTACTACAGATGTCAGATGTGTGAGGTTCAAATCAGAAGCCCCTTTGATGCCAAGCAGACTATTCCTTGTGCCACCACCAGACCATACCTCTCCTGATACTTGGAATCAAATGAATCAAGAAAGCCTCTCTCATATCACGGTCTTATATGTAACATTTTCAGAAGTGTCAAAGCTGTTGGAACAACCACCTTTAAAAAGGTATTTTGGGTAAACTGGAAATATACGCAATGCTTATTTGTTTATCAGATCTGAACTTCAAAATGCATTGGCTGCCAAAGGGCCCTCCAGAACAATGGAGGATGGTGTTCGGGGATCTGCTAGGAAAGGAGTGGAATCCATCACATTTGGGATAATGTTGTCTGATTTCCAGTGACTGCCCTCCCACACCCCAGAAGCTTCCCTTGCTCAATCCCAATTGTTCAGGAGGGGCTCCCAGTGCCCTGGAAAGACTTTTCAGGGGAAAGAAAGTTTTCCTCTCATGAACTTCCTTCCATCCACTTTACTGGAAATCAAGTCACCTAGTAACGGCTTAAATTTGCCTTCTGATTGCAGGCTTGTCTTGAAGTCATTAACCATACTTCTTGCTATGCCTATAACAGGATGCTTTGGTTAAGAGCAACTTCCTTGTTTGATTTTGCTGTTCGTGTGAAGGGGAGAGTAAAACCTGACCTGGCTTAAGTGAGGATTGGATTATATGAATGTGACCATTCTGCTTATCTTGATTAACTAGTACCACTTGATGTTTTTAAAAAAATTAAAATGACTTAAATTATATCCAAACAATTACTACAAAATATCCAGGGTTAAGGATTGGAGCACAAAGCTGTTACCTGACCATATCTTAGTTTTTGCCTATTAGGAAAAGGAGAGGAAATGGGAAAAACACATCAGAATTATGGGTTGTATTCAATTTGGTTCTACTCACAGTAGACCCACTGAAATGAATAAACCTAAGTAGCCCATGTCTATTAATGTAAATGGGTCTACTCTGAGCAGGACTAGCATTCAATACCACCCCAAAAATAGAAGCCACAGGTGCTGCAGTGCAAAATCAAGCTGTTAATATTAACAGGCCTTACAAACTATCTTCTCTATATAGGTAATAGGTAAAGGATCTAATGATGGTTAAATCCAGTCATAGGCCACTATAGGGTTGTAGCGCTCATCTTGCTTTCAGGCCAAGAGAGCTGGTGTTTGTTCACAGAAAGCTTTCTGGATCATGTGGCCAGCATGACTAAACCGCTTCTAGTGCAACAGAACACTGTGACGAGTGCCAAAGTGCATGGAAACACTATTTACCTTCCCACCACAGTGGTACCTCTTTATCTACTTGCACTGGTGTGCTTTCAAACTGCTAGGTTGGCAGGAGCTGGGACACAGCAACGGGAGTTCACCCCGTCACGGGTATTCAAACCGCCGACCTTCCGATCAGCAAGCCCAAGAGGCTCAGTGGTTTTAGACCACAGCGCCACCTTGACCCAATAACAGAAAAATGTGACTAAAGATGCAATGTCTATTTAGAAAATGGCAGCAGAAGGATTTCAGACACAAGCACATACCACAAGCAACAATCCTACTTTCCAGCTTCCCCCAGCTCCCCGTAAGAAAGAAAAAAGCCAACGTGCTTGAAGCCTACCACATCACAGCATTAAGGGCATATAATAACCTGAAGACTGAATTAAACAATACTGAACTATCCAGTAGTTATCATACATGCTAACTTGGTTCAGTTGGAACCCCAAAGATTTCATACTATGGAAACAAGCCTTTTGCTCATCAATTCCCCTGCCCCTGCCTTCTCACATGGTCCTCTTCAATTACAGTGGTACCTTGGGTTATAGACGCTTCAGGTTACAGACTCTGCTAACCCAGAAATAGTATCTCAGGTTAAGAACTTTGCTTCAGGATGAGAAAAGAAATTGTGCTCCGGTGGCACGGCAGCAGCAGGAGGCCCATTAGCTAAAGTGGTTCTTCAGGTTAAGAACAGTTTCAGGTTAAGAACGGACCTCCAGAACGAATTAAGTTCTTAACCCGAGGCACCACTGTACTGTAGTTGCTGCCCTTTCAGTACAAACTGCAAACTATTTTGTCAAAACTGGCAATTAATTGCATGTGCTCTCCAGATCAGGACTGCAAACCACAATTTGAAGATGGTTCACAATCCTGGTCTGGAGGGCAAGCATAAACCACTGTACCCGCCTCAAATCCATGTGTTTTAATCAGAATATAAAACAAATTCAGCATGGCTGTGATTGGGCAGCTGCTTCTCCCTCTCCCACACCCAAATACAGGTGTTGTATGTGAGGGGGAAAGGTTCCACGCCTCCAAACCTTTCTAGGCCAACTCATTGCTGAAAGGAACCATGAGGCTGCTTTTCTACATTTCCACTTCACTGCTCCCTGCCAATTGCAGCCACTGCAGTTGCTGCCAAGTTTGTTCTCCAGCCTGCCCACCAGTCCTGCTTGATCCAGCCGGACTCCGCAACTGTAGGAGCTACTGCCCAGGCTCTGAGCTCCTAGCTGGATGACAGCTTTCCCCACTCTCCATCTCCTCTGCCTTCAAACAAAGGAGACCTAAACGTGCCAGTATACTCACAATGGAGCAGCACCTCACCACAGACAACAAGCAAGAGATAATCATCCAAAGCAGAGGCTCTCAAACTTTTCCCTGAGCCACACTTTGAGAATCAAAATTTGCTTGCATCACACTGATATATATATATATATATATATATATATATATATATATATATGCAGGTTTTGGTGTCCTCGGGTGTCTTCCCGTGTAAAAGTTGGGGTGTCTAGGCGACGTTTCGACGAGGTCTCACTCGTCATCTTCAGGCTGGTGCTTTCGGCTTCTTGTTACTGGGACAGAGCGGGATCTCAATGTTTGAGTTCCTATAAATACTGTAGAGGGGGTGTGGTGTCTAGCCTCCAATGTTCTGGGCAGAGAGGAAGTTCCCAGGCTAGTGTGCCTTTTCTTCTTTTGTTCCTTAATTACTTGAGAGATACCTTGAGTGATTTCTTGAGTGATATCCTGAGTACCACTTAGGTGGGTCATTAGGTGTGGATTAGTTGCTAAAGTCTTTGTGTCTTGACCTCTTGAACTTTGTGAAGAGTTTTCCTGAGAAGATGGCTGTATTGCACTTAGTTGTGCTTTGGCTTGGCTTCGTGTATAGGGGCGAGCTGTGGTTTTGTGGCTTGTGTCAGCCAGATCTGTGTAGGGATTGCAGGGGGGTGCAGCATCCGGAGGTGCCACCATGGACTGGCTACTGGATGGTGTCAGTAATTCATCTGTGGAGAGGGTCTGGGTTTGGGTCTGGTGTGGTTGATTGGTGTTGGCGTTCTGTGTGCCTCTGGATCTGGTGTCAGTTTTTGTGGGGAGGGCTAATTTCCAGATGTCTGGCAAGCGGGATGTGTCGTCACGCTTGTTCATGTTGTGAGGGTGTTTCTCTATCTCGATGGCTTCCATGATTATTCTCTTGTGGTGATGTTCCGTGTTAAAGAGCAATTTGGAATCTGCAAAATTAATTTCGTGTCCTGTTTCTTTCATGTGTTGGAAAAGAGAGGAAGTTTTTTCTTCTTTTTTGACGGCATTCTTGTGTTCTGCGATACGTGCATTTATTCGTCTGTTTGTTTGTCCAATGTACGTGGCTGGGCAGACTTTGCAGGGTATTTCCATTAATGAAGCCTTGACAGCTATTCAAAACAAATACAATCCCCCCGAATACATCTTGGACCTGACCAACCACTGCCTAACCAACACGTACTTCATCCACAATGGACAAAGATACAAACAGATAGAAGGAGCACCTATGGGATCACCCCTCTCACCGGTCATCGCAAACCTGTACATGGAACACTTTGAAACCAATGCTTTAGACAAGTCAGAACACAAACCCAAACTTTGGCTCAGATATGTTGACGACACCTTTGTAATTTGGCCACACGGGAAGGAAAAACTGGATAGCTTCCTCACACATCTCAACAACTTACACCCCAAAATACAATTCACTATGGAAATAGAAGCCAACAACCAACTTCCCTTCCTTGACGTCCTAATCTACAAAAAAACCTGATGGCTCCCTAGGACACACTATCTACCGGAAAAAAAACACACACCAACCGCTACTTACATGCACAATCACACCACCACCCTGCACAAATAAACTCCGTAGCCAAGACTCTCATCTCCAGAACCAAACGCCTGGCTGACAAAGACCACTTGACAACTGAGTTACAGAATCTCTCAAATGTGTTAATTGCCAATGGATACCAGCAAAACAGGATTACGAAGCTAATCCAAAAGGAAACACCCCCCAAAAACCAAGACACAGAAGAAAACAATGGCATGGCCCTCCTTCCTTATATCAAGGGCACTACAGATAAAATTAGCAAAATCCTCCATAAACACAATATCAAAACAGCCTTTTGCACCAACCAAAAAATAGCCAATATCCTCAGAAACCCCAAGGATAAAATCCAGTTGGAAAACCAAGGGATCTATGAAATACCCTGCAAAGTCTGCCCAGCCACGTACATTGGACAAACAAACAGACGAATAAATGCACGTATCGCAGAACACAAGAATGCCGTCAAAAAAGAAGAAAAAACTTCCTCTCTTTTCCAACACATGAAAGAAACAGGACACGAAATTAATTTTGCAGATTCCAAATTGCTCTTTAACACGGAACATCACCACAAGAGAATAATCATGGAAGCCATCGAGATAGAGAAACACCCTCACAACATGAACAAGCGTGACGACACATCCCGCTTGCCAGACATCTGGAAATTAGCCCTCCCCACAAAAACTGACACCAGATCCAGAGGCACACAGAACGCCAACACCAATCAACCACACCAGACCCAAACCCAGACCCTCTCCACAGATGAATTACTGACACCATCCAGTAGCCAGTCCATGGTGGCACCTCCGGATGCTGCACCCCCCTGCAATCCCTACACAGATCTGGCTGACACAAGCCACAAAACCACAGCTCGCCCCTATACACGAAGCCAAGCCAAAGCACAACTAAGTGCAATACAGCCATCTTCTCAGGAAAACTCTTCACAAAGTTCAAGAGGTCAAGACACAAAGACTTTAGCAACTAATCCACACCTAATGACCCACCTAAGTGGTACTCAGGATATCACTCAAGAAATCACTCAAGGTATCTCTCAAGTAATTAAGGAACAAAAGAAGAAAAGGCACACTAGCCTGGGAACTTCCTCTCTGCCCAGAACATTGGAGGCTAGACACCACACCCCCTCTACAGTATTTATAGGAACTCAAACATTGAGATCCCGCTCTGTCCCAGTAACAAGAAGCCGAAAGCACCAGCCTGAAGATGACGAGTGAGACCTCGTCGAAACGTCGCCTAGACACCCCAACTTTTACACGGGAAGACACCCGAGGACACCAAAACCTGCATTCCTGTACCCGTGAAAATCTACGAAAGCATATATATATATATATATATATATATATATATATATATATGGAATGAACAAATTCCTATGCCCCAAAAATAACCCACAGATGCATTTTAAATAAAAGGGCACATTCTACTCATGTAAAAACATGCTGATTCCAGGACCGTCCGCGGGCCGGATTAAGGCAGCGATTGGGCCAGATCCGGCCCCTGGGCCTTACTTTGCCTGCCTATGATCTACTGTGTCACGGGAAAGGCTCATCCCTCATCAATGCTTCTCTTGCTAGTGATCCCTGGACAGCTCTCATCTCCAGATCCACCACAGTTCGTCACATCTGAAGAGACAGCTGCTGCAGGGCTAAGGAAGAGACATGTTTCCAAACACTGCAACTCAATAATTAGGAGCAGGCAATTACTGGATCAAATGTGTGGAGGAAGGAACCTCATTTGCAATCGTACCCAGGATCAACCAGCAAAAAGCCAGGTTTGCTGCTCACATGCCCGTCTCACTCATAAGGTTTTGGCACATGGATAAAAAGCAGCTGTACCCTCCCTATCCCAGCCTTATCATCCCAAGCAGGACGCGGGTGGCACTGTGGTCTAAACCACTGAGCCTCTTGGGCTTGCCGATTGGAAGGTCAGCAGTTTGAATCCATGCAACGGGGTGAGCTCCCGTTGCTTTGTCTCAACTCCTGCCAATCTAGAAGTTCGAAATCACACCAGTGCAAGTAGGTAAATAGGTACTGGTGCAGCGGGAAAGTAAGAGGCATTTATGTGCGCTCTGGCTTCCGTCACTGTGTCCCGTTGCGCCAAAAGCTGTTTAGTCATGCTGGCCACATGACCCAGAAAGCTATCTGCAAACAAACGCTGGCTCCTTCAGCCTGAAAGTGGTATGAGCGCCACACCCCATAGTTGCCTTTCACTGGACTTAACCTTTACCTTACCTTTATCATCCCAAGCACTCCATCACTCCACAACTTATTCTCCCTAGTTCAGCTCAGATATCAGAAGTGTAAAGCACCACCACCCAACTTTATATGTGATTGAGACAGATGTGTGAATAAACAAATTTAGCTGCTTTGTCTCATCTAGTTGGACACTCTAAAAACCCTATTAAAATAAAAGCAGAATATCCTTCCAGTGTGGCTATATTAACTAACTGTGTAGCTACTTAGAAAAGGTAAAAGCCTTTAAATATCTAGGCTTAATATTTACTTATAATCTCTCCTGGACCACCCATCTACGATCTGCCTCTCTTGCTGCAACCACGACCTCTAATGCCATTGTCCGATTTTATCACCAGAAAGGCGGCAAACACCTTCCAGCAGCAATTCAAATATTTAATGCCAAAGTTGTCCCTAAACTATTATATGGCTGCGAAGTATGGACTACAGCAATATCAGGTAACTTGGATCGCCCACTTCACATGTTTCTGAGATCTCTTTCCGGCGTCCCGAGATGTGTCTCAGGTGCAGCCCTACGACTTGAGTTCGCCCAGCCCTCAATCAAAAAACGAGCATGGAGTCGAGCCATTTCCTATAGCTCCCACCTATTAGCATCAGATGCTCGAATTAGAGGTGGTTTCTCCAATTTGATTTTAAGAGATATTCATGATTCTCCCTGGAAAACTACAATTAATCTCAAATTCCGCTCCCTTCTCAACTTGAACCGCAAAACTGTTTTTAACTTAGAGTGTATTAGCCCGGCGGCCCTACCTCCAATCAAAAAGAAGCTACAGCAACTTGACTTCTCTAACACAGCCTCCCATGCAAGAGGGCCGTGTTCAGGCTTAGCCCTAGCTATTCCACCCCCTGAAGGGATCCCTCTATACTGCTTCACAATTCCTTCGGAGGCTAAGCGAAGGGCCTTTACCTGTGCCCGTCTCAACTGTTTTCCTACAGCAGTTTTGTCGGGTCGTTACTCCAGAGTTCCCATCGCAAATAGAACATGCACCTGCAATGACACGGCTCTGGAGACTATGGAACATGTAATGCTCTTCTGTCCCAACTGGACAGATGAAAGATCTCGGTTTCTAACTCCTCTCGTGAACAAGCTTCATCTCCCAATCCAGCCTTGGATAGTGTCCCTTCTTCTGCAGGATTCTGACTGTTGGATTACCGAGATGACAGCTAACTTCCTGCTTAGTGTGATGAAGAGGAAAGTGGCACCAACTTCTTCTTTAATACCACAGCTGTAGTCGATACGCCGCACAATCAAACCTGTTTTTGTATTCTCTGTCACTCGATGTTTTAAATCCCCTGTTACTTTTGTTATCCCCATTTTTTCAAAGTATTCGCCCAGGACGACATCCACTTTTACCTCCCCACCCCCATTTTATGTTGTTATTTCTATGTATATTATGCTATGGCCACACGGCTAATGCAATAAATCGATTATTATTATAACTAACTGTGTAAAAGGAAGAATTAAGAAATCCCAGTTGCTCATTAGCCCCAGAATGTTTGATCACAGCAACTGCTGCCCCAATCATGTGCCTGACGTGCAAGCACAGTTTTAATGCAGAGATAACACTCTCCAAGAACTGCTTAGTGAGTCTCTCAAATACTCTAAGGCAATGTAAACTGGGTTAGGGCTGGTCACTTGGAGATAGACATCTTTGTAAGACAATTATGAGGACTACATATACCTCCTAGCAGGCCTGTGCAGAGCTTGTCTGAGGCCCGGGACAGGAGTTTTGCTCTTGGCATGACAGGATAAGTGCAGCATGCCCTTGGTGGGGGATCCTGAGCAGCTTAGCCCTCCAAGGCCTGGGGCAAATGTACCTGGCTGTCCACGACCACCCCTTCTAGCCTCTGAAGCAAAGACTCCTTTCAAAACCATCAGGTATAAACAGGCTTTCCCTCCTCTCATTCTTAGGAGTGGCTCCAACAGAATTAAAGCACTTAGCAAAGAGCAATAATATAAAACCTATCAACAGGGCCCCAGTGCATTCTAAACAAAGTTTCATTTAAGCCTTTCCCCTTAACAGCATGGCAACATCTCAGAAAGATAAGATAATACAGTGGAACCTCGGTTCTCAAACCACTCTGTTCCCGAATGTTTCGGCTTCTAGACATCGACAATCCGGAAGTAAGTGTTCCAGTTTTCGAAAGTTCCTTGGAACCTGAACGTCCAACAGGGCTTCTGATCTGCAAAAAGCCTAGCTGTCAGCCAACTGGAAGCCACACCAGAATTCGAACGTTTCAGAAGTCAAACATCATTCCGGAACAGATTGCATTCAACTTCCGAGGTTCTACTGTAATTTATTTCACCAAACGCTACTAGTGATTTAGGCCCAATGTATAGACAGTCAAAAGCTTTGTTTTTGTTGACAATATTGTCCGTATTTTGAAAATATTACTGTGACTATTATTAATACTCAGTTTGCAGCAACTAGGGTAACTCACAGAAGAAATATTTTACATCTGACAAGGATGAGAAGCTCTTTTCTGCTTGCAGAGCTTTACATTTTTACTGAAGTGGCCAGTAATGAAATATGCACTTTTAATATAGAAGTCTTATCTATTTCAGTCCTCAACTGTGTGTGTGGTAGAAGTTCAACACAGAGAGGCAGAAAGATTCTTGTGCCATTTTTTCCACTTGTTGATGATCACTACAAGTATTCTGCAGCCATTGATGTCTGTTTATAATAGGCTGAAGAGATGATACTCTTCAAATGTTAAAGGATGTAATATGATAAGACAGGTCAGTCTGTGGTAACTCCTACACTTGACCCCTTTATCTGCGTTAACCCCCAACAGCACTACGGATAAGGCATTTCCATGGTGTACAGGACGTATAAAAATTGGATAAAAATTGCTAATTTTTTTTTTTAGAAAAATCAAAAAATCAGATTTTATTTATTTAAATCAGATTTTTTTAAATAAAATGCTTTTGGAGGAAAAATCTTTCTAGAGATAGTTTTCTATTTAAGTTATAGTCCAAACGCTAATCCATCAGGAAATAAGGATTTGTTTTAAGTTTTTCATGTGTGCTAAAACTCAGTCTAAGTTGGGGTTTTTTTGTTAAACCGTTTAACCACACCAGTCAACAAACATGAATACATATGCTATAATGTTATTGCTTTAGTTAAATAAAAGGTTTAAATTGTTATTAAGGAAATGATTATTTTTCTCCTTCCAATAAAGTACAGTGGTACCTCGGGTTACAGACACTTCTGGTTACAGACACTTCTGGTTACAGTCTCTGCTAACCCAGAAATAGTACCTTGGGTTAAGAACTTTGCTTCAGGATAAGAACAGAAATCGCGCGGCGGCGGTGCGAGGCCTCATTAGCTAAAATGGTCTTCAGATTAAGAACAGTTTCAGGTTAAGAACAGACCTCCAGAACGAATTAAGTTCTTAACCTGAGGTACCACTGTACAGCAGAAAAATTGTCCAAATATAAACAGTTAACTTCTTGAACCTCACAATAATTTCATAATTATTTGTCTATGTATTTCTAATAGTATAGCCAAATCAGTAATTTTTGATATAACTGTAAAAACTACTCTGAAAATTTATTATTCCAAAAATGAAACCTTCATCTGGTTGTAAATATTAAGATTATACCAGCAAGAATGAGTCTTTTTGTAAAATAAAAATAAAAAATTAAATCAGGTCTTACTGACTAGTGATTTAAATCAAATCCAACGCACGCACGCGCACGCGCACACACACACATACAGAGAGGGCAGATGTGATGAAAGTGAATAGGGTGGTTGGCTTTTAAGTGGAAAGGTCTGGGTTCTAATCACTGCTGACCCATAAACCACATTAAGCCAGACGTTTTCTCCTCACCTAACCTACTTTATAGGGCTGTAGTGAAGGTAAATGGGGAAAAGCCCCAAATAGGTCACCCTGAACTAAGATAGAAGTGAAATTTTAATAATTATTGTAACAATGGGAAAAAACCCAACCCCACTGTGTAGCTTTCTCCTACACATTACCAGAGAGTTCTTTCATCTTCTTCTGAGCTTAGTCTATTTTCAGATGAATGCAAGCATCAAAGCACACAACCTTCAAAAGATCACCTAGTCAATTGCTCTGGCCTTAAAAATAGGAACAAGTACAATAAAGGCATTTGGGACATGCATACATTTTATCTAATCGATTTCAAAAGCATCTAGAGATAAAGTATAATTTGATGGACTGTTCCAATGCACATCCATTAGCATCATTCTGAAGTTCTCTCTTCTTAAATGTGCGTTATCTTGAATATCCCAAGTTAATACACACAACCTGATAATTTAGTTTCATTGTTTTTAGAAATGAAAACTCTAAAGTTTATTGCTTCCATCGTTCTCCTAATTTGTAAATATATTACTGAAAGAGAAAAACCAGATGTAATTGTGAACTTTTACTTCCTTTCCCTCAGATATAAACTTTTGTTAAATTATCCAAGAATAGGACAAAACAGACCAAATGCAAATCAATCTGCAACTAAAAGCACTTAAACAGTTCCTTACAGATTGGTCTCATTACACATAGGAAATAAATACGTGACATCTTTCCATGTGACTATCAATTTTAATACGTCAAGCTATCTGCACTACATTTGAAACTGGAGCCTAAGCACATTAAAAAATGAGCATACATTTTATGGCTGCTCTCTATGCACATTCACAAAAGACAGCAAGAGAAGTCACCACCGGAAGTTAAAACACCCCAGTTAAAAAACCTATAAAAAGCTTAAACTTTAACATAAATAGTCAGGTCAATATTTATATTCCACTTTGATATTTTCATCAAATTCTTAACTGTGTCCTAAATGAGACACCTCTGCTATAAAACTACTTATAATCTAGGCAAGTGAGGAATATTATTTCTATCATTATAAAGAAATGGGAATTCAACTTGCCAGTTTCCAGCAACGGGCTTAATATCACCTGCTGAACAGTCGCACCAAGGTCAAATCCACACCATTCATTTAAGGCTTCCCTTAAAGAATCCCGGAAACTGGTAGTTTACCTCTCAAAGCTACATCCACAAGCTACATATCCACATCACTAGTTAACAGGTTAAAAAGCAACAATCCTAACACTTCCCTAACTACAATATCTAAAACCATGCCTGTTGCAACACAGTAATCAGAGGCTTTTGCACTGCATTAATACTGACCATATACAGGCACGACCCATTATGCATGGTGCAAGACAGGGTCTTCTCTGTGGCAGCACTCCATTTGTGGAATTCTCTTCCCATGGAAGTATGTTTGTCCTCCTTGTTGACATACCTTTCAGCCTGAACACATATCAGTTTGCTCATACTTTTGCAGGACGAAGGTTATTTGGAGTATCCAAGTTAATGTTGATTATTATTTTCTTGTCCGCTGGATTATAGAACTTACTTGGTTGATAAAGTATTTTTTGCTATGAAGTTTTTAGAGGTTAAAAGATTTTCCCTCCCTTTTTGTAATTAATTGTATTTGATTTGATTGGGACTGCCGACTACCCTGAGCCAGTATGGGAGGAAGGGTGGTATAGAAGCAAGACAAATGAACAAGAGTTCTTTCTGAACCAAGACTCCTCTCAGGAGTACAGGACATACCCAAAGGTAGTGAAGCTTTCCACACTTGACTCAAATTCCTGTCCACCTTTTGCTGCTTTGTAAAAGAAATACTGCTCTGCTGAACCCATAAATTATACTTCTAAGAATGTTTTCAACCAAACACAAGTCTGTACATGCACAAAACACTATCAAATCTTGATTCCTCCCCCCCCCCAAAACACAGGGGAAGTGACAAAAATCTTCAAGAATAGACCAAATGAGAAGCTAAAACCAGTTTAGCCATACTTCTTCAAAGGAAGCAGTGAGTGATAGCTTTCTCTGACATTCTTTCACAAAGTTATACTAAATTGATCTACAATGATATGCAATTTTTAAAGTGTGTCTGTTAGTTCAGCAAAAAAGGAATTATAAGTCTCCTATTTCTGCAATCAAGCCTGTGTATGTGTGTACACCTTTGCCTCAGGGCCAAACTACACTGAGGCTAGTTCAAGTTACCAGAATCTTTTTCACAACTGTAAAGGGAGAGGAGAGGAAATCAAGTTCAGGACAGCAATGTGCAGGGAGGTGTGTTTAACCCTTTTCTCTTGCTCTGCAGTCCTGAAGAACCTACCATGACAAACCAACTGATTTATACACAGTGGAATTCCCCCCCCCCAATGTTTTCTGCACAGCTTTGTGATCTCATAGAGACTACTATTCCAATTCTCTCCCTATTGGCACATTTACAGAGCAGCTTTTACTCAGAAGCAAATCCCACTGTACTCAATGGGGCTTTCACACAGATAGGTGTGAGCTTGTGGCACTTGTTTGGAGAGAATCAGACAATACTGGGTTGGGGGGGATAGTTGTGGCCCCCAGTTGGAGTATCAATTATTCAGCTTGGGGGGTGGTACAAAACATGTCACTTGCAGTACAAAACAAGTACAGAACTTTGGCATCAGATTGGAGGGGGTCCTAATTTTCAGGCTTCCCATTTAATAAAGCTATAGGTGTGTGCTGCACTGCGGCCTTAAGCATCCCAGGCTCTAACAGGTAAAAGACAGTTATTAAGCAAAGAATTTGCCCTGAAACTAGAGAAACAGAAAGTTGCAAAGCTTACTGTAAATGTAGCTCATGTGGAGCCACATGACATTCAAGTCACCAAGCACAAATTCAGTCACTTGAGTCTACTTAATACTGATTCAAAATACCTAACACCACAGACGTTAGCTTGCTACACCAACCAAAATCCCCAGCATCTTTCCTACTGGGGAGAATGATAGGATCCTGCCTACAGTGCAATGAGACTGCTCACTTGATACCAATGACTGAGCAAAGAGCTTGAACACTTTTAGTTGAAAGTCTTTCCATCCCCCAATTAAATTTCAAGCATGCTACTGTTGTTGGTTTTTTGGAAGAGTATTGCTCCTTGTTCTACCTTCTGTCCCTTGTCATCTCACTGGCTTATCTGTTCAGATGTTATAATGGCCCTGGACACAGGGCAAGCCCACCCATGAGGCGAGGTAGCCACGCACCTGCCACTGCTCACCTGGCACCCGGCAGAGGAGGAGGAGACAGGGTGGGGAGGAGAGGGGCATTTATTTTCAATTTCACCTGTAGTGGCAAAAACCCAGCATTTTCCTCCTATTAGCAGCTGCTCTGAGGGCCTAAAAAGGCTGTCTTTCACAGCCTCCTGCCCTCCTCCGAGGTCCTTTTAACTGGAGAGGGAGAGATCAGAAACCGGAGTCTCTTCTATATGGAAAAACTTGGCTCAACCCCACCATCCAAAATCAAGCCTGCCCTCTTCCTGATCCAAGCCCTCTACACACAGAGAGAGAAACTAATGGCACCTGAATCTTGCTTAATGGTGTCGGTCAGGTGCCTTTCACTGTGTTCTTTTGGGTCCCTGCTGAAGACCTTCCTATTTAGAAGCAAGACTACCCAGACGTTTAAGAAAACCTACATTGAGGTCTATTCTATTCTATTCCATTCTGGTTTCTAAACTTGCCGTGTGTTTTACAGTCCTGGCTTTGTAACCGCAAAGAAGCGACGCCTTTCTTATTCCTCCTGTTTGTTTGGTAGACCACTCATGTTTTCCAATTAGATCCCACGCCTGCCGGCACCCAAAGGAAAGGGAGCGGGGCGAGGGGGCGAGGGGTCGAGGGGTCAGTCAGGGAGCCCTGCACGTGCGGAGGGAAGGGAGGGAGAACTTCTGCCGGGCACCGCCAGCTCCGGCCGGGCTGAGATGGACGGATCCGGCATCCGGGGGCCGCCAAAGCCCCCCCTCTCCCCGAGGGAGACGCCACCGGCGGGACACCTGCGCGGGAGGGAGACGGAGGCCGGCGCCTCTTCTGCCCGCCTTTCCCCGGCCAGCGCGGGACGAGGCAGAGGACGGGGCGGCGGGGGCCGCGGGCTCCGAAACGCCGCCAGGCGGGCGGGCAGGTGCGGCCCCGGCGGCAGGTCCTTCCCCCTCCCTCCCTCCCTCCCGGCCCCTCAGGAGACACTCACGAATTTGCGGGACTTCCCGCCGCCGCCGCCTCCTCCTCCTCCGGGGTCTCCTCCAGGCACGGCCGTGGCGGGGGCCTCGTCGGCGGGGACCTTGCTCTTCTTCCTCTCGCGGCCGGTCCCGCGCGAGGGTCCCCCGCCGCCACTGCCGCCCTCCATGACCGGGCGCGAAGTCCGCCCCTCGCCGCCGCCGCCGCGACCAGGACGGGGGCAGCTCGGCTCTCCTCTCCCGGCGCAGCCAGTCAGTCAGTCAGTCAAGGAGCGAGCGAGCGAGCGAGCGGCAGAGCGAGGCGGGCGGGCGGCTCCTGACAGCAACGGCGCTCGACGCCCACCCGACGGGACCTCTCAACGGCCGGGCAGCCGCGCTTGCCGAGCTCCGCCTCAGCCGGGCTCCGCCCTCCGTCACAGTGGCTGCTCCGCGCGCCGCCCCGCCTCCCAGGAAACAGGCGCCCCGCCCACCGCGGCGGCGACGTCGCACGTGAGACGCAGCCACGCCCCCTCGGCTCCCTCGCCCGCAGCAGCGGGAGAAAGCAGGGAAGCGCAGAGATAGGAAAATGGGGTAGAGGGGGGCATGGGAGCTCGGAGAAACAACTTCCAAGATCCTTTCGGCGCTATCTTTCTCTCTCCTCGCCTGCCAGTCGTTCTCTGCGACTTGCAGAAAGAGAAAGTGGCAGCAAAGGTACCAAGGGTGGGGGAGGAAATGTGGCTCTTAAAAATTATTACTATTATTGTTAAATTTGTATACCGCCCTTCATCCAAAGATCACAGGGCAGCTGTGTATACTGTAAACACACACACATATATAGCATAACAAAAACAAAAATCAAACTCCCCTGCCGGCACATTATTATAAAACAAAGAACTTTATTTAAACAAGCTTTCTTTCAGCTCTCTCTGAACAACATTGTCTACTGTCGGAAAAAGGTAAAAGTGTTGTTGCAGATGGGGGGGAGGGGTTAGGCTGAGATTAGTTTATTTCCAGTCAAATATCTCCCATATACGAGACACCCCACAAGTTGCAGCAAAAGTCAAAATTGTCCCCACAAAACTCCTTGCCGAGTTGCACGCAGAAGCCTGGGTACTCTGTCAAGGCATGTAGAAGGGTTGCCATGTGTCCTCTTTTTCCAGGACACGTCCTCTTTTTCAGGAGTAAAATTTGAGAGAAAGTGCATTTATTTGCTATCAATGGCCGTCATAGTGTCCTCTTTTTTTGCTCTTCAAAATATGGCAACCCTATCAGACATGCCCTTTCAAATATTTTAAAACTTTTTTTTCCACTCAAACTAAGATCTGAGTTAAGAGTAGGGTTTGGGAGCCGTTGCTGCTCATTCAAAGCTGCGCTATTGTATTGGGTTTTGGTTTTTTCCAGTCACCGTTTAAAGCATTTCCAAAACCAGCCCTAAAATTGGGCATTTCGCCTTATCCTGTTTTATAATAGATGCAGTTTCCCGCCTTCACAATGTAAAAACAGAATTTCTCCCACCAAAAACGAAATGTGTATCTCATCGAAGCCTATGGTGCCTCTACACTTTCTATCTCTAAGGTGGACATTTTTGGTAATAAGGCAGAACTTCCGCTGATCTCCCTTCCGAAGCCACAGAGATAAGGAAAGGAAAGCGAGACATTGCAGAAAGAGATTTCCGGGTCTCGAGAGGAAAAACCCATTCTAAAACATCCCCAGGGGCCGAGGAAGCAGCTGCCTGTAAAATTCAATAGAGAAAGCGGGTGGGGAGGGGAATGTAGTGGCACTGAGATAGAGCAGCATCAGCATGTCCATGCCTAAACAAACAGCCGCAATAAAGGGCTGGAGTCTTGCTCTTTTTGTTTTTAACTTCTAAAGCTAGCCCTGCTTGTGCAAATTCTAATGCCAGTAGAGTCCAATACAGCCTGGAGGAGGTGCAGCAGAGTGTTGCTTGTGGAAACAATAGGCTGAGTCCGGCTGACAGAGTTAACATGAAACATGCCTCTTAATAGTCCAGGATAATACTGCAGGTCAGACATGGGGTCAAGGCTGGTTTAGATTTCCAACCAAAGCTCCCCCACACAAAACCAACAGTTGCATCAAGTATGTATCAATTTCCTTAAATTGCACCTATGGTTTAAACCTAGATGGCTTTAAATACTGCAGGCAGGATGTCAACAGGGTCTAGTTGGAGAGCCTGGGACTTTGCAGCTGTCCATCCATGCACAATGCAAGGCGCTTGTTACGACCCATAAAGCTCTAAACTGCTAAAGAATAAGTTACCTGCCCATATGCTGAGATCTTCAAGTCAGGCCCTCCTCTCTGCCCCAGCAGCTCATAAGTGTTTGAAGGGAACTCAGAGGACCTCCTGAGTAGGTGCCCAGACTCCAGCACTACAAAATCTGTCCAAGATAATTCTCCACAGGAAGCCAAAAAACACCCTTTATTTAAAAGTCTTTAAAAATGAAATAGGATAGGCTTTTGAGTCTATTTAGTTGACCTTATTTTTTCATAGCTGTGTTTTAATTTAAAAAAATAAACTGGCCATTATTCTTTATTTTTCTTAATGATTTACTATGTATTGTACTGTTAGGTTAGGGTTGCCATATTTTGCCATGCACATGAAAAGGTGGGCTAGAAAAGAAATAACTTCGAAATAAAGGTATGCTGCCATTTTGGACCCACTCTTCCCACAGCAGCTCCAGCACCAACCACCCATGAATCAGGGGACCCCAGGTTGCAGCCTTTGGCACCCTGCAACCAGTGGCTGCAACCACAGATAAACATTTGCAATGTCCCTGGTCCATAAGCATGGAATGCTTTGGATCCTAACCAATATCTAAACTGTGGTTAGAGAGCCTGTGGTTTGGGACTCCCATTTCCATCAGCCCCAACAAGTGCAGCCAATGGTGAAGGATAACAGAATTGAATCACATAGAGTTGTAAGGTTGGAAGCAGCCCCAAAGGGATGATGGAAGCTGGGGTAGCAAGCAACCTGTCGGAGGGTCAGCACAGCTCCCCAACACTTTATTAAGGGAGGTGGTCATGGATTGAGATTATGGCTCATGTTATAGACTCTTTGAATGGTACTCACAGAGAAGTATACCAGCTGTGCAAAAACATGTATACTGACAAACTGTTTTTAGGGCACACGTTTCTTTGCTGCTTTTTTTTGCCCCATTCTGGAGACTGTAAATGAAGCCATTATCTAGAACTATGACATCTTGTCATGCTATTAGCGGCAGCAGGACTACCAACATGTCACTGTTTCGTTCTGTTCATTTTGCAGCAGTCACATTCTTGGATGGGTATTGCTATAGATATAATTATATTTTTAAATTTAAATGTTTCCATCTTACATCAGTCACTGTAACTTGTGCTCTAATATTTTAAGTTTGAACTATATACATGGATGAGCAATACTGAGATCAGAGGAAACGGATGTCGCAATTAGAACAATATCATTTTGGACACTTCTGGATTAATAATCCTTCATTTCAACATACTGTCTGCAGTCTTGTGGTGAATATTGTCCCTGTCTTCAGAGGCTTAGGCTGCTTGAACTCAGCTTTACAGAACCTTGCATATGTCCTTCAGACAGTAAATTAAGGGAGTGTGTATTGCAGTTTCCAGTTACTGCCCATGCACCCACACACTTCCTGAATGTGTGGCAAAAAAAGCACTTTGTGCCACAGTGCTTCTACAACCATGAAAAGTAACTTCATACCCCCTGTAGAAGTGAAAGAAGAGACTGGGCTCCATTACTATAAGAATTTTTAAAAAGGACTGAAAGTGACTGTACATCACACATGAGGAACCCATTTACTGTTGGAGAGTCAAATTCCCTTCTGGACATTTATTCCTGCACTGCAGGGGGTTGGCCTAGATGACCCTTGGGGTCCCTTCCAATTCTACAATGTTATTATTCCCAGGGCCACATGTCAGTGACAAGCAGGGCTAGAGGCAAAGTGGCAACAAAGGCAAATGTTTCTACAGCAGGCTACAGTCCTTTGTATCCCCTCCAGACAAGCAAGAGTTTGAGGACAAATACCAGCCAGGCAAAAACACTCAAGAAGGATGTGAAACAGGTCCAGTGAAGGGCCAAGCATAAGGAGAGTTCTGAGGGCCAGAAAGAGAGGCATGTGGGGGCCACATCTGGTCAATGAGTCTGCTGTACAGGCTGCATGAGCGCATGTCAATGCAAGAGGCAGGGGGAGAAGGAAAGACACAAAACAGGTAAGAAAAACACCATCCTGTTCTTTAATATTTTAAAAGCATTAGTAAAATATGAGCATACGGAAGAAAAGATCAGTTGCTGTTCTGCCATTCTACCCGCAGTGAAGTCTTCATAACACTGATGGCAAGTATCTGCACATACACATACAGCTTAAGACCAGTAAGACCACAGCCAAACTGAGGCACACATTGCATCAATGGCTATGTAGTCACAAAGGAAGGAGAACTTGCAGTTAAAACTAGAGAAGCCTTTCAAATTTAGGCTTGGATCCAAAAAGAACTTTATTTTTAAGGAAGTTTGTGGAAGAGATGTTTCCTGTCCACTTCTCCCCACTGTGTGCATCCCCCCTTACCCTGAAAAAGAAAATCCTCTCTGGGTTGTCTGGGGGACCCTCCTGAACAATATGGAATGTGGTTCAGGGGGGAAGAGGGGACAGGAAGCTTTCCTTTCAAAAAGTTCCTTAAAATTTATTTAGGAACAAAGCCTCTGCCTGAACACATGCTCAGAAAGCATGATTCATTAAAATATGTAAAGGGTCACAGAAGGGAGAAGCTCAACAATGGGAACAATAACCATCTTTGGCCCAGGTCTCTCCCTACAATCCATGTAACCTTCTTTTGAGAAGCAACATGACCTCTATGAAACCAAAGGTGACGTCTGTGGAAAGGTCACTCTTGGGGGTACACTGAGTTGTACATAGGTGCACAATCCAGCATTTCCCAGCCTTGGGGTCTCCAGCTGCTTTTGGACTACAGCTCCCATCATCCCTAGCTAGCAATACCAGTGGTCAGGGATGATGGGAATTGTAGTATGAAACCAGCTGGAGGCCAAGGGTTGGGAAACCCTGCACTAGTGTGTGAATGTAATCAACACTCATGCAAAACAAAATTCTCCATTGACAAGGGGTTTTTTGGGGATGCCACTTTGGTACCAAGTACGCAGTGTTACCAGAAGAAATATTAAGAAACAACACCCACCCACCCCCAGCCTTCTGTCCCTCAAATATCCCACACGGGTAGGTTTTTTCAACATGCCCTGATTTTGAAAATGAGCTGCTACAAAAATAACCTCCTATGAAGAAATCTGTGCTAAATGAACCAGCATTGTTGGGTCAGCCGCAAAACTGACCGTTCCAACCTCCATTACTGGCTCAGCAAAATATTAACCATTATCCGGTTCTCCCTTTTATCTGATTTACTTTAACAAGGGACTCTGGTTGGCTTAAAAACTGGCAAACGACTGACTTTTACCCTGCAGCTTTTTGGGGATTTAAAACCAGCTGCTTCAGCAGAACACCTCACATACACAAACCTGTTTCAAAAGAAGTCAGAAGAAATGTCCAAGTGCAACAGTGCTTCTTGTTGTCTGCAAGGGAGACAAAGTCACTGCAGAATGAGACCCAACAGCTGGTCACACAGCAGTGAAACAGACTTGTGTGAACATGAAATTATGAAATTCTTTTTCCACAAACAGTGGCAAAGGCACAGTCTCAAGGGGTGGGAAAGGCTCTGGGAGGACCATGAACCTCTCAATGTCTTTTGCGCCCCAGTAAATGCATGATTCAGCAGTCCTGCTGCCATCACTTAGCGACAGGACAGAGGCTTTCCACTGGAACCCGCTGCATCCTTATAGCACCACCATCCTGCGATCTCCACACTGTTCACACTCCCATGATTCAGGCATCATATCTCCACATCACTTTCTTTATCGTTATCATGGTCACCATCGTAGAACTCATTTGAAGCCTCCGGCCTGCAAGACAAGTTAACACAGGAGGAGGCCAAAAATTAAGCACAGACACTGGAAACCTGCCCACCTAAAACTGCAGCAATTACATGCTTCTGGAAAACAGCAATCTAAACAATAAGCAAAAGCCCAAATCAATGTAGTGTTGGTTCTGGGAGGCACATATCATAGTTGGGCTGGGGTGCAAACACGGGACGTTTCTACTTGAGGGATAAATAGAAACATGCCTGCTGTAGTTCTCCTCAGAACCTCTCTCTTCAGGATCAGGCTCATCTGGGCGATCAAAATTCAGCAAATCAGAAGGGACGTCATGGATCTGGACGCTGGGTGCATGGTTCAGCATCTTCAAATTCTCAAATATAGTTTGCCGAATTTGATCTAAGTACTGGTCAGAAGAGAAGAGGGGGGAAAACAGCAGGTCATATCATAGAGGCCTTCAGGTATCAAAATGTTTATAAAGTTCCAGCCACCACTCCTGCCTGGCTGTCAGAAATGCCAAGGGCACTAGATTTTCTCTTGCTGCAGGAGTAGAGAAGCCATTTGGCCCAAGGGCCGACAGGAACCTGTCCAAATTGCCAGGGCCAAAACAAAAGCAAAACTCTTGAGGGAGTGGGAAGCAAAATCACACCACCACCCCCATCCACAAAACATGTACCAGACACCAAGGACACAGCACTGCCCCTCTTCTCCCCCACCCTCTCTCTCACAAACAGAGCACTCCAGAAACAAAATAAAATTCCTCTCTAAGGAGCAGATGGGTCCTTTATCTAGGTCTAGGATCTTGGTGCTAAGCACAGCAGCACTAGGTTGAGAGATAAGCCCTCTGCCTACTCCTTCAGAGCAAAAGGCAGCATTTCCACCCACTCACGAGTTTGTGTGGGGTACAGAAAAATACTGCTTTTAAAATCAAAGAGCAGACAGAGAGCTTATCTCCAATCTAAGAGCAAAGACAGGAGCTCCTTCTGCTGTCTTTTGTCTCTCTCAACGGGGCCATTGCTAATCTTAGCACGGTGACACTTGTAACATAAATTAAAAATCCCTTTAATTGTCACTTATGACATCAGGTGATTAGTAACGATCTGGATGAAATCCAACAATGTGAAGTCCATGTAATATATTAGGTACATTTGGCAGGCAGTTCATAGAATTAGAAAGGCAGTGCTCAGTATATTCCAATTTAGACAGGAGTTGCACTCCTCTTAAAATATCAAGATTGCAGCTGGGTGGTCCTGCTTGATCTTGGTGTCTTCTACGCTTATGAGAATTTTTTATTCTCTTGCTTATTATGCTGTTATAAATATGCATTTTATAGTGGACTTCCTTTAGTAATGTTTTCTTTTGAAATGGTCAAGATAATTTTATTCCTAACTTGGCTGTGTTAAATGTGCATTTTATAGCTGACCTCTTTGGTAATGTTTTATTTTGAAATCTTTTAAGATAATATTTTAGTTTCCTGTTGCTTTGAATGTATACTTGACTTTCTTCAGTAATGTTTTATTTGATGTTTTCATGAAGGTTGTAAACCACTTTGAGATTTTTTTTCTTAAAAATATAAAGCAGTATAGAATGAAATTAACAATGATAATAATAACAACTATTTGCCCAAAATGAATTTGCAGGTTCAGAATGATCCCAATCACTCTTACTCAGGCATAGGTAAACTCGGCCCTCCAGATATTTTTTGGGACTACAACTCCCATCATCCCTAGCTAACAGGACCAGTGTTCAGGGATGTTGGGAATTGTAGTCTCAAAACATCTGGAGGGCCTGCTCTTACTGCTTTGAATGGGCTTTAGGAAACCAGAAGCACCAATGCTGCAACTTTTGAAAATGTCAAGGCAGAAGACATGGTGGGAGGCTAAAGTAGAGCTAAGTGAAATATATATGGCCAAAGTTACTTACCTGCCTCGAGTTCTGATTTTCAATTCGAGTGCTGACATCAGGGTGGAGGGTAAAGTCTGGAGCAAAGTATTCAAAGTACTCTGCATAGAGACAGACAATTAGTGTGGATACATACATACTGATGTTTATACATTTTAAAATAAGAAGGAAATCCATGCACAACCCCTTTCAAACAACTCTACAAGCCCATGCAACAACTAACTGAACAGCAGGCTGCAGCTCCACTCTCCTGAAGGAGCAATCTCTCTCAATGCCTTGGCTCCCTTTATGTAAATTAATGAAATCAGCTGATTTTCCAGCTGCTTAGAACTGATGAAAACATACAATCAAATTCTGCTTCATCTATGAAGCTGTTATGCCATCAGTTTTCCGGTTTGCATAACACAGAATTACTGGGAATCAATATTGACGAGCAAATGTAATAACCACTGACAACTCCAAGTGGAAAAAGTAACAGGATTAAATAATCTGGTTTAAAATAATTTGCCTCCAATAATTAGAAAAGCATAGGCAGATATGAAAAGGTTGGCCAAAGGTTGGTCGCCACCTCCACCAATTAAATCTGCTTAACCCTCATATTTTGAAACAATCTGAAAGATGCTGTTGGCGAATTACAGATTAACCAACCCCAACCCCCAACAAATCATGCTGGAGAATTTGGATGAGGTGGAGATATCCCTGCACCCAGCCCAACCCACAGACACTGCCTCTGTTGGCAGGGCAGTTCCACCAGCAAGAGGTTCCCCACTTTATCTGCCCTAACAAGGGGCACAAGCTACCACTGGCAGCATTGTTAGCAGCAGCCAAGAGCAACTTCCAAAATGGAGTGTTTCAGGGTAGAGGTGAGCTAGAACCCAAATCAGCCGGGCTGCTGCCACATGATAACAATGGCCCCAACCAGGACCTGGTGAGGTCATATAGTGAGCTGACATTTTCCTCTGCACACCACAACTGCCCTGGCCAGCACATGCAACAAGGTTCTACAGGTGGCAGCAGTTACTCCATGAAGCCTTGTCATTGCTTTTGAACTAGCCCCCTAAGTTATCTAGATACTAATAACTTGGGGAAACTAGATATGCTACAAGTGACATCAGTGACGTTTGAACATGTAGATCCTCAACTTACCACTATATGGAAGCTCCTCACTAATTGCTTCATCTACAAGCAATGATGTTTCATAAGTCCTAAAATGAAAGGCAGACTACAGTGAAGTCTTCACATGACACAAACCTGTGCCATTTTATATCCAAGGAAGGTGAAGCCCCAACCCATTATCAACAAAAGTTTCCAGAAGACTCACCAGCACCGGGCCACATTGCGAACTGTGTAGCCACCTCCTCCTAACACCAGGAGGGGTATGTTGAAACTCTTTACATATTCTACACATTCCCTAGGATTCAAAGTTATAAAATTTAGAAATGAATTCCTCTCAAATTTGCTTACATTCATCTATGTGTTGTACATAAACCATCACCCTTCATATGGCTACAAATAGGTTTTGGAAAATTTACAAATAACTAACAACACAGGCTCTATTTACTCAGGTGTAGGCTCCTGAGCGTGTTAAAAGTGGGAGGTTTATTTCAGACTGGTCAAAAGCCCAGAAAAATATATGCAGCCCAAAGAGTCAGTGTGAACGCTCTAAAGTCCTAAATATTGAAAAGATTGAGTAATGTATATTATGTATAAATACACACAATGTAGTGTGTAAATACACACAATAACTTACTGTATTCTGAGCTAAATGCTGATCTTTCACTACTGACTTCAAAGGTGAAGGTTGAAAAAAAGTAAAGAGAGCCTAGGTAGGTATGCACTATTAACCCATCTGTACCACCTCAAGGTAATTCTTAGTATAACTGTGGGAGGCATACACAATTAATAAAGAACAACCAAAACCTGTAAACTCTCTGCTTATCTTGTCTTTGTGAGAAAGCCAATAATTGTGCAGGTGTGCCTTATAGAACACACCTGCTTACAGAGGGGACAACTGATCCAAACATGTTAACAAAAGTGGAACAATACCATCCCTGCTACAAAGCACCAAATCAACAAAGTTTGACATAACACTACATTATTGCTCAGAAAATCAGAAGCGAATCCTCATGTGCCAGGATGAGAATCAATTCTCAGAATGGGGAGGGGGAGACAGGGTTTCAAACTGATAACTACCAAGAACCAAAAAAGATGGGACACAGAGATACATTAATGCAGGGTTTGGCCAAAGTTTTTGGAGCAGTGGGCACATTTTGAATTTGGGGGAAGTGCCTGTCACAAAATTACTGCCGTTGGGGCAAAGCACAATTAGAGCAAGTATACACACTGCTGTTTCCCCCTTCCAGACCTCATGCTTATTGTGGGAAATAAGCTATGTCCTGCTTGTGGAGATCACATGGCAATTATTTACTCTATTATGAAAAATAAACAGGGTGGCCACACACACCTCTCTCTCTTTCTCTCTCTCTCTCTCTCTCTCTCTCACACACACACACACACACACACACACAGATGCCTCTCCCTCTCCACCCAAGTGCATCTTTCCCGCTCTCAAAGCACACATTCATCTGTACTTCTTGTTCACATACGTGTCTGTCTCTCACAGACCATATGCATGACTCTCCCCCTTCCAGCTCTCTCTCATACAAACACAACACTACACATGCATTTCTCATCCCTCTGCTCAAGTGCATCTCTCCCAATTCCACGCAGAACCCCTTCAAGGGGTGAAGCGAGTGGACACCACCAGCTCCACATTAACTGGCAGGCAACAAGCAAGCAAAGAGGATGGACCACTAGGTGAGCAGAGAAGCAATCCCTGCCACTTCTCCCCGCTCGAAAAGCAACCCCTCAAAAGCAACCAGAATGCAAGAACAACCCTTCAAAGCTTTGCTTTATTTTTAACTGAAGCAACCACAAAGGCTCTGATTTTTATCAGACCAGCAGCACTGTTTTTGCAATATAGTTCTTTCACCATAGCAAGCAGCTATTTAGCCTGTATCAGGAAAAATATAGTACACCTGCATTTTTCCACGGGGGTGTGGGGCAATATCAAGTTCATCAGAAAGCACATTTTACTGAAGCAGAACAGGTCGGGGTGTTAAACCTTTTCTCATACTGTTTTTGAATCACATACACACCAATTAATTCCACTGTGTTTTTCTGCTGCAGGGCTAATAGTCGCTTTGTGGGAGGGGTCAACCTCTCCCTCACCCCTCCAGCACCACTAGTCCAAACAAATGTGAAGCTCCCACAGCTGCATTAAACGGTAAAAAAGGTGGGAGATCCAATCACATCAGTTTCAGTTCCAATGTGCCCTTTTACTCAACTCATTAAAGGGACTCACCCATGTCCTCTTATGCTGAGGTTAAAGCAACCAAGACGATCACAACCTAGCGAGTCAGCACCACACTTAATGGAGGCAAAGAAGAAGAAATGAGGAGAAAACAACAGTATCGGTGCACTAGCTACTGATTATTCAAAACACTCACAACAGAATATCAGGAACGCATCTCATCCCAGCCAGCCCACCTATCTCCCAACCCTCCCCCCACTAGTTCTTCTGTGTGATCACCAAAGGAAATGGAAGTCCACACCCATGACTCTCACTGCTTAGGTCTTCCATCCTCTTACCTGCAGCACTATGCACGTGGGCTGATAGAACTCTATAACTTGATTAATGACTGGCTGGAAGAGGTGTTTGTAACCTTCAAAGAGAAGACAAGACTCTGCTGTTATAGCTCCTCTGCTGCAATCTGCACAGAAGACAGAATATCCAGCCCAAGAGAAGCCTTCCACTTACTTTGGTCATCAATGCCATCACGCAAAGGTACGTTCAGACAGTAATAACGGCCACTCTCAGCTCCCACTTCGTACATGTCACCTAGCAGGTGAAAGCGGGGCAAAGTGCAGAATTCAAACTTTGATTTTTAAAATAGGTTACTACCTAGCTAATCCATAGCCTGAAGAAATCCCATTTCCATTTTTAGCTAACCACTGGAACATCCCCACACTAATGTACCTATCCTATATCTAAGCACTCTGCAGGTATCCAAAATGAAATCTGTATTGCATCTTTAATCCAGCTTACAATAAGCAATAAAAAGTTTTGTACCTGTACCAGGGAAGAAGTAGTTTCCATATTTGTGAAAGGACACTGTCATGACACGGTCTGTCAAATAAAAAGCCTCCTGAACACCATCTCCATGATGGATATCTATGTCAATGTACAGTACACGTGGGTGATATCTGTCAGAAACCCAAAGACATGTTAGAGAAGCAGGTGGAAGCTGGCAACACCAGGGTGAAATCCTGTATCCAAGCTGCACAGCCACTCCCCTCACCCAGTTGCCAATCCAAGTTTCTTACTCACCAAAAAGGTGTATTTCATGTCATAGATCAGAAAGGGAAACATTTGTATGTAATTTATAGTTGGGCAGCAGATAGGGAATGGAGACAAGCAGGTAATGTGTTTAAATTATCTGTAAAGCCAGGCTGGAGGAGGAGGAAGGAATAATTTAGTCTTCTTGATGAAGGGAGCAATGCCATGTAGTGGAAGCCAGTGTAATTTGTGCCAGTTTAAGTTAAGCAAGCATAAAGTGCACCAGATCTAAACCCCATTCAGGGTGGGGTTTTCAAACACAAGACTGCACCAAAAAATGCCAAGCCAGGGCTTAATTATTGCATTTCTTAAACTGGAACAAAAAAGTGCAGGTAGGAATGGAGCGTACCACATCTGGACTCAGCCAGACACAACTAAACAAGAATTATCACGTTATGATCAAACACTTGAAGAAGGTTCAATGGAACGGGAATGGGAAGGGCCACCAGCACCAGAGAAGCCATTTAGACACACAATCTCTAGTGCAGCTCCATTATGCCATTTACAGCACCACCAACTCCCCCCTCCGCCTATGCACCGCTTGCCCCAACTCCTTACTTGAGAAGCTCCAAGATGCCGATCACAATGTCATTGACATAACAAAACCCAGAAGCCTGAAACACAAAAAAGGCAAAAGTGAGTCAGTGAAAAGCATCTAAGTTTTCTTTACCCTCCAAAGCAAGGAAAGTAGACTTGCCTCATTACCTCAAACTTCTTGGCATGGTGAAGACCTCCAGCCCAGTTTATTGCAATATCACAGATCTAAGGACAGAAGGAGGACATTAGATCAAAGGAAAGAGGATTATGCTGCCTTAACAGCAATACTTACCAAGGGATGATGAATCCCTATATCCTAAGCTACCCCATCCACTCTGCTGACTGCCTTTGCAAAAAACAACAACAAACTGTTAAGGCTATCTGAACCATAGTTTTGTACCCATGGGAGTATTTAGTATTTATACTTCCTACCATTCTAAGCACTTCACTGCACTCTTCACAAAAACACCTATAAGGTAGGTCAGAATTAGTACCTCCATATTGGAGATTGGAGGCTAAAAACCACCAAGTGAATTCATGCCCCAGATAGGATTTGAACTGGGGGGTTCCTGAGTGCCCCACCACACCATATCAGATATCATAAAGCTCCCCCAGAGTCAATGATTATGAATATTATTTTAGTTGCCCAAAAAAATTACAGAGCAACTCTTAGAGCGATCTGGTTGACAGCAACTTAAGGATGTGAAGATGACATCACCTTGTTACCTTATTATTCAGTTGTGTTGCTCCTTGCAATGAAGCCCCAGTATATCGAGAACAAAATTCAAACAGCCCTGGGAACACTGGACTACGAGAGAACACAAAATTACACTTAGTTCAGGATAACATGGCAGAAACTTTCCAATCCAAAATAGCTATTTGGGTATGGAAGATCTGACCATATCGCTAGATGTGAATAAGAAACACAAGACAGGCAAGGCAACGTTTTTGTTTAGCAGCCACAGTTAAAATAGGAGTGTGCAAGTCGTCTAATATTTAAGAACTCTTAATCTGCAAGGGTTCATGGTTCTACTTGCCAATACAAGTGCCTATCCCCAGCAAACATGACAAGCCCTCTCCCAATCATGGAGCAGGGACTGGGCATCACCCACAATTGGAAACACAATTGTGTATCCAGAGATGCTCCAAGTAGCCTGAAATAACAAGAAGAAGAGGAAGAGTTTGGATTTGATATCCCGCTTTATCAGTACCCTAAGGAGTCTCAAAGTGGCTAACAATCTCATATTCCTTCCTCCCCAACAACAAACACTCTGTGAGGTGAGTGAGGCTGAGAGACTTCAGAGAGGTGTGACTGGCCCAAGGTCACCCAGCAGCTGCATGTGGAGGAGCGGGGACGCGAACCCGGTTCACCAGATTACAAGTCCACTACACCACACTGGCTCTGGAAAGTCCATAAACAGCATTCCCACTACTCCTGTTCCCTGTATTGTCTCTGACAATTGAGGTGGCATACAGAGCAATCCTAACTGTATCGTCCTTCTATTTCTCCAACCCCCTTTAAAGCCATGCAAGTTGGCGGCCATCACTACATTTTGCAGTCTCAAATTCCACTATGTGATGTTTAAAAAGGTACTTCCTTTTGTTTAGCCTGTATCTTCCCGCCTTCGGATTCATTGGGTGGCCCTAGTGCTTAGGGGTATACTGCCTCTGACCATGGAGTCTCCTTTTAGTAATAATGGTTACTGATGGACCTATCCTCCGCAACTCTTTCAAGTAGCCAAGGAACTGTGCACGAGGGCAGAATCACCCATCTCTTTCAGTATTGCACAATTGTAGCTGCACAGAGAAGTCAAATCAGCCTGGAGAGGGTGGTAAGGGGTGAATACAGCAGTGCTTGCCAGGTCCACGTAGGGTTTGAGGGCTGGCTCTGGTTGCTTTTGAAGCTCTCCTTATTGCTGTCTCTCAAGATGACATAGAAAGCTGAGAAAGCTTGTCAGAATAGAAATGTCTTCAGATGTTTCCAGAAAGTGCAGCTATCTGTGACTGCACTATCTAAGCAGGAACACTACTCCTCAAAACAGGGGCCACCACACTAAAAGCCCTGCTCCAAGTTACTTCTGAGCAG
The DNA here is from genome assembly GCF_964106915.1 of Podarcis gaigeae. Classification (NCBI taxonomy): domain Eukaryota; kingdom Metazoa; phylum Chordata; class Lepidosauria; order Squamata; family Lacertidae; genus Podarcis; species Podarcis gaigeae. The sequence goes on along the minus strand of NC_139683.1, from coordinate 86,303,745 downwards.
GCTTCTGATATCTTTGCGGCTTGATGGAGAAGCTCTCCTTACTCCTACTGGGTAAGGCTGTCTCTCAAGTGAGTTGGTCATTGGTATGTGAGACCCAGCCCAGTAGCAGTGTCACTTTCCCTTTTGAAACTTGTCCTGGTAGCAGATTAGCAGCCAGTGCGAATCCAGAAAATACAGTGTTGCATGCTGTCGGCCATTGGCTCCCGCAAGCAACCCAGCTGCCATGTTCTGCACTAGCTGCAGCCTCTGGGCCAACATCAAAGTAACCCCACATAAAGCATATTGCAGTAATCTCCCCCTTGAGCTTGACAATGCATGGATGACTGTAGGCACACAGTAATATTGTGTGTGTGTGTGTGTGTGTGTGTGTGTAAGAAAGCACCGGCTTTGCTAGTCATCAGACTTTAATAAGCCTCCTGGTGCTCCAATAAGCAGGGCCAACCCAATATATTTTGGCACCTGAGGTAAACCACAAAATGTTCTGCAGTGGTCTAAGTATGACAGGAAACTACATTTTCCTCAGTATTTTCTAGCCTAACTCCATGTGCTTTAACATCACTTCAAGAATTAGGAACCTTTTAGACTTTTCTTAATTAATTACAGTAGTACACATCCTTGGTGAAGCCAGGAAAATAAGCAAATATTTACTGTTGGCTTATGTTCATAGAGCACATGAATAAAGGTTGAATGAGTGCCTTCCACTTATCTCCCCCTAGTCAATCTCTCTGCATGGCATTCCATTTCCCTTCTCACACCACATTCATATCAGTCAATCATCCACCCTTCTACATCCTCACATATATTTCCACATGTAAATCTTTATGTTTCTAACCAAACAAAGACATTATCTTATTTCTTCTGTCATTCACATCTGTAGTAGATTTATTTAGCAAAAATTTAAAACCACTTGATTATATGCAGAACCCCCAAGTCATTTACAAAATAATGAAACAAACAATATTGCAATGAAAGACCAGTATTTTTTTGTTCGAGAAGGCATTTGGGACCTCTGGAATATCCACCCTGCCCACACCACACATTTTGGGCCCTATCTACCTGATGCATCTAGAAGGTATGCAGCACTTACCAGTCATCCCCCACATTGAAAGCATTGAGGCTCTTGGTGAATCCTTGCATGTTATTTGGAGACACTCGCTGAAGGAAGTCAATGTAATCTTCTGAATGAAAGCGGCACATATCATGTTGAGATGCTTGATATGGTTTAAATACCTGCAAGAGAAATTTCTCCCATTCAGGACTGAATTCAACAGCAGATCAAGGCTGTACAGCTGTCTAAGTTCCAGTTTACACTATCCCTAGTCAGACTTCTATATTCATGCTCACCATGTCAAGTGAGCTGCTGCAGTTTTATGAACTTAATGAACAGAGCCTTCCTCCCAGACCTGAAGCTGCAGAGGTGGATAGAAATTGTCCTGGCAATTGTGCAGCAATTCCAACTCTCAATGTTGAGTATCACAGCCAAATACGTAACAATTACGCGAAAGGGAGGGGGGCTTTCTTAGCATAAATTGGAAACGGGAAGGTGAGAAAACTAAAATGCTTTGGCTTGGTGGCGAAGTCATTAAAATTGCTGAGTCCTGCCTCCAGTGATTCCACACTTTGCGAGAGGCTTTACATGTAGTGTATGCAGATTCTGAAATATACCTACAAAGGAATGGATAAAAATATCCTAAAATAAATATTACTGCCTTGAAACCAGGAGCTGTCTTTGACCCAGTAAATGCAATGCTTACAATCATCTTCTTATAGAGTCCATAGTGCAGAACCAGACTGTGGGTCAGTGCCAAGCGATGAGGCTTCATGGGATGTCCCGCTCCTAACACAATAAGAAAGAAAGAAAAAAAACCACTGTGAAATCAACATCCCCATACCAGAAACAAAGGTTCATTAAGACCTAGCTCATTACTAGCACTTAGAGAAAGAAGTGCAACCGGAGATAAAAGTAGTATTGTGGGAGAACATTATGCTGATACATATGAGTCCCTTATAGCAGAAGTATAGCTCCATTGATTAAGGTTTACATGGTTAAGAGCAGTTGAGTGAAGTACCAATTGGTTTCATTCCTTGTCTAAACACATAGCCTCACTACACCTTACCACAAGAGTGTTCCCTAAATTAAATAAATATAGGTTCCACAGAATGTATGTATGGTTGCTTGGTGGTGTGTGGTTTTTGTTTTGGTTCAGTCAAAATATCCTTTCAATTTCCACCACCCTCACAGGCGTGCTTGGTTAGGAACACAGGAGAGGGCCATCTTGGGGGCTTCTCCCAGACTCCCCCCACCCCCTAAGACCGTGATCATTATGACTATTAACTTACTTATTATGACTATGTCAAATGGGGACTCGGAGCTGAAAATACAACCATGAAGAGGCAATCAAACGACTACAGAGTTAAATAGAGAAGATCCACGAGAGTGGATTTCAAAGGGGTTGGGGAGGAAGCGAAACCTCCGTGACTGGAACTCTTGATGCTTATTTTTAAAGCGGGGGCTGTTTTCTGAAGGGCGGAGGGAGCGATCACGCGGAGGCAGCGGGCCACTCGGCACGGCCCGCTCCGCTCCGCCCGGCAAGACCCGACCTGCGGCCTTTTCCGACCCACCCCCCGGCTCCCCTCGCACCGGCCCCCGCAGAACCCGCCGCCGCCGCGCTGCGCACCGTAGTGGAAGTTCCCCACGTCCGGGTCGTAGAAGTAGGCCACCGTCTTCGCCATGGCAACCCCTCGCGGAACGGCCCCGCCGAGTAACGGGCGACCCGCGCGCTGCCACGCCGCCAACGTCACCACGCCGCCGACGCAGACACGGAAGCTCCGCCCACAAGTGAAGCGCAACACCGCTCGCTCGCCCGGGCTCCTCCTGGCTTCTCGCCAGGCCGCTCTCGCGAGACCCAAAACGAGAGACCTGGCTCTTCGTGGGAGGAGCGTGGGCGGAGTTATAGCACACGGTCGGGATTGGCGCGTCGGTAATGAAAGTAAATCGTGGCTCCGCCCCTCTGCCCTGCGCACGCGCACAGGCCGCGATCTCTGCGGCGGTCCTGTTTTGAGCCAGCTGCAGCGAGGGCTCAAGAAAAGAAAACAGAATAGGAAGTAATTACATATCTGTCTATATCGATATCTGTTTATAGATATGTATACGATTACTAAAGGTCCGGAGAAAGAAGGGGAAACCTTCCATTTTATTTATTTATTTTTTAAAATGTGTACTTCTTGATTGTGAAAAACCTCAAAGCTGTTTACAAAAAGGTAAAATCAATAAAAATCCACAACTCTGCTTTAAAGCATTCAAACGTTAAAATACCAAAGCAGATTAAAATCACTTCCAACTTTCTAAGCATCTGGGCAGACTTGTCTTATGGCGCTGAACGGAGTACAGTGAAGGTGCCTTCTTGATCTCAATAGGCAGGGAGTTCCACAGTGCAGGCGCTGCCACACTAAACGAGTATGTGGCAGCTGCGGTCATGGGTCCTTATGTCCACTAAATGTTTGCTCCCAGAATAATACCCAAAACAACAGTGAACAGCAAACCTTCATGTGTGGCTCTAATACTACAGTGGTACCTCTGGTTACGTACTTAATTCTTTCTGGAGGTCTGTTCTTAACCTAAAACTGTTCTTAACCTGAAGCACCACTTTAGCTAATGGGGCCTCCTGCTGCTGCCGGAGCACGATTTCTGTTCTCATCCTGAAGCAAAGTTCTTAACCTGAGGTACTATTTCTGGGTTAGCGGAGTCTGTAACCTGAAGTGTATGTAACCCGAGGTACCACTGTATTTGAATTTAGGTGTTAGTAGTTACACAAAGAATTTTCCCAAATTCAAAACCACATTCTTATTTACCTGCAACACTTGAAAGAGACCCCTTGCTTTATTTTCATATCACTACAGTATAAAATCTCCTATATGTGCAAGTGTGTGAAGAAAGGAGAACAGAAAAGCAGGAAAAATAGAAAACGGTAGGATAGCTTTCTAGAGAAATGAAGGCAGGTGGGATGTATTTTTTTTAAAAGGTGGAGCTATAGATCAGGCACCCCCAAACTCGGCCTTCCAGATGTTTTGGGACTACAACTCCCATCATCCCTAGCTAACAGGACCAGTGGTCAGGGATGATGGGAATTGTAGTCCTAAAACATCTGGAGGACCGAGTTTGGGGGTGCCTGCTATAGATAAACCTGGCTGGCTTAGGGAAGGTGGCGGGAGAGCTCTTATACCCCATTAGAGCATCACTCCTCCCTCCCTAAACCAGGCAAAAGAGCTTTTAGGGAACTAGCATAGTCCCCCAAGTCCACTGACCGCTCACCACTGCTGAAAACAAAAAAAAAAAGTGTTTTATTTAGCATTGCAAGCCTACATCCTTTGGTTGGGCTGTCTTCCCCAGAACTGCTTTCTCCCGATAGAACATTTTGTTTCCTGCTATCATTATTGTGGTCCTGTGGACCATATGCATTTCCTGAAGGCGTTTCATGCAACCCATATATAACAGTTGAAATCTTCCTTCACTTTTAACTATATATGCATATATACCGTGTGTCTGGCCATTGTGGAAGCAGTCATGAAAACCAGAATTAACCCTCATCATTTCACATCTATATAATGTTACAGAAAAACATTTAAAAGGATCAATTCACTTTTTTTTCTTTTGCATTTGCATTGGTTTCAAGCAACAAAACATAGAACAAGGATAACAGCTCTCCAGCTATAGTTAAGCATCTAAAACAGTTCTTATTAATTTGCTTAATATGGACAAACATGATAATACATTAGCTGTAGCCCTTTTCTCTGGCCCAGAAATGCCATATCAGGTGTGCCTTTGCCACTGTCACAAAATATTACTTTGGGTAGAAGTTCAGTTTAATTGGGACATCCCTGCTTTGGCTCAGTATGCCTGAGTGTTTCAGTGTCCATAATGATCGCACACTTAACGTTCCCTCTGGACTATACCTCTAAGAGAAGTGCAGCAACCAATTAGAACACAGAATTTGCATTTAAGACAATTAAGTCCCATTAACTTGTGGTCTGTGGGTTGCAGCATTAATCCCATCACACCTTTTAAGGTTGGAAGACATTAATTTCCCTGTTTAGCAGCTGTTGAGTGAAACTGCTGAGCGGCTGTAGCCCTGAATATCCTGTATAGGGAAGCTTTTTAATGTGCAATGTTTTATGTTTTTATATACCTTGGAAGCCAGCCAGAGTGGCTGCTGCAACTTAGTCAGATGGGCGGAGTACAAATACTACTACTACTATTCAGTGCATATATGAGAAAATGAATAAACATAACTAGCATCAGAGACCTGCCTACTACTCCTGGTAGATCTGGTAACTAAACTATTCCAGGTGTACCCTCCAGTGTTTCTCACTGCACCAACTTCCCTGCCATCTCACTCCTCTCCCTCTTTGCAAGCCACTTTTGCCGCACACCCTTTAAAAAAACCACACTCATTGCTTCAGGATAACAGCATTGGACCACACTTCAGCATTAACCTCACCCCCACCCCAGCAAAATGGGTATTAAAAAAACTGGGTGACTTTACAGGGTTGGTGTAACATATACTCTATCAGCCATAGCCTATCATGTCGTAAATATCTATAAATGTTGTAAATATTTACAATTTCAAGGAAGGGACAATCTTTTTGGCTAAATAAAAGATCTGAGTTAGAAATATAAAAAACTCCTGTCTTTGCTGCTACTTTTTATTTTTGAGTTTACACACTGCTCCCCAGCTACAGTTACACTCAAATTCTGGATTTCCTCAGAGCAGCATACAAGGTAAACAAACAAACAAATATGCCCCCCATCTGAATGGGTTGCCCCAGCCTCTCTGGGCAGCTTCCAGATCGTAGACCAGGCAAACTTTTTCAGCAGGGGGCCGGTCCACTGACCCTCAGACCTTGTGGGGGGCCAGACTATATTTTTTGGGGTGGGGGAGTGAACGAATTCCTATGCCTCACAAATAACCCAGAGATGTACTTAAATAAAAGGACACATTCTACTCATGTAAACACGCTGATTCCCGGACCGTCTGCGGACCAGATTTAGAAGGTGATTGGGCCACATCCGGCCCCTGGGCCTTCGGTTGCCTACCCATGTCGTAGACAATAGGTGTTTCATTTTGGAACAGGAGGGTGATAAACTGAAATTGCAGAGTTTTGAGAAATTAAAAGGTAAGGTCCGAGATTGGCTTCACTATTATCAAATGCTGGAAGTCTATAAGATGGATAGGAAAATTGGCTTCCAGGTGGAAAAATCAAAGTTAGAGACTGAACTGTTAGAATCCAATACTAAGAACTTGTCAAGAATGTATAATTTGCTGTTGAAATGGAATACACAAGATGAAACTGTTAAATCTGCAATGATTAAGTGGGCACAGGATATTGGTCACAACATTTTGTTTGTTGACTGGGAAAAGTTATGGACCACCGGGATGAAATTTACGGCATGCAATGCCTTAAGAGAAAATATTATGAAAATGATGTACAGGTGGTACATGACCCCAGCCAAACTGGCAAAAATCTACCATTTGCCTGATAATAAATGTTGGAAATGCAAAGAAACTGAAGGAACATTCTTTCACCTTTGGTGGACGTGCCCAAGGATTAAGGCTTTCTGGGAAATGATATATAATGAAATGAAAAAGGTATTTAAATATACCTTCTTGAAGAAACCAGAGGCCATTCTCCTGGGCATGGTTAGCCATGTGGTGTTAAAGAAGGATAGAACTTTGTTTATGTATGCCACAACAGCAGCAAGGATTCTTATTGCAAAGTATTAGAAGACACCAGAGCTACCCACCTTGGAAGAATGGCAGATGAAAATGACAGACTACATGGGACTGGCAGAGATGACGGGCAGAATCCGAGACCAGGAGAAAGAGACAGTGGAAGAAGATTGGAAAAAATTTAAAGATTATCTTGACAAGTATTATAAAATTAATGAAGGCTAGAAAGACATGGGTTGGAAAATAATACGGTGTTCAGAGATGTTAATTAAGAAAAGGAATGGAAATGTCAAAAAACTGTGGGAAATAAGGGAATGGGTTTACTGACTGGATAATGAAATTAGAATACAGAACGGGGAGGTATGAGGGAGTCGGGGAAAGTAGGCTGAGAAAATAAGGTCTGAAACTATGTTTGTTTTTTGTTGTTGTTTGTTTTTATATGTTGTTAATGGAAACTTCAATAAATATCATTAAAAAAAAAAAAGACAATAGGTGTTTCACTCCAATTTTTGCTTTGTCTGATTGAGTAGATCTGGTTTCCTAAATGTCATTCATTGCTATTACTTCAGTCACCCACTAAGAACAATGAAAGGTAGGAGCAGGCAAATTTATCACAAAACAAACAAGTACCTGCATATTTTGCCTCATATCTCAGGCTCTACAAATGCCAGAAACTTAGTTTCCTTTTGTTTTCATTTTTAAAGAATGCTACGTATCTGAGGGTTCTGCCTCATCTGCCCCATGGCACATTCCCATGGTCTTTGCTCAAATAATTGGACTTTTAAATTATATATATTCAGATTTGGCTCTACGCAGGGCTGCCCTTGAAGCTGTCCCAAAAACTCCAGCGGGTGCAGAATGCTGCAGCGAGGCTCCTCACGGGGTCTCTGCCATGGGAGCATATTCACCCAGTGATTTTCCAGCTGCACTGGCTCCCAGTGGAGTACAGGGTCAGATTTAAGGTGCTGCTTTTGACCTTTAAAGCCCTTCACGGCCTAGGACCCTCGTACCTACGGGACCGCCTCTCCTAGTATGCCCCACGGAGAGCCTCAAGGTCATAAATAGCAACACCCTGGTGGTCCCAGGCCCTAAGGAAGTTAGATTGGCTTCAACCAGAGCCAGGGCCTTTTCAACACTGGCTCCGGTCTGGTGGAACACTCTGCCTCATGAGACCAGGGCCCTGCAGGATCTGATTTCTTTCCGCAGGGCCTGTAAGACAGAGTTGTTCTGCCTGGCCTTTGGCTTGGAGCCAATTTGATTCCCTCCCTCTCTTTTTTAATATTTTAATGTTTCATTATTTTAATGTTGTAATCATTCAACTTGTTTTTATTATTGTTTTATTATTGCTTGTAAGCCGCCCTGAGCCTGGCCTTGGCTGGGGAGGGCGGGGTATAAATAAAAATTATTATTATTAATATTATTATTATTATTATGCCTTATTGAGAGGAAGAGGGAAATTATTTTAAAAGAATCTAGTGAGTTAACCTGTCAAGCATACTGTATATCCATCTTTCCTATTTGCACCACAGGTACCCATCCAACATTTCCCATGTATTTTTAAAAAATGTTAATATTAAAATTGCAGTCAATTATAAAAGGAAGCAATCATACTTCCTTAGATACCCTATAGATCCCAACACAATTGTACCATTACTCGATTGCAATCACCTCTTTATTTTCAACATACATTTATCTTCCTATCATTTAAATCCTTTGCTCTTTTTGTCATATGCAAAAATATTTGAAACTGGCAAACAGCATCCCTTCTCATTTTAATATTCTTTCTTGCCTCTAGTTTTCAAATTGGCTTAGACATTAAAACGGTTTTGGCCACCCTGGGGATTGGGAGAGAACAGGAGGCCTGGAGGGTCACCCAGATCAGCAAGGTGCAAGTGTGAGATAAAGTCAGCACTCTTCCTTAAAGCTAACTACGCCATGGGGCCGACTGCTGCTTTTACCCTAGCAGGAAAAGAGGTAAGAATATATTCCCTTTTCAAATACACATTTTTCTTTCATAGACAGAGAAATAGTAGCCATTTACCATTAGAAAAAAAAAATCAAATAATATCTGTAGGAGAATAGCCTTATTAGGACCAACTAATATGCATAGTGGGATGTGGGTGGCGCTGTGGTCTAAACCACTGAGCCTAGGCCTTGCCAATCAGAAGGTTGATGGTTCAAATCCCCCACGATGGGGTGAGCTCCCATTGCTTGTCCACGACTGGACCTGACGGTCAGGGGTCCCTTTACCTTTACCTAATATGCACAGTGTGTTATGGGTAGGCACACTCTATTGTCTCTCAAAACAGACAGATGGACCAACTGAAATCACAAAATAGTGAGGGGTAAGCCGCTTGAGTTTTCCAGAACACACCTTCTTATTTAAAGTTTGCTTTTTTAAAAAACAGGGATGGGGAAGCAGACAAAAAACTGGGCATGCTAAGAAAGCTCCTCTAGTGTGTACTTTTAACAGAGTTTGAGGCAGAGTGTAGGAAGTACTCCACAGACTTTATCCTGTGAGATACATACATAACAGATTTCAGATTGCACCACCAGTGGCTATTGGCACAAAGAGGAATTATGGATGTGTAAACATCGTCAGAAGTCATTTCATGTATTGAGTGTTATTCCAAGGCCGGCTTCAGCCAATCATGGCTCTTCTTCGGAGAATCTAGTGCTCCTCTTACTACCTCACAATCTCCTCCTGACTTTACAAGTCCCATATTGATAAAAAGCCAAAGGTTGGGGACGCCACCATGTGACAATTCATGTGCAGGAGGATCCCATGGAATGTACAATGGCAGCTGAGAGTTGTGGTGTTTGGGGAAAAGAAGCGTGAGCACATTTGGGGGTGGGAAGGGGTGCCCTATGCTCAGCAGATGGAAAGAGCATTGCACTCAGCTAAACACACAAACTATTGTTTGTGGGACTCCAGTTATTAATTTAAAAGGTTTCTGAAACAGACTGGAGATGAGAAAACGGAGCACAGATTGAGGGGTTGATGTGGTCGGGCCCTTGCTGGGTCTCACACTTCTACACGGGCACCAATGTCAACACACACCCCCGTCCCCTTTCTGCTGCTTCCCTTCCTTCCTATTTCCACCCTTCACTAGTCGCCCCCCCTTCCCTCTGGCCCAGAATCAGAACTGTGATGGTGCAGAAGTAGAGAAGGCGCTGCTCCTGCCTTCTCTCTCTTTCACCTCCAGCTCTCTTGCTGGCAAATGAGCAGTCAACAGTGTTGATGGAAAGCAGCAGCAACAGCCAGGGGCAATGACAGCCTGTTTGAGCCCACTGAAGTGAGAAGTGGACACACAAATGTTTTGCCTGAGGGCCCACAGTGTCCATATTTTTGGACTTGCGCAGGGGGCCATTCACAATAACAAGGTATTAACACAGATATATCAGCATTGGTAAGCCAAATAGTGCATACAGTGTGATTTTTTTAAAAATCTTTGGTTGGATTCAGTGTGCAAGTGATAGCTCTCAACCTCTGGAATAACTGTAAATCCATCAATTTCATGGAGCAGTCTGTCCCTTAACTTTGCTTGTTCCAGTATGGCCAGTCAGAGGTAACTTACAAAGTGTCCTGGGAAGCTGAAATGAGCACAAAGGGGACATCAGTAAATATATATAAAGTTAAAACATAAGCTGAGTACAGAGGTTATATGTGGCTTTCTGACTTCAGACTTCTGGTGAGGGCTCATATAACTGAATGCTCCTCCTTTAAAGGAACACTCCTATGGCTCCTATGGCAAGATCCCTTGGAGGAGCAGCTTAGGATCCATCAGATCTCTGGCTCAGTCAGCATTAAGTTCCCAAACCCAGCTCAGCAGAAGGTTTGCCGGCATAAGTTGCTCATCCTTTTGCTCCTGTCAGCCACTTCTGGAGCTGGCTGTATGTCCCCTACCCCTCTCCCCCAAAGAGCATTTAAACTAAGCTCCTTGGAGTGCAGCAAGACCAGTGCCAGAAACTTTTATTGTTGGTTGACTCTTGTTTTGCTATTCATTTATGTACCTGATCAATGCATTTGCTTTTGTTTTGTAATGTTGAATTTATTCTGTGTTTGCCAAATTGTCGATTTTGTCATTTTTTAATTCACTGGCACATTCTGTATTTTATATGTTTGAATTTCCATGCTCTGTATTTCATTGTTTTGAATGTTTGCTGTAAGGCGCTTTGGGCAAAGTTCATGATTGAAAAGCTGCACATAAGTCAATCAATCAATCAACCCTGGCTCAGCTGGGGCTCAGCCAGTGGAGCTAAAGTTGCTTCAGCTGAGGCCAGTTTAGAGAGCTTGCCAGGAGGAGGTGGGGCTAGACTGGATGTTTAGCCAATTCAGCTCAGTCTTGGAAACTTTGGACAGAAAACTATTTTAAAAGCTTATTTTCCCTCTTCCGGGCTTAGGCAGGGAAGCAGCTGTGCTGCTGAAGGAATTTGGATCTGGTGTAACTTTACATTCGCATAAATTGCACCAGTTTGCTTTACACCAGATGCTTGAGGGATTGCTCCCCAAATCTGTGACTGTCTTCACACTCCTGTTTACTGTGCTCTCCCTGCATTTTCCAATGTGGGCTTTTAAATCCGTGTTCACAAAGTTATCCAAAATACATATGTAACCAGCACTTTGTTATAAAGTACAGCAGCTTGACAACAACTGGAGTCGTTTAACCATTCTTATTTTGTCTCTAGACAAATTTCCCCTGTTCCATTAACAACCTCTAGTGTGTACTAAAACAAATCTGACATTAATGAAGCTCTGCTGATATGAAGTTATAGTAATAATAATTTATTATTTATACCCCAGCCATCTGGCTGGGTTTCCCCAGCCACTCTGGACAGCTCTCAACAGAATATTAAAAACACAATAAAACACCAAACATTAAAAACTTCCCTATGATGTCTTCTAAAAGTCAGATAGTTGTTTATTTCCTTGACATCCACTACCTAGAGGATCCTCTGCTTGGTTCCCTGTAACCTCACTTCTCACAGTGAGGGAACCGCCAGAAGGCCCTCGGCGCTGGACCTCAGTGTCCTGGCTGAACGGTGGGGATGGAGACACTCCTTCAGGTATACTGGACCAAGGCCATTTAGGGCTTTAAAGGTCAGCACCAACACTTTGAATTGAGCTCGGAAACGTACTGGGAGCCAATGCAGGTACTGGTATTTCAGGACAGGTGTTATATGGTCTCGGTGGCCACTCTCAATCACCAGTCTAACTGCCACATTCTGGATTAGTTGTAGTTTCCAGGTCACCTTCAAAGGTAGCCCCACGTAGAGCGCATTGTATTAGTCCAAGTTGAGAAGTTGAAGTTGATCTGAGTTGAGAAATGCACTAGAGGAGTGGGGGAAATACACTTTGCTGTGCTCTGAGGCAGCAAGATGAACACACAGCAATTCCCTCCACTTGGGAAACTAGCATTCTAGGGAGAAGGCTAGATCAGAGTCCCTGCCCCTGGACCTGACAGGTAAATTTTCTTTTTTATTATTATTTTAAAAGGTTTTTTATTTACTTTTGGAAAGGAATAAGACAAGAAACACTACAACATTTTTAATGCAACTTTCCATGCAGAGTTTTGTTTGCTTACAGCAGGCATAGGCAAACACGGCCCTCCAGATGTTTTGGGACTACAATTCCCATCATCCCTGACCACTGGTCCTGTTAGCTAGGGATGATGGGAGTTGTAGTCTCCAAAACATCTGGAGGCCTGAGTTTGCCTATGCCTGGCTTAGAGTACCCACCAGCAGTGTGATATGATCCAACCCACACTTGGCCTTAAGAGGGTCTGGGAAGCCTTCCAGGTACTGAGCCTGATGCCGAACCTCGGAATATCCAGGTTTCAGCGGGGTCAGATGGTGACAGGCCTTGCCTACTCTTTGCTAGCTCTCGGGCCATCCCTCCAAAGTCTGTGTGAAATGGCTCCTGGAGGCGCTTTGGCAGCTGCTGCCTCTCTCTCGGTCCCCAGACGGTGCTCTCTCAGCCTCTCCCCGGGCCCCACCCGGTTTCTGCCTGAGAGATTTCTGGAGAGGTTGTGGGGAACCCGGGAGTCATAGTCGAGCCCTTGTGCTGAAGGGCAGCAGCAGCCCGCCATGTGCGCGGCTTGCCAGACGGGCGTCAGGGATGCTGCGAGTGGTACCCGGCCTCGGAGTTGCGGGGTTGCTAGGAGACGGGAGGCAGAAGGGACAGCCTCGCGGGAAGAAGGGCGCTTCAGGTGCGCGCCGAGGCGGTAGCAGCGCGTCGCTGCTTCACCCGCTGGAGGCGCCCGCGCCATCCGAGGGAGCGGAGGGGGCAGCAGCGCCTAGTGGCCCGGGGAGAAGGATTCGCCCGCCCGGCTCTGGGACGCTCTTGGGAGGAGGCTGAAGCCCATGCGGATTCCGGGGAGGCCCGGCTGGCGCGCACCTCGCCAGGAAGGTGCGCGCGATGCTCTGGGCTCCTGCGCGCGCGGAAGGTGCGCGGCCAGCTGGGGGCCGCCTGGCGAGCCGCTGCGGAGCCTGCCTGGTCGCTGCTGCGGCAGCCGGAATGCGCTCCGCTGAGCGCTGACTTGGGCGTCCGGGGAGGAGAGCCTCCTTGTCGGCCGTGAGTATTTCGGACCTGCAGTGCCTGGAAACCGAGAAGCAGGACGAGGGGAGCGGCCGGGGGGCGATGGGGTGGGGAAAGGTGCTTGCACAGGAGGTAAGAGGAGGAGGAGCAGCAGGGAGGGAGCCGTCGCGCCTCTCCGGAGCGAGGTTTGTGCTGCAGAGGCAGCGGCAGGAGTGCGGCACCGGTCGTGTCCTTGAGAAGCATCCTCCAGCCCAGCGGCGGAGGTGGAAAGAGAGACATAGACGGACAGATTGAGAAAGAGCGAGAGAGAGAGGGAGGGAGGGAGGGAGGCCGGGGATGCTTCGTCCCGCCGAGAGCGGCCGCGCGCTCGCAAAGGCTGGCGCCGTGTCCTTGGAAAACCTCTAGTAGGGGAAGGAGAGAGGGAGGGAGGGAGGGAGGGAGGGAGAAGCAGGGTTCTGGTCAGGGAACCGGCAGAACCGGGAGGCATGAGGAAAGGCATTTCTCAAGTCAAAGCATCTCAAAATGGAAGCAGGACGTTTCCTAGGGAAGCAGCAGCAGCAGCAGCAGCAGCTCCTCTCTCCCGGAGATCTGGCTGAGAATCCTTGCCCTTGGACTGCTCGTCCTTGCGCCTGACTTCTGAGGCAGATGACTGCGAAAGACCCTTGGTAAAATCTCCAGGAACCTCTTTCTGGAAGTCAAGCGAAACCTCCCCGATAAACTTTCCACAACCCCTCAGTAAGGCTTCTCACCAGAGGGGTGCTTTTCGATTAGTGGGGGAGCCCAGGAAACAGGGAGCTGAGCCCCGGTACCTGCCCAGGGCACCTTGGCGCCACTGGCCTGGGTGGGCAACCTGCGGGCACGTGGGCACCTGCGGGCCCTGAGCCATGCGCGCTGCCTCTCTCGCAGATCCGAATGTCGGAGCACAGCAACGACGAGGGGGAGGACGATGCCGACCACCAGCACAGCGTTTCCATGCTGTTCCTGCTGGTCCTGGTCTTCTTCGTCATGGGACTCGTGGGATTCCTCATTTGCCACGTCCTGAAGAAGAAGGGCTACCGCTGCCGGACATTCCGGGATGAGCTGGACTCTGATAACAAGGAGTCTCTGACCCAGCTGCAAGATGGTGAGTAAAGGGGGGGGGGCAGAGAAGAAAAGCAGCGAGCGGGGGTCTTCTTTCTTTCTCAGCACGAAGCTCCCCGCCACCCGCAGGCGCAAAGCGGTGTTCCCTCAAGACCAAGAGTTCGCCAGCCCTGGGCTAGCAAATAATGAGTTGGAGAAGGGGGCATGGAGAACTCTACATTTAAAAAAGCATCACTATTTTACCCCACGAGCCTAAATTCTGCTGGTGCAATTTGCTGGAGGGATTTAAGAAATTATATATGGGCTGCTGGTGGCTTTCAGAGCAGCCGCTTCATCTGTCTTGACGGCTCCCATCCTTTTAGGTTTTGTGACTTTGGCTTTGCTCTACTCAGCTTCGCTTTCACCTATCATGCAGCCCAGTCTTATTCACGTTTTTCTTGCTGTGTTCGATGGGAATGACCCAGATCTGAGCTGAAATTTCCGGATCTAAGCAAAAACGTTACTGGTCTCCCTTCCCTCTTCACCAACTTTGCAGCTCATTTGCACGTTGCTTAAAGTCACCTCGCTAAATTGGAGCTAATAGCTCATATTTAATAATTTGCAAAACTGTAGCCTTGGAATAATGCCAGCAAATACTAGTTCGAGGCAAGAGGTTGAATCTCTTGGTTCAAATCCCTGCTGAACCATAGCCAAATGGATAGTCATCCCTCTGCTGCTGGAATTTATGCAGAGAGGACAGCAGGATAGCTTAGCTGGTAAGAGCATGAGACTCTTAATCTCAGGGTCTTTGGGTCGAGCCCCATGTTGGGTGTAAAGAATCCTGCACTTGATGACCCTCGTGGTTCCTTCTGACTCTATGAAGACCAAGGGTTTAGTAAGCCAGTGAGAGACCATACTTCTCCAAGCATCTTGTCCCAGCCTCATGCCAAATCAACTGAAACACATAGGAAAATAGGACCAGAATATCACGGTGGGTTGCATGCTAGAATGAGGGGCATCTGAACTTAGGTGGGTGTGAGTGGTTTTCATTATTTTATCCTACCTTTGTTCAAGGAGCTCAGAGTGATCTTTCCCTGCATCAGTCTATTCCCCCAAGCAACCTTGTGAAGTAGGTGAGAGGCTAGAAGACTCACCCCAGATCAGTGTCCTTCATGACTGAGTGAGGACTTGAACCCAGGTCGCTCCACCACAATGGTTTTCTTGAACTGAGTGGCAAATAATATTTAGGACTCTGTATCAAGGTGGGATGGAAGGCAACAACAGAAGAGAAATACAGTGGTACCTCGGGTTACATATGCTTCAGGTTACAGACTCTGCTAACCCAGAAATAGTGCTTCAGGTTAAGAACTTGGCTTCAGGATGAGAACAGAAATCGTGCTCCGGTGGCGCAGTGGCAGCAGGAGGCCCCATTAGCTAAAGTGGTGCTTCAGGTTAAGAACAGTTTCAGGATAAGAACGGACCTCCAGAACAAATTAAGTTCTTAACCCGAGGTACCACTGTACTGCCTTTTCTGGCAGCTACATCAAAACTCTTTCCGTACAACTTCAACTAAAGTTGGATGACGAAGGAGGAAGTGGAGGCTGCTCCATTAGGGCAAATGGGGGCACTCCGCCACCGACCTCAGTCTGCCCTCAACCAGCCCCAACCTGCCTGCCTTTTTGCATCCTGTCTAGGAGTCAGGTACTGCCTATTGGCTTCCTCCTCCCATGGCTCAGTGCTGCCCTTGTAGGATTCAGTAGGGAAGAGCGCAGGACAAAATTAGAGAGAGTTGGCTCTGCCTGTCATTGGCCCTGGCTCCGCCTCCTGCTTGAGTCCCTGCCTTCCACCTGACCAATCGGTGGGTACCAGCCACACCTGAAAGCAGGATGTTCCAGTGGGCATAGCTCACTCCTGCGACAAGGGCTGGTTTTGATACCTCATTCTTTTTTCAGGCCAGGAATGTCCTTGTAATGGCATGCCTGAAAATTTGATGTGTGCGCTTGGTTATTATGCCCCTCAGACTTGCCTGTGATTGCGGCCTGAGCCTCACTGTATGTGATGCAGCTACGGGCATTTTGGGGCCACATTTCTGCTGTTTTCCAAATGTGAGGAGGGAGGGAGGATAGGTAAAGATGAGCAGGGAAAGAAAAAGAAAAGCTGTAGTAGTTAGTTTTTATTAGCTTTTCATCAAGGTTGCATTCTACTTTCACCCTAAAGAGCTCAGGTGGCACACATGAATTTATCTTCACGACAAAGCTATAAAGTGGGCTAGAATAAGAAATTGTGACTTGCCCTAGTTAACATTATGGTTGTGAGGGGATTTGAACCCAAATTCCCCTGCACTTCCTGTGCTGCAGAGTGGCATCAAAAAGACTGTAGCCCCATTGTTCTGAAGGGCATTGTGGCAGCCTTAACCTTGCTACAGAGTTTTGCCTTTTGTAAATGGCCGTTTTCCATTTAGCAAGTAGAAACACATTGAGCTGTTTATATACAATCTCTGCGGGCTTGGCTTAGCTGTTCTACATCTAAAAGAGAGATGTCAGGTGGCCAGGAATGCAAATTTTCAAGAGTTTGTGCATGGCTTCTGTCGA
The DNA here is from genome assembly GCF_964106915.1 of Podarcis gaigeae. Classification (NCBI taxonomy): domain Eukaryota; kingdom Metazoa; phylum Chordata; class Lepidosauria; order Squamata; family Lacertidae; genus Podarcis; species Podarcis gaigeae. Next base: position 86,286,829 of record NC_139683.1, on the reverse strand, counting down.
ATTTAGATTGCAAAGAAGAAGCAACATTTAAGAGAGATATTTATCTTTATAAGTAATTGTTTCTAACAATTGCCACATTGTGTAGAAGCAGTGGGTTGATAAGAAATACAGGTATTCCTGAGGAATAAACACAGGGACTGAAATGTGTGGGGAAGTGACTGACTTCTTTGAATGGCACCCCTGAGTTTGGGAGATTCAAGTCAAATTATATCAGGATGATTACGAACAGACTGCACTGCTATGTGATCTGCTAGAGCAGGGCTGGGGAACCCTTTTTCTGTTGAGAATCACATTCCCGCAGGGCTAATCTGTCAGGAGCAGGGCCAGCAAGGTGAAGCAACCGCCTCAGGCGGCAGGATCCACAAGGGCAGCTGATTTGGCCTGCATGGAATGTATTACCTCCTGCCACTGCACTGGTGGCAGAAACAGCGGCAGCACATCCCTTGGAGGCTGGATCTGTGTCTCCTCAGCAGCCCCCCCCCCATGTTGCCTCTACAGAGGCCTCTTGGCGAATAGGAGGCCCTTGTTCCATGGCAGGGGCATGCACACCATTTTGTGGCTCACCTCAGGTACCAAAACGTCTTGGGTTGGCCCTGGTCAGAGGCCACATGTGGCAATAGCAGGGAGCGATGGAGCCACAAATGGTGTAGAGAAGCTCATTTTCTCTGTGTCTCCTTGCCAAGGGCTGCTTGTGGCCACAAGTCATCCCCCCCCCCCCAGTAGCTTGTTGGGTGGGATAGGGCTGCTAGGTTAGCTTCCTAATTCACTGTTGCTTGCCAGAGCAGAGGGGGCAAGGCAGCAGGGGGATTGGCACAGTGCAAATGCACCAGCTGGGTGTCAGCTGATGGTTCTGCTGATGGTTTGCACTATGCCAACCTCCTGCCCCCTTGCCTCTCCTTCTTGATAGTACCTCACCTGCTGGAAAGTTGCAGTAACAGCAAGCCATTTCTGTTTGCACACCTCTGTTAGAGAGAACAGCTTCCCAGGTCACTTTTGCTGAAGCACGGGGCTAGCTGTTCCTTGAGCATTTCAGGGTTTTTGATGCTGTATGGAGATTTATCCCGTCACAAGAGTTCCTATGTTTCTTCTTTCACTGCCATATCTTTTCATTTCAGATGAAGATGAGGAGCTGAATGAGGACACTGTAGAGAAGATAGTGAAGTGCATCATTCAGAATGAAGGTAAGGCTTAACCTTGGTTTAACGGTTGGGAAGTCCCTGTACATGAGGACCTGGCTGTGACACATTTCTTCTTTCTCCCCTTTGTTAGCAAATGTGGAAGTCCTGAAGGAAATGCTGGGAGATGGTGACGCTGATCTCCCACTGCCGGTCCCTGTGCCCAGGTGAGGACAGGGTCCCGGTGCACCATAGTGCCTATCACATCATGGGAATCTCTGCTATGCCATCCTTCCTTGAAGACTGGGCTAGAGGTCGGCTGTCAGTGAGGAAGAGATGGAGAGATTAAAGCCCTTGTCTCTGCACTAGAAAAGGGCAAAGGGGAAGTCCAGTCTTGAATCCCTGGAGTTCATATGGCTCCCTCAACATTTCATTTCATTTCATTACAGTTTGGGTTGTTTTTGGTTCCTGAGGCAGAAAAACCAAATGGGGTCTTCACTCCCCAGTCCATGCTGGGATTGTATTGTGGTAGATGCGGGTAGCGCTGTGGTCTAAACCACCAAGCCTTGGCTGTAGTCTAAACCACTGAGGTTGGCAGTTCGAATCTGCGCAACAGTGGTGAGCTCCCTTTGCTCTCTCCCAGCTGCTGCCAACCTAGCAGTTCAAAAGCACATCAGTGCAAGTAGATAAACAGGTAGCATTGTGGCAAGAAGGTAAACGGCATTTCCGTACGCTCTGCTTTCCATCACGGTGTTCTGTTGTGCCACAAGCAGTTTAGTTCTGCTGACCACATGACCCAGAAAGCTGTCTGTGGACAAACGCTGGCTCCCTTAGCCTGAAGTGAGATGAGCGCCACACCCCAAGACTGAACTTAACCATCCAGGGGTCCTTTATACCTTTTGTACTGTGATGGGGGTGGGGTTGTGTTTTTGTACCACTCACATTTATTTCAGTGGGGCTTCCTTAGGAGAACTTCCTGGTAGCTTGAACTCCGTGGGTCACATTTGTCTGTGTGAATCTCAGAACCTCTTGTGCTTGTCTCATGGTAATGTGCTGGTTGCGTCTTGAGGGTTGCATCCTTCTGTTTAGATTGAGTGGGGCAATTATGTTCCGAGTTCAATGACTGTTGTGGCAATTAGCTTTCTGCTCTCTTTTCTCCAGCAGCCTCTGCCCACATCGCAGCAGCCAAGATGCTGGCATGCCCCATCACCACACGGTGCACTTGGGCTCAACGCAAGCCCCTTGCATCCACTGCAGTAGGAAAAAGAGGCACCCGCTGCATCGACAGGGCCGCTCCAAGGAGGGCAAGGGCAAGATGCACCCGGGGGAGACCACGGTCTTCTCTGTGGGCAGGTATTTATCAAGAGACAGGTCTTTATTTCCATGCCATCCTTCATTTTACTAGATTTCAGCATAAAAACATAATACAACATCTTGGAAAATCAGTGTAAAGGGAGTATAAGAAATGCACGTTGCAATTCTTCGGTTGGGAGAAGGCATTCACCATAGCAGGTGGCAGGGCAAGAGCGAGGTGCACAAGGGTGCTTTCTCTAGTTGTTTTGTTTTTACATTTCCCCTCTTTTTATATATATATAAAAAGTTAGAATATTTGTAGACTGCACCCTCAAATAAAATATTAAGTCACTGGTACAATAGAAGGTATGAGTGCAATAAAACATACCATAAAACAATGCAAAATAATAATAAAAATTACTGGCTCATCTTGGAAAAATTCAAACAACTATGTTGTTGTTGGCACCCGTCTCTCTCAGGAGACAATGGAGGAGTGCACCTTTGGGGGTGAGGCCAAACTGTTAGAAAGTTGCAGAGCCTCCTGTGGCTGTAGAGACTGATACAGGAGTGACTCCCCCCCCCCCCATAACTGCTCGCCCCTGCGTTGTTTTTGCTGCGCTTGCAGCACCAAAGTGAGCTCTCTGGGGCTCAAGCCCGTGCAATGTGTCTGGAGGTCCTGGGCTGCCCAGACGACATGAGCCACCTACCCCCCCCCCCCCGCCTGGAGCCTTGCTGATGTGGTCCAAAGGAAAACATTTGGCACCAACTTGTCTGTAAGAGCTGCCAGAAGGAGGCATACAAGACGCCATCCAACCTCCTTAGGGAATCCACACCAGCTTTTTGTAGGGTTTATATAAACAATAACTATGCTGGGGTGGGAACTGAGATACTCCGACTCCCGAGCTAGCATAGTTTGATCTCCAATTTGGGGGCATGTCAGGACGTGGTCAGGTGCTGGATAATTGAAGCTGAGCCTCCCTCTGGTCCTCTGGTCCAGCTCCTTTTTGGTCTTCCTAATGTTGGTAGGGCCAGGACTACAGAAGTTTCCAGAATGGTGAGAAAGTGGGAATCCAGCACTGGATCTCCAAGGTCAGAATTCTTGGCCTTCCAAGGGCTACGGAATTGCAGGGCCAGGCATACAAAAAGCAGCAACAAAAGGGAAGAGGACACATCATTTCTCACGTGGTGAAAAGGAAACTTCCCACACCAAAACCAATCTGTTTTGAATAAGGTGTTTAATAAAGACACAGTAGAGGATCCCTTGAATGGGACACCCTCCAACTGCTCACCCAGTGCCTCACAACACTGAGCCCACATGAAGAGATTTGCCATTATTCTTAGTGAGCGAATGGTGCTTGCCTTGGCTCCATGAGAGAGAGGGCATTTATATTCTCAGCTAGTTTATTAGGCACACTTGCCAGATGAAAAGTGAAAATAAATCAAAGACAAAGAGTGAGGGGGTCAGAGCACCAGCCTGATGAGTAGTGTCTCATGGTTTGACTTGGAAGTTGCAGTTTTAGCCTCTTTCCTGAGTCTTTGAGGAAAAGATTTAAATGATGTGGGAAAGAGCTCCCTAACTGGTTTCCACAGGGCTCATGTTCAGCCTTTTCTTCCCATTCAAACGTTCGCTCCTTTTTCTTAGCATGTTCTTCCAATCCAGCATCTGTGGGGAGAGTAAGAGGTGGACACCAAAATACACCTATTTGAAAGTATCCAGGGAAAAGCTATGCTATTCTGCATTGGAGAGTAGCTAGTAGGATATGGTTAGTATCTTAGCCACACAAAAATATAACCAAGTGCCTCAGAGATTTGCTTTCTGTTCTGTCAGGAGACCTTGCAACCCAGGTGATGAGGGTTCTTACAGGATGATTTGTCACTGTTGATTCACCTGACTTCCTTTATTCCCCCCCCCCACTGCAGATTTCATGTCACCCATATTGGGAAGAAACAGGACGAGTCTCTCCCTGGTAGCAAACAGGACCTTGGATCTGCTGATGCAAACCAGGAAGCCCACAGCAATGAGAAACTCCCATGGGAGGGCTCCCAGAATGGAATAGTCCACACAGGCGAATTTCAGCAAGGAAGACTCCAGCAGGCAGATCCTGAAAGTGAAAAAGGGTCCAAGGAAGAATGGGCAGATGAGTCCACTCAAGGAGAAGGCCCCTTGAACACGACGGCCAATTCAGATGTCTCCATGAATGGACCAGAGAGGAAAGAAAACACTACGCCCTGCTCATTGCAAGAGGCCAGCCTCCTAGGGACTGCAACAAGCAATGTGTCCGAGACAAACTGCTCTACCGGACCCAAGTGCCTTGGGTCAGAGGATCCGGAGAGGCTGGATAAGGACGTGCCTGCCTCGGAGGATGAGGGTGTTCAAAGGGCAGCTAATGATGTATCAGAAAAAGTACCATCCAGACTAGATATATCAGGAAACGAGATCAATAGAACAAACAGCACAGAACTCCAGGTAGGTAATGTTATGTCCTCTCTTTCCTCGTCTTACGGGACACTCCATTTCTCTTTCTGTGCACAGAGATACTAAGAGCATTGTTGACTAACAGGTAACAGCCCTCACAGCACATCCAAACTGATGCCACTGAAAGGGCCAGGGGGTTGCGATTCACAGATTCTCTTTAGATAGTGGAGGGGGATAAACAGCCAGTGGGTAACTGTTTACATGTATCAAAAAATCCAATCTTCAAGCAGGGGGCACAGAGTACCTAGCACTGAGAATGAAGGTGTATCTGCCCACTTACCTACCTACAGAAGCTGGTGCAGCACTGTTTTCCCGCTGCAGAGGGAGTTCTGCTTCCCCTTCCCCCCTTTAATGACATATGCACCCAGTGACAGAGGAAGGGGGGTGCGTGGGGGGGGGGCGGTCTGCCCCAGGTGTCCTCATTGAGGGGGGGTGACAAAATGAGGGTTTTTTTAAAAAAAAATGGACTCACGAAACTTTTTAGGAGTGACGTGGTGGCTTAGGCGCCTGCAGGTTCCACGCTGCCTAAAATGGCAGCATGGGACTTGCACCTGCCTACTGCCTCTCCCTCAGCTGCCCTACAGCTGAGGGGGAGGCAGCGGAGAGGCTCACCCTGCCCCACCCCTACGTGTTGATTGCCCCCTACCCGGCTGCAGGACACGCCCCCACACCAGGCCCCCACACTGCTGCGTGTGCCTGACTCTGAACTGTTGTTCTTGGGCAAAATGATCTGAGGGAGGCTCTGTATCTTGCCAGAAAAGAGGGAAATACAGTGGTATCTCGGGTTACATACGCTTCAGGTTACAGACTCCGCTAATCCAGAAATAGTACCTCGGGTTAAGAACTTTGCTTCAGAATGAGAACAGAAATCGTACAGTGGCGGCAGCAGGAGGTGGTGCTTCAGGTTAAGAACAGTTTCAGGTTAAGAATGGACCTCCGGAACGAATTAAGTACTTAACCCGAGGTACCACTGTATATATCCTAAGAAGTCCCACTACCCCAAATCTATTTGTGTCTGTACAAAGCAAGAACTGTGATGAAAATAAGGGCAGAAAGTAGCTGCAAGAGGATTTCCCAGAGCAGGATAGATTTGGGAAGAACATTAATCTTCCAAATGTTACAGCACTAAGAATTTTAGTTCCATGAACATCAAAACATTAAAAAAAAACAGAAAAGGATAAAACTAGGAAGGTACAGGACTGTAATGAGTTCAGGTAATAATGGTGATACAACAGCAAAGAGGAAAGAAAATAAGTGTTTGAACTGTTGCTTACTGCCAAAAGTAAGCAAATGCTGACGAAATGAAGTGTTTTTGCTTCAAAGCGTCATTGTACAGAGTGAAATGCAGACCAGAGAGGCGGCAGAGGCACCCTTTACAGAATGCTTGGCTAAAAGCTATACAAATTCACAAGTATTGTTTTAATAACTTCTAGGATAGCCGCCTTGTTGTGGTTAAATGATGGAATGCAAATATATTCAGGAAAACAACATACAAGCTGAAATCAGCTTAGAAGCAGTAACTTTTTTATTCAGAATATCCATAGAGGGTTATGAGGTCAAAAGATGTAGAAACCAATCTATCTCTGAAGTGGCAGAAATGAAAAACTGCATACTATTTGAAATAGGACACTCAAATATTGGGCATATTATTATTGCTTAAACTGGGTTTCATATTTGTTCTTTGTGTGTAACCTCTTACCCCATTTACACTGGCATTATTACATATCCAACATTTTCTTGGTTTGACAGAAAGAATTTGGTAGGTGGAGGAGATGGAGCATAGAGTTTTATATAGACAGGATGCTACCTGCTGTACCTGCTAAAACCATAATTTTGAATTGCATACCACTTAGAGACAGCCCAAGTTATTTTAGCGCCTGAAGCAGCAAAATATAAATATAACCTCCCTGGCAGTAGTAAATTATTAATTGGCAGCTTGCTACCTTTTAATAATGCCCTGTATCTGCTATCTGAGATGCGCCACCTCAGCCTACCTAATGGTAGAACAGGCTCATAAACTCATATTATTTTAAGATGTGCTTTCCTGGTATACATTAATTTTTTAAAAAAAGAATACATACCTTTTAGCAATTGCACATCATGAGTCTGCAGTGCCCATTAAAATAGCCACATGTAAAATGGTCTTTAGACTGGATTCCACCTCCTTCCCTGACTGGCCTTTTTATAGAATCATTGTTGAAGCTCTCTAATCTCATTTCTACCTCATAAGACTTCAGCGAGTGCCAATTAGCTCCTGCCTGTAAATCTCCTTGGGGGTTTTCACATGCTTAGGAAGAGCCATGATTCCTAAGCAACTCCTGGCACCAGTGCCCACCATCAGGAGTGCCAGCTTGGCCCCGTGACTGTGGGTGCCTGGGGCCGTGGGTACCATACAGTGTGCATGGCCCTGGCACCAAAATTTGTGGGTGCCTGGCCCCTTCTTGGGGAATTTTGTGGGTGCTCAGGCACCCAGGGGCCCCAGGAAGTTGGCACCAATGCCCACCATTCTGGGCACTGGCATCTCTCTCTCACTCATACGGCCAACCCAGTTCCCATCCCCTGCTATTGTTGGCATAGACCATCTGGCCAAATCCTAGCCAGTATAGGGACCCCTATGTGTTCTTCCAGGACCCCTAGAAGCCTCTTTGCCACTCTTGCCCCGCTCCTTAGGTGCCATGTTGTGGGGCTTCTGGGGTTTCTAGTAACGTTAGCTGCTGGTGTGACCCTTTCCCTGCTTGTTTCTTGCCTCTTTTCTCCCAGGAGCAGAGGCTGGTGGTGCAGGACCCAGGAGTATCAATGTGACGTAAGTTCCACACTCTGCTTGTCAACAGCTGGGACTGAGGGTTTGAGTGTCGCCACAAAGCCACTCCCAGCATTATGCTGGGGGGAGACCAGACTGCGTGACAAAGTATGTAATGTGCAGGTCGGGAGTAGCTCTGATTTTACTGGACTGGCAAGAGGTGACGGGATTCTTTGGCACATGGAAACCAGACGGGGACTGCTGCTCTCTGGGCTTCTCTTTGTCCTCCCCAGGCACCAGAGCAATCTGAACCACGTTGCTCTGAGGTGGAAGCTTCACAGCCTGCCAGTCTACTGCTGGTCCCCAGGGGACGATAGCTATCCTTGTACCAGGCCCAGACTCTTTCCGGGGACACGTGAAGTATTAGGTTAGGGTTTCCACCTACGCAGAACATAGGAGAGCTCAACTTTCACCATCGTTCACCTCCTCACCCTTTAAGCACCTATCTCCTCACTCAGCGAGGAATGGTGTTGGGGACACTGTGATGATAGCCATTGACCCGTTCAGCAGGCATCTTGCCAAAAAGCGTTCACAGTGACTCCTCCAGCAGATCTAGTGCCATAGCTCATCAGATTGGTCCCATAAGCACATATGCCTGCTGCACCCAGAAGATCCAGGGCTCTCCTTTGGTGACCCCCTGGCAGCCCCAGTGTGGACAGCAGCAGAACAACCCTTTTACCACGCTTATGGTCAGTTCCACACATAGCTAGAAGCAGTGACATTTTAGTTAAAACTACCAGTCAGATCCACAGCCCTGTGAAGTATATGCAGGCCTAGAGAAGTTATAGGACTCCTCATTTGCCCCAAAGGAGGGTTCACATCCCACCATAAGGATAAGGCTTTTTGGAGGGTAACACTTCCAGGTGTGTGTGTGTTTTATTGATTGATTGCAATGTAAGAGGCTCAAACAGAAAAATATGAATTATTCTAACAGCCATTTCACAGTAAACAAAGACTCTGAGCCGCTTAGTATGAGAGAAAAAGGAGAGAGGCAGTTCAGTCCTACCACATGGAGAGGGAAATTCAGCTGCTGGAAAGCAAGGGTGGGCGGTTTGCGTAGCAACAGAAATTTCAAACCAAAAGTGAGAATCAGTTCATACCAAGAGGCAAGAGGGTGTTAACCTTTCTTGGTGGAGGGCGAGGATGACAGGAGGACACAGTAGGGCAAGGAAAGGGATCACGGTCTTAACATGCAGCCAGTTTTTTACCCTGTGTGAGAAAAGGGAGACCCATGTCGCCTGCCCCCACTGTCTACCTGTGGGAACAGTGACTGGGGGGGGGGGGAGCCCTATTGTAATGGAGTGAGAGAGAAAACATCTCCTTGGACAAGCAGCAATGGAAGCGACAACAAAGCAAGGTCACAGGAGCCAAGACTGAACTAGCCAGGAGGATTGGGGAGCGGGAGGGAGCAGGATTAGCCACATAAAATAAGAGGAAAATGGTCAGGTCCCACTCCTGAGGACTTTGCTCACCAAGCTGTCTTTTAGCATTTGACTGGAAAGAATATTTCTAGACGGTGAGGGCAGGAGCAGGAAGTGATGCCACAACTCCTACGCTACAGGGCAATTCTCCACTTGCTGAGCCAGAAGATCTTGGATGGGATCTCTCTAGTCTTGCCCTGTGACCTCTTCTACTCTTCTACTCCCCACCCCGCTGCTGTGAGTGGGATAACCCCAAGCCACACAAGCTACTCCTAAATGACCCAACTGTAGCACCTGTGCAGGTACAGTCCAGACAAGGCCCATGGTTCGGTTGCTGGCTGTGGACTCCTAGGAGAAAGGGCTGGCAAGAGACGCAGGCAATGACGGGGTTGGGATGTTGACTGCATGGCTGATCTCTGCAATAGTAACCAGGGGGTAGTGAGGTGTGAAGAGTCAGCCCCTTTCTGCTTGCCAGAGCATAGTCAGGGGTGACAAAGATACAGATCAGGAGTTCTGCTGGGCAGTATTGCTCACGACCCCCCCCCCCTGAAGCCCTTCCCATTGAGAATCCCATCCTAAAGACTAGTGAGCAGCGCTGGGAACAGGGTTGTAGCTAGCTGCTCTGGCACTCAGAGTGGCGAGGGCAGGGTGAGCTGCCCATGGGAGCGCTGTGGCGATCTGCGCACGGGAGTGCTGTGGCAATCCACCCAGGGGCGCGGCATGGCAAGCTGCCCACGCAAGCCCCACGCTGCTATTTTGGGCAGTGCAGGGGCCCGAGCCACCACATCACTCCCAGGAGAGGCGCATGGCTTGGGTGCGCTGCAGGCCAGACCCCCCTCAAGGATGACACCCGCACCCCCCGGACTCCCCTTCCTACGCCCCTGGCTGGGAAACGGCCAAAGTGTGTGCTGAACAGCATCAGTAATAAAGGCAAGCAAGGGCAGCTCCAGCATGAGCCACAGCGAGCCAAGTAGCTCAGGAGACAGGAGGATGGAGGAGCATGTGACCCCCTCCTGCCCACCTACGGGGGAGGGGCACCTCCATCACTGTTGTTCTGGCCTACCACTATGGGCTGCATTGTGGAGTCATCCTTTTAACCCCTTGTGAAAAGTTGCAGTGGAACTCTGGCTGCTTCCAGATGGAGGGCAGTTACCACTATCCTTTGCCTTTGGTAGACGTTTCTGTTCACGCTCCTTCCTTCAACATTTTTTTCCAGAGCCTGCCTGCTCCATGTTCAGGGTTGCAAAGCAGAGAGATGCACACAGAGGCAACACTAGGTTCACAAGAACTAGGCGGCCAGAACGAGTCACGCCTGGGCCAGAAGAGCGACACCATGCCTGGCAAGGACGTGCCACTTCCACTAGTAGAACTATGACACTTGGCAAGAGCCTCATCCCCATTGCAACAGCTACTCACGCAGCGGCAGCAGCGGAAGAGCGCAGGAACGGGACCGTGTTGTGGCGTTATCCACCTTGCTGAAACCTCATTCTGTTGAAAGCTTTGCTAAGGCCCCTGTGTGCAACCATGCGACTTGTGGGGTGGGATGGCGGGACCCACCGGTATGCCTGAGCTGGTAAGAATCCCATTCTTCTCCATGCTGGGGCTCAACTTGCGGTGCTTTGAAGAATCCCAGATTTGTATCTCAGGATACCTTCTCACATCCCGCTCCAGGCGCTGCCCTTTCAGCAATAGCCCATTTTCCTGCATGCCAGTCAGGTCTGAGTGAACGATTAGTGTTTAAAAAATAAAATACAGCTACTGCTTACAGCAGGAAGAGAACTTGGCCAATGTGGGTGGAGTGAGTTTTGAACTAAGGGGAGAAGGCCCTTGGCACTGCCTGCTCTGCTCATAGCTGTGACTCAGCTTAGCCGGCTTAAAGTCTGAGTCTCCACTCCCATCCTGACCAGGGAATACAGTGGCCCCGGGGGCTGCATTTAGACAGGTAGCTGGACCCAGGGTAACCTCCCTGGTTTCTAGCATTCACACAAGACAATCAGAGGAGCTAGAATTACAACTCAGGAGCAGCAGTTACACAAGAGGAAATGTGAATTCTGCCTCAGACCGCAATATTTACAAACAGGCACTCCCCTAAGTGATAAATCCTTGCAAAGATCCTGCTCTAGTGTCTACTAACCACACCATCCTCTTTGAAGCAGCCAAATAGCACCTAATTCTGAGCCCCTTTGCTGTGGGGCTCAATGTGGTATGTGTGGGGACTTGCATGGGGTGGGGGTGGGGGCTGCTTTGCTCAACACAGATCCTGGAGACTCTCGTGGCTCCAGATAGGCTTTCCCCCTCGCTAGAAGACCAGAACCTGGCTTGGGAGATGAGCCAACTAAACACTCCCCCAGACCCTGTGATTTCTAGTCTTCTGTGTTCTAGTTAAGCCATGACCGAAGGCCACCTCTGCCTTCGCCCCTACATCTTTTCATGTTTAAGTACAGTGTAAACAAAAACTAACCCTATTAAAGATGCTGAAGACGTGCAGAATGGTGTCTGTTTATTCGGTCAGTACCTGCCCATCTATTGCCTCTCAAGGACGCAGCACACTCACTCAGCAAGGGACAGCAAAAGAACTGTTGGCTACAAGAGCAGCAGACCCGGCCGTTGTCAATAGTTCTGACAGACAAAGTGCACACAGATGCTAGCTAGCAGCAGCATTTAAAGCAAAGGGAGAGACCTGCTCCCATCTCAAACCACAGAACAGGAACAAAGGAAATGCTTGGCATTGTCTCGAGTAGCAGTCCAAGGAATGTCAAGGGCCAAACAGAACTTGCCATTTCTAGGTCCTACGCTGTGGGGCTCGACCCCAGTGCAGAGAGAAAGACAAACGTGTTTTCAACATTCCCTGGCAAGTCCATTCTGGTGCAGTCCATCCATCTGAGCATGTACTCATGTGCTGAGGTAGAGAAGCTCATCGCAGCAGCAACAGCAGCAGCAGCAGCAGTAGCAGCAGCAGCAGCAGCAGCAATGCTCCTCTCAGCACCTCCGTCCCACTGCTAGCTTGCTGGTGCTGGAAGATGTGAGTACAGGCTCAAAAGCAGCCAGAGGCACCCAAAAACTCCAAGCAGAAACGGATTTGCTTGTGGCCCCACCAGCCCCCAAAGCGCTCAAGCCTTCTTGGGAAGCCAAATCCCTGGCAGATGTGGACTTAATCGTGGCTGGGCAGCGAGTCATCTTCTGGAGCCTTCGATGGTGGAGGCGGGGGAGCCCGAACCTAAAAAGAAAGGGTGGGGGAAGGCAGCATTTCTGAAGGGTGTAAAGTTCTCGCACTGCATCTTATGCCCACAAAGGGGCAAGCTTAGGACCCTATTAGTGTTTTTCTCAAAATCCATCAGAAGGAGTCTGGAGTATTGCTGACATTTATGTTACACTTTATCTCCCATGTTTTTTAAAACCTCTATATGAAACCGTTGGGAGAGATCACCAGGGGGTTTGGGCTGGGTGTCCACCAGTATGTGGGTGATACCCAGTTCGACCTACTACTTAAACTGGAACCAGTGAAGGTCCTGTGTGTGTGTGTGGAGACGGTTGGAGGATGGGTGGTGGTCAATGGATTGAGATTGAATCCCGACAAGACAGAAGTACTGTTTCTGGCAAACAGGGGGCAGGCAGGTGTGGGGGAGCCCCTGGTCCTCAAGAGGGTAACTGGCCCCCTAAAGGACCAGGTGTGCAGCCTTGGGGTCATTTTGGACTCACAGCTGTCCATGGAGGTACAGGCTAATTCTGTGTCCTGGGCGGTTGTCTACCAGCTCCATCTGGTATGTCCACTGAGACCCTACCTGTCTGTGCAGGGTCTCACTAGAGGGGTACCTGCTCTGGTTATCTCCCGCTTGGACTACTGCAATGCGCTTTATATGGGGCTACCTTTGAAGGCGACTTGGAAACTACAACTAATCCAGAATGTGGCTGCCAGACTGGTGACTGGGAATGGCCACCGTGACCATAAAGGATCTACATTGGTTCCGAGTACCTTTCCAAGCACAACTCAGAGTATTGGTGTTGACCTTTAAAGCCCTAGATGGCTTCCGTGTATACCTAATGGAGTGTCTCCACCCCCATCATTCAGCCCGGACACTGAAATCCTCCTCCAAGGACCTTCTGGTGGTTTCCTCACTGCCAGAAGTGTAGCTACAGGGAACCAGTAGTTGCACCTGCCCTGTGGAATTCTTTCCCATCTGATGTCAAAGAGATCAAGAATTATACAACCTTCAGTAGACATCTGAAGGGAGCCCTGTATCAGGAAGCTTTTAATGTGTGATATTGTGTTGTGTTTTTGTATATTCAGTTGGAAGCTGCCCACAGTGGTTGGAGCAACTCAATCAGATGGGTGGGATACAAAAATTATCATCATCTCAAGTTTTTTCTTCCCACTCTACTTTTCTTCCCTCCCAACAGAAGACTGACAAACTCTGGTTACCTCCTGTAATGTGGGTTCAAACATTCAGTTTCTCAAATATAAAGTCTTATTAAGGTTCTAGTAGAATACAAACCTAACAGGCAAGGCTGACTACAAAGCCCCACTTGTGTGTAAGATCATTCTAGAAGGACTGAGCACTCCCTTTTTGGCCAAAATGGAATATTCTGCCTTTTTTCTCTACCTGAGAGATAAATATGCTCATAATAGTTATTCAAACTGCATCAAATATTAGATCATAGCCTACTTGCATTTTAGGATGCTCATACGTGAATGAACTTTTTTGTGAGTGGTGGGGATAAAGGACAGGGAGACCGAGGCCATCCCATTATGGCATATGGGCAACAACTTACTGGGCGAATGCGTGGTGTGTTCAGGTCAGGGGAATCTTGCATGTTTCCTTGCCAGCCACCTGGGAACACATAAAAACATTAATGACTACATTTGTGTGGGGCAAAACAGTGAAGGACTGCTGACATCCCGGCCCTTAACCTGGTCTCTCTCTCTCTCTCTCTCAATCCCACTTCTCCAGAAACACAAACATGTTTTCACAGCATACTAGAGATCTGTACATATCACCACTTCTCTCTAACACAACTAGACTATTCCAGAAGCCACCATTTTTTGGTGGGGTAGGGGGGAAAGACTCCAGATGCTGGTTTCTCAAGTAACTCACCTGTTAGCAGAATGTCTGGAGGAGATGTATGGTCAAGGACTGGAGGGGAGAAAGCTGGAGGAGATGGTGAAAGCAGTTCCTGAAACAAGAAAGCCAAGCTGCCGTCAGACTCAAAGCAAGCAAAGCAAACTTCTAAGACACCAAGTGGAAAAAAGGAATGTGGGCCGAGTGACTCCCCACAACCCTGTGTTGGAGTGGGAACCAGGTTCAGCAGGGCTCAGCCATGAAAAAGCTGGAAGAACAATGAAGAAAAGAGCACCTTGCACATGCTCTGAGGGCTCGTGCGGTATTCTGGATGTATGCTCAGCATGACATCAAAAACAAGATGCCACCCCCTCTCTAGTTGGGGAATGGGCAGGGGTGGTGATAATGACTTTATACCCGGCTGTCAAGCCCAGAGAGAAGTTGTGGACTCCAAATTAACAAGGCATCAGTATGAGTATCCCTTAGATCATAAAACAGATTGCTTCCCCTTTGAGCACCTCTGAAGCACTGCATGACTGCTCAACTACTGTATTTTTCACTCTATAAGACACACTTTTCCCCTCCTAAAAAGTAAGGGTAAATGTGTATGCGTCTTATGGAGCAAATGCAGGTGGGAGGCTCTGCTCAGCGCTCCCTTTAAAGAGCCGTGTGGAGCGTGTGTGCTGCCCTTCTCCCTGCTCGGCGAAAAGCCCCTAAGAGCCGCACACACGCTCCGCATGCTCTTTAAAGGAAGTACGGCTCTTGGAGGAGCCTTCATCCCGCTGCCCGGGAGAGGCTGCATGCAGCTATCCCAGAAGCCAGAACAGCAAGAGGCTATCCCAGAAGCCAGATCCCTCTTGCTGTTCTGACTTCTGGGATTCAGAATATTTTTTCCCTTGTTTTCCTCCTCCAAAAACTAGGTGCGTCTTATGGTCTGGTGCATCTTATAGAGCGAAAAATATGGTACCTCCTCAGCCCCAAGCTTCTGGGGTGCCTTGGCATGCTCCCCGGAGGCAGGAGGGGCACGTGTTGAGGTGTCCATATCTGTGGATCCCAGTAACTATTACCAGGACTCCATGGCCCTGCCAACTGCAACAGTCCAAACACTGATTCCATAAGGAGGCAGACAAGCTGCTCTGCCCTTCCTGGGCCACCCTGGGACTCACCTGCTCAGCTCCCTCTTGAGCGCCAGTTATTTCTTGCACAACCAATGAGGGGAAGACTCCAATTCTCCCATTGAAGTCTCCTTTCCAAAAGCCATCATCTACCGCTCCCTCCTCCCGGGGCAGCACTCGGATGATGGCTCCCTCGGGGAAACTGAGTTCCTCAGAGCTCTGCCCTTCGTAGTCATAAAGGGCTCGCACCAGGGAAGCTGCAAACAAACAGAGGACACAACTGGTCTTACAAAGCAGGTGGGATCAGCAGCCATTTACTCTGCTGGGGGGGGGGGGAGGACAGGATAAAAAGCGTATATAAACTGAACCCTTTCAAGTGCAGGCAGGCTGCCTCTTCCACTAGCCAGGTTGGGCAGAGGCTCCCTGGGAATTTTATCACAGGAGATCCGACGGGCAGGGCAGAAAAGCCATGCCGGGCCTGTATCTTGACACCACCATGCACTTGCACCCTCTGCTAATAGCTCACAGCCCCCACAGCCCCCCCCCCACTACCCCAGCAAGACGCACCTCCAGGCTCCAGGATCAGGCCCATGCTCATGATGTTGGTCAGCTCCCTCTCCAAGGCCACATCAGAAGACTCTTCCTGGGCAGTCCCATCTGGGCCTGGGTGCTCCCTGCTTACTGAATCCATAAAGAGGAGGTACTTCTCAGGGACGTACCCGACCTGTCCTGCACTGTTACGCGCCTGAAGTCAGGTAGGAGAAGTGACACCAAGAAACATATTTGAACAAGCTTGTCCTTGTGCGTTCCTACCATGTGTGGCTGGGAACACAGCCAGGCTGCTCCCAAGGCTACAGTCTGGGATCTGCTCTCTTAGGTCCAAAGTGCTCAGCTTCTGTCTTGGCACTGGCATTGCTGCCAGAGATGGGACGCCCAATGGTTCCATGTGTCCAAGCATCTCCAGCATGCCTTGCAGAGTTGCTCAGCACCCATTCACACTCTTGCTTAGCACCCTAGAGGCAGATTTTCATGGAAGGTTTTCCCAAGTCCCATAGCAGAGAGGAACCTGACCCAGGTTCCTTATACGAACCTTGACCCATTCCTCCACATCGCCGTCTTCAATGACCTCCAGCTCCTCACCCTGCGCAATGGAGAGCTCGTCCGATTGGCAGGCCTGGCAGGCAAGAACACACGTAGAGTCACAACAAAGTCTGCAGCACTGATGACTCACTCAGGCATCATTGGCCAGCCATGTTTTCTCACCATGAGAAGGCGTAGCCATGAGCCTCAGAGGAATAAGGTTCTTTTCTTCCTTTCATGGGTGAGGAAAGGAGATTAGAAGCTTCTGCTTATGGTTCGTGGCAAACCAGAAGGCTGCTCCCCATGCATGAAAGCAACAGGCTCCCAGTATATTTCTGAGCACAATTCAAAGTGCTGGTGCTGACCTTTAAAGCCCTAAACGGCCTTGGTCCTGTATACCTGAAGGAGCATCTCCACCCCCATCATTCAGCCCGGACATTGAGATCCAGAGCTGAGGGCCTTCTGGTAGTTCCCTCATTGCGAGAAGTGAGGTTACAGGGAACCAGACAGAGGGCCTTCTCGGTAGTGGCGCCCTTCAGATGCGAAGGAAATAAGCAGCTATCTTATCCGTAAAAGACATCTGAAGGCAGCCCTGTTTAGGGAAGTTTTTAATGATGGGTGTTTTAATGTATTTTTAATCTTTGTTGGAAGCCGCCCAGAGTGGCTGGGGAAACTTAGCCAGATGGGAGGGGTATAAATAAATTATTATTATTATTATTATTATTATTATGCTCATTCCAGCATCAAGAAGCTGTGGTTTGTTATGTCTCAAATGTGCCACTGTTTGAGATTTCCAGGTACAGTGTAAGACATGAGGAATCACTGTCAGAATCCAGGTATGTGTGGGAGTGAAGACATTTAGCAAACATCTACCACATTTTCCCAGCTTTACTCCCTTTGTTTGTTATTGTTTACATCACTTGCTGGTAAGAAGCTCAGCTGGAGAGTCTCTTGCTTAAGGTACCCCAAAATTCTGGCAGTGCCCTTGCTGAAGCCCCTGAAAAGCCACCTAGAGGTGGTTTTTGAGCTTTGTAATGATAAATTATTGTGAAGGGCATGCTGCAAGCAGCAATTCCTATTTGGGAGAAGAAAAGAAGTATTACCTGGTATGGGAAAAATACTCTGCAGGATGAAGGATAAGCACGAACCATGCTCGGACTTGGTCTTGTGTCCTCAAACAGTTCTGTGTTGTCGTCATAGTCATCAAACTCAGCAAGATCGAAGTCTTCTGCCTGATGGAAGATTTATGACTGTCAACTATGGGAAGCTAAAATGACAGGCCAATCAAATATAAAGAAAAGGCAGCTCCAGGCCAAAGACACAGAATCTCAGATAACTGGGAGTGGGGGGAAGAGGGTTTCACTCCAAGGAAACACCACATCACAAAGAGAATGGAGAATGGGAATATTTGCCCTGAAGGAGTGTTTCCACCTCCATTGTTCTGCCTGGACGCTGAGGTCCAGTGCCGAGGGTCTTCTGGTGGTTCCCTCACTGCAAGAAGCCAAGTTACAGGGAACCAGGCAGAGGGCCTTCTCGGTAGTGGCCCCCATCCTGTGGAACACCATCCCACCAGATGTCAAAGAGAAGAACAGCTACCAGACTTTTAGAAGACATCTGAGGGCAGCCCTATTTAGGGAAGCTTTTAATGTTTAACAGACCACTATATTTTGTTGGAAGCCGCCCAGAGTGGCTGGGGAAACCCAGCCAGATGGACGGGGTATAAATAATAAATTATTATTACTGCCCAGATTCTCCCCAAGACAGACTTCAGCCAAGCAGGGGGAATGGTCCCAGTTTGGGCAAGAGAATGCAGACAAGTTCAAAAGCTCCTTGTAGCCCTTGGGCTGAAGAGTCTCTCTTTCCCTGAAAGATGCCCTTTTCAGATGTACTGCCAACTGCACAGAAGCCTCTTCCATGTGTTGTTTTCATGCAGCAGCAGGACGTGTCTGAATGATGCAGCAACCTTCAAGGGGCCTGGGGTGGGGGCGCAGCTCTTTCCAAGGGTTTGGGAGCTGATCTTTGGAGAGAGGCAACTCTTACCGTCGGAGTGGAGCCTCTCTCAGACCTGCGAGCTTCGCTGAGCCGCCGCTCTTGCTCCATTTCGTCCAGCACCTGCCCCATGCTGCTTGCCAGCCAGGTATCGACATCCAGGCCAGCCTGACGCAGGAGAGCTAGCCGGGCCTCCGCCTTCACCTTGCTGATCTAAAGAGAGGGCAAGAACCGTCCTGTGATCAAGGAATGAATCAGCAATTCCATCCTCAAACAACTGTCACATCCAACCACAAGCAGAGCAAAGGAAATGACAAGCCTGGTCTTTCAAATGGAGAAAAGCAGCAGCTAGCAGATTAGGACTGCCATTCAGCACCAAGAATGCCACCCTCTGAATGACAGCCAGAAGCCAATGCCCTGGCAGCAAAGGCAGGGTAGAAGGCTGCCCCTCTTGGTTACACCTAAAATGCACACTTTATACATGCTGGCCAGGAGCCAGCCATGATGTTTGCCTGCAAAACACTTAGGAATCTAATGCAACGGTACCTCCTGATGTTCTGAACCTAGGAATCTAATTCTGCTATTGATTTTGAGCCTCTCCATGCATTCGCCCACCCTCCTTTCCACAGCATCTTATACCCTCCTTTCCCTTGATAAAAGAACAGAAATTTCTTTTGTTTGAAATCTGATTTATCACACCCAAGGCAGAGCAATGGGGATGAGAAGCTGGCGGAAATCATTTTCCAAACGTAGATCCACCTGTGACTGGCTAACTGCATCAGAAAGGATAAAACATCAAAGTCTCAATATGACGATGCATTAACCTGTTTATTCTGGGATGCTGCCTATATTTCACCTCTTCAAGAAGTTAAACTTTACACAGCATGGAGATTCTAGCCCCCTGGCTATAAAATACAGTCAAATGGGGTGACGGGCTGGATACCTTCAGTTGGAATTTTTCTCCTGGGCAATGCAGCCTGCTTCTTTCACTCCTGCAATATTTGCCATCAAGTCAGCAAAAGCACCAGAAAGCACACATACAGGACACAAATGCCGGGAGCCAGCAAGGGATATCAATGGCACAAAGCCGACAACTTCAGACAGACAAGCATTGCTGACCACTCTGGAAAATGCACAGGCAGCCTGCAGTAGACGCACCTCAGCCTTCCGTAGGTTCTCTCTTATCTCCTCCATCCTCTTCTCCATGGTGGTCATCTCTGCTTCAGGGGCCTGCTGCCTCCTGGCTTCCATTCTCTGTAGAACCTGCTCAACCCAATATTGAATACTTAAGTGACCCTAGCATCATTCTCAGGGCAAATTCTGTTTTCTTGTCTCAGGAATCCTGAAGGAAACCTTGCTTCAGTCTTTGGCCCTTGAAATTAGAATGGCCACAGGAACGTCAAAATTTGCAATAGGCCACGTCTTCTTTTATGAAATTATACAACTTTTTTTGTGGCTGCTGAGGTGAAATCATTAAACAGGATGAAGTCTGTTCTTCTTTTCAGAGTGAAAAAAATCATTAGAACAGAATAACAGGCTGGACTCGTGTCTTGGGGAAACATCGCTGGACTCCAAGGAGTTTGCTAGATTCTCCTCTGCCAGCTCCAGAAATCCAAAAGCTTTATCCAGTAGAGGAGGGGGAGGGGAAATTGCCTGGAAACCTCCATTTCCATTTCTGACAGCTGCTCCTCCTCTTTCAGGGAAAAAGGGCCCCAATTGTAAGGAGACTGCCCAAAGGGGAAGGGAAGGGACTTGCCAGTGCAAGCAACCACAAGGCCCTGAAGGACTGGAGCCCCACAAAAACCCTGCTCTTTTGATCTAAGCAGGAAGAGAACTGATTTTTTTATTCATGGGTGAAGACAGGGGTTCATTTTACCCTGCCCCCAGACACTAACTCTTCACAGGATTTTATGCTATTCCCAGTTCATATCCATCCACCCAAATAATGCAGAAGATAAAAGTACAACCAGAAAAACGGGATTATTCTCTCTAATTTCATGGACAAGTCCTATCACGTGGGAAGTGTTTCCTGGGAAATAAAGCCTGGCTGCTCACCTGCTCACTGACAGTTTTTATTTTGTAATCTCTGGCTGCTCGAGCGGCCCAGCGACGTGCTTCCTTCTCTAACCCGCTCTCCCCAAGGCTGCTGCCACTTTCATGCAGAAGAGAAGTCTGGGAAGAAATAGGCCTGTTAGCAGCCCTGTCCGAAGACACCCTTCTCCTCCTGGGCAAGGGCTGGGCAGGGCCTGCTTCTCTCTTACCACCTGGTCAGCTCCTGCCGGCTGAAAGGGCTGCATGACCATCGCTGAAAATGCAGCATTATCCTGGAGGAAGAGGAGGAGATTCTGCTCCTGGCACACCTGCAAGAACAACCAGAAAGAAAAGAAAGTCTGAGACATGCCAAGCAAGTGAGAGAGAAAGTGGCCTTCACTGCCCTACCGCCAGCCTGTCCTTGCTGGACGAAATGCTGCTGGCACAGGGTTTCTGCTGCTTCTGTGTTCCAAAGAGCCCCTGGCAATGCTGCCTTGTCCAAAGCCTCAGTGGTCCAGCATTTATTTATTTTATTTTATCAAACACAATTCTGATGAAGAACACGCATTTCAAGTGCACATTTGCAATGTTCTTCATCAGCTAAATCTGAGGGCCCAACTCAAATCACTCAAGGGCCACTTGTAGATTTTTACATCTTTAAGAGAGCCAGACTACATCAGTCTCAGAAAAGTGTTTCTGCCGTATTTGATGCAGTATTTTCTATTTTTTATCCGGTTATCTGGCACCACCTCTTTTATCTCTGTGCTTATAGTGTATATTCATTTTTCTCTGCATGAGTAAATGATATCTCTGTAATTATTTTATTTTTTTACTTGTTTATTAAATTTATGTACCACCCTTCATTCAAAGAGCACAGGGCGATTTAAACCATAAAAATATATATAATGAGAACACAAAATACATAGCAGAAAAACAAACCAACAATCCCTCCTCCTACAAACACATTTAAAAGGCCATAGAATGTTCTTCAGCCAAAGGCCTGACTATAGAAAAACATTTTTGTCTGGCACCTGAAGATATGTAATGAAGGCGCCAGGCGAGCCTCCCTAGGAGGAGAATTCTACAGACAGGGAGCCACTGTAGAAAAGGCCCATTCTTGTGTTGCCACCCTCTGGACCTCTAGCGCAGGAGGCACAAGAAGGAGGGCCTCAAATAAGGATCACAGGGTCCAGGTCAGTGGTCCTCAAGGTATTTGTAACTCCGCCCATTACCCCTTACTCACCTTTCTTATGCTACATTTTCCTGCTCCCACAATCTCTCAGGTGCTCTCTCCACATCCCATAGTACAATATCCTCTTTCTCTGTAGGCTTCTCTTTATCCCATCAGTCAACCATCCCTGTCCTATAGATCTCTGTGGCCCGTCTGTTACCATCTTTTTTCTTTAATTTTGCTTGTGCTCCCTACACCCAATCCCAAATTTTACTCTTCCTGACTGAGCTCCACAACACCACCATACAAGTCTTTTGCTCCTCCAACAATTCACACACCAAGAGGGCACCAGAGGCAGATGAAATCTTGTGCAGCTTGGTGGGCTTCAGGAGGTTGGAAAAGCTTAAGAGACAACCCTATCCCACCTGTTGGTAGGCCTCTGAGGGCTCACAGGTTATTATTCCCCAAAAAGGTAGAGAAGGTCTAACAAGGTGGTTATCGTTTTCTTCAGATTGGTCCCAAAGAAAAGCACTTTTAGTTGCTTAACTCAGAAACGAAGACCTAGGGCTGCCACAAGTTCATTTGGGGAATGGCTGTTCCACAGCAACACTAAACTGTGACATGTAAGGTGGGGGAAGAAAGTCCAAACTTGCTAGGCAAGAGAATAAGGGCCAAAACAGAAGGGACACTTCTTCAGAAAGCTTTAGAATAGTCACAGAGGGCTCTGATTTCTATTGGAGGAGATCTGAAAACATCAAATGTAAAAATATGCCTGTATTTTTTTCCCAATAGGAGAACAGCAATTTTGGGGATACCCTACAGACCCCTAGAAACACAGTCACTTATGAGCGCCTTGTTACCTGTGCAGATGTACCTAGAACACGCTGGAAAAGTTCCTGTGTGCCTTGGCAGACCTCCAGCTCTGTCTTGCTGATCAGGGTCAGCTGGTCTCTGAGCCGCTCATAAAGGTCACCATCCAGCATCTGACAAAACACAGATCCAACAGGTTGGGTGGTGCACAGCGAGAAGAGGAACAGGAAGGGAGGCTCCTCCAGGGAGGAGGTACACGTAGGAGAAGAGAGATCATTCCACCCAAACTTGCTGCAGTGCAGGGAGTCATCCAAAATGAGGCAACTCCCTGCACTCCTTGAGAGAAAAACAGGGCCTATTTGAGGCAAGATATTTGTGGGATTGGCAAGAAACTGGGAAATAGAATTTGGTTCAAGCTAAAATCCTGCACAGCAAAATAAAAGACCACAGCAGGTGGCAATCCAAGCATTTTAGGGAAGGCTAAAAAACATGCACAGTGGTACCTCGCAAGACGAATGCCTCGCAAGACGAAAAACGCGCAAGACGAAAGAGTTTTCCGTTTTTTGAGTCGTTCCGCAAGATGAATTTCCCTATGGGCTTGCTTCGCAAGACAAAACGTCTTGTGAGTTCTTGCGCGTTTGTTTCCTTTTTCTTAAAGCCGCTAAGCCGTTAATAGCTGCTAAGCCGCTAAGCCGCTAAGCCGTTAATAGCCACTAAGCCGCTAATAGCCGCTAAGCTGCTAATAGCCGTGCTTCGCAAGACGAAAAAACCGCAAGAGGAAGAGACTCACGGAACGGATTAATTTCGTCTTGTGAGGCACCACTGCAATTCTCCCCACCTTTTTTTTAAGGGACACAGCTGCAGGAAGGTGAAATTGGAAACTAGGGGAGTGTGTGTCGGTGTAGAGGAAGCTGTGTACCACTGTCCCTTCCCATAGAGTTTTCCTGTTCAAAGTTATGGCCTGCCATAGCTGCTTTGCACGCAAGCGGTGCTATACAAGAAGCTGCCCAGGTCTGCAAAGTTGTCCTCAGAGGAGAAGGTGCACAGTGTAAGAAAAGAGCTCTTACCTTGAAAACTGCAGGCAGCTCCACATGAATGTAGTGCTCCAGGTGGGCTCTTGCAGCCGCCAGAGTCAAGAGGTACTCATTTCGTGCCACCACCAGCTGCTGTGAATTCTCTGCCAGCTGCACAGCGAACTGCAATGAGAGGAACAGAGGGCCATGCACTCGACATTTCAAAGACCTACCAAACCCACACCCCACATCGGGGAGCTCTCTGCCAGCCCACTGTGCGACGGGAGCATCCCTCAGGCCTTTGTAACCCACTTCAGTGTCCCAGTGGGCTGGCAGGATGGGCCTCTGACCTTGGCGCTGAGCTTCTGCAAGCTGGCCTTTGTGTGAAATATGCCGTGGTCACTCTTCCTGAGCCTGTGGAGGGGAGGGAAAGGACAGGCATCAGTTTCCACAGATCCCCTGGATGCGAACCACCAAGTGGTCTCAGCTCTGGAAAGCTCTGTCTTAAGTCCCAGACCATGCGAGACTTGCGAGAACAACATGGCGCAGCCCACTGGGACCCCCTGGCACTCACATTTTGGGATTCCCCTGCTTGGGGGGTAGGGAACCGGGGGCTCACCTGGCATCCACATCGGCAGCCTTCTCTCTGGCTACCTCACTGGACCGCTCAATCTGTGTGTAATGCTTCTTGGTTTTGCTGACTTCCTTCACCGTCTCCAGCAGTTCAGTCTGGATATTCAGTAGCTGGTCCATGCCCTAGGAGAGCAGGTGGGGAAGTGGTCCGACATTCAGCATCCTGCCCTCTGCCAGCTGCTGCTCAACCCCTTAGTGGAGTCTCAAGGACCCCTCCCCATCCAGAGCCAAGCACGGTTTCTCTGTCCCCAAAGGCTTGCTATTAGGACCCTCCTAGCCCACCCAAAAAGTACCTTTTTGAACAAGTGTTCTTTTGACATACGAGCGGTTTTAGCTGCCTCTGCGCTCACACTGCGATAATTATCGGAGGCAGCCAGCCTGGACTGACCAGAAGAGACGGTGCCATCAATCACACCTTTCCAGACTCCAAAGACACTCCTGCAGAAATATTAGGGAGGTCAAGGTGTTACCGGCTTTCACCAGCCCCTGCTTCTGATTTCATGAGGTCTTAGGACTCTGTCCTCTAGGAGCACCAGGGCTTTTCATTCCCTGACAGCCACTGCACTAAGCAGCATGGTACATGCAGTACGGACCGGCCAGCTGCATCTTTCTAAACAATTGCTGATTTGCACTCAGTCATAGCTGTCAACTTACAGATTTGAAAATAAGGGACCAGCAGCCTTGAAAATAAGGGATCAGCAGCCAAAATAAGGGATTTTCCAAGGAGCACAGTAATGTTCAACTTCTGAGCCCCTCCGAGCCAAAGGCAGAAAGCCCAGCCAGCAGCCAAACGAAGCCTCAAGTGGTGGTTCCCACAGTGCAGCAACCCGGCAAAGGGGATGCAGCAAGGAAAACCACCGTCACCTCTCCGCTGGGAAGCGCTGAGCAAAGGCGAGTCCCCAGGCAACGTGGCTGATTTGATTGGCACAAGGCATGCAAGCTCCACCCCCCAGTCGTTCTTAGACTCCTTATTGGGTGAGCAACGCAGCCAAGCAACACAGTTGGAGCCTCCCTCCTCCCTAGCAGGCAGGGAGGGAGGGAGAGGAGCTGCTTTCTTTGAAACCCGGGAAATTTAAGGGACATCATCAATAAGGGACAGTGGCGGGACACGGCGCTGGGATAAGGGACTTTCCCACCAAATAAGGGACGCTTGACAGCTATGCACTCAGTCCCCATTAAACTATGTGCACAGTGGTATCTATCAGCAGCCTCCTGAAGTGCTAAAACCACTTCCTGAGCTCTTTGAGTATAAAGCCCCATCCAGGCTCAGAGCTTGGGCTTCATTGCATCAGCTTCTCTCTCCACAAAACATCCTCCAAGATTCTTGGAACTTGCCTTGGGGTTAAATTTGAGGAAGCTCTATCGAATGGCTGCATTAGACCAACAACACAAGGCAACAGCATCCACTATGTCAAGGTTCAGTTGACTCATTTTTCTGCCAGGGCTGTGTGCTCCAGTTGCCAGCTTCTCCCACCTTGCGCCACACATCCTTCCACCCATTTCCCGAGTCCAGTTGTTGCGCCCACATCCTCATTTCCCTGGAAGGATGGCTTAACGCTGCTTCTTTACTTCCTCCCACCTGCTTTCTTTGCTTTCCAGCTAACAGAGCCTCCTTCCTCCCAAGTAATAATGAGGAAGAAAGTAATCCGGGTGGCACTTTTGCTTCCTGCACTAAAATTCAAGGGCAAGCACAGATACTGCATTGACAGATGTCTTGATTAAAGAAAGGCATAAAGCCACAATGCAATATCAAAAACCACCACACTTTCTGCTAAGAGGTTTTCAACATTATAGGTTAAGGAGCTGAAAGGAAAGAGAGAGAGAAAGGCTCTTTGAATTCAAAGAGGAGGGGCACTTAAAGCAACAATAGCCACATTTCCCTAGGCATATACATGACCAGGGGTCAGCAAAATTTTTAAGCAGGGGGCCAGTCCACTATCCCTCAGACCTTGGGGGGGGGGCAGAAATGAACGAATTCCCAAGCTCCACAAACAACCCAGAGATGCATTTTAAATAAAAGCACACATTCTACTGATGTAAAAACATGCTGATTCCCAGACTGTCTGTGGGCCGGATTTAGAAGGCGATTGGGCTAGATCCAGGCCCTAGTTTGCCTACCCATGTACATGACCAAACACACATGTAATTAAACACGGTGGTATTGCTATTTGGCCTACCTTTGAGAACAGATATAATCACGGGTGGATTCAGCAGAACACCAAGCTTGGGAGATGACTAAGATGTCCCCCTTCTCCTCAAAAACTATCCTTTCCAGCTGCTAAGCCAGGCGAGCCCCTTCCCCAATAAGCAAGGCAGCTCAGCTCCTTTCGCCACAAAGCCCAATTCCCCACCTGGAGTCACTGGCGACGTTCCAGCCACGCTGCCCATCTCTCTTCTGGTACTGACTTGCCAGCCTTTGCAATGCCTGTAAATATATACAGTGTATTTATTTGGAAACATTTTGTGACCCACCTTTCCACCCATGTTAAGTCTGCAAGATGGATATGAAGAGTAGTTGAAAATGGAAAAATAATACAAGCCAGCCCTCCCTCTCCCTGAAAGCTCCTGCAAATATGGCCACTGGCTCTTTTTGGGTATCCCTCCCCATCCCGCATGCAGAAAACTTAGCAGATGAATAATCCAGGGTGTTTGTTGTGGCCTCCCTGCTGAGCTGCAGATGTAAGACTGGCCTCCAGCAGCTGCCCCTTCCTCTCCACAGCAGTTCCAAGAAGAAGAAGAAGAAGAGGCCAGGTGTGTGTGTGTGTGTGTGTGTGTGTGTGTGTGTGTGTGGAGATTCTCCAGCTCCATTAACTATTATCAGCAACTATCTTCCTTTTTACAGGTGGCCTGGGAAGCACGGCTGAAGCTAAGCAGGCCTGGCCACTGCCTGCATGGAAGGCCACTTAGGAACCATGCTAATTTGCAGTGAACTTCGTAAGAGAAAAGTAAAGGTAAAGGGACCCCTGACCGTTAGGTCCAGTCGTGGCCGACTCTCGGTTGCGGCGCTCATCTCACTTTATTGGCCGAGGGAGCCGGCATACAGCTTCCAGGTCATGTGGCCAGGATGACTAAGTCGCTTCTGGCGAACCAGAGCAGTGCACGGAAATGCCGTTTACCTTCCTTCCAGAGTGGTACCTATTGATCTACTTGCACTTTGATATGCTTTCGAACTGCTAGGTTGGCAGGAGCAGGGACTGAGCAACGGGAGCTCACCCCGTCGCGGGGATTCGAACTGCCAACCTTCTGATCGGCAAACCCTAGACTCTGTGGTTTAACCCACAGCGCCACTGACGTCTAAGAGAAAAGTAGGACTGCATAAAAAAATGGACAACGTTATTAATTGCTCGCCATTCAGAGCATTCTGTTTTTCCATGGTTTGAATGCAGGTTGTGTGAGCCCCACCAACATCTACCAGCTGGGGTCAAGTGCAAAATAGTGCCTAATAATAATAATTTATTATTTGTACCCCACCCATCTGGCTGGGTTTCCCCAGTCACTCTGGGCTGCTTCCAACAAAGACCAAAAATACACTTAGAAAGAGGGACACCGATGCACTAGGAATCTGGGACCCCTGAGTACATCTCAGTTCAGGAATTTATACATAGTACCAAAACTGAGCTCACAGTCCTTTCACACAAAAATCCATTCCTAGTTTCCCCTATACCCCAAAGTATCCTAATTTGGGGGGAAAGTTGCTGTAATAGTTGGAACTCATAAGTCATTGGCAATCTTACTGCAAACCATCCAGAGTTTCTCCAGTAGATCTTGACCTCCCTTCTATCCACCCCTGTTTTAATGGACCAATACAGCACAAAATTTTGCTCTCTGGAAACGCCTTTTCCTGGGACGCAAGTCCTCTTATTTGCAAAGAATAATAGAAATGGTATGGCCGAAACAATTCCTGTGAACTGACCATTTGTCACTTTGCCCAGTTAATGCACAAAAACTTGTCCTCCACTCCCCACCCCCTTCTTATTTGCTTTAACTGACAAGAAAATATTGCACTTTTGGTCATGGGAACAGGGGCCCTACTTAATTATCAGACGCCTCTTTTCCTCCCATCAGTTAAGTATCACCTAAAAGAGGCAATATCCATTTTTCATAAATGTTAAAGATTTTGTCCTAACTCTTCTCCTTCACTTCTTTTATAGGTATTTGCTATAGGGAAATATCTTCACCACTTAAGGGAGAAGACTATAAAAGTAAACAGCATCTGATAAAGACCCAAGAGCCAGGATTGTGTTGACACGGCAGCTTCCCATATTACTGGTTTGCTGAACAGCAGGTGCTCTCATCTCTGGGAAGATGCTCAGGGTCAAGCACATCCTGGAATGTGCTTGCACCTTCCTTATCCACGGTGTAGGACTGCAGGAATTCAGTGTTTTGACTGAGCACATCCGATTCTTAAAATAAAACCTGAATGCAGGTGTGCTCAGAAACTCAAAACAGCCTAAGGCAAAGTTATCACTGGTCCAAGGTTCAGAATACTGCGGTTTCCTGACAGTAACTCAGAGTCAGTTCATGCAACCAATTTCCCCCATGCATGATGGCTTTGTTGTTTTACCGTATTTTTTGCCCTATAGGACGCACCTTTTCCTCTCCAAAAATGAAGGGGAAATGTGTGTGCATCCTATGGGGCGAATGCAGGCTTTCGCTGAAGCCTGGAGAGCGAGAGGGGTCAGTGCGCACCGACCCCTCTCACTCTCCAGGCTTCAGGAAGCTATCCGCAAGCCTTGGGAGCCCCGCGGGAGTTCCTGCCGGGCTCCCCAGGCTTGCGGACAGCAGCCTGCAGCCTGAAACCCGGGGAGTGCAGTCAGTGGCATAGCGTGGGGGGTGCAGGGGGGGCCGGCCGCACCGGGTGCAACATCTGGGAGTTAGGGTTAGGGGGCGCAAATCCACGGGTTAGGGGGTGCAGATTACTTGCCTTGCCCCGGGTGCTGACAACCCACGCTACGCCACTGAGTGCAGTGGAGCGCACCCCGGGCTTCGGGCAGCTCTCCACAAGCTTGCGGAGCCCGGCGAGACTTCCCGCCAGGCTCCGCAGGCTTGCGCACAGCTGCCTGCAGCCCGAAGCCCGGGGAGCGTGGCGCTGTGCACCCCGGGCTTCGGGCAGCTCTCCGCAAGCCTTGGGAACCTGGCGGGAGGTCCCGCCGGGCTCTCAAGGCTTGCGGGCAGCAGCCTGTTCTGGGGGCTGGGGTCGGGGGAAGCTTGGGCTTCCCCCGCTCCAGCCCCGCGCCTGAGGGGAAAATACATTTTCCCCCTTTATTTCCCCCCCAAAAACTAGGTGCGCCCTATGGGCCGGTGCGCCCAATAGGGCGAAACATATGGTAATTGCTTGCTTGACAAGCCCCATGTGGCACTGGGAGTAGCAAAGAGGTGCAGCACAGGAGCAGTGCTGAGTCAGCACCATGCCAGCCTTTGCATGAGAAACACTGTCAGTGGTTGTCCCATCATGCAAGACTCGCAAGCCAAATGCAGCTGATCTAAATGCAAGCATTTTGCCCAGTCATCAGCTGTGTTACAGAGACCACATTGATCTTGAAACACCAAGGGCACAGCATTTTCAAACACTTCCGTCACTGGAGCCCAACTGGCTAGGGGAAAAAACAATAATAAAATATAAAATACTAATAGACACGCAAGAGAGAGGAGGTTTCTCCCTGCCAAATATTAAATTATATTATGAAGCATTTTGTCTATGCTGGTTGAAGGAATGGTTGCTATTGAAGAACCCGCATATTTTAGATTTGTAAGGTCATGATAATATTTTTCGTTGGCACACTTATTTGTAGTATGAAAAGGCGAAAGTACACAAAGACTTCACAAACTATATAATTAGGGGGGAAATGTATAGCATATGGGATAAATATAAAAACTTATTAGAGACTAAAACACCACTTTGGCTTTCACCTTTGGAAGCCGTAGCGGTGAAAAAGAAAAATATGGTGGAAAGTTGGGTGACTTTTAGTAATTTGCTAAGAGAGGAGGGTGGAGAATTTTAATTAAAAGAGTTTAAGGATTTATTGGGGTGTTAACAACATGGTTACAATATCATCATTTGAATGAAGTATTTAAAAAGGATATGAAGCGGGGGTTTGGGGAACAACTATCACAACTAGAGAGAGACCTGTTAAACTGTAATGTTAAAGTGATGTCTAAAATGTTATTGGAATGGGAGACAAAGGACGAACAAGTGAAATCTTCAATGATACACTGGGCAAAAGATATTGGTCACAACGTAGAAATGGAAACATGGGAACAATTATGGAATATGAATATAAAATTTACAGTATGTTATGGTTTAAGGGGAAATTATATGAAAATGTTATATAGATGGTACCTAACACCTAGTAGATTGGCAAAAATGTCTAAATCAAAATCAAATAAATGTTGGAAATGTAAAGATAAAGAAGGTACCTTTTTCTATATGTGGTGGTCTTGCAATAAGGTTAAAGCTTACTGGGAAATGATATATAATGAATTGAAAAAGATGTTTAAGATAACATTCGTTAAAAACCAGAAGCTTTTCTCTTGGGAATTATGGGATCAGAACTACCTAAGCTGCAAGAATGCTATTTGCCCAAAAATGGAAGGAAGAAGAGGTCCCAACGAGAGAAGAATGGATACAGAAACTAATGGAGTATACAGAAATGGCGAAACTTACCGGAAGAATAAGAAATCAAAATAACAAACCTTTTAGAAAGGGATGGAAATGGTTTATTGAGTATTTACAAATAATCTGCAAACAGATCAAGACATTGGTGGGATTATTGTAAAAACCTGCATTTCAAAAATATATATGAGATATATATGAGAATAGATGAATAAAAGAATAAGTTAAGACAGGCAAGGATGAAAATAAATGTAAAGAACCGCAGAAAGAGAGGGAAGGGAGTCGAAGCTGGAAATGTTAAAATTGTAGTTGAATCATTGTTGTAATGTATATAAATGAAAATTATTTTATATATATATATATATTCACATTTGACTTAAAAATAATGTTCACAAATTTGGAAAAGCTGTTGAACAGCAAACTTCCTCGCGATGGATTGGCACACACAGCTCACAGCCCCTTTGTCTGTATGGGGTCTCCCATACAGAAAATGCAAGTCCCAAACTGTCTATGTGAATCCATGTCGCAGGTAGCACAACAGGAGAGTAGATGCTAACAGGGTATGAACCTGAAAAGGACCAGAAGAATCACGTGGCGAAGCCTTTCCTAAAATGTACAAGTTCATGCAGCAGGAGATGGCAGTGCATGTTCAAATGCTCCCCTATTTCAGCAGACAGAAAACCAGCCTTTCCCGAGGCAGGCTAGTTTCTATGGAATTACGGTACTTCATACACACAAATATGCCTTATAATTAGTTTATTTTAAACCAGAAAAATTGCCAGTGGGGGGGGGGGCAGGGAAGAGAAGAGAAGAGAGGAGAAGAGAGAAAAGAAGAGAGAGAAGAGGAACAGGTCATTAACAATTTCCTTGCCTGACATTTCTCTACTCCAATGACTTTTGGAGTTGCTTTTGACAGTGCAAATTGGCGTCTCTTGTTTTTTAAAAAATGTTCAAATGCAAGATATGAGTTATGGCTTTAGATGGAGTAATATTCAGCAGTCCAGAAAACTCTTAACACATGATCCTGCTGAATACAAGAATCAGACCTAAAAGGCATGTTTGTCCCCAAACTCATCTTCCATGTCCAGTTCTAGACAGGCAAAGTGCCTCAGAGGACCCTTCCAAGGCCAGTCCCGTTACAGTTATGTAACCCCCCAGGAGGATGGGAACAGCACTTATCAACACCAGCGAATGGCTCGCAAGAATCAAATGGGGAGGAATGAAAAGGATGCTGTCCAACAAGATGGCAGGAGATCAAATGCAGACGAGTGATATGATACACCAAGGGATCACTTTCCTACTCACGTGCAATCCCAGGTTGGGACTTCAAGAGATAATGGCCCAAGCCTCAGTGGGGACAGCCAAACGAAGCCATCTATGTGTGCAGTGGCCAGATGCAATCAAGAGAGAATCAGAGATTAGGCAGGAGGGCTAAAGGGTAGGATTCTGTCAGCAACACTCAGTAATGTGAGGACATAAAGCCTAGTACAGTGGTGCCCCGCAAGACGAACGCCTCGCAAGACGAAAAACCCGCTAGACGAAAGGGTTTTTCTGTTTTGGAGGCGCTTCGCAAAACGAATTTCCCTATGGGGTTGCTTCACAAGACGAAAAAATCTTGCGTCCCCCAGCGGTTTTTTTTTTTGCTTTTTTTGCCCTTTTCCTAAGCCGCTAAGCCGCTTATCAGCTGTTCCGCTGATAAGCCGCTTAACAGCTGATCGCTGGAAGCCGCTTGACAGCTCTAGCACTAATCCGCTAAGCTGTCAATGGGCTTGCTTCGCAAGACGAAAAAACCGCTAGACGAAGAGAATCGCGGAACGGATTAATTTCGTCTAGCGAGGCACCACTGTAGCTTGTTGTAGCACCACTGCTGAGGAAGTTAGGTCTTCAGGGCATGTTGGTTTGATAGCATAGCCTGGGCATAACCCAGGAGGCTTCTCCAAAACATGGCCCAGGTGGGAATCAGATCTACGGTCAGATAAGTACCACTTCTTCTTTCAACTTTTTCTAGTGATTGCAAAACCCTTTACAGTACAAGTTCCAGCTACAGGTGACTCTTCATCTGCCCACTTCCAAGTAGAAAAAGTCCTAAGAAACAGCTGCAGCTGGCTCTTTAGGTCTATCAGGTCCAAGGAAGAGCTCAAATGATCCTTTCCTGCTCACTAGGTCACTTCCTTCAGCTAGGGAAGAGTGCTGGCTTACAATGGATGGCACAAGCCGAGTCTGTATCCATCTCTTGCCACGACTTGCTAGTTAGAGCTCTAAACCCTGGGGAAATGGCCGCTGCTAAGGCCAGACACTTTTTGGTTATATCCACCACCCCGCCATGATATGTCACTGGCTACAACCAATTTAAATGGGAGCATGCAACATATTTCAAGCAAGCAGCTCAGAAGCCTTGCATTGTCTCACCTGCCCGTACTCCCTCTCAATGGCAGATCGCTGCTTGCTGTAGGACCTGCAAGCAAGGAGAAGACAAAGGCCCTGAATAACCACACAGCCCAATCTTCTTGCACAATCAGAATCTAAGGGCAAGGGAACAATCTCACTCTCAAGATCTGCTGGATGAAGAGCTCTGGGACTCAGCGGAAGCCCAACTAGCATGCACCCAACTCTCCCTTGCGACTGTAACCTCAGAAATTGCATGATGCTTTTAAAAAACAAGTTCAAAGTAGTAATAATTACGAAACAACAATTAGTGTGTCATACTTCCTGACAGAAAATTCCAGAGAAGACCTCAACTGAGCAGTTTTCCTAATAACCAAGCTGCTCACATTATTTTAACTTGCATGGCCTCCAGCAAAAGGGGGGACGGGACTACTGAGCAGCTGTTGTTTTCGTTGGCCCTGAGACGCCTCAGCCTTGCACAGTAATGGCTCAGGTTTGAGCACATGCTACTCAGCACCACTCTGCTTTTTCCAGTAATCCCCACATTTTAAATATGAACCACTGATCCATTGGAAGAGTCCCTGAAACTTAACATGCTAACTTCAGGTATAGAATCAACACAAATGACTGCTGGATTTATGTAAGCAGGTGAACCACACTTCTAGCTTAAGGCTGATGCTCTTTACAGGCTAAGCCTCTCGGATAAGGAGCAGTAGGCTCTCAGAAGTTCATGGGTCACCCACTAGCAAGAGGTCAATCTCCATCCCTTGCTTTCCGATTCAATGTCTGTAAGGAGGAAGGCTGTCTTAGGCTGTTTAACAGGGGAGGGAAAGGGTAGCCTTTAGGCCTTTGGCGGAACCTGTTCAGGAGCTTGCCCAGTTCCCAATTTCAGTTTGTTACCTGATGTCCTCTAGGAGTTCCAGCTCCCGTTGTTGCTTGTTCTGAAGGCTCGACAGTTGCTCTATGAGGCGCACTTTCACTTCCTGGGTCAACTTAACCTGCAGAAGAGAAAGAGTTGGCACCTTATCAATGGCAATAGGCCCTCCTACAGAGCAAGGAGCCGACAAGCATACACACCTGGAGCAGAAGGAAAAGGAACCCCCTATTTTGCACAGGAATGGAACCTTAAGGCTACGAACCCAGAGGCAGTGGGAAGAGGACCAGCAGGACCCCAGGAACAGCTGCCCTCAGGGACCAGCAGTGGGCAGAAGCTCCAGGAGCTCAACCCCCATGGAGCAGGTGTAGCAATAGCGTCTAGAAGCCTCTGGCTCAAATCTTGCTTGTCATGAACTCAGCAAGTAGCTTTGGGCAAGTCACTCCTCCTCTCAGTCTCTGCAAAAGGGTTGTTGCAAGGATGACAAGGTAGTGGGTGCTAAGCACTTTAAATACAAAGGCTAGGAATGATGATGCATAAGAGTCCAAGAGGTTAGAGGGGGGGCCTCCATGTGGCTCCTACAGGCACTGTGGCACCTTCCACCAAGACCCCCCTCCATCACCAGCCAAGCCTCTGTCCAATTTTTATATCTAACGAATGTTTGTTTGCTTTCTTGCTTGGGGTGGTAGGGGTTGCCCCTTCCTCTGTGTTTCATTTGTTCTGAGGTTTGCGTAGATGCGCCCCCCCCCGTCCCGCGTTGTCTGGGAGGAGCTTCTGCACATCCCCACGGTTTTCTCCTTCTGCGAAATGGGTCGTTTGTGGCGCCCGCAAGAGCTTATTAGATTTCCAACTGTGCCCACAGGATCCCCAAAGTTTGGGGGCCCCCCTGGTTTAGAGCCTGACGCTGCGCTTGCAAGGAAGCCGCCCCCTTCAAGCTGGCACGCGCACGCCCTTTCAGACTAGGGGGCGGAGAGCGCGTCTCGGGGACCCCGCGGCCCCGACTGTGCCCGGGTGCCAAGGAGGGCCCTCCCCGGCTTCTCCTCCCTCCGCGAGCCCGGCACGCAGGGACTTACTTTGCGCGGCGGCGGCTGCATGGCGACGGGCTCCTGGGCGCCCCTTCGGCCGCCCTCGCGACCTCGGCCAGCGGGTCCAGAGCGCGGCGGCGTCGGGGAGGCGAGTCCGGAACTGCCGCGCCGCCCGGCTCGCCTGGCTCCGCCCGGCTCCGCAGAGCGCCGCCCGCCGCTTCCCACGGGGCGTTTTCTCCGGGCTTCGGCGACTGGAAGGAGGAGGTGGCGGGGCTGAGCGCTGTGCTGCCTTTCGGTAACGGGCTGCTGTTAATGGCAGGGGCCGCGCTCTTCTTATATATAAAATATTATTTATTTTAGAGCTTCGGTACCCCGCTCTCCAGCCAAAAAGGCTCCCAAAGCAACTTCCATGACGTTTTTAATTGTTGATGTTTAGTTGTTCTAATGATTGCTTACCCCCCACCCCTTGGTTTTAGCGGTTCTTATCTGTAAGCCTCATTGAGCCCTTGTCTGGGGGTGGGCGACGGGGGCGGGGTATAAATTAATATATAATATTATAGCATAGCATCATACGCAGCTGCCTCACTCCAAAGCAGGGGGATGTCCTGATAAAACGGTGCTTCTCTGCGCTTGGAGCAGACAGGTGAGAGGAAGGGAATCACGGCTGGGCTCATTGGAGCAAAGCAGGGCATTTGCCTTAAAAAGGGGAGGTAAAGGTAAAGGGACCCCTGACCATTAGGTCCAGTCGCGAACGACTCTGGGGTTGCGGCACTCATCTCACTTTACTGGCCGAGGGAGCAGGCGTACAGCTTCCGGATCATGTGTCCAGCATGATTAAGCCGCTTCTGGCGAACCAGGGCAACGCACGGAAATGGCGTTTACCCTCCCGCCAGAGTGGTACCTATTTATCTACTTGCACTTTGTGCTTTTGAACTTCTAGGTTGGCAGGAGCAGGGACTGAGCAACGGGAGCTCGCCCTATCGCGGGAATTCGAACCACAGACCTTCTGATCAGCAAGCCCTAGGCTCTGTGGTTTAACCCACAGCGCCACCCACATCCCTTTACAAAGGGGAAGTTATAAGCAAAAACAAACAAACAAAAATGTTCCCCCCCAAATTCAACAAAAATCTTTAAACTATATTTCCTGCCCCCCCCCACCTGCAATTGTACTTCTGTTTAAACTTAGAGGGGCTCCTGGAGTCAAATCTTCAATCTGTGGCTGACCAGTTCTACGTGCTGCTCAGCCAATCCCAACCCCAAAATATTGCTATGTCCAAGACATTCCATTTATTTATTTGATTTATTTATCAAATTTATATACCACCCTTGGCCTGGTAGATAATTCTGAATCACGAATCTGTGCTGTGAGTGGCAAGTGATACCTATGCAGCCAGGCCCTACCTGCTCTTTTGATCACTACCTGCTCTTTTGATCCCAACTGCAGCTCCCAAAGCTTCTTTTCTGCCATTGTACTACTTTTTAAAAGGCACACTATGGTTTTGAAGAGGTTTCCAAATAATTTTCGGCCATATCTGGCAAACAACTAGAGACCAGTTGTCAGAATCATTGTTTCCTAAGTAACTGCCCTTACACCCACAAACACACACCCCAGGCTGTACTGTGTGGGCTGGCTGTAATAGCCAAAATGGCATTGTCCTCCTTTTTATATGAGAAAATGATTCATGCCCAGCCTTGCCACTTGTTGCAGTTTAGCACCACCTTGTGGACAGATGTTATTTGTACATTTAGGTCGCTGGCAAGGGAGGAGCTTTCTAATCATAGGGCAGATCTAACATTTTGCAGTGTCTGCTTGCAAGAGTTATCTGCTGGCATTTTGGTGAAGTTTCCACAGGTTGCAATACATCTGAGCTGCTTTGCATTTTGACCTAGCAAGGGCTGACCAGCTGTCAAAGGAGGTGCGGGAAGTATTTGCCTTCAGCGACCAGAAGTAAGCATTTCATAACCCAGCTGGGCAAAACCTTTATTAGACCCAAGCAAAGTGATGCAAAATTGTGGAAAGCTTTTGAATTCCCCAGAACTCCAGTCTTTGATTTAACAAGGCCAGGTCCACCATCTCTCTGACCATATGGTGGACCGGACTATATTTTGGAAAGAAAAAAAAGAATGAATTCCTATGCCCACAAATAACCCAGAGATGCATGTTAAATAAAAGGACACATTCTACACATTTAAAAAAATGCTGATTCCCAGACCATCCACGAGCCAGATTGAGAAAGTGATTGGGCCGGATCCGGCCCCCGGGCCTTAGGTTGCCTACCCCTGCTTTAACCTCAGCATAAGAGGACATGGGTGAGTCCCTTTAATGAGTTGAGTAAAAGGGCACATTGGAACTGAAACTGATGTGATTGGATCTCCCACCTTTTTTACCGTTTAATGCAGCTGTGGGAGCTTCACATTTGTTTGGACTAGTGGTGCTGGAGGGGTGAGGGAGAGGTTGACCCCTCCCACAAAGCGACTATTAGCCCTGCAGCAGAAAAACACAGTGGAATTAATTGGTGTGTATGTGATTGAAAAACAGTATGAGAAAAGTTTAACACCCCCACCTGTTCTGCTTCAGTAAAATCTGCTTTAAAAATAAAGCAAAGCTGGAAGGGTTGGCCTCCTTGCATTCTGGTTGCTTTTGAGGGGTTGGTTTTGGAGGGGGGAGAAGTGGCAGGGATTGCTTCTCTGCTCACCTAGTGGTCCATCCTCTTTGCTTGCTTGTTGCCTGCCAGTTAATGTGGAGCTGGTGGTGTCCACTCGCTTCACCCCTTGAAGGGGTTCTGCGTGGAATTGGGAGAGATGCACTTGAGCAGAGGGATGAGAAATGCATGTGTAGTGTTGTGTTTGTATGAGAGAGAGCTGGAAGGGGGAGAGTCATGCATATGGTCTGTGAGAGACAGACACGTATGTGAACAAGAAGTACAGATGAATGTGTGCTTTGAGAGCGGGAAAGATGCACTTGGGTGGAGAGGGAGAGGCATTTGTGAAGTGTGTGTGAGAGATGGTTTTCTCTCTCTCTCTCTGTGTGTGTGTGTGTGTGTGTGTGAGAGAGAGAGAGAGAGAGAGAGAGAGGTGTGTGTGTGTGGCCACTTGGTTTATTTTTCCTAATAGAGTAAATAATTGCCATGTGATCTCCACAAGCAGGACATAGCTTATTTCCCACAATAAGCATGAGGTCTGGAAGGGGGAAACAGCAGTGTGTATACTTGCTCTAATTGTGCTTTGCCCCAACGGCAGTAATTTTGTGACAGGCACTTCCCCCAAATTCAAAATGTGCCCACTGCTCCAAAAACTTTGGCGACCCCCTGCATTAATGTATCTCTGTGTCCCATCTTTTTTGGTTCTTGGTAGTTATCAGTTTGAAACCCTGTCTCCCCCTCCCCATTCTGAGAATTGATTCTCATCCTGGCACATGAGGATTCGCTTCTGATTTTCTGAGCAATAATGTAGTGTTATGTCAAACTTTGTTGATTTGGTGCTTTGTAGCAGGGATGGTATTGTTGTTCCACTTTTGTTAACATGTTTGGATCAGTTGTCCCCTCTGTAAGCAGGTGTGTTCTATAAGGCACACCTGCACAATTATTGGCTTTCTCACAAAGACAAGATAAGCAGAGAGTTTACAGGTTTTGGTTGTTCTTTATTAATTGTGTATGCCTCCCACAGTTATACTAAGAATTACCTTGAGGTGGTACAGATGGGTTAATAGTGCATACCTACCTAGGCTCTCTTTACTTTTTTTCAACCTTCACCTTTGAAGTCAGTAGTGAAAGATCAGCATTTAGCTCAGAATAAGTTATTGTGTGTATTTATACATAATATACATTACTCAATCTTTTCAATATTTAGGACTTTAGAGCGTTCACACTGACTCTTTGTGCTGCATATATTTTTCTGGGCTGAAATAAACCTCCCACTTTTAACACGCTCAGGAGCCTACACCTGAGTAAATAGAGCCTGTGTTGTTAGTTATTTATAAATTTTCCAAAACCTATTTGTAGCCATATGAAGGGTGATGGTTTATGTACAACACATAGATGAATGTAAGCAAGTTTGAGAGGAATTCATTTCTAAATTTTATAACTTTGAATCCTAGGGAATGTGTAGAATATGTAAAGAGTTTCAACATACCCCTCCTGGTGTTAGGAGGAGGTGGCTACACAGTTCGCAATGTGGCCCGGTGCTGGTGAGTCTTTTGGAAACTTTTGTTGATAATGGGTTGGGGCTTCACCTTCCTTGGATATAAAATGGCACAGGTTTGTGTCATGGGAAGACTTCACTGTAGTCTGCCTTTCATTTTAGGACTTATGAAACATCATTGCTTGTACATGAAGCAATTAGTGAGGAGCTTCCATATAGTGGTAAGTTGAGGATCTACATGTTCAAACGTCACTGATGTCACTTGTAGCATATTTAGTTTCCCCAAGTTATTAGTATCTAGATAACTTAGGGGGCTAGTTCAAAAGCAATGACAAGGCTTCATGGAGTAACTGCTGCCACCTGTAGAACCTTGTTGCATGTGCTGGCCAGGGCAGTTGTGGTGTGCAGAGGAAAATGTCAGCTCACTATATCGGTGTCCAGGTCCTGGTTGGGCCCCTTGTTATCATGTGGCAGCAGCCCGGCTGATTTGGGTTCTAGCCCACCTCTACCCTGAAACACTCCATTTTGGGGGTTACTCTTGGCTGCTGCTAACAATGCTGCCAGTGGTAGCTTGTGCCCCTTGTTAGGGCAGATACAGTGGGGAACCTCTTGCTGGTGGAACTGCCCTGCCAACAGAGGCAGTGTCTGTGGGTTGGGCTGGGTGCAGGGATATCTCCACCTCATCCAAATTCTTCAGCATGATTTGTTGGGGGTTGGAGTTGGTTAATCTGTAATTCACCAACAGCATCTTTCAGATTGTTTCAAAATATGAGGGTTAAGCAGATTTACGTGGTGGAGGTGGCGACCAACCTTGGGCCAACTGATGCACAGAATCCTTAAAGTCAGATCACCCTAACACCAGCAGGAGCACCTTATCTGGAATTTAACAGATTCCAGAGGGTCTGCATACACGCTAAGTGTAGTCTTTGTTCCTTGACCTTGCTCTGTCTTGGAAGACAGACATTCCGTTGTGCCTGCAATGGGGAGGGAAGTGCCTGGCTGTATGTTCTGAGACAGGTAAACCCCCCAAAGAAAGTGATTCAAAGAGGCCACGTGCCTGATACTGCCTTGAGAGAGAGAGAGACCTATTTGTCTGCGTCTTTCTCCATAGCAGAGAACGACTGGCAGGCGAGGAGAGAGAAAGATAGCGCCGAAAGGATCTTGGAAGTTGTTTCTCCGGGCTCACCTGCCCCCCTCTACCCCATTTTCCTATCTCTGCGCTCTCCTGGTTTCTCCCGCTGCTGCGGGCGAGGGAGCCGAGGGGGCGTGGCTGCGTCTCACGTGCCTGTTTCCTGGGAGGCGGGGCGGCGCGCGGAGCAGCCACTGTGATGTGACGGAGGGCGGAGCCCGGCTGAGGCGGAGCTCGGCAGGCGCGGCTGCCCGGCGGTTGAGAGGTCCCGTCGGGTGGGCGTCGAGCGCCGTTGCTGTCAGGAGCCGCCGCCTGCCCGCCTCGCTCCTTGACTGACTGACTGACTGGCTGGCTGCGCCGGGAGAGGAGAGCCGAGCTGCCCCCGTCCTGGTCGCGGCGGCGGCGGCGAGGGGCGGACTTCGCGCCCGGCCATGGAGGGCGGCAGTGGCGGCGGGGGACCCTCGCGCGGGACCGGCCGCGAGAGGAAGAAGAGCAAGGTCCCCGCCGACGAGGCCCCCGCCACGGCCGTGCCTGGAGGAGACCCCGGGGGAGGAGGAGGAGGCGGCGGGAAGTCCCGCAAATTCGTGAGTGTCTCCGGAGGGAGGGGGGGAAGGACCTGTCGGGGCGTTTCGGAGCCCGCGGCCCCCGCCTCCTCGTCCTCTGCCTGGTCCCGCGCTGGCCGGGGAAAGGCGGGCAGAAGCGGCCCGGGCCTCCGGCTCCCTCCCCGCGCAGGTGTCCCACCGGCGGCGTTTCCCGGGGGGAGAGGGGGGGCTTTGGCTTTGGCGGCCCCGGATGCCGGATCCGTCCCTCTCAGCCCGGCCGAAGTTCTCCCTTCTTTCCTTCCCTGCCTGACCCCTCGCCCCGCTCCCTTTCCTTTGGGTGCCGGCAGGCGTGGGATCTAATTGGAAAACAAGAGTGGTCTACCAAACAAACAGGAGGAATAAGAAAGGCGTCGCTTCTTTACGGTTACAAAGCCAGGACTGTAAAACACACGGCAAGTTTAGAAACCAGAATAGAGTAGACTGAGACTGATTTTTTTCTATAGGAAAACACACACACCTCATGCAGGTTTTCTTAAACGTCTGGGTAGTCTTGCTTCTAAATAGGAAGGTCTTCAGCAGGGACCCAAAAGAACACAGTGAGAGGCACCTGACCGACACCATTAAGCAATACAGTGGTACCTCGCAAGACGAATGCCTCGTAAGACGAAAAACTCGCAAGACGAAAGAGTTTTTCGTTTTTTGAGTTGCTTCGCAAGACAAATTTCCCTATGGGCTTGCTTCGCAAGACGAAAACGTCTTGCAAGTTTGATTTTCAATGCATTCCTATGGGAATCCGTGCTTCACGAGACGAAAAATTCGCAAGACGAAAAAACTCGCAGAACGAATTAATTTCGTCTTGTGAGGTACCGCTGTAATCAGGTGCCATTCGTTTCTCTCTCTGTGTGTAGAGGGCTTGGATCAGGAAGAGGGCAGGCTTGATTTTGGATGGTGGGGTTGAGCCAAGTTTTTCCATATAGAAGAGACTCCGGTTTCTGATCTCTCCCTCTCCAGTTAAAAGGACCTCGGAGGAGGGGAGGGCAGGAGGCTGTGAAAGACCCTCTGCTTTTTAGGCTCTCAGCAGTTGCTAAGAGCAGGAAAATCCTGGGCTAAATAAGGTGGTTCCCTATGTACCTTTATGTTTCAAGTCCCTGTAAAATTTGTGTGTGTCTGGTGTGGAAGATGCTAATTCTCAGATGTCTTTGTTTCTTATCACCTGGATCTTTTGCCAGCGCAGGTGAAATTGAAAATAAATACCCCTCCCCTCCCCACCCTGTCTCCTCCTCCTCTGCCGGGTGCCAGGTGAGCAGTGGCAGGTGCGTGGCTACCTTGCCTCGTGGGTGGGCTTGCCCTGTGTCCAGGGCCATTATAACATCTGAACAGATAAGCCAGTGAGATGACTGGGGACATGTATGTATTATTTCACAGCCATTTTTCTAAATATAGGAGTAGATTAAAAATGTGTTTTGCTTGTACTTCAAGAATGTACTTCATTGCTGAGTCAGCCACTCTGTGGAGCCTAAATGGTTGAAAAGCAGAGTGCAAATGCTAGAAATAAAATAAAGAAATAAATGAGATTATTTTGCTTTGGGGTGGAGCATTTTAAGATAAATGGGACAAGGATATCTCTATATATGCCTGCTAACAGGCTTTCATACATGGTTGAAAGAAGAGAATATAGGAGCTGAGTTAGGCCAAGGATGCAAATATGCGGATGGGGAAAAGTGGAGCTCAGATTGAGGGAAACCGTCTTTTCCAAACATCCTTCTCCCTCTGCTCTCCTCACCCCAAAGTTCTATTGAAGGTTGTGGCATCTTGTTTCAACTCTTAATGCTGCCTGGACCAGGAGCTTCTTTGAGTGGAGTGGTAAAATTATACATAATTGTATAGGAACCGATGACCATAAATAATCAGATTCCACAACTGCTGCTCGTATTTTGTTAGCTAAAAAGTGGAATACCCAAGAATTACCAACAGTAGAAGAATGGCAGATGAAGATGATGGATTTTTCGGAGCTAGTTGACCTAACCGGAAGAGTCCGCAACCAGGAGGAGGAATATCAGGAAGAATGGAATAAATTTAATGGTTATTTAGTTAAATTTGTTAAGTTAAAATAACCGGAAACAGCTTGCAGATACTTAATAGGCTTGGATTTTGTTTATGTTAAGTGATGAATTAATATGTTTAATTATATAAGGTGAAGATTTAAGGATGTTAATGTTTAAGTTAAATTTTATAAAAATTGGGATTTGGAAAACCGTTAAAAGGACTTGCAATGAAATTCACCTAAGGGGAAGCGAGGAAGTCACTTAACAAAGTTAATAATGGTAATTTTCAATAAGGCTATGATTTATGTTTGTTATATTTGTATTATGTGTTTGTTTATAATATTGTGAAAACCAATAATTTTTTTGGAAAAATAAATAATCAGATTCCTTTCTCTATCCCCCACTAGGCCGTATGACATCCAGATCAAACATGAGATCATTAGATGCTTAAAAGCTTTCATGAACAATAAGGTATGTCCTTTGTTTTCAACATAAATATTTGCGAACTGCCATTTCTTACTTTTTTAGAATCAGTAGGCAAACTTCAGAAAGTCAGTGAAAAATGAGAGTGGTGGTTAAAAACACAGTGTAACTCAGCTCTGTATAACAATTGCTCAAGAAGCCAGACCATTCTTCAGTTTGCAGTTGAGAACAGACACAAAAGGGAAGAAAATGGAATAGGAATGGAGGTGGGAAGTCATGGGATAAATGTTTTAATTGAGACTTGAGCAAGCCCAACAAATATATGGTGCAATAATTTTCCAGTAGCTGGGAATAGGGGAAGAGAGATGAAAGAGAGAGCTCTCCAGATTAGAATCAAGCTGGTATTATTACTATTATTAATAATAATAATATTTGTTCCTGTGGTGTTTGCCTGTTCGTTTGAAAATGTCTGTACAGGGGGAGAGAGGGGGTTAATATGTAGACCAGTTGGAAAGCCAGAGGCGGAGCCTACCTGTTTATAAAAGTGCTTAGCCCGAGGTTTGGGTTGTGGGTATTTGGTTGGTTTTAGTGGGTTGGTTGGTTGGTTGGGAAAAGCAGTTGGCAGACAGTTGGAAATAGACAGTTAGTGCAGTTGGTTCTTGTGTGAGGGGAGGTAGAAGAGATAGAGACAGGATAAAATAAGACTAAGAAGGTAAAGAGTAAACGTTTGGAATGCAGTTAAAGTTTATTTGTGTCTGCAATAAACTATACTCTTCTTTGTTAACTTAAGAACCTGACTGAGACTAAGTGGTTTATTGGGGAGGACCTGGTTGGTGGCAGCAGATTAGTGGTGTATGGGACAATAGTCCGTGAGACAACTGGGGGCTCTGTACAAACTCCACAGTTACTATACCATTTTATCCTTTTTAAAACAAATAAAACAATCCAAAATAGAACATTTGTAGAAGAAAATCAAATATAAAGTGTACTTTCAAAGCAACAATGCTAGCAGGAAACTAAAATATTATCTTAAAGATTTCAAATATAGACTGCACGATTAACACAACAAAGTTAACAAAAACACAAACAAAAAACTTAAACATTTCAAAATAAAACACTACTAAAGGAGATCAAATATAAAAGACACATTTGAAACTGCATCATTGTCAAAGAAATAAAATATTATCATAAACATTAAACACATCTGCTGCTGCTGCTGTTGCTGCCCTAGCTGGTTCATGGCAGGCAGATACTGCTGTGGAAGCTCAGGCTCCAAGTCCTGGGTCACCACTGAGAAATCTGGTGCTGGGCAGAGAAACAGAGGGGCTCCATGGAGACACCAAGTGCCATGCCAAGCAGTGTTGCACATGGCGCTTCGCCTCAGGAAGCCTCCCCCTTCTATATACCTGATGGAAAGGCAGATGATATTGCAGGGTCTCAGGCTGATGGCAGCCACCTGGAGCAGAGCGCAGCCACGCCTTCCTTCCAGGCAACACACAGCAGCAGCATGGAGGTTAAAAGGGGAGAAGAAAGCAGTAAGAAAGTAAGAGAAGCAAGGGAGTAGAGCTGTTTGAAAATAGGAACTGTATTGTATTGGAAGGAAGGTAGCAAGACGAAGCAAAGGGGCGAAGA
Organism: Podarcis gaigeae; assembly: GCF_964106915.1. NCBI lineage: Eukaryota > Metazoa > Chordata > Lepidosauria > Squamata > Lacertidae > Podarcis > Podarcis gaigeae. The sequence goes on along the minus strand of NC_139683.1, from coordinate 86,242,017 downwards.
AAAAAGGAGAAACTTGAATGAAGAGGCAGTGTAAATTAAACAAGCAACAGAATTGAAGATAAAGAGGGAAATAGTGTGAGGAATCTAATTTAAAATGTATATAGGTTAAAGCACATCAAAACTTTGAGGAGAGAAGAGATGAAGTGTAAATGAACTTCTAGATTAAGAGGGAGAAACCTCTAGTGTGATTACTCTCAGTTGAGATGCTCCCCTTCTTAAATTTGCATACTTATGGGATCTTCCCCACATCACTTTTGCACATGTCAGCTTGGGGGGGGGGTCTTGTCCCTCCCCCCTCCTTACACCTATTTCCCAGGTTAGACAGTTGCCTTACTCTCCTCCTGTGGCATTGGCAACCTTTCTGTATGGTGCATGCACTCAATGGGTGTGTCCCCCCTTTTTTTTTAGTTTGGAATTAAGACGATGCTTGAAACGGAGGAGGGGATCCTGCTTTTGGCAAGAGCCGTTGACCCCAAAGTCCCAGCCATGATGATTGATGCTATCACGCTACTGTCTGCCCTCTGCATTCTGCCTCAGCCTGTGGATATGTAAGTGACTATAGGCGATTTATCTTTTGGTTTAGTTGTATTTCATAGGTGGGCAGTCTAGCACTTGGGATCCTTTTCAAAATACATTAAAAACTGGAAGGCTACATCTAAATGGCAAGTTTTAATGTGCATGTCATCTGCACAGCGGCCTGAAGCCTAAGAAGCAGAAGCTGAACAAAGCTTGTGTAAGGTTTGGGGTCATCCCCATTTTGAAGCCCAGCATCCTACTCCATATTGCTTAGGAGGGGTTTTGGATCCAAGGCAACATTGGTTCTTAACAGTTTTTAGAAATTTTAATACAGTAGATGCACAATTTATCAAACTCTTACATAGTTTCCTGTTGCGAGCGTATGAAAGTCAGACTGCCATCTTTAAAGCACCTGGGAGTGCATCTCATTGAACTCATTGGGACTAGCAAGTAGACATGGCTAGCATTGCACTGTCAGATAATCTGTTACTGATTTGTTTTCCTTACTCTTACATAGGCATGAGCACGTTCTGGTGGCACTGACACAACGAGCAGAAATGGATGAAGTTGAACGATTCAAACCCATCTTGGATGGGCTGAAGAGTGACACCTCAGTGGCATTAAAGGTAGCAAGTGGGGCCTGCAGCAAAAAAGATTTTTCTGTACTTCTTAAGGCCTCAAGCTTCTGCTGATACATCTTTATTATTTCTCAGTCCTCATTTTGTCCATATAGCCACTGGTACTTATGTCTTGAATTTGCTACTTCTTTTACCAGCATCTTGGACTCTTTTGTGCTGCTTTGGTTTTTGTTTTTATTTAATCATTTTTTCAAGACAAAAAACAACCACAAAAAACACATACAACAAAAACCGCAATAACACTTATAACACAATTTAACATTTCAAATTTGAGTACTGATATACCTATGACTACACCTTTTTAACAATATTTCCCCACCTCTCATCCCCCTACTTCCCATCACCGTCCGCCTTATCGCTTAAATATTCCTTCCAGATTTCTTCATATTTATTCATTCTTAATTTGCTTTGACATGCAATTCGTTCGTATGTAGCTAGTCTGTCCATATTAGCAATCCATGTGCTCAATGGAATCTTTTTGCGGCTCTTCCAATTCATCAGAACAATTTTTTTTGCTTCTAATATGGCATGGTACATCCATTATTTTTTTTACCCCTTGTAATCTCCCACATTTCCAGTATATAAAAAAAGGTAAAGGTACCCCTGCCCGTATGGGCCAGTCGTGTCCGACTCTAGGGTTGTGCACCCATCTGACTTAAGAGGCCGGGGGCCAGCGCTGTCCGGAGACACTTCCGGGTCACGTGGCCAGCGTGACGAAGCTGCTCTGGCGAGCCTGCACCAGCGCAGCACACGGAAACGCTGTTTACTTTCCCGCTATAAAGCAGTACCTATTTATCTACTTGCACTTAAGGGTGCTTTCAAACTGCTAGGTGGGCAGGAGCTGGGACTGAAAGACGGGAGCTCACCCCGCTGCGGGGATTCAAACCACCGACCATGCAATCGGCAAGCCCTAGGCACTGACGTTTTACCCACAGCGCCACCCACGTCCCTTTCCAGTATATAATTTAGAATTAAATTCAATTCCCCTAAATAACAATATTTTTTTAAAAAAAAATTAAAATATTTTTTATTAAGTACAAATTAGAAAACATACATATTCACAACAAAAGAAAATACAAAAGAAAAAAAATACATCTAACCAAGGAAAAAGAATTAGAGAATATTTTGTCTCTTTTCATATTTACAGTTATTTATACCTCTATAAAATGCTATTCACAATAAAGCAGTGAAATGAAAGATATCAGAAAAAATAGAAAAGAACAAAGAAAGAATAAAGAAGTAAAAGAAAAATATCATAAGTGAAAATTTTTTAAAGTAGGTAAGTACTCACAATACATAGCCGTTTCCCATCTATATTTATATTCAATTGTATAATTTCATCTTGTCCTTATCTACCTTAAATAAATTGTTTTTGTTGTTTTTTTAAAAAAGACTTCCACCATTTACCTCACACGTTTTTAATAATCTGTTCGTCAGAACCTCTGTTTTTCATATTTTCCCTTTGGATTTCCTTAATGTCTCACTTTGTATTTTTTTTATATTATGCACAAGATTATTCTAAACACAACCAGATTTTTGTAGTTGAGCCCTGGTTTTGTAAATAATCATTTAAGAACTCCCATTGCTTCATAACCATAGTTTTGGATTTTCTCCTTATTATATCCGTCAGTTTTGCTAATTCCAGGTACTCACAAAGTTTCCCCAACCATTCTCTTTTTGTTGGGATGCTGTCTTCTTTCCAATAGCTAGCAATCAAAATTCTTGCTGCTGTTGTCGCGTATAGAAATAAGTTAGTTTTATCTTTTAGGATATCTTTATCTAGAATTCCTAATAGATATGCCTCTGCCTTTTTTGTGTGTGATGTCCTTATCATTTTTTTTATTTCTTCATGGATCATGTCCCAAAGGGTTTTAATCTTTGGGCAAGTATCCACCACATGTGATATAACGTACCTTTTGTTCTGTTACATTTCCAACATTTGTCATTGTTCCTTTTATTTATTTTTGACAATCTGTCAGGGGTTAGGTGAATTTTTCTGAAATTCTCCCTTAATAAATCACACGCAGTAAAATTTATGTTTTCCTCCCAAGAAGTTTTCCATCTTTCCAGATCTATCTCATATCCCAAATTGTGCTCCCATTTTAACATGTTTTCCCCTTTCGTCTCTTGTTCTAAGGTGGTTTTCATTAATAATCTATACATTTTTGCAAGTATTTTTGATCGCTTAGCAATATTTCCTTTTCTAATTTTGAGGTTTTATTTTCAAATCCCCCCTTTTTATGTCTTTTTCATATGTTGCTTTTAATTGATAATATTGTAACCAATTTATTCCAAATGTTTGTAATTATTCGTAAGCTTTTAATTTAATATTTCCGTCTATATCCTCTAATATTTCCCTATATGTTGGCCAAGTCTCTTTTACATTACTCTTTAATGTTGTGGTTGCTTCCACTGGCAAAACCCATTGGGGAATTTTCTCAATAATTTTTCCTTTTGATCTTTCCCAGACATCCAACAGAGCCTTTCTTACTATGTGATTTGTAAATTTTTAATGTTGTTCTTTTTTGTCATAGAATAAATAGCCGTGCCAGCCGTATATTTTGTCCCAGCCCTCTAGTGTTAGGACTTCATTGTCTTTTAATAATATCCATTTTTTTATCCAACACCAACACGCTGCCTCAAAATACTTTCTTAAATCTGGCACTGTGAATCCTCCACTTTCCTTTGGGCCCGTCATTACTTCTAATTCTATCCTTGCCTTTCCCCCCTGCCATATAAAATTTGCAAGATCTCTTTGCCAGCTTATAAAATATTTAGTTCCTATTACAATTGGAATCATTTGGAATAAAAATAGAATTTTGGGGAGTATCATTATTTTAATCATAGATATTCTTTCTCCGAATGATAGTTTTAGTTTTCCCCATTTATCCATACTTCCCTTAATTTCTTTCCATTTTTAAATATAATTATCCTTAAATAAATTTGTATTTTTATTTGTAATACATATCCCTAAGTAGTTCACTTTATTTTCTATTTTTAGTCCTGTTGTTTCCTCTAATTCCTTTTTCCCTTTCTCAGCTATATTTTTAGTTATCAATTTCGATTTATCTTTGTTCAATTTAAATCCTGCTACTTCGCCAAATTCTTTCATTCTTTCTAATGCTTTTTTTATACTTTCTTTTGGTGTTTCGGTTGTAATGATCACATCGTCTGCAGATGCTCTTACTTTGTAACACGGTGTACCAAGACATATGCCCTTTATTTCTTTGTCCTTTCTCAGAGCTATTAATAGGGTTTCTAATATTGTTATAAATAGGAGTGGGGATAAAGGACATCCCTGTCGTGTCCCTCTCTCGATGTCGAATTCTTCTGTAATTTCGTTGTTTAGGATTAATTTGGCTCTTTGTTTTTTGTAGATTGCTTGAATTCCATTCATAAATCTTTTACCTAAATTTAAACTTTCACAGGTTTTGATCATAAATTTCCAAGAGACACTGTCAAATGCCTTTTCAGCGTCTACCAAAAGCATTGAAATTTCTTTACTTGGGTTCATTTCGGCATATTCTATTAAGTCTATAATTATTCTAGTGTTGTCCTTTATTTGTCTGGCTGGCAAAAATCCTGCCTGATCTTTTTTAATTACTCCTTTTAGCAGAGTTTTCATTCTATTTGCAAGAACTCCAGTAAATATTTTATAGTCTATATTCAATAAAGATATTGGCGTGTAGTTTTTTATAAGTCTCAAATCTGTACCTTGCTTTGGGATAAGGGTTATCAATGCTTCTTGCCACTAATTGGATATTTCTCCTTTGTCTAAAATTTCATTCATAATTAATTGTAATTTGGGTGTTATTATTTCTTCTAATTTTTTATAATATGTTACTGAGATTCCGTCTTGTCCCGGCGATTTCCCATCCTTCATATTTTTAATCATTTTTAAATCTCTTCAAGTTCAATATTTGAATTTAAAATTGCGTATTCTTCTTCTATATCTGGTAATCTATTTTCTAATAAGTATTTTTGGATTTTCTTTTCCTCTTTCAATTCTACTTTTTTGTAAAATTTTATAAATCTTTCTTTGATTTGTTTTGGGTCAATAATTTCTTTTTCTTCGTCAATTACTCTTTCTGCCTGTCTTTCTTTAATAAACCATGCCAGCATCCTAACCGGTTTATTTGCCTGTTCAAAATATCTTTGTTTTGTCCATGTAATTTTTTTCTCAACTTCTCTATTTATTAAATTCAATAGGTGGAAGTCTTTAGTAATGTTCCGGGAATAGCAAAGTCCATTGCATAAACACCGGGGATGCTAAACCCATTGCAGTGACCCCTTATCTGATAACTGGGACATACATGGATAAAATCCGCAACGAGGTGCAGGAGATGCTAAAGGCAGGGATCATAACACCCTAAGAGTATCCCTGGGCAGCACCGGTAGTGCTGGTAGACAAACCTGATGGCTCGATAAGATTTTGTGTTGATTACCGAAAGTTAAATCACGTCACTAAGGCAGATGCCTATCTAATGCCCTGCTTAGATGACCTAATTGAGACCATAGGCAGGTGCTATTTCATTACCTGTCTAGCCTTGACAGAAGACTATTATCAAGTAAGAATGTCCTGGGGACCAGGAAAAGACTGCCTTTAGAAGTCCCCATGGATTATATGAGTTTAAAGTGATGGCCTTTGTACTAAAAAAATGTGCCAGCGACCTTAATAATAATAATAATAATAATAATAATTTATTTATACCCCGCCCATCTGGCTGGGCCTCCCCAGCCACTCTGGGCGGCTTCCATAGAAAGCAAAAATACAATAAAATATCAAACGTTAAAAACTTCCCTGAACAGGGCTGCCTTAAGATGTCTTCTGAATGTCAGGTAGTTGTTTATCGCTTTGACATCTGCTGGAAGGGCGTTCCACAGGGCGGGCGCCACTACCGAGAAGGCCCTCTGCCTGGTTCCCTGTAGTTTTACTTCTCGCAATGAGGGAACCGCCAGAAGGCCCTTGGCGTTGGACCTCAGCGTCCGGGCAGAATGATGGGGGTGGAGACGCTCCTTCAGGTATACTGGACCGAGGCCGTTTAGGGCTTTAAAGGTCAGCACCAACACTTTGAATTGTGCTCGGAAACGTACTGGGAGCCAATGTAGGTCTTTCAAGACCGGTGTTATATGGTCTCGGCGGCCGCCCCCAGTCACCAGTCTAGCTGCCGCATTCTGGATTAGTTGTAGTTTCCGAGTCACCTTCAAAGGTAGCCCCACGTAGAGTGCATTGCAGTAGTCCAAGCGGGAGATAACCAGAGCATGCACCACTCTGGCGAGACAGTCCGCAGGCAGATAGGGTCTCAGCCTACGTACCAGATGGAGCTGGTAAACAGCTGCCCTGGACACAGATTTGACCTGTGCTTCCATGGACAGCTGTGAGTCCAAAATGACTCCCAGGCTGCACACCTGGTCCTTCAGGGGCACAGTTACCCCATTTAGGATCAGGGAATCCTCCACACCTGCCCACCTCCTGTCCCCCAAAAACAGTACTTCTGTCTTGTCAGGATTCAACCTCAATCTGTTAGCCGCCATCCATCCTCCAACCGCCTCTAGACACTCACACAGGACCTTCACCGCCTTCACTGGTTCTGATTTAAAAGAGAGGTAGAGCTGGGTATCATCCGCATACTGATGAACACCCAGCCCAAACCTCCTGATGATCTCTCCCAGGGGCTGCATGTAAATGTTGAAAAGCATGGGGGAGAGGACAGAACCCTGAGGCACCCCACAAGTGAGAGCCCAGGGGTCTGAACACTCTTCCCCCACCACCACTCTCTGAACACGGCCCAGGAGGAAGGAGCGGAACCACTGTATGACAGTGCCCCTAGCTCCCAGCCCCTCAAGACGGTCCAGAAGGATGTTATGGTCGATGGTATCAAACGCCGCTGAGAGATCCAACAGAACTGGGAAACAGCTCTCACCTTTGTCCCTAGCCCGCCGAAGATCATCAACCAGTGTGACCAAGGCAGTTTCAGTCCCATGATGAGGCCTGAATCCCGACTGGAAGGGATCCAAATGGTCCGCTTCTTCCAGGCGTGCCTGGAGTTGTTCGGCCACCGCTCGCTCAATCACCTCGCCCAATAATGGAAGATTTGAAACTGGGCAATAGTTGCCGCATCTAAAGATGGTTTTTAAAGAAGCGGTTTAATAACCGCCTCTTTCTGCGGGTCTGGGAAGGCTCCCTCACGGAATGAAGCATTCACCACCCCACGAAGCCCATCGCCCAGTCCTTCCCGGCTAGCTTTTATAAGCCAGGATGGGCAAGGATCCAGGAGACAGTTGGTTGGCTTCACTCGTCCAAGCAGCCTGTCCACATCCTCGGAGGTAACAGATTGGAATTGATCCCACTCAACTTGACTAGACAGAACTCTAGCACTCTCCCGCCCCGGCTAGTAGATAAGATCCTGCATGGATTAAGGGAGTTTACAGTAGGTTACTTCGATGATATTGCAATTTTTAGTCAAACCTGGTCCAAACACAAAGAGCACCAAGAGTTAGTTCTACAAGAATTAAAGAGGCAGACTTGACCATTAAGGCTAGTAAAAGTCAGATTGGGGACTCAGAAATCAAGTACCTTGGACATATGGTGGGTGGAGGAATAATACAGTGGTGCCTCGCAAGACGAAATTAATTCGTTCCGCGAGTTTTTTCGTCTTGCAATTTTTTCGTCTTGCAAAGCACAGACTTTGGAAAAGCTTCAAAAATCACCAAAGTCTTCAAAAACCTCAAAAAAGGCTACCACACGGCGTGCTATGAGTTCCTCCTCGAAGTGAATGCACGGTTTTAAGACAAAGGAAACAAACTTGCAAGACGTTTAGGTCTTGCGTAGCAAGCCCATAGGGAAATCTGTCTTGCGAAGCAACTAAAAAAACGAAACTCTTTCGTTTTGCGAGTTTTTCGTCTTTCGAGGCATTCGTCTTGCGAGGTACCACTGTAAAGCCTTTAGAGACCAAGGTGGAGGCAATTACGAACAGGCCTACTCGTACATCAAAAAAGAAAGTGAGAGCATTTTTAGGTTTGGCAGGGTGTTATTGAAAATTTATCCTTAAGTTCAGTGAACTAGCTGCACCACTGACCGACTTGATTCACAAGAAAGAACCGGAGTGTGTTGAGTGGACATCAGTGTGCCTGCAGTCATTTGATGCGCTAAAGAATGCCTTGACTGCCTGATCAGTCCTCGTCACAACAAACTACGACCTAGAGTTCACCATCTTTACAGATGCATTGAATGCTGGGATTGGAGCCGTGCTGAGTTAACCGGGAGAGGAAGACAACCTGCATCCGATCAGGTATGTCGGCAAGAAATTGCTACTCAGAAACACCTTTCCATGATAGAAAAAGAATGTTTTGCTATCGTCTAGTCCCTACAGAAGTTAAAACCTGGGGCCAGAAATTTATACTTTGCTCCGATCATCCACCCTTGCTTTGGCTTAGGATGATGAGAAGTAATAGCAAACTGATGAGGTGGGCCCTGTGGCTGCAGGACTTCAGTTTCACCATAAGAAGCGTGAAAGGGTCCCTGAACATTGTGGCCGATGCTTTATCAAGAGACCCGATGGTGAAGGTTAACCATGGACAGTTAATAATTTTTCCTGTAGATAACTGAGTTGTTTTCAATGTCAAATGCAGTTTGATCAGGAGTGTAACTCTGTTCAGTTATCCCTCCTGATCAAACTTCTTTAAGGGCGGAGGGATGTGGTGTTTGCCTGTTCGTTTGAAAATGTCTGTACAGGGGGAGAGAAAGGGTTAATATGTAGACCAATAGGAAAGCCAGAGGTGGAGCCTACCTGTTTATAAAAGGGTTTAGCCTGAGGTTTGGGTGTGGGTAGTTGGTTGGTTTTAGTGTGTTGGTTGGTTGGGAAAGGCAGTTGGAAAAGCAGTTGGCAGACAGTTGGAAATAAAGAGACAGTGCAGTTGGTTCTTGTGTGAGAGGAGGTAGTAGAGATAGAGACAGGATAAAATAAGACTAAGAAGGTAAAGAGTAACAACGTTTGGAATGCAGTTAAAGTTTGTTTGTGTCTGCAATAAACTACACTCTTCTTTGTTAACCTGAGAACCTGACTGAGACTAAGTGATTTACCGGGGAGGACCTGGTTGGTGGCAGCGGATTAGTGGTGTACGGGTCAATAGTCAGTGAGATGACCGGGCGCTCCGTACGAATGCCACAGAAGCCCTTTAAAAATATGAAAACAGGGTGAACATATTCTCCCTGTGCATTTATTTATTCACCTCTGATCAATTGTTCGCTTTGGGGAAAATGTATATACAGTGATACCTCGGGTTAAGTACTTAATTCGTCCCAGAGGTCTGTTCTTAACCTGAAACTGTTCTTAACCTGAAGCACCACTTCTAATGGGGCCACCTGCTGCTGCCGCGCCGCCAGAGCATGATTTCTGAAGCAAAGTTCTTAACCCGAGGTACTATTTCTGGGTTAGCGGAGTCTGTAACCTGAAGCGTCTGTAACCTGAGGTACCACTGTATATTAATTGTTAAGTGGCCAGGTCCTAAGAGCAGAGTTGAATGCCTCATAGCTCTTATCTCTTTCCTACCCATAATATGGCACCTGCTGGTCAGGCTGTCCAGCTTGTCTCTTTGGAAACAAGCTCTCACCTGGCTGGATTTTGAATTTTGTGCCATGTTGACTTCAGCTGGCAGATGAGAGTCCTCCTTTTGTTGAATGTTGGAAAGGACGTGTTGGATATAAACTAAATGTAATGTTATTTTTTATACTTGTTATATGTAGCCCATGTGTGTTTCTTTCAAACTTTGTCCTCTCTCAAAGTTGATGAATAGCTGGCTCTGTTTTTGGCTTCACTTTCATAAATATTTAGATTTGATTCCAATGATTTCAAGTTCACTGCCTGGATCATAAATGAATCTGAGAGTCAGAGTTGATGTTACCATTGGGAAAGCCACAACTAAAAAAAAAAAAGCAGTAGGGATGGGTGGGTATTTAAAGGTCCCAGCATTTTCCTGATTTAAAAAACTTCCACGATGCTTTTTGTCCCACAGGGCAAAAACTAGAGATGCGTAGCTGCATGTTTTGCTGCCTAGGGCAAAAAGGGAAGGAGAATTTTCATCAGGAAAATGGCACATGTCCCAGTGGTGATCCAAATCATTTGAGGTTTCTAAGCAGAGGTTGGATGGTCTTCTGTTATAGATGCTTTAATTGAGATTCCTGCATAGCAGGGGGTTGGACTAGATGACCAATTCTATGATTTTGTGAAGTTCAGATGTCCAACTGAGAAGAGTGAAGTGTGTTCTTAACTGCCTCTGGATCCTGAGGGCCAACTGGAATGTGCAGTCTTGAGACATTTCCTTAGGAGTTTCACCCAGTCACCATCACCACCTCAGAAGTGGTTTACCGCATTCCCTTCACCAATCTTCAAACAGTTGTGGCTCATTTACTTGTCTCCAGTACGGTATGAACAAATCTTTGGCTCCCATATCTACCGTGCACATTAATCAGCTCTGTTCTAGATAACTCAGCATAAACAAACTCTTGCTCTCTGTTGTACAAAATTCATTTATTCCAAGTGGCAGTATGAATATTGCTGGAAATGCTCAGGATTTCCTTACCTTTTCAAGAACATTTATTCCCTGTGCAGGCCTGTCTAAACAGAAATATATGGCCACGCCATTCAAATTTTGCACCATGAACAGCTGAAGTCTGTGACATGTTCACATTATCACAGGACATACTCAGCCACCTATTTGACTTCTATGATTCATTCAGGCATTGCACATAGGCAAGAGTATAATCTTAGCATGAGGGCTAGAAACTTGTAAAAATGAAAGCTGAGGTTCCCAGGAACCTGAATCCTGCACGCAGCACCACATTCTGCATGTGGATATGAGCTGGAGCTGAGCGGGGCACCACCCTTGCCTTAGTAAATATCATCCCACCTTGCTTTCCACCACGCTTCCTCTCTAGAAGTGGGTGGGAACTCTAAGGATAAAATAGTTCGAGAGGAGGAGAGGATTTCTTAATGCAACGCTTCCAGGCAGGGTATTTGGTTCTACCCATCACAGGCAGAGACGTGATGCAGACCAACAGCCTCCCGCTACTCATGTGTCATGCTCAGGACTGTGGTGAGCCTAGTTCCAGTTTAAGGGATCTCAGTCCTCAGATCCCGTGACCCTTCCAGCTGTGCCTGGGCCCCATCCCGGGGGTTCTGCTTTCCCACTGTGGCAGGTGCCTGGCACTCGTTCTTCCGGAGAATGGCAGAACTCAGCTCCTGCATGAGTTTGTCACTGATGGACAAGTCTGCCTGGAAGCTTTTCTTCCTGGGGGCACCAGCTTGAGGCTCCTCTCCCATTGGAGGTTCTGGAGGGGAGGCAGGTGCCTCTATTGACTGCCCCTGTTCCCAGTCTGGGGCAGGTGACCCTTGAGGCAACTCAGTCATTCTCCCTACAGCGGCACTTGGGACCACACTGTGTCCTGGGAGCTTGTCTGGGAGGAGGTCCTTCCCCTCCTCCAGCCTGAGGGTCCTCTCAAAGCAGCATCCTTTTGCCACGTTGATTCCAGATGTCCTGGGGGCTGGGCAGGGGGGCAGTGAGCTGGATACTGCCTGCTCTGAGCATGGAACTGGCTTCTTGGTTCGGTCCACGGGAGGCAGCAGGGACTGTTGGAGCTCCAGAAAGCCCATGTCGGCAAAGTTTCCCACCTCCTCATAGACAGGCTCAGACTCAGCCACCTCCTGCTGCTCCTCTAGTGAATCCTGATGCATTTTCATTGGCTGTGAGGAGTCAAGGCAAAAGGAGGCCATTAATGGATTTGCCATTGCTTGGGCTCGCGGCAGAAAGAAACATTCCACAATTGTTCTGAGCAGGGGTTGCCTGTCCTGTTCTTCCGCCTGAGGCAAAACAGGAAGGTGCCATCTCCACCACCGCTGAGCCTCATTTACGGGGGTTGTGCAGCGGTTTCCAGCAAAATCTCACCGGAAGCCACTGTTCCTTCTGCAGTGGTAGTGGCAGCAGGAGCAGGTGGGACACCCATGGGGACACTGCCTCATGGGATTCTGCCACTGAGGTGGCTGCCTCAGTCTGCCTCAAGGTTGGGCTGGCCCTGGTTCTGCAATTTTAGTCTCTGCAGCTTGGACCAATAACCTAATTGCCTGAGGCTCAGGCCTGGTCTAGTAAGCTACCCAGGACTATGTGTGCAATCACACAAATCCTAGAAGTCTGGCCTCCTGCCCTGGTTTGGCTCTGACACTGCAGGTGTGTCTAATAGGCCTCAACCACAAGTCAAGGCCCAGGATGCCACCCTTCCTTCTCCTTGCCAGAGCAGGCGGCAGTCCTGGGTGAGGCTAGAGGCAACTAAGCTTGTCAGTGGCTCACACTTTGTTTGGCATGCATGGACAATGTTCAAGTTTTCTGAAAAGGCTCAGGGGAGACAGCTTGGCTATTCTCCATTCTGGGATGGCCCAGATCCAACCGGGTTTGAAAGAGGGAGCGCTTGCCCACTCCACAGACATTCTGCAGCACCATGGCCCGGATTCCTCCTTGGCTTGGAGCCAAGATGCATAAAACGGTGAATGAAAATGGATCAGAGGAAGATCAAACCAAAGAATGCACAGAACCTTTGAAGGAAAATAGCAATAAAGGTCTGCCAGAATGTGAGAGTGGAATAGTCAAGCGGGAGGCAACAGATGATTAAATGGAGGGGTCCCCTCCATTTCATTATCGTTTGCTTCCTGCTTTTGCTCTTTCTCTTTTTTTCCTTTTATCTACTACATTTTTGCTTTGTTTTTTGTTTGATGTCCTCTTTGGATTAATGAGGGTACACACAGGAAGGTGATGGCTGGCTGATGAAAGACCCTGTGTGAGAGGCAGAGAAGGGAAGGTCTCCCAGGGTGGGAGACTGGGAGAAGAAGAAAGGGAAGCTCCCAGGTGAGAGCTTCTGTGTGAGACAAGGGTTCAAGGGTTCTACCTCTGGGAGAAAGCTTGGTCTTTCCCCCCTCTATTAACAGTGTAAGGCATACAGGATAAGTATGTAATACTGTAAATGCATAGGTACTTACAAAAAACATGGACAGTGTCCTTCGTGTGTGCAGGCGGTGCTGCAAACAAGAGGAATAAAAGTGGTCAGATGATGCAATTCACACCACAAGCAGACAAGAAGGAAGAGCAGATTAATCAGTCTTGGTTATGACTTGGAAAGCTTAGCAGAGATCCAGAGGTTGGGGTCGCTGGGTTTATTTTTATACCATCTTGTTTTTCCTTTGGAGAAAAAGCAAGAGGGGCAAAGTATGCCTCATCCTCTTTTCAGAAGGTTCTGCTGTTGCTCTTTCTGGGCATGCAGTTTCCACTTACAATCCAGGGCACCAGAAGAATAAGTCATGAGGAGGCCCTCTAGCTCACAAGGTGAAGGGGCTGGTGGCTCCTCAACCAGCTAAGAGATCTGCTTAAGGTGAACACCAATTCAGATTTATTGGCTGAGAAGAGCTTTCTTAGAAGCAATTCGTTGGTTGCTTCATTGCCAATTGTTCTTCTAAGATAGAGGCCCTGGCTTCATGGACGAGGCTGGGGCAAAGACAGTGTTCTCAATGAAGCACATTCAGACATCATGTGGGAATTAATTCCTCTTGTAATGAGGAAGTGACTCTCCCATAACTTCAGCTAAACACAGAAATAGATCACCCACCAATTACTCTTCCTGGGCTCTGGCACGAACTGTACCACTTTCTTAGGGCATACAACCAGCAGAGGGAAATGCTTTACATTTGAGCACAGGGATTTTAAAGCTGCTCATGCTTTGCAGCTTGCTCTTGTTTCATGGAAGAGCAGTGCTTTGGCAGGAGCTAGGTCATTCAGCCTTACCAGGGTCTGGTTAGCAGAGAGCATGGTGGGATTGGTGCTGTCTCCCCGTAGAGGGATCAGGGGCATGGTGCCAAACTTCTGCTTGGATAGGTCAGAAGACGAGCGCCGACGCAGGATGACTGGGCGGATGCTGTCATGCTAAAGGAAGGGAAGTCGACAACTATTTATATTACCAGTCACAACATGTTCACTGACGTTATGCCACCCCTCCCACTTCAGCGGGGGCTTGCGTCTGGTCATTGGGTCAGACATTCCCTACTTCTAGGTATGGGGCTCTAATGTATACAACAAAAGATGTGCATAAGGGCAGCTGGTACCCTGTCTTAATCTGTGCCATTGCTTCAGATGCTTTCTCCCAGCCCAGGTCTGACATGAAGTGAGCTGAGTTGTGGAGATATACATCAAAACATGGCTGCCCCTTCCACATTTCATCTGGCCGGTTGCTACATTATGAGACTGATTTTAGGAGAGAGCCATCCTTTGATATCTCTTGTTTCAGGCCTGCAAGGTTATTTTGCCCTTTTGAGTAGAAGAGGCAATGGATATTTTTATTATTATTCTATAAGTGTGTTCTTAGTAATAGATACTAACCGCTTGCAGTGACTACCTGTTGAACCAACATGCTTCCTTCACAAGAGGCAGGCAACTATTATTATTATTAAGTTCAGAAGTTTATTGTTCAAGCCAAAGGTCATGACCAACTTGCAGCAATAGTATGAATAAAATATTACAGAACATACATCCATAATATAAGCTGGCATCCATGATGAGAGAAGATACCAGAGACACCAACACGCTTAAATCTACAGTGGTACCTCAGTTTACAGACGCTTCAGGTTCCAGACGCTTCAGGTTACAGACTCCGCTAACCCAGAAATAGTACCTTGGGTTAAGAACTTTGCTTCAGGATGAGAACAGAAATTGTGCTGTGGTGGTGTGGCGACAGTGGGAGGCCCCATTAGCTAAAGTGGTACCTCAGGTTAAGAACAGTTTCAGGTTAAGAACGGACCTCCAGAATGAATTAATTTCTTAACCCAAGGTACCACTGTACCTTGATTTCATATTAAACCACTGAATCACCAAAACAACTTAGATAAAATCGCCATATCTCCTTTTTCCTCTCTTTTTTGCAGCCAGTGCATAGAGGACCACTCTCTGTGTTACAAAGCTATTATTGTCACTTAAAAGAAACCAAACCCTTTCTGCTGGGGTGTACTTGGTTGCTTGTGTGAACAAAGGTTTCAGAAAGTGATATCTTGGGTCTCTATGCAAGGGGCAGGCTAACAGAGAATGAGTGATGTCTTCCACCATAAGTTGGTCACAAATGCAGTCTGTCTGCGTACAGGACTTGGAAATGCAGAATTAACTGGAATATTTAAAATGTACAATAAGCCCAGCACCCACCACAATCACACAGGCACCTGCTGTCAGAGGCAAAGATGATGCTTGGTAGAAAGCTTAGCATGCAAAGTTTGCAGCTCCGTTAATGGTTTTTTATTTGGAACGGAGTTCAAAGATTTTCCCTTTTATCGTTGCAGGCAGAAAATGGCTGCAAAGCAAAAACCTTTTATAAAGCAGTGGACTATTTATGGCACTTCTGATTATTTCTATCTGGGTTTCATCATTAACCCTTTAGGGAACTTCACATTAGTAATGAAAGAGTTGCATCTGGAGGAGGCGGCTGCTGCAAAATGTTTAGTAAAAGGAAGCACAGCCAATGTACCTCCCCAACACTAAAAAGGCTATGGTTGAAAAAAAAGAATAGAAAAGGGGCAACATCATCCTCTCCTTTTCCCTTTTACTTTGCTGGCTTTTCAACAACATTTTTGCTATGTTGCACAAGAGTGTGGGTACAAGACACACACAATTCACCCCATTTCACTGTGCCTTGTAGGAAAGGAAAGCATCCCGTCTTTGCTGGGTGAAAGAGCCACAATTTTTCTTGCCCACCCAATTTTTCAAGCTGCAAAACAGAAGTAGCCATATAGTGAAGAAGGGAGGCATTCATTTTCTGGCCCTCTGGCTTGCTATAGGGTTGCTGTGATTGAAGGACTACTCCTACCACTGTGTTGGTGGAAAGATTCACACTTGCCCTAAGGGACTTTCCCTCCTCTCTTCTCCCTGTGGCCCCCTCATATCTGTTTCAGAACTTCCCCCAAACCTCTGGAGCAAATTTGGGGAGGGTGCTAGGTATGCATGGGGGCGGGAGGAGAGAGGGAAGTCCTGTCATGAAAGCATAAATGCTTCCACATTGGATTCTAACCATTTTCCCCAACAAATGCACTGAAAATCTGAAACAACTTGTCCTTGGAGTGAAAACAGGTGAGTTTCACCTGAAGAAGGAATAGTTGAGCTTTTTCCTGAGGGTGACCCGTGGCAGATCTCCCATCTGAATATATTTTCAGGTAAGACTCTGTTGGGTGTTGTCACTACAAGGGCAGGTCGTTGCCAGATAAAAGGATGAACAATCCAGGAAACGTTTTTTGTGATGACATCACAAATCAGAACAAAACTATCACATCAGTGTTACGGTCAATCACAGATATTTCATTAGCAAACTACTTGAAAGCAATTCCCTATGCATAACTTGGACTGAAGGGAACACTGCATGTTCCTGGCTGAGTGCTTTCTTACACACCTGGGCTTTCAGGATGCTGGTGGTCCAGTCCCACAGATCGGATTGCCCCATGCATGCTAAATACCTGTGGAACAAACACTCCCTGTTACTGCCAACATTGATGACTTTTGTCCCACCCTACTCCCTAGCTCAACAGGCAGTGCTGCATTCCCTGGAGCAGATAAAGGTGGCTGGTGAAATTTATCCAGGGAAAGGACTCAAAAGAACATCAAAACTGCCCTGTTGGATTGGACCAAAGACCTGCTTCTATTTCCACCAATGGCCAGACAGATGCCTTCCTAAGTTCAATGATAGGGCATGGACCACCCACTGTTCTTTTGTCCCCAGAATCTCAGGGGCTTTGCTGTCTCTGACTATGGAAGTTTCATTCAGCCGTTGCAACTCACAGCCACCGAGATTAGGATTGGAGGATTTGTAATTCCCACTTGAAACCTGTGAGGGAAAGGCCTGCACCTGAATCTCTCCAAGTTTGTCCAGTTATGCTACAACAGATTCCAAAAGGAGGCAGTGAGCAGGACAATGTCACCTTCAATTCATGTTTCTTTTCTTCCCTAACGCTGCCTGATGGGCATGGGAGCTGTGAGCAGTAGCCAGACACGGCTGGTCTTAGCCAGTGAACTGCCCTCACAAGTGATGGAAGCAGCCCTTTGGTGCGTCCCTGAGCAACTGCACTCTCAGGCTGAACAGCAGCCTGTAAGAAAGTGGGTGGTACACTACCTGCCATTTTAATATGGACATGGGATGCCATTTGTGGACTACAGTGGTGCCTCGCAAGACGAAATTAATCCGTTCCGCGAGTCTCTTCGTCTAGCGGTTTTTTCGTCTTGCGAAGCAAGCCCATTGACGGCTTAGCAGATTAGCGCTATTAGCGGCTTAGCGGCTTTTAGCGGCTTATTGGATCAGCTGATGAGCGGCTTAGCGGCTTTGAAAAAGGGGGGGAGGGGGGAAAAAAACTGCAGGAACTCGCAAGACATTTTCGTCTTGCGAAGCAAGCCCATAGGAAATTCGTTTTGCGAAGCACCTCCAAAACAGAAAACCCTTTCGTCTAGCGGGTTTTCCGTCTTGCGAGGCATTCGTCTTGCGGGGCACCACTGTATAGTCACATTCATGCATCAGAGGCAGTCCCATTGTGACAGGCTCTTTCCACCCTGTCCCATGCAGTGCTTGAGATGAGAAAAGCCCTGGGGCAGAGGGAGGGAGGGAAAGTGGGAGGAATAGCTCATCTCCTCACACTGAAAGAACAAAGCAACATAGAATGGATACTCACAGTTGCTGCTTTTCTAGAACCAGAGTGAAACCCCACCTGTAGCAGAGATGGATACAGAGTGAGACAATCCCCTGCTGTCATTCATCTGATGTCATAATTACATCAGGCGACTGACGCCTGTCAAAGTTTAAAGGGGGCAGTGCTTCCCAAGCTCCCATGTCATGTAGGACAACAAGTGCAACTGCTGGCCAAAATGGCCTCATAGGCCAGACAAGGAGGTCTGGTGGTTCAAGTCTGGTCTGCAGGCCAGGCGTCTCCCTCACAACCCTACTACTGTAAATTTAATGGGATCCCGTAGTCACTTACTGTGAAGGGGGCTTCAGCTTTTTTCGAATCCCCATGTAAACCTTGGCCACGTCTAGCATCCATTCCCGCTCTGGCTTAGAACTCTGAGGATAGAGAACCGGAAGGTGCAATCATCATTCCAAAGGCATAAGGCATTATTAGCTTTCCCAAAATATAAAGAAAGTGCAGAACTCTTATCTGCTATTTGGGGTTAATTAACTGGGCAATGGAAGGGGGAGATGCTGCCTTTCTGAGAGAGGTTGGATGGAAAGAGACAAAAAGGAAGCTGGAGAGACAAAGGGACTCCCTTCTCTTAAAACAGATCTTCAGGGCCCTATGGGTATCCTACAGTTTTGTGGTTTGGGGCAAATGGATGGAAGGACCACTCCTTGAAATCTGTAATAACGAGAGTCTACCTTTGGGATGAAGGAAGGATTAGTATAGAGGATCATTTAGTCCTTGTGAAATACATGGTGCTTTTTAGCTATTGAGATGATACCAAGCTCTGAAACTTGGTATGCCAAGATAATGGCAGCCAAAAAGCCAGTAGCCCTCAATTATTATTAAATTTGTTGGTCACAAAGCAACTTACAACCAAACCTTAAGAGCGAATTTTGCTGGTTTGCTTTAATGGTTGTTTTTTGGAAGTTGTATTGGGCTGCTTTTTACAAGCTAAGGCAGGATGTGACATTTTAAAATAAATGTATTAGTTGGGTTGCTATACCCGTTTCTCTTTCAGTAAAAGCAACTTGCGGTCCCTGATGACAAAGTAGCGCTCCTGAAACTTGTTGCCCAGGAGTTTGGGCAACTCCTCACGGCACTTCAGCAGACCACATTTGGGGCTCTCGCGTTTAGCACCTGCAAGGAAATGGGAACATTGGTGGAGAGGTTTACACTCAGCAAGGCACTGCTGCCTAACAATGTTCAGGGCGGTGGAATTATTGAGCCAGCACTCAGAGGCCAAATAACAGACAAGTCATGGCTCCTTTCAGCTTTGAGATTCTGTGATGAATCTGAATGAAGCAGCCTTAAACTGAGTCAAACCAGTGGCCCACCAAGCACAGTGCTCCACTTTCACTGGCAGAAAGTGAGGATTGAACCTGGGGACTCTGGTAAAAAGCATATGCTCTACTTCTGAGCTACAGTCCCTCCATAAAACAACTTTGTACAAATATCTGACCCATTGAGACCACCATTTTTTTCTCTGATTGGCCACAACTCTGCAGAATTTCAAGCAGAATTTCTCAGTCCTGCTATCCTGGCTAAGAGCCCCAGATTCTACCGCTATATCGCAAAAGTGAGCAGGGGCTGACTTGCTTGTTTCCCGGGCACCAACAAGCTGGGCTACGTGAGAAGGGCATGCTCACTCACCTGTGAAGAGGCAGCTACCTTCCCTAATGGGAACCTTCTTCACCAGCAAATAAGCAGAGCTGGGTTTGGGCAGCTTACACCACTGCAGGGCCTGCTCCAAGACCTTCTCCTTGGGGTGCAGAGGGCGCTCTGAAAAACAATGCATGTCCAGAGACCAGATTCAGGGAGCGGGAAGAGCATTCACAAAAATGATTGTTATCAGAGGGTCAAGGATTTTGTGCAAGTTTCATGTGTGTGGCATGAAAACCCTAGGAACATATTCTAAAGCTGTATTTTAATGTAATTATTGTTAAGCAAGGGGTGGGCCTTTTTAATGTAATTATTTTAATAAATAAAAGAATGTCTTGGACACATCTGTGAAACTCTGAAAAACCTCTACAGCTCTCCTGGCGCACAGACCCAACAGAAAGGTATCATCTGCTTACCTAGTTCCCCATTCTCTAAGACTTCAAAGGTAAGCCAGATGTCCAGGCTGGGTGCCACATTTCGCATCTCCAGCACCTGATTGGACAGCTCTTCTGCTCTCATTACGGGAGACACCTGCGAGGTGATGAGAAGCACAGTTCAGTCAACCAACCCAGAGGCAGGAATGTCAGCATGTGGTCAAGTAAAGGTGCAGAGCCTGACATTAGAACATTATACACAAATCGTGCAATCGGCTAATGCATTTCGGCATAGAGTTGGAAATTGGCCATGAAGTACAAGGGTATTTCTGTGTCTCTGTTAGAGCTGAGAGCCCCTCCATCACACCCAGGGGCAGCTCCGTGGTTCTGGCCACTCCAGTGGATTTCCTCACACAAGCAGCCTTTCGTGGGCTGATCTCTCCACCTCCGTGAAAAAAGCCAGCGGCATCATTCCCATATTAAACCAATGACACCAAGCGATAGTGGCTGTTGAGAGGACTGTTGCTCACCTTAAGTGTGACACAGCAGTCAGGGTTCTTCTGCTCTAGGTAAACCTCAAGGATGATATCACCAGCCTGTGAGAGCTGTAGGGAGTAAGGTGAAGGGATAATGGTATAAGTTTCTGTTTAGGCTACTTGTAAAGGGATACCCTTGGATGGTGCAAAATGCAGATGTGAGGGTTCTGAGAGGTACAACAAGGGCAAACCACGCAACAGCAGTCCTGCAGAAATTGCACTGGCTGCTGGTTTGCTACCTTGCCCAATTCAAGGTGTAAACTTTGGACTAGAGTTCCCTAAATGACTTGGGGCCTAAACACCTGAAGGAGTGCCTTTCCCAAGATCTGCAGAGTCTGTGGAGGAGACCCTTCTGGTGGTACAGCCAGTGCGTGTGGGTTGTTGTGTGAGCACGTGGAACAGGGACTTTTCTATGACAAGATCTTAAATGTTCAGCATTTCAGACCACCCACAAACATTAAGTATTATTTTTACTAGGCTACAATGAAGATTTGTCTGGAGGGGATGCTAACCACACAGAATCAGGAGCCTTCATGAATCCTCATGGATCCAAGCCCTCGCATAATGTCTCTTGGGCTGCTGTGGTTGCCTACCTATCTGCTGGGCAACATGCCAAAAGGATGGGCAAGCGAAACTGCAATACCTGGACATCCCTCCAGGTAGTAATCAAACTGTTCTCCAGGTCCATCTGCAACACCTGGTCTTCCTCTATCTACAGGGCAGGAGAAGCAATGCAGTTAGCATGGATGCAAAAAGGCAGAGGCCTACTGTGAAGTAACAGGGAGAGCAGTTGGGTGAAGAGGCAGGCAACTCACATTGAAGATAGGAACATAGTTGTCAATCAGTTCCTCCATCACCTTGACTTCATGTTCTCCCGTTCCATCCGTTTGGAAGAGGCTGGGTGCAAAGAGCAGAGCTAGGTTTTTGGTGGTCATCTGGTTGAGGTCAGCACATTTCTGAACTCTGCGATATCAAATGAGAGAAGGCCGTGAGTACCTGCAGGAGTGAGCGGAGGCACTTCCATGGCTCGCACTCTTCCAAGCAAGGGGCATTCTGGTAGCCATGTTTGCATATATCCACCAATCTGCCCCATGAGCAGACGTGGCCCCCTCTGCTGCTTCCCTTCTATCTCCTATATCTCTGATGTCCTTCCTCCACATGTGGATCAGAAGGCTGCATGCAGTATCTTCTTTACTTTGACGCTTTCCCATCTCTCCCAAGATCTTCCTTGAAGTCTGGAGAGCAGTATGGAATGGAGCATAACTTTCTCGATTTCTTCACTTCCAACATGTGAGTCAAACGGGTGGAGGAAGCAGGGGATGTTACTCAAAAGGTTAACTGCTTGATAGGACACAAACATATTTTTTTGGGGGGTATTTTTCAGTCCATGCACATTCCCCCCACTCCATTATGGACTGAATGAGTATGTTGGAAGGGAGAGTGGGAAGAACTGCATGGATTTCGTTAAGCAACTTTTAGGTGGTTCTCCGTGTCCTGATATCAACAGACCAATGCCACAGCACAGCATTCACTGAAGTTGGTAAGTAGAAGCTGGGCTGCCTGCAGAAGAACTGTGCACTGGTTTGGTTTGCTAACCCTGGAAGAGGGAACTCAACTAGAAAGTGTCCACCACTCTTCCAGCCAGGGAAATCCTAGCAGCCTCTGATCTCTCATCATGCACATCACCATTGTGCGTTGTGTCATCCAGGTGTGCCATCTTTTCTTAGGACTTAAAAGCAACCAGAGTGGTGAAGGGGGAAGGAATTTAGACGGGGACTCTGGAACTATAGGAGGGGGACTTAATCCTTCCTGGCACCATTTCCCTGATTTTAAATCCAGGGTCTGAAAGGTGTTTTCTGTTCTAAACAGAACACCTTCCACAGGAACTCTGGGAAGCAAAGAGTGATATTTTTGCGGAGGCCACTGAGGGTGAGTGTAGACTGACCGGTACAGGTGGCCAATCAGAGCAGCCAGGGTCCGGCCATTGAGGCGGGGCAAGCGGCTTATCAGCTCCTTGTATCGCTCCAATCTGTGGGACTTCTGGGAGATTGCTGAAAGGAAGCAGCATAGAATTAAACTTTGGTAAACATACACTCTAAATATTATAATATGTTCTGTTTTATTACTTTACTTACATTGATATCCGACCTTCCCTCTAAAAAGCATATATGGTTCTATCCCTCCCTGTTTTATCCTCCAAACATCCCTAAGAGGCAGATTAGCCACAGAGGCAGAAAACGTCATGGCTGAGTGGAGATTTGAACCCTGGCCTCCCAGGTCAACATGTGCTGCTTCAGATGGTTTTTGATACATTCTTCTGCTTTAATTATATCAATAGATACTGGGCTGTATACAAGCAAGAAGAACACCAAAAAAGAAGGGAGCCTTTTCTGGCAATTGGGGAGATCTTTAGTATGCAACAGAGCTTGTCTTCCTGAGCAACTTGGTACAAGGAATGTTTGGCTGTGATTTTTTTTTTTTTAAGTTTACTCTATTTTTCAAATCAGGTTGTCTATTTGGCCAATCTAGTTCAGTATCAACCATTCTGATTGGCATTGGCTTTCTTGGGTGACAAGCCCAACTGCAGGTGATATTAACAACGGGATTAGCAATTCTGTTGTGTGGGGATTGTTATCCAGATCACAGCATGCAGGGAGGAAAGGTTTCCAGCTGTAGCCACAATCTCTGTGAAAGCCACCTGCCCAGCATGGCAAGTAGCATTAGGGGGAAAGTTCCCTTTAGAACCAAATGAAGCTTTCCGCCTAAGCTTTCTTGCCCTCTCTGTGTGTGTGTGTGTAAGAGGTGAATTTCATGGAGACTGCAGCCAGGGCCAAAGATTTAAAGCTCCTCTTCTCTCCTCCCTGCATGTTACAATTTTGACACCCCCATGCCCTGAAAAAGTTGGCATTTAATTTTTAAAAGCACATCAGTTTGTTAGGGTCACATGTAGGCAGACTCTCAGTTTTGTTTTTCTTAACATCATAGAATTCACGGGATATGGCACTGGAAGACAACTTCTTTTGTGGCTCGAATGTATCCCTGCAGTGAGCAAAGCTGTTTGTATGTAACTCCAAAAGTTGCCCCACTGCAGTTGGGATCTAAGGAGTGAAAGGAGGCTTCAGCTGCTGACTGGCGTATAAAGGAGCAGCAGCTCAGGAAGCCTGGTACCTGCCGCCTCCTTCCACTGAGGGTGCAGGTATGTGGTGAAAACGGGATCCTCCAGCTCCCGGAAAAACCTCTTCAGCACGTCTGTCACATCCTCAATGAAATTGTCACTGATGCGCAGTTTGACGTTTCGAGCATCCCGTCGGAACTCCTCCATCAAAGTCTTGATTCGAGACTTAGCTCCATTCTTCCGATAAATGCCTTCATGTTGTAGCCCTGATGGAGGAGAAGGAGAAATGAGAGGAAGGTAGTCCAGTGAAAAAAATGGCACCTAAGGGCTGTGTCTTTGCAGTTGTTATATGAAAAATCAGCAAGGAGATCCCAGGCAGGAAATGGGAAGGAAAAGTTGCAACTGATTTATATGCATTGCGCGAGAGTGGGACTCACATTACACACAATGCTCAGTTTTCTTTTACACAAAGCAGCCACAGATGCTGCAATACTGAGTAGAAGACCAGCAAAGAGAAGGTAATGGGGACTGTATGACCCTTTCAATCCTTAAAACCTCCTTCAACCATTTTCAGGTAAAGTTCCTCATGTTGTTTTTGGTGGTGGGCGGCCACTGATGCGTTGGCTCCCAGTAGAATATTGACTTTTGGCCGATGGGAAGAGCCCCTGAGGGACTCACCATACTGGGTGATGAAGGCAATGCAGCTGTTCACGATGATGGGGATGCCACTCCTGCTGAGCTGCTGGTCACGCAGAGCATTCCCTTGCCCCCCTGCTGAAGCCTGAATAGCTGCGCACCATGCGGAGAAGTCCAGCCGCGACGCTCCTTGGAGACAGAATGTCCTAAAAGAGAACACAGAATGAGTGCGACTGGTAGGCGAGGAGGGTGGCACCTGTCTCTAGAGTTTGGGCCAGACCTAGGAGTGCAAGAAGAGCCCTCCTGGACAAGAGCAAAGGCCCATTTCAGTCCAACATCCTGTTCTCACAGCAGCCAACCAGTTGCCTCTAAGGAAGTCCACAGGCAGGACACAAATGCAGTAGTTCTCTCCATGTCCAGCACGACGCCACTCTTTCTTTCTTGGGATTTCCTTCCTTCAAGTCCACTGTTCTCAGAACTACATACCCGTCCCCCTGCCATACTGAAACCCAATTCATTGGCTCCATCACAACCCTCTGTTTTCTGGATATTACTCCCACTCCCACCCCCACCCCCTTGTTACTAACACTCCTTTAATACTGTCCTCTACAGCACAATAATTTAACACTGTTTCCCCCCCCCCCCACTCCCCTGCTTGCCACTAACTCTTCTTTTTGGCACAGAGTATAGTTGTTTTAAAACCAGACATATCCTAGATCTTGCTCCTCTCTGCTTGCTGGATTCAGGGAAACTGGCAGAATAACAGGGAAATGGGCAAAGCTATTCCCAGGCATGGATGCTGAGGTGGGGTCAGCCAAGGCAGTGAGCTCTGTATCAGTTGTCAGGAACTCTGGGGACACACTTAGCTCTCACCCTGCTCTTTTCAGGCAGAGGTCATGCAGTTTAATGCTCCATGTCTGAGCATGGTGTGGTTTTTTTTGGGGGGGGGCTGAGCTTTCCTTGCAAAAACCCACTCTTTAAAGCTGACTCGGAGTGGACGTCAATTTGAGTTTTCTGCAGATTGCTGTTTGCTCCAATTCAGCTTTAAAGAGTGTTTTTTTCACAGGGAAACTTCTATGAAAAAAAAAGGGGGGGCACTTGGACATGGAACTTTAAAGTGCAGGCAATCCCTGGACAGTGCAGAGGAAAAGTAAGTTTGGGAAAGCCATCAGGCAATACAAGAGACCACAGGCCTTTTACCTGACCTTATGAAAGTGTTTGAGCCACTCACTGCTCAGGTGTAGCTTGAACTGGACTGGAACTACTGCTGCATCAGCAGCGACTGGCAGCTATCTCCATTTTGTAGGAGTGGTGGATTTGTAGAAAGTGCAGGAGGAAGATGAAAGTGAGGAGTCATAGCTCAGGGCCGGCTTCTTCCCCAAGAAGTGTCATGTCATCACTTACTGGCGACACCAGTTACTGGTGACATTTGCTCCCGAACCAGTAGTTTTGCAAGCTATCTCCCTCCTCATTGGCTCTGAAACAGGAACCAAGCATGGTGGGCAAAACCAAGGCAGATTGATAACTCTGGTTTGTCTTGCTGCTGTCAGCTCTTCTAATCACTCTGTAACACTGGAAGGTCTACCTGCAGACATGATAACAACCCCTGAGGATGGGTTGAAGGGAGAAGGGCACACTCTGCATCTAGAATGCAGCCAGTTGGCTTTCTCCATCAGGAAGCTGCTGAAGGGGGAGAGAAAGCTGCAGACTGACTCTGCTTTTCAAGGCAGGCTCAACTCCTAGCATGCTGTTTTCTTGTTTCTGTCAGCCAGTCCCTGCTGCTGCTAACCACATTTTCCCAAGGAAAGCTGGCTTTTGCTCTGTTGAATTATCTGAGGGCCCTTCCTCCTCACACATCTCACCGCCCCATCTCCACCAGGATCAGCATCTCTTTCTTCTCTGGATCATCAGCAAGGGGAACAACACCTACAAGGGGGGAAAAAGCAGTGCATAGGGAAATCAGAGAAGAGCTCCGTGCAGAAGGGTGCAGCCCTATGCCTTCAGCTAAGCCTGAATGAGGCTTCCATGCCAGAAAAACTACTAACAATAAAAGCAATAAGTTTATAACATTCAAAGGCTAGTGTTGGCATCTAGGCTGCTCTGAAAGTTGGGGACTGATCTCTCGTTTCTTAGGGCAGGGACTACTCACTGAGCTCCTGAAGCTGCCGCAGGTTGATGCTGTCCTCAGCTGCCCCCTCTTCTCCTGGGCAGATGAAGAGATGAGATTTCTGGAGGATGAAGAAACCTTGCAGCCACTGATTGGGATTCAACATTGACTTGTAGCAGAGTCTGCCCACCTTCTGGAACTCGTAGCCCAGCAGGCAGTGGCAGCTGAGAGGGGTGAACCACTGCAAAGGAATAAGAAAGCGGACCTGGAGAGGCAAGCCAAAAGGATAATGCACAGGCCCTGTAAAGGTTGGCCAGACCATGCAAGCTGGATATTGGCCCATCAACCTCCTGTTTGAGGACAGGAATGGTATATGGTCAGGTCAGAAGGATACAGCCTCACTGGAAGACGGACGGGGCACAGGGCTGTGTGCAGATGAGTCTGGCATGAAACCAGAGCAGGGGAATCTACCACATAGCAATTGTTCCTTTGTTCAATGACATGCTTTATGCTTTTAAAACTGTGTGAGGCACTTCAGGACTCCTAAGTGCCAAGTGACTAATATTGAAATAAAGAATGACAACAACAGCAACAACAACAATAAATGGCACAAAGGTAGACAAAAGAGAGATCACATCCTGGACCTGGGCTTAGAGTGCCCTAATGAAGGATAGTTTGACTGGCTGTCTTAGGAGAAGGTGGTGCCTGTGCTTTGGAGGTGCATGAATAATCCAGTGTTTTGACACTTTTCATGGGATGCTACTGCTCCACACCATTACCTTGCCAAGGGCACTGGCCCAGGACTGCAAACTGTCTGGCCCATCAGTCCCCAGCTGCTGCACTCGCTCGCTGCTCAGATACAGTTCCAGTGTGAAGTGGAACCTGTTTGAAGCAAATGATAGGGTCATGGAGAATGGCTGTCTGGGGAAGCAATTCCTCCACTTTTACTCAGAGCCAGAACAGGCAAGACATGAGGCCATAAAGCATGGGATAGCTTAGAGCATGAAGCTCTTAATATCTCAGAATCGTGGGTCATGGGTTCAAGCCCCATGTTGGGCAAAAGATTCCTGCATTGTAGGGGGTTGGTCTAGAGGACCCTCGTGGTCCCTTCCAGCTCTACAGTTCTATAATTCTGTGCTAAAATAGAGACGTCTTAGTGCTTTCGCCTCTGGTCATTTCCCCAACACAAATTCTTCCCCAGCCTCACAGAACTGCTAGTGGGGATGCACTGGACTCTCCTTCGCTGGAGGTTTTTGAGCAGACATTGGATGGCCATCTGTCATGGGTGCTTTAGCTGAGATTTCTGCCTTGCAGGGGCGTTGGAGTAGATGACCCTCAAATTCCCTTCCAACTTTACAATTCTATGATTCCCCCCAGCAAGGAAAATAGCAGTTTTGAGGACAATTTAGATTGGGAAAATGGTGCAGACAGAAGTTTGAACTCCTGTCCCAGAGCATCATGGCCTCAATCCCATTTAGGAACTTTTTAAAGGAATAAAACAGAAATTTTGAGAAATGAAGTCCTGGATCTCCTCCATCTTGCAGGAGGTTAGTGCTCGGCCACACCTTGGACATGCCTCACATGAGAAAGAGTCACAGGCTGCTCACACAAGGAGGAAACTGGTGTGATTCTGCCTTCCTCAGACTCCGAGGGCCAGTTCCCAGCAGTGGCTCCTTCTCATTCACCTCACAGAAACAAGTGGTGATGGAACTGGACCAAGGCCCTCCAAAGAGCACAGCCAGGTGTTTTTTTTGGGGGGGGAGGGAACAGCAGAAGAGGCACTGCCAACCTTTGTAAGGCTTCAGATATTTGCTGAAGCAACTTCATCCCAGAAGAGGTGAGTGACAGGGATGTCCAGCAGAGCTCATGTGGGGCTGTCCTGCCAAAGCCCTGCCAAGCTACAGTCCTCTAAATCTGACTTTCCTTGACTTGTCCTCGCTTTCTGTTATTTTATGTGACCTTACCAGATGGGTCTTTATGCGATGTAACTTTTCTTAAATAAACCACTCTGCTCCTGCTTTCCCTGCAAACTCCTAGGCCCAGTAAAACAAGATATCATGCAGGTGTACTGCTTTTTGACATTTCTTTCCCATGATCTCACTTGAAAACATTGGGTTAGACACCAATATTTCTTTCATATTTAAAAAAGAGATACCAACTGTTGCCATGTTTAAAATGCCCCCTTCCGCATTCTCTGCAATGAATAGTTAAGTCTATTTAAGGGAGTGGTGTGTTTTTTTTAGCAACCCTCTCCTGTGTATTTTCTTCAGTAAGGTGGTTACATTAGGTGATTTTTAACTTCTATAGGAGTCTATTTGAGGGGTAGGTTCAAATGGTTCCAATGCTGTACGAAAGTTGTACATGGTTTCCTCTGACATATGGAGTAATTATTTGGCCATATACATCTGAGACATGAATGATAGTAACTCACTTCATTGTGGTTACTGCAAGAGCAGCAAAGCACTGTGAAAACCAACAGTAGCACACAGGGCCGTCTTAAGCATATCCAGTGCCGTGGTGCAAAGATCCCTCTGGCGCCCCCCCCCGCAACTCCAAAACAAGGGAGAGGGGGGTGGAAAATGTCCTCTGCCTCCCCCACCGCCCCGATCCCCAGCGTGGTGGCAGTGATCAAGTAGGAAAACGTGCTGGTGGACATGCTCTCCAGTGTCGGGCTGCCCAAGAAGGCTGCGTGCTGCCTTTCGCCAGGAAGCAGTAGGAGAACAACAACTGGGAGCAGGGTCGTCTTTACAGATGCAGAGCCTCTGCGGGGATCGTTCTCCTCCTGCGGAGGCTTGGGAAGGAAGTTGCACGTCTGCCAGCCATATAGTTGGCGGGGCGCAGCTGGCGGGCGTGCAGGGAAAGGGGAGTCTGCCGGCAAAGTCACACAGCTCCCCCACTCGCTAGGGCGCCCCTGCGAGGCCAGCACCCTGGCGCGATGCACAACTAAGACCAATGGGAATGATGGTTATGGTAGCACATGAATGACAAGAAGTAGCATGAAACACCCGGTGGCTGCCAGGGAGAGCAACTGTGTGGCATCACCACTAGCACCACACAGATGTGACCTGACTTCTGTCATGGTTCATTTTAGGGATAGCTTTGAGATGGAAGAGGACAAGAGCTGAACATGTCATATTCTCACATACCTTTCTGAGGAGATAGGACTAACCAGCCCATCTGTTCTGTTCACACCCAGTGAAATCACATCAGCCATTTCTATCTTCCCCATGGGCTCGGAGCTCCTGTCAGCCTCATAGAAGAGGAAAAACTTCTCCAGTGAGCACCAGACTCTCTGAAAATCTACACGGGAGAGAGAGAGAGCGTTGGCCAAAGGCCTTACTCCATTTGACCCACAGGTTGTGGGGCCCACCCTTTCCTCACACTTACTTACCCTCTTTGCTCTTCTTGGTGGCAGCCATTTTTGCCACAACTGGGGCCTTGTACAAGTAGCCTTGATGTACCACAGGTTGTGTAATCTCATTGTAGACTCCTTCTGAGCTCAATTCCTCCACACTGACATTGCCTATCAAATGCACAAAATTCATTTGTGTATCCTGTTTGAGGAATGCCCATACATTGTCACCGAACACACATCTACAGAATATTCTGTGAAGGAGGCAGGCAAGTAGGAAGTGCAAAGATTACGTTCTGTAGAACTGAGTGGAAATTCAATAGCGGACAAACGTGAAATCTTCTGTACAAATAATTTCATTTAAAAATAATAGCTTGTCTTTGCTCGAAACCAGCTTTCATACTCCTATAGTTTGCTTCAAATTCCAGGGAGTAGTTTTGGAAAAGGAAACTGATGTTTTTGTAAAAGGTTGTGATGTAAAATTAAACACACTTACTGGACTTTTTATGAGCTGATATCTGGAAACAAGTACATAGCAACAAAATTTAGGAGTGTCCGCTGGGAAAGATGTGATTAAATGGATAAAATGCTTATCCTCTTGCATAAACACACACACAGAGACATGTCTGAGGTTACCTGGGCAATTGCCTTGCTGGTCCTGCCCATTGTTGCCCCAGGGCTTGGCTTTAGAAACGAACCTGCAACCTCCTGCCTCAGTTTCCTTGGTGGTTGCAAAGAACTGCAACATTTTCTTCAGAAGTCCAGGCCCAGACACAGCCACACACAGAGCCTGAGAAAGTAAAAGCAGTCAGTGGAGCTACTCAAGGTAGCCGACTTCCTACAGCAGCTTCAGATGCTGCAGTCCGAATCTCTGGGAAAGGCAGCTCAACAGTAATGGCTTCCCACCTCCTGCCTCTGTGGGACAGTGCCCTGAAATTCGCATGTGGGAATTGCAGCCCCTTCATAGCTCCTTCGCATCCTCAGGATGGGTTTCCAAATACATAACAACTTACAACATGGCCTTACCTGCAAAATATTTTCCTGACTGCTGTACTGTGGGTGTGGCATGCGGTAGCGCCCATAGCGGTACTTGCGAGTGAGGAATTCTCGCCTCTGCTCAGCACTGGCCTCGGGGTGCAAGGCCTCAGAAGGCGGGAGGTGCGCTGCCCAAAACCTGTTCACTTGCTCGTTCCCCAGCATGATGAATAGCTTTAAGAAAGAGGGTTGGGGTGACATTCAGCTTGGAGGAGGAGCACACTCCAGATCCCCAGAAGGGGTCAAAGAAGAAGAGCACCTTAAGCTAGTCAAGAATCTCAAGTTAATACTAGATCCATCTATCCTTCCTTTCCACAACTGTGCTCTGCATTTCTATAGATCTAGTCCCTTCTAGATCTGTAGATCCCTACTAGCGGGTGGCGCTGTGGGTTAAACCACTGAGCCTAGGGCTTGCTGATCAGAAGGTCAGCGGTTCAAATCCCCGTGACGGGGTGAGCTCCCGTTGCTTGGTCCCTCCTCCTGCTAACCTAGTAGTTCAAAAGCATGTCAAAGTGCAAGTAGATAAATAGGTACCACTCCGGCGGGAAGGTAAACGGTGTTTCCGTGCGCAGCTCTGGCTCGCCAGAAGCGGCTTAGTCATGCTGGCCACATGACCCAAAAGCTGTACGCTGGCTCCCTCAGCCAATAAAGCGAGATGAGCGCCGCAATCCCAGAGTCATCCGCGACTGGACCTAATGGTCACGGGTCCCTTTACCTAGTCCCTACCATTATTATTTTTTCCTCGTTTCTGGGCCCTCAATGAAAGGCTTCGTACCTGAACCATCTCATTGCTCCAGATGCTTGTGTCCAGCTTCAGACTCTGGACCTTTGAAATACTCGAGCCCAGGCTTCGGTGTTGACCTGTGGAAGCAGGGAGGCTATAAAAGCATAAACTTCATATGACACACATGGGATGCAGCTGCAGGTGGCGGAGAGGGCCAGTCTCACATCCAGGCCCAAAGTAGCTGCATCTGCATGCGAGGCCATGAGAGCAGCTCTTGAGCTCCAGCCTCATGCAGAGCTGCTCATTAACTCCAGTATAAAGCACTTAAAATGGGGACACGGGTGGCGCTGTGGGTTAAACCACAGAGCCTAGGACTTGCCAATCAGAAGGTCCCCGCGACGGGGTGAGCTCCTGTTGCTTGGTCCCAGCTCCTGCCAACCTAGCAGTTCGAAAGCACGTCAAAGTGCAAGTAGATGAATAGGTGCCGCTCCAGCGGGAAGGTAAACAGCGTTTCCGTGCACAGCTCTGGTTCACCAGAAGCGGCTTAGTCATGCTGGCCACATGACCCGGAAGCTGTCTGCGGACAAACGCCGGTTCCCTTGGCCAATAAAGTGCGATGAGCGCCGCAACCCCAGAGTGGGTCACGACTGGACCTAATGGTCAGGGGTCCCTTTACCTTTACCTAAAGCACTTAAAACTCGATTGAGTGGGTGATTAGACGCTGCTCTGGCCTCAGGCATACTGTCAGAGACACTAAATCTGTTGTAGCTTAGGTTGTGGGACTCACATTTTGGTACTGCTTCCAGTTCCAGAATGCCTATTCCTGGCCTGCCATCAAAGGTATGGCGCGGCCTTCTCCTCCATCTCTCCTCCTGCATATCCTCATATAACGAAGACATCCTCATCCACTCTCTCATCCACACCATCTTGCAGATGGGAAGGTGCACAACAACACACATATGCACTTGCCTGCACACTGCTTGCAGATCACCACACACAAGTTGACGGAAGCCCAGTCAGGGCTCAAGGTGCGACAGTCGGCACAGAACCTGTTGGCTTTGTTAGACCAGATCTTCTCAGCCACCTCATAGTCATAGAGTGTCTCAGCAATGGAGTTCTGCAGGGCCTCCATCCACTCCCTCTTCTCTCGCTCAGACTCTGCTCCAAAACTAAGGGAACACAGATCTAACACTGCAGGTTCTGTCTTCCCAGAAAGCACCCTGCAATGCCACAAATATTCTGCTTGCAACACCCAGAGCCCAAATGGGCTGCTTCTTCTGCTCCAGACACAGCCAAGGATGACATTAAATAAACTGCAGTCCCTCTCAAACCCTCCCCATGTCCTGAGAGAACAATACCCTGCCCTTTTCAGATACCTGAGCAGGTGGGGTGCTGGCATCAGGTTTGGGGGAGCTCTTGGACACAGGATTGCCTACCTTCCATCATGCCTCCATCTCCAGCCACCACAAAAATTTCCAGGGCTCTGATGGAGGGAGTGAAGCATGATGGAGCTGGTACTCTACACCTTCCAGGCAGGGAACTTTGCAGCAAACTCATTTTCCAGGAAAGAGTAAAGTAGCAATGCCCTCATGCTCCTTGGAGCACAAGAAAGCTGCTACTTTTACCCTTCCTTCCTTGCTTTCAGTGGAAACCTTTGTGTTTGCCCTGAGGCCCCTGCCAAGAGGGCTTCTGAAACAAGTTCCTACTTCCTAGAGGGCTATGCACATGAAGGAAGTGAGGCAGGAAACCTCCGCCGCTGGGAAGCCCATGAGGCTGGCTGCTGTGCTCCTCCAGGTGTCACAAGAAAGGAAAGCTCTCCCAGATGCCCTAGCAATGTTGTCTATGGGGCAAGTTGCCATTTTCTCATGCGTGGAGCACCTAGCAGCGGTGGAGCAAGACTTCCTTGTGCTCCAATGGCTAAGAAGAGTGGAAGAGTCATTGCTCAATGCCTTGTGCGGCTACAGGGCTCTCTGGGGACAATCTTCCATTTCTCAATGGAAGGTATACATGGGGGAGGCAGTGGGGTGCACAGCACTCTTGCACTCTTCTTTGTTCTGCTACTGCCAGGCACCTCTATGTAGAAATGAGAGACTGGCCCAGCTTCTAGGATCAGCAGTGGGTCTTGCTGGGCTCAGCCTTGCCAGTGCTTAATGCTGGTTCTACCCAGCATGCAATTCTTCAGCATGTGGATGCCCCGCTTTTTAACCCCAATGTGTCTTACCTGAAGATTTTGAATGGGGTGATGAGCTCAAAGGTGCGGCCTTTGGCTTCTCGGATAGTGGCGCCATGCATCTCAATGAGGCAGATGGCGATGCCCATTTTAAAGAACTGTGGGTGAAATTGGTACAATAATAATCAGACTTCAGCTTATAGCCACAGTGATGCTCCCATTACAGAGTTACAGCTCTATCCCTGACAAAAGCAAAAGCCATAAAAAGTAGCCAAAACATGTTTCCTTCCATTTCTTTTGTTTAGAAATGCTGACTGCTAACTTGTTCTTCCAGCAGTTTTAAATCTTCAGTTAAATCCTCAGTGACATCACCCCAATCCCATTATCAGACACAATACTATTTATTCTACTAATGGAGAGGCAAGGCTCCTTCTCCTTCCAAGTCCAAGGGCAGAAAAAACATAGAGTGCCCCCAAGTTGCTCCTCCAAACTCCTAAGTTAGGCACAGAACCAAAAAATCTGTTTCAAAAGTATTTGGGTTGGTTCAGAAAGTTCTCTAGACTGGGCTTCTGACTGCTGAAAGGCTCTGGCGCTCACCTGTTCACTTTTGTATAACCACATCTCAGCCAGGACAAGCACCACATATAGCTTGGATTTGTAGCCTTTGAGCTCCAGGTGCCCAGATTTTTGGAGATGAGTGGTGCCACTGAGGCACGGCCGGGGACACAGCAGCCGCTGCTCAGCCACTCTCTGCTGCAAGGTGCTACACCACTCATTCCGCTGAGCTGCAAGGGCAATTGCCAAAGGCCAGAGTAAAGTTTCAGTAGGAACTGACACACACAGCACGAACAACAACAACAGCAACAGCAACAACAACAGCAACAATTTCTACCCTGTCCATCTGGCTGGGTTTCCCCAGTCACTCTGGGCAGCTTTCAACAGAACATTAAGAACAGAATAAAACTTCAAACATTAAAAACTTCCCTAAACAGGGCTGCCTTCAGATGTCTCCTAAAAGTCTGATAGTTGTTTCTTCCTTTGACAACTGATGGGAGGGCGTTCCACAGGGCAGGTGCCACTACCGAGAAGGCCCTTTGCCTGGTTCCCTGTAACCTCACTTCTCGCAGGGAGGGAACTGCCAGAAGGCCCTCAGCGCTGGACCTCAGTGTCTGGGCTGAATGATGGGGGTGGAGATGCTCCTTCAGGTATACTGGGCTGAAGCCGTTTAGGGATTTCAAGGTCAGCCCCAACACTTTGAATTGTGCTCGGAAATGTACTGGGGGCTAATGTAGGTCTTTAAGGACTGGTGTAATATGGTCTCGGCGGCCACTCCCAGTCACCAGTCTGGCTGCCGCATTCTGGATTAGTTGTACTTTCCGGGTCACCTTCAAAGGTAGCCCCACGTAGTGCGCATTGAAGTAATCCAAGAGGGAGATAAGCAGAGCATGCACCACTCTGGTGAGACAGTCTGCGGGCAGGTAGGGTCTCAGCCTGTGTACCAGATGGAGCTGGTAGACAGCTGCCCTGGACACAGAATTGACCTGCGCCTCCATGGACAGCTGTGAGTCCAAAATGACTCCCAGGCTGCAAACCTGGTCCTTCAGGGGCCCAGTTATGTGCACACCTGGTTCTTCAGGGGCCCAGTTATCCCATTCAGGACCAGGGAGTCCCCCACACCTGCCCGCCCTCTGTCCCCCAAAAACAATACTTCTGTCTTGTCAGGATTCAGCCTCAGTCTGTTGGCCACCATCCATCCTCCAACCGCCTCCAGGCACTCACACAGGACCTTCACTGGTCCCGATTTGAAAGAGAGGTAGAGCTGGGTATCATCCGCATACTGATGAACACTCAGCCCAAACCCCCTGATGATCTCTCCCAGAGGCTGCATGTAGATATTAAAAAGCATGGGGGAGAGGACGGAACCCTGAGGCACCCCACAAGTGAGAGCCAGGGGTCTGAACGAATGAATTATGGAAAGCATCCAACCTCTGCTTAAAAACCTCCAAGGAACTAGAGTCTCCACCTCCTGAGGGAGTCCCTTCCATTGTCAGACAGCTCTTGCTAGAGCTACAGGCCGCTCTCCTTCTCTCAACCAAGTCAAGTGAAAAGGGCAAATTGTGGGCAGTGAACAGGATCACAAGGGTGGGTGGGTGTACGAATATTTGAAACATAAAAATAAAAGAGCGGGTGCTCTCTGCTGGGGTTCAGGATGGGATTTCTCACCCTCACTTTCAGCTCTGAAGACAAAGATCCTGTGTTTCGTGACAACTTGGAATTTGTTGTCCTTGGTGGAGCGCACCACATCAATGACAGAGAGGGGAACCAAACCTTTAGGATAAGGCTCCTGCAAGAGACAAAGTGAGCTCAGTGTTGTCATTTCCCCAATCTAGTTATAGCTTATGCAGATCTGGTTTTTCCTCCCCAGCCGGAAGGCAAAAAAACAAAACAAACCAGCTTGGCAACCGGGCTCTTGAAAATAAACAGATGGGTCAAAGGCTGTTGCATGGGATGTTGGGGCCAAAAATGGATGGTTGTCTCACAATGACCCCTCCCACAGCCATGTCTCCTCCACATGCACAGAAAGGCCCACCCTTCCTCAACTGAGCCAGGAACTCCCATTGTCTTCTCCCTTCGGTCTCCCACTCGGGTCTCCCTGAGCACCCCCCCCCACCAAATGTGCAGCATTTAGCAGCCAGAGTTTCTCTTCTTCTGGTCCCACCTTTTCATTGTTGAAATACATGAGACTTTTCCCGTCAAATCTGACAAAGCGTCGCTGGAAGACGTAGTTCCTGATGGGAATAAAAGGAAAGCCGGCTGAGTCCAGAGCCCTTTATCAGGGGCACCTCTCTGCACTGATAGAGTTTAAGAAAGGCCTGACTCTGGTACCAGCAGGGCTCAGTCCTAGAACTGATTTTAAGGCTTATTGCAAAAAGGTTTCAGCTCTCGAGGAGAAAGCCTCTCAACTAAGGCTGAAGAGTAAAGAGTAATGGACTAATTGTATGCCTTTCAGCTGTTCAATAAATGTGCTTATTGCCAAAACTTCAATATATGTACCTTTCAGAGATAATCTGAACACTTAAAGCCATGTTGCTTGGAAACACATGTGACACCCCCCATGGTCATCTTCAACGGGGGGGGGGGGCAATTTGGAGCAAAGAATCCGAGAAAGAGTAAGAACAACAACAACAAAAGCCTCAAATACCCCAAAATATGTTATGTTCCTAATTGGCACTTCATTAAAATTTGCCCTTGATGATTAATACACCAAAGACTAAGTCAATCTGTTTACTGATTAAATACTCTGCATATGTGCAGAGTGCATTTCCTTCACAGAGTGATGCCGCCTACTCTCACACATCAGGGCTTAGAGATCCTGCCCTTCACTTCTGGGTGTGTATAAATCTCAGCATTTCTTCTTCCTGCCCAGGACCTTTCTCTTTACCAAAACAGAACTATCAGTTTTCCGGCAGAGATGTAATTATTGTTTTTATGTTTGTAGTTACTTCAGCTTGCGTGATTTCTGATGCTTAAATTGTGTGCACTGCTCTAGGCAGTTTATTGGGAAAGAGGCAAATAAATGATTGCAAGTAAGCAAAGAGCCTGTTTCCGCACAGGTTTTAACTTGGCGCATTTTCCTTGCCACTTACCCCTGTGGAGACAGCTTGTCCAGCCAGCCGTTGAGCACAGTGACCGAGCGCTCTGACAGCGAGGTATAGCTGGCATAGGGGGAGATGGTTAGGTCCTCTGAAGTCTCATCAGGATACAGGTGGTCAGAGAGTCTGAACAGGGAGCCTTTGGCCCACAGAGCCTCCACTGAAGAGTATCCCTCCGTCTCATTCTGGGCAATGTGGACTGCCTGCATGGACTGGCTCTTTTCTTCTATCTTGGTGTTTCTGCTCCTGAAAGAAAGACGTTAGACCTGTTTCTTGTAGCATGGAAAGCCCTTCAGCTATAGAACCAATTCAGTTCTCCCCCACAGCAGCTGGTAGCAAGAAGGGCAATCCTGTTCCTTTCAAAATGCCCTTTAGAGGAGCAATGAAGACAGAAGATCAGGAAACAGGAACACCAGCCCCTGCCGGTCCCATTCCTCTGTCCTGCTCTCCTCATTGAAATTGACAAGCAGAGGGGGAGTTAGAGTACAGTTAGGGCTTATGCACACTTCCTTTGGTCCCACTGCTCCCCCCTGGGGAAAACCATTCTTTAGTGCTCAACTGGAGCAAGTGGAAATCAGATTTTCTGCAGATTGCCATTTGTCCTGATTCAAAGGTAAAGAGCAAGTTTTCCCTGGGAAAGGAGTGGGGCAATGGGAAAACCACTCAGACCCTCACCTAGAAAGCGCAGGTCAAGCAAAAAACTGCCCAGAGCCTTGCTTTCTAGGCACAGGACAAGCGGAAGTGTGGACAAGCCCTGAGTAATGGCCGATCCTGTGAGTCCCTCTCTGCTTCACGTGAAAGACGGGCAAGCACTAGTAGTGCTGAACCAGATCCTACCTGGTGGAAGCCCATGCCCGCAGTTACTCTGCACTGTCTAGTTTGGTGAACTTCTTTGCAGACTGCACCAATGAGATGCCATCTTCTGAGATATTTCCCAGTGTGTCCCTGCCCCCCTTTCAGCTTATTTTTAACACTGGTAAAAAAGAGTTGAGAAGTAGGGAGAGAATAGTAGCTAAAACCACTTACACGGGCCTTTCTTCTCCCTGGTTTGGTGCACATTCTGGCAACTCTTCGTATTCCTGCCACTCAAGGGATCCTGCAGCCTGGAAGAAGATTCTCATAGAATGTTTAGGAGGCAAAGGTAGTTCTTGTTTCCTTTCCTTTTCTTTGCCTGCTGAAAGACAAGCTCCAGAACTCTATGCCCTGTGTACAAATTGATGCACACCAAGCTGCCAGGTTGGATCAGATCAAAAGATCAATCTAACCTAGTTTTAAGTTTCCAGCAGTGGCT
Organism: Podarcis gaigeae; assembly: GCF_964106915.1. Taxonomy (NCBI): domain Eukaryota; kingdom Metazoa; phylum Chordata; class Lepidosauria; order Squamata; family Lacertidae; genus Podarcis; species Podarcis gaigeae. The sequence goes on along the minus strand of NC_139683.1, from coordinate 86,203,475 downwards.
ACCCAGACGCCTTGAGAAAGCTCACAATCAGGGCAGGAAGGTATTGACCACCTTTGGCTGTCTGTCGGGACTGCTAAGCTGTGCCTCCAGCTATGCTAGACCTTATGTGCTTTTGGACATAAGCTCCATTATTACAGAGCTTTGGGAGCCTCCAGAGGATCTCCTTCCAAGGGAAACCAAATCCCGGTTAAGTGCTGTGTGCCTGGGGCATCTCATTGCTCAGAAAAGTGGGGGTGAACATAGAAAGTGGGGTGCCATACTAGGCCTCTGGCATCCCCCTAACCACTTCTGAGGTGTAGTGAGCAGCTGCTTCGATCATGGCTGATGTTGTTGGGCTTGTTATTAATCATCTTCTAAGCCACCTTCTCAAGGCAATTTACACGTAGGATAATTAAAAACAGTTCAAAACAAAGCAGCAAATACATTTTAAACAAGACTAAAACCTTGCGGCCCATTTAACCAGCTGAGATAACCTGTTGGAACAAAGATGTCTTCAACTGCTTTCTCGAGATCACGGGTGCCTGTTGCATCACAACAGGAATGCTGTTCCACAGGACAGAGGCAGCCACACTAAAAGCCCTGCTCGGAGTTACTGTGGAGTGGGCTTCTGAGATCTCTGGAACTTGCAGGAGAAACTCTCCTGTGATCTACTGGGTGTATAAGGGATAAGGTGGACTCTTGAATTAGCAGAACTGAGCCTGAGCAAAGCATTCTCATTGGCTTTCACACTCCTTGCCCCTTACTCCATATTTGCATATCCCCTCACCTGCTCCTGGGCAGGCCACCATTGCCCAAACATGCTCTCGCAGTAGGGACTGATGGAGTCCTCAACAGGTCCTGTAGGGAAACAAAAGCTGAAATGTCAGGAGGTGCTGAAGTGGCAGCAAGAAAAGCCCTCACTGGTCTCTTGGCTCTCAAGAGGGCCAAAACAGATGAGATGCAGGAGATTTTTTGAATCCCACATGTTTGTTTCTACCTGGGTGGAATCTACACACATATTAAAAAACGTGAAAACGCTTTTTAAAAAAACGTTTTGAAAAATACGCCATCTAGTGTCACATTTGTATAATGCACTTTACAACACACTTAAAATGTTTGTTTTTTTTGCAGTTGTATAGCTGAGTCCCCTGAATAAAAAGGGCCCTTCCCCCAATCTTAATCCACCCTCCAACTGCTATTTGTCTCACAGTGCAACACACACACACACACACACACACAATGTAGCAGCTTTGACAATGGGGATTTACATTCTTCCTTCTTCACCGCTGCTGTTCCAAACAAATCCAGAGCCTCTTGTGTCTTGTCTGTTCTGGGCCTTGTGTTTAGCATTTCTCAGGTGGGCTCTGAACTCTTAGGCTCCTGTGCCCATGCAGGGTAAACACAGCCAGTTCCCCTAGGAAGTGTGCATAGACCCTATACAGCTTTCAGATTTAGGAGCATATGGAACCCAAACCAACATTTACTCTCACAGTGTCCATCCCCTTTATTGGCGCCTATGTCTGATGTGGTTCTAGCTCTTCCCATGTAGCAATAGCTAAGTGGACAAAGGATGCTGTTGTCGCTCTCACCTGATCTGTTATCAAGTCCGTGCAGAGGATGATCCAGGCAGAGCTGTCCCAAGGACCTGCAAGAATGGAGCAGAGATATAAATCCAGGAGGCCCTCGGTGCTGGACCTCAGTGTCCAGACAGAACGATGGGGGTGGGGAATCTCCTTCAGGTATACTGGACCGAGGCCATTTAGGGCTTTCAAGGCCAGCACCAACACTTTGGCTCCCAGTATGTTTCCGAGCACAATTTAATGTAGGTCTTTCAGGACCGGGGTTATATGTTCTTGGCAGCCATTCCCAGTCACCAGTCTAGCTGCCGCATTCTGGATTTGTCATGGTCACTGTTAAGTTTGACCTCTTCCTCATTTTATGTATTAACTTTATTTTAGACTTTGCCTGGAACTAGCTGGCAGTGTAGTAGGGTTTCATTTTAGATTTTTAGGAGTGAAGCTCTCGAGTCAGCACCACTGAACCAGGCCTGGCAACCACATTCATGAGAAGTGTGAAGCCCTGCAATGTGAACTTGCAAGTAAACCCCTAAAACTTTAAAACTCACTGCACCTCTTAAAGGACTCATTTGTAACAACCCTACCTGACCCTGATCCCTAGAGCTGCCCTGGCATGCCTCAAACTGACTGCGGAGCAAAAGGTCAGTGTTTTTGTTTTCAGGATGCGAATTATCCTAGGTTCCATGCCATCCTATCACCCAACATGAGGGCTATATGGGACCAGCTTCCCTTGGCATACTAGGTAATGCAATTGTGGGACGCTGTTCCTCAGGAATGCACAAATGCATTCTCAGAGCCATGAAAAGGCCTTTGTTCCAGCCCACATTCTCCCTAGCCTTGTGCATCACTTAAGGCAGGCTGGCTGGCTGACTGGCTGCAAGGTCCAACAGGGATCCAGTCATCAACTCCAAAGGACTGGGGTGTAGAACTAATGATCTGCAACTGATGCAACCAAATGACCCCATTCCTATTTTACCTGAGGCCTTTCTGTTGGTTTCCTGAAATAGCACTGCCAGGAAAGGCATAGATACTCACTTGGCATTCTCCGCGGTCACAGTCCCATTTTGCTTGACCAGGTCAGAAAGCTGACTCCTCACAGCTTCCTTCGCCTCCATGCTTTTCACTGGCGAGAGCACAGTGACATCTGACACAGACTCTTTCTGCTCCTCTGGGGAGGCTGACTTGGTGAGGGCAGAAGGAAGCAGCAAGGCCTCTTTCTGCCCTTGGCCGGCAGTTGGCCTCGACTCCGTTGGACTGAGGGTGTCCTCAGGCTGGCTCTTGAAGGTGGATGAGGAGGTGAGTTCATGCACAGACCTGACCTCCCCACTCATGCCACTCTCAGGAGCAAAACACCGCAGAGCATATTCCAAGTGGCCCTCCCTTGGTCTACTCTGAGGTGGCAGGGTGACCCCTTGGACTTTGTCTCCTGGCCCTGCCTGGTGCTTTGGACTGAACTCAAGCCTCTCAGCATCCGTGGTACTTTCCCCTGGATCAAATCCCTCCAGAATAATAAACGTTCTCAGAGGTTGTTCAGAGCAAGACGTGGGATTGCAGACAGGCGCAGGTGTTTGTGCCAATGAGACTTTCTCTGGCTTGGCTGCTTGGTGTGCACGAGGAAACAACGTCCTGGGTTTGGGCACTGGCTTGGTCACAGGAGGCGTCGGTTCCTTGTTCAACCGTGGATGCTGACTGTTGTCTTCAGAGTCAAGATCAACCCCAAGGCTGGGAATAGTTTCCACCAAGATGTCTTTCTTTGTGCCCACTTCATTCTTCTCTGCCACCCTAGTCCCATCCAGAGAATCTACACACTTGCCAGATCTGTAACGAGCATCTCCTGCCATGTGCCCACTTCTGTCCCTCACAGGCAGTCGAGTTTGTTGCACTAAATTCAGGATCCTTTTGCGGTGCCCAGTAGCGGTGATGCCAAGCTTCTGCAGGTCCTCCTTACTGAGAGAGATCACATCTTTCACGGAGCCATATCCATGTTTCTTGAAGGTATCCCAGTATCTCTCCAGATGGATGAGGGCCAGCCAGTCTGCAATGTCGGAGTCCACAGAGCACTGGTGGTGCATGTCCCCTTGGCAAGGAAGGAGAGAGCTTTTTTCAGCCTACCACCTGAGGGAAAGGGAAAAAAGCAATTAAAAACCTGGCACAGAAAAGCAGCAGAACATCTCTCCTGGAACTGGGAGGAATGGGGAAGAACTAAGTGTATGGGAATCCTTGGCTTGCCTCATGCACCCCCACCCTTGTGTCCAATTTGTGCAGATAAAAAGGCTCAGGAGTTCATATACCTTGAGATTAATTCAGCAGCATAAAATTGTCCTTCCTGAAGCCTGGCTTTCTTGGTGCTCATACCTTTCATGCTAAAAGTTCGCGTAGACAAAAGTTCCCAGAGAACAGCAATGGTCTCACATGGAACCCCCTCCCCCACTTTCTCAGGAAGATGGGGCTGACAGACTTCTGTCACACAAAACTTGGCTCTGCACAGAGTCCTGACATTGGGCTGATATGCAGTCTCTGTAGAAGCCAGCCCTTGCTTGCTCTTGTGCTGTCTCTGTGAGAGTGCCAGCAGAGCATTCAGAACCCTGTCCTCTGTGCAGGAAGATCCCAGAGTGAAACAACTGGATTGTGGCTGGAGTGAGATTCTGCCGGGGTGACCAATATGGGGAGGGGTTTGTGACTGGAAAGGCACTGCTGTAATCTGCCTGACTGCTGGCTGAGGGCATGAGAGAGGTCACCAAACTGTGAGTCACACACAGCAAGGACCTCCTTCACACAGCCCGTCTGCCAGCAACTAAGACAGCATCCAGCCTGCTAGGCAGACTCAGGATGGGAGCCCCCTCCCCCTGTTTTGCAGAAGCCCTTCCTGCTATCAGCTCAGAAATCTCTCTGGTTTCTGCAAATAGATGGAGACCAATGACTTTCCTTTGCGCATGCTGGTCTTTACAAAAATTCAGTCTAACTGGCAAGTCTCACTCCTGGGCAATCCACACTCCTGATTAATCATCGTTCATGCAAAATGAATTAAAATAATATATTTCTTACTTATTTACCTGACTCCCAAGTCTTGTGTTCATTTGATTTCCCTTAGTTGTTTAATTCAGTTTCACATTATGGTGCTATGTAGAAGGTGGAATATGGGATCTTTGCCGTGGCTTATTCTGGAAGGGCAGATGTCTCAGACCACAAGATGCAGATCCTAACCAAATGTTACATGCAAAGGGGTGCAACGAAAGCACAACAGCTGCTTTTCCCTAGGAGGGAAGCTGTGGGGAGAGAAGATTTGGAATGGAGAAGTGGCAGAAGCAGTGGGGCTGGTGGGATGCCTAGTTCTCCACTCTGCACAAAACCATCCCCAGCTGCTCCCCATATTCATTTCTAAAATGTTAATGCTGCTATTATATCAGGTTTTTCATCCCCACCCTCATCCCAAACCTTTGAGACAGCATCTCCAAACATGTTTCAAACACTGCAAAAGGCAAAGTGGCATGCTCTCTCTCTCTCTCTCTCTCTCTCTCTCTCTCTCTCTCTGTTATATTGCTGTCAGGATTGGAGGTGGTAAACCTCTGAAAGCCAGTTACAGGACACCATGAGCAGGAGAGTTTTGTTGTATGTACTTCCTGCATGTGGGCCTTCCCATAGGCACCAGGACATTGTGAGAACAGAATCCTGGACTAGATAGGCCTTTAGTTTGATCTAGGACCCTTCTTATGAAAGAGAGAAAGAGATGCGGAGCAGAGATATGGTGGGTAGAAAAGAGTTAAATGCCATCTCCCTCCCACCCTTGGCTTCTCAACTCCAAACCCCACTCGAAAACCTGCATTTCTTTCAGAAAAGCAACCATCAGACATTTGTGCAGATGCATGCAGCTGTATGTAGCTCTACCCTAATTTAGAAACTTTTTAGAAAGTTTGGGCCAATTCATGGAGTGTAGGTCTGTCAACTGTGATTAGCTATGAGGTCTAAATGGAACTTATAAGTTCAGAAACAGTGTACGCCTGAATACCACGTTACTGGGGGGGGGGGCGGCAGTGGCGGGGGGGGGGGGCAAAGAGAATCTATGTCACCTTCATGCCTTGTTTGTGAGCTTCCTGGAGGATTCTCACTGCCCACTGTTAGAAACAGAAAGCTGGATTATTTGGATCTTGATCTAATCAAGCAAAAGAATCCCTATGTTCTAAAAACAGGGATGGTCTTTTTTTCAGCATTAAAAAAAAACCAACATACTGAATTTACTCATGTATTCTCATTCCTAAATTAGGTGCCCAATAGCAAATGCTTTCTGGGCACTGTACAAAAGTCTTGGAATAGGGAAGATTCCCAACAGTCCATCAACACGTGCTTAATTTTCAAAGAAAGGATGCATACTTGTGATCTGTATCTAATCTGCATTAAATGATCCCAGGTACGCTCTTTTGCTTAAGAAACACAAATGTCTTACTGAAGGAGACCACATTCTACTTAGTAAGAACGGCAGCAGCTGCTGGAGGGACCACAGTCTGTCTCCTGCTCACAGCCATTTTCAGGGTTGTGACCATATCACTTGGTTGGGTGCAAATCACTTCGTGTTCAAGAAATAAATAAAAGGATTATGAAATAAATGAAATGATTTAAAAGAATTAATCAGAATTTGTATTTCTCCCCAACATTATGTATATATGAAAAATACTTCCCTTTCAAGGAGCTTCTTTTCCATTACGCTTCTGTCAAATGTCTCGTGCCTCTGGGAGGCTGCGGGTGATGGGGGCTGAGGCAGAGCTGCTTGCTTAGAGCTACCCAGCACATTCATGGTACGTGCAAGATCTGAACCTGGGAGCTTCTGGTGGTCTCTTAGCCATGGCTGTGTATCGGCTGCTTTTGGCAGCTCTCCTGACTCACTCCCATCCCCAGTTAGGAAAGTTTTCGCCCATGCAACTGCTACCGAAACTACTCTGGATTAAACTACTGTCATTCTGGCAATGGCTTACCTGTTCTCACCCCCCTCTTCACTCATCGTGGGTGCAGCGGCTGGAGCCACATGAGGGCTATAAGGTATCCTTAGGAGTCTTGCTTGTAAAGCATCCCAGGCTGAATGTTTTTTCCGTGAATCTAGCTGCTGCACATTACACCACTTTGCGCTCGCTGAGCCTCCCCCCCCCCCAGTTGTCCCATTTCCTCCCATTGTTCAGTGCAGGCTTCCTTCCTGTTGCTCTCTCCAACCCGCCCCCAAACAGGAATTACTTCAGCCATGCACTAGGAGTGCATATTTGTGCATAGGCCAATGGCACTGTGCATGCAGGTAGCTTGTTCATTCTACTTGGCATGAAATGTGTGTGTGTACTTCTCCGGATGTCAAAGTCCTGAGGTGGCAAACCTGTGTCTGAGCTGCACTGCTTCGAATTGTGTGCGTGCATGCGCATGCGGGTGAGGTGGGGGTCTCAACTGACCAAATGTTTTATTTTGTATATGTTAAATTCCCTGCACATAGAAAACTGGATGTTAGAGAGGAGGATATTAGCCACTTACAGGCTAATTTTCGATGCGGAGAGATTTTTGTTGTCATCAGCATCCATCTGCCTTGATGAGTCAGTGGAGTGTGCCTCCAGAGGTGAAGTCAAACCACCGCATTAGCAGCAGTGAAGTGGACTGCCCAGTTGACAAGACCACACTTTTGGCCTTGCTGATGTGGTCCAAAGGAAAGCAGACCAAGACATTTGGTACCAGCTTGGCTGTAGGAGTTGCCGGATGGAGGCATCCAAGATTCCATCCAGCTGTCTTAGGGACCCCACTCCAGATTTGTGTATGGTTTAACCTTTTCTTCTCCCAAATATGTCCCGCAAGGCAGCTGAGGTTTGGGATCAGGGGTTTCCCTCTCCTAAATGGGCTACCTTGATGGGTTCCATCTGCCCTTCACTTCCCTCTATGGCAGGCATGTCCAAAGTCTGTTTCGGGGGCCTAATCCAGCCTGCTGGTTGATTTAATTCGGCCCCTATGGCAGTTTATTTCCTGGGGTAAAATCCCAAAAAACCCTCAACAACTTCAATTGTGGTTGGCTCTTTGGTCGGCCCTCACAGCCCTTCACTTCATCAAATCTGGCCCTCTTTGAAAAAAAGTTTGGACATCACTGCCTACGGAAAATGCAGAAACCACCTTCTGGACCATGGACTCATTCTTGGTCCCACCCACTCAATCCGCTGGAGCCTGTCTTTGCATGCAGGGGAAGGCCTTCACTTACTGAGAGTTTGAGTTTTGGCTACCCACACCTGGTTTAACCAGCCAGCATATACAGTGGTACCTCGGGTTACATACGCTTCAGGTTACAGACTCCGCTAACCCAGAAATAGTACCTTGGGTTAAGAAATTTGCTTCAGGATGAGAACAGAAATCGTGTGGCGGTGGCGTGGCAGCAGCGGGAGGCCCCATTAGCTGAAGTGGTACCTCAGGTTAAGAATAGTTTCAGGTTAAGAACGGACCTCCAGAACGAATTAAGTTCTCAACCCGAAGTACCACTGTAGCACAAAAAAGCATCAATAAAAAGTACAAAAAGCATTGACTTAAAAAGTACACGCTTTGTATGGAGAAAGTATTTGATCATGTAAGTCCACCTGCAATTTGCTGCAGCGGAGCTAAGACACAGGTTTATGACCTTAGTAAGAACTGTGCCTGATTCTTCACACCAGGTATTATACAGGTGTACTGTCATGTGAGTCAGCACACACCATTGCGTGCAAGTCTGTATATAAGGAAATGAGAGGAAGCAGGGTTTGCCGCAGTCAAATGGCAACAGGTTAGAGTCCTCTCAAACATAACTAAGTCCAAACAAAGATGACAGGAAAAGTTGAGTGCCCAGTTGTTCCAAGGAGTAAGGAGGAGGAGACAACATGGTGTACTTCAGTGGCGTAGTGTGGGGGGTGCAGGGGGGGCCGGCCACACGGGGCGCAACATCTGGGGGTTAGGGTTAGGGGGCGCAAATCCACAGGTTAGGGGGCGCAAATTACTTGCCTTGCCCCGGGTGCTGGTGTACTTCACTGCACCCAAGTGAGGGGTTGGGGGAATCCAGGGAGCGGCAGGGTCTCAAGTCATCACAATCCGCACTGTATTCATTCCGCACTTAACTTAAATCAAAACTCTGCAGCCAGTATATATCCTCTTCTACTAACAAAAAGGTTTTTAATCAGCCAGCTGATTCACAACTAAGCTGGTGAATGTGTACACCCACTGCTGCATACGGGTTCACTGCTAACAGTGCCACTGATGTTGGCTTCCTTGGAAATACATACTGAGGGCTCGCTCCCTGGAAACTGCCTTTAGCGGCCACAGGTAATCTAAGCCCAGCAGTCAGCCAGAAAGAACGTGTGAAGCAGTAATTGAAATGACATTGGTCCCCGTCCCCCCCACGCTTACCTCTTTGGCTGAAAGAAAAGTTAGCGTCTCGCTGTGGGGCGGGGAGGGACTCCGCCGGAAACCCTGCAGAGCCGCTGCCAGCCAGTGTGGGCAGCGCTGGGCCAGATGGGCCAGTGGCGCAGCGCCGCTTCGGAAGACCCCGTGTCCGCACCAGAAGTTGAACCTCGAGCCCCGCGCCGGGTCAGGACTGGCCGGGGGCCAAGGCTCCCTCCCTCGGTGGCGCCCGCCTGCTTTGAGCCGCGTCTTCCCTGCCCCTGCAGGCCCGCCGCCGGCAGGATCGCCCTCTCCGCGCAGCGCAGCGGCGGCGCCTCCGCCTGCCTCCTCGGGGCTGTGCAACTCGCGGGCCGGACGCAACCCTCCCCGGCCCTGCTCTGGCCCCGCGCTCGGCCCGCCCCGCGATCCTCCGCCTCCGCTGCCCTGGTGGCCGGAGCGGCGGCGGGAGAAGCCGGCATTCTTTCCCCCCCCCTAAAGATATTTATTAAATTTTTAACAAGAAATGAGTTACAAAACAATAAACAAAGAACAGAAGAAAAATACAAAAACCAGAATTTAACATAAAAAGAAAAAAAGAGAAAAAATAAAAATCCCTCTTACTAATATCTTACCGCTCAATTACTTATTTTCCTGACTTCCTCACACCTCCCTTTTTTGTATTCCATTTAAAAATTTGTTCAGCAAATTCATACCCTCTTAATTTACCCTTAGTTATTTATCCTCACATATTATAACTTCAAATTTTCATCTAATATCAATCCATTCTTGCATATTCTTATTTTACCTTATTACTAGAACCATTTCATTTCAACGTCATTAACATTCAATAATTTTGGGAGAAGCCGGCATTCGTGGCCGGGATTGGGGCAAACCAGGGGCAGCTCTGCCGGCAGCGACGGAAGAAAGGGGTCGTGCGCGGGTGGGCAGGGCACCGCTCGCCCTGCTCAGGGATCCCTGGCCCTTGCCGCTCGGCGGTCTAGGGAGGAACTGGGCCGAAGAAGAAAAAAATGCCTTTAAAAATAATAATAAAGTAGTGAGTTACGTTTAATGATGATGATAATAACAAAGGCTGACAATTCAGGGCACGGGCTTGAATTCTGCCGGAGGGGTCACTCTCAGGCATGCCCCCCAAGTAGCCATAGCTGCCCCGTACGGACTGGATAGGAGGAGTAACCTGCAAGTCAGCCCATTCATATGTAGAGTTAGCACACCAGTGATAAGTGCGCATGCGGTATTGGCATGGTCATTCAGCCTGCAAATGGATCCACTCACATGGTGCTGTGCCATCTATATGCACACTTACATACGAACAAGTCCAAGGCTGCCCTCCGCCCACTTTCAGCCCACGATTTCTTACTGGAGTGCTTGGCATACAGGAAGATTGACTACTCGGAGAGACAATGCCCCTGTGACTCGGGACAAATAGAAACGTCAGAGTATGTCCTTCTCCAGTGACCCTATCACAGAGGCATTCGTATTATCCTGATTTCCCCACTACTTCATAAGTACCCAGGCGCACAGGGCAATTCTATACCCCCCTGCTGCTCTCAGATACCAATCCTGCTACAACATACAGTGTTGCTAGATTCTGCACTGCAGTGCTCAAAATTCGTCGGAAGATGACCTGCGCCAAAACCCAGATTTAATGAACATATGAGTGCTCTGTAAATTGATAGTTAAAGTCTTTTATATATCAACCGTATTCTTTTAGCTTCTTTTAAATTCTTATAGACTTTCACATTCACCTTCTGTTTTAGTACCTTTTAGCTTTCCAAAACGCTTTTCAGATTTTAAATGACTGTATCCCACCCTTTTATGCTGGTCTAAGACCGTAATAAAGATTTGTATTGTACTGGAGTGCTCAGATCCTCTCAGAATCACGGAGATGTTCTCAGAAGCAGCACCTGGTCATATCTCTAGACCAGGGGTCAGCAAAGCTATTCAGCAGGGGGCCAGTCCACTGTCCCTTGGACTCTATTTTTTGGGGGGGGGGGGATGAACGAATTCCTATGCCCCACAAATAACGCAGAGATGCATTTTAAATAAAAGTACGCATTCTCCTCATGTAAAAACACCAGGCAGGCCCCACAAATAACCCAGAGATACATTTGAAATACAGTGGTACCTCAGGTTACATACGCTTCAGGTTACATACGCTTCAGGTTACAGACTCCGCTAACCCAGAAATAGTGCTTCAGGTTAAGAACAGTTTCAGGTTAAGTACAGATCTCTGGAATGAATTAAGTACTTAACCCAGAGGTACCACTGTAAAAGGACACATTCTATTCATGTAAAAACACGCTGATTCCTGGACTGTCCGCGGGCTGGATTTAGAAGGCGATTGGGCCGGATCCAGCCCCCGGGCCTTAGTTCGCCTACCCATGCTTTAGACCAAGCTCTAGCTGTGAAGTAGAAATATTATATTCTAAGGGCTGCAAGGCCACTACCTTGTCGTGCAGAAGTTACATCTGGCCCAATTTACCTAATCCTTACGGTGAAATTGATTATGGTCCTTACGGTTTTAAATTTATGCAGGTTTATTGAGGCTGAGATAGGATAGCCCTAGCAATGCAGTCTGCTCTGTACTGTTAGGATTGCCGGGGATTAGTAAGCAACAACCCTGCAATGAGTCAAGTGTTAACATTGCAGGTCAGAGGTGGGGCTGAGGCTGGCTTGGATTCCCCAAACAAAACATCCTGTGGGTTGCAGCAAAGGCTAATCTACATAATTTGCCCCCTCAGCCACCACCCAGATCAAATCCAGTGCTAAATTGCTCACAAAAGCCTTCCATGCAGCTGCACTTTAAAGTATTTTAAAACTCAGAAAAATTATTGTTTTTGGAATGAAATTGGATGTGAGTTGGGGAAGAGTAGGAACTGATCTCTTTGCTGGTATGATGTCTATCAGTGGGATCTGGATCTGAACGAATGGTAGATGGGTTTAGCTAATCTCAGGCCTAGCAGCAACTTCCTATTTCCTTTCCAACCAATCTCGGGACACTGGGAGGCTCCCTGAGTCACAGGCCAAACAGGAAAGCTCCCCAGCTGTATTTAGTGGGACCCCTCCTCCAATCATGAGCCACCTCATTTCCTGGATGTCTTTGCTGGGTCTCTGAAAAAGGATTGTCTTCCCTTCCCTACTCCTACTGGAAGAGTGCTGCTGTTAACCACCAACTAAACTGAACTGGGCCAAAATCCAAAATCAAGAAGTTGTCTCAAAATCTGTGCTGCTGTAGTATTCTGCATATCAACGAGTTGGGGGGTTGGTTTCGCTTCCTTAGCTTTCTATATACATCAGCTTTCTAGATACAGTGAGATTTTTTTCCTAGCAGATAATGAATGTTGGACTCCGACAGGAAAAAGGATGTCCTATTCTCCTCACCCTCATACAGAAGCTGTGCCTTTAAAGAATAACTTGAAACTGATTCACACTGAATGAATATTAATTCTTCATACTAACATAATTTGCTGTCTGCATCTGATCTGGGAAGGTCCCTTAAATGGGGAAGCACAGATAATTCCTTGTTTCTGAGTCTAGAAATCCAGTTCTGATTTGCTACTTATGAGACTGGTGAGTCATGACTGATTCTGAGCCAGTGCGGGAGGAGATTGCATGAGATTGCCTTCTTCACCACCACTGTTTGTGGCCTTGGTGGTGACTTTCTTCTCCAATGCTGTTCAATCAGCAGTGCTACCTCTCTGATCTCTTTCCCCCTTCTCTCTCTCTCACCCCCCTGAGGAAAGTGGTAGATCATCCACCTTGCAAGCGGAAGGTCTCTGTTTCAATTCCCAATGGCATCTGAGCGGGTCATGGCATCATGGAGCGGCTGGCGCTGTGGTCTAAATGAGAGCCAGTGTGGTGCACTGGCTAAGAGCGATAGACTCGTAATCTGGGGAACCGGGTTTGCGTCCCCGCTCCTCCACGTGCAGCTGCTGGGTGACCTTGGGCCAGTCACACTTCTTTGAAGTCTCTCAGCCCCACTTACCTCACAGATCCAGTTACAGATAGGTAGCCGTGTTGGTCTGCCATAGTCAAAACAAAAAATATTCCTTCCAGTAGCACCTTAAAGACCAACTAAGTCAGTTCTTGGTATGAGCTTTCGTGTGCATGCACACTTCTTCAGATACACTGAAACAGAAGTTTCCAGACCCTTCTATATAGTGAGAAGGTGGGGAGGGGTATTACTCAGAAGGCTGGTGGGAATGGGTGATTGGCAGATAGCTGTGATGAGCCTGTTGACGACTCTTAATGACTGCAATAGGTCTTACAGGAAGAAGCAAGGGGTGAAAAGGTGAAAAATGGCTTTGTCATGTATAATGTATAATCACCCCTTGCTTCTTCCTGTAAGACCTATTGCAGTCGTTAAGTGTCGTCAACAGGCTCATCACAGCTATCTGCCAATCACCCATTCCCACCAGCCTTCTGAGTAATACCCCTCCCCACCTTCTCACTATATAGAAGGGTCTGGAAACTTCTGTTTCAGTGTATCTGAAGAAGTGTGCATGCACACGAAAGCTCATACCAAGAACTGACTTAGTTGGTCTTTAAGGTGCTACTGGAAGGAATTTTTTTTGTTTTCACCTCACAGAGTGTTTGTTGTCGTGGAGGAAGGGAAAGGAGAATGTTAGCCGCTTTGAGACTCCTTCGGGTAGTGATAAAGTGGGATATCAAATCCAAACTCTTCTTCTTCATCATCTGCAGGTAGGGCTGGGAGAAGCTCATGCCTGAAACCCTGGAAAGCAGCTTCCAGTCAGTGCAGACAATCCTGAGCAAGACGGATCCATGGTCTGACTCACTACAAAGCAGCTCCTTATGTTCCTATGTTGTTCATGTGTCACATTCCATCTTATAGCACTTTACAGATGCAGCAAGTTAAAATTCCTACTTTTAACACAAGCTTTGCTTATCAAGGTTGACAAAAGGTTGCCTTGTTCGTGTTTTGCTGAGAGCTGTTAAACTGCACGTGCTGAGAGTGTTGCTTCTTGCTGTTGTATGTTTGTATCATGGAGTGGATGGCGCTGTAGTCTAAACCACCAAGCCTCTTGGGCTTGCAGAGTGGTGCTCTGCCTCAGATTCTGTCAGCCTAGCAGTTTGAAAGCACGCCAGTGCAAGTAGATAAATACGTACCGGTGCAGCAGGAAGGTAAAAGGCATTTCCATGCACTCTGGCTTCCACCACGGTGCCCCATTGCACCAGAAGCGGTTTAGTCATGCTGGCCACATGACCCGGAAAAGCTGTCTATGGACAAATGCTGGCTCCCTTGGCCTGAAAAGTGAGATGAGCACCACACCCCATACAGTGGTACCACGGGTTACAAACACTTCAAGTTACAGACGCTTCAGGTTATAGACTCCACTAACCCAGAAATAGTACCTCAGGTTAAGAACTTTGCTTCAGGATGAGAACAGAAATCGCACGACGGCAGCAGAAGGCCTCATTAGCTAAAGTGGTGCTTCAGGTTAAGAACAGTTTCAGGTTAAGAACAGACCTCCAGAATGAATTAAGTTCTTAACCCGAGGTACCACTGTAGTCGCCTTTGACTGGACTTAACAGTCCAGGGGTCCTTTACCTTTACCTTTTTATCTTTTGTTTGTATCATGCTTTAACTGCTGGGATCTCAAGGAGAATAATTGTCTTCCTTTCCCCATTTTTAATCTTTACAACAGCCCTGTAAGGTAGCCTCAGCTGAGAGTTCATAGTTCAGATAGCAAAGTTTGAAACTGCACATACTTGCAATATTTTTTCCTTGTTGCTGTTTATCGATTTGTCAGGGTTGGCCAACTTTTTTTTATTATTATTGTTTTGGTATCTTGCAGTAGGTAACAGAATTATAAAAAGTTGCATTTAAAACAAGGGGACCTGCTTTCCTGGGATTGTACAGGTTTGTTTTTCTTTACACAATCTGTGAATGGCATTCTGTATTTGTATGTGACTTTTCCTTCCAAGAGCTCAAGGTCATGCACATCTATCCTGCCCTTCCCATTTGCAACAGCCCTGTGAGGTAGGCCAGGCTAAATTAATATATGTGCATAACTAGCAGTTCTTGCTAATAGATTACAGAGGGAGAAATGCAGGGGCCCCAATCCACATACAGTGTACCAGGCCCAAGTAATCCCATTGACATCTGTGGCTTAGCATTAGGTATGAATGTGAAGGCCACCTCCCAGCCATCCCGGGTCCTGTGCCGTCTGAGGGCAGGGTGCCGCATTCCACACTTACAATACGTAATGTCAACTTTCGGTGAATAGTCCAGGACACTGCTAGTGGGATTGTCCCCTGAGTGCCACCAAATGGCTCTAAAAGGCTAGAATGCAAAGCAGCAAGTGTGAGAATCCCTCTACCCCACCCCCACCGAGCTCTTGGCACATGCACACTGATACTCTGCACTTCAGTCTGCGCAGAAAGGATACCTCAGGTCGTTGGTCCTGTGGTGTCCATTCCTACGCACTGAGATTCTGCGGACCTGTCATGGCCACCTGAAAACCATCATCCCATGCACAGTTGTGGTGCTTCCCAACACGATTCACAAACAGGGAAGGAGACAAGAGCAAACTGTGGCCACTGGTCATATATGCGCTTTTTGAAAAGTAGTGCTGAACGGCGCCCCTGGTGCGTCTGTGTCTCTTGGAAAGTGGGGAGTTGGAGGGCAGGGAGCTTTGTCTTCTGTTGGGTGGGTGGGCATGGGGCGGCTCTGTGGGAGCTGCTGTGTTCTGGATGGTGGAAGGCCTCATCCAGCTCACAGGACGGCGATGAGCTGTGCATCCAGATCCTGGCCTCAGGCCTCGTCGTCACTGAGGCTCATCTTGGCTTCAGACAGACCGCTCTCGTCGATGTTCTCCAAGGAGTCAGAATGCTGCAGGGAGAGCTCAGCTAGGCTAATGCTGGGCAATGTGTTCTGTTCTGGGTACAACCAAGGCTTAAAGCCAGGGTCATGCTTCCGTTTCCACTCTGGGTACTTCAGCCCTGCCTTATAAATCGTCTTCATAGCCTGTAAAAGGAGAGTAAGTTGGTAGTAGCCAAAAATCTGGTTGCTGACGTGTATTGTGTTTCTGAACTGAAAGCAAAGACCCACTTTTACACGAGCAGACAGAGGCAGCAGGCTCAGGGCTGAGACAGAGACACAGTAGATGACCTCTGTGAGCATCAGGTCTCTTTGGTTCATATAGTAATAATAATAATAATAATAATAATAATAATAATTATTATTATTATTATTATTATTATTATACTGCCCTATGCCAGGAGGTCTCAGGGTGGTTCACATAAAAAGATCACAGTATATAAAATAGAATTCAGTCATGGCAGACTTTCCTGCCCTCAGAGGAGGCTAATTGATAGGAAGGGCATGGAGATTTCTTCTAAGAGCTGTGTTATGTACTGAGTTGAATAGGATCCAAACTGCAGCAGTCTGATTGGTCCTAGAACAATAGGATCCAAATTGCAGCAGTCTGATTGGTCCTAGAACAATAGGATTCAGAATGCAGCAGTCTGATTGGTCCTAGAACAATGCTGCAGTATGACTGGTTGGCAGGAACCACCCAATCATGCTCCAGATATAAGTGAATCCACAACCTGATTGGCTTACAGTAGAATTTCAGAATTAGCCAATCATGTGCAGCCCATTGTGTAAATAATGTATATAAAGCAGATACTTTGAGGGGACATTCATTCATTCCTCCTCACCACTATGAGCTGAATAAAGAGCATGAAATCACTTTGCGACTCTGAGTATATTTCAAGCTGCCAGTTATTTAATTCCCTTATTGGGGCACACTAGCAGTTCTTTTGAGTCTCCCTAATGTCCCAGAGCAAACAATTTGGTTGAAGGGCTGGCATGCCCATGAGGTGCAGTAAGGCGGTGGCCTCGGGCAGCTGCCTCCTCCTCCACAGCTGCATCACATTTTCCGTAAGCGCACACACACCCCCGCCGCCACACTGCCTCTGCCTCTTCTGTGGGCATGATGCTGCCATGGGCTCCACCACACATGCACCGCGATGGGAGTGGCAGTGGAGGGTGTCTGCAGAGGAGGAGGTGGTGATGGGCCTATGGCAATGGCAGGGAGTGCCCATGGTGTGTGTGTGGGGGGGGGTTGCCTTAAGTGGCAAAACATCCTGGGCCACCCTTGTTTGGGAGCAGCTGGCCTAAAAACTGAAGAGCACAGCTCTTCCATATTCTAGCTGTGCAGAGCTACACTTTTTGACAGTGTTGTGGGATGTGAAACACAAGAGCAGTCAAGTACAACATTCCTAGAGTGAACATGTTTACACATGGGGAGGAATGTTTGTCCAGCCAGCAGGTAAACTTCCTGTTTCCTTCTGGGCTGGGATAGACTTCCTCCCCATGTGACTAGAGGTGGGCGTGGCCTCACCTGTGCAGGTAACGACAAAAGCATAGGGCAGGGCAACCATCTCTTTCTCTTTTTTACTACATGCATCAAAGAAGCAACATCTACTTAGCCAAAGATGCTCTCTTGGCTTCCAGCTTCCAGCCAAGAGAGGACAAAGGGACTATCTTCTTATGAGATAGTTTCCAGGTGTATGCTACTTTTCTAAGATAAGTCTGCCTTCTGGGATCCGATTGTGAACAGAATGTGAGTAAACTCTTTTTATGCTTTTATAGAAGATTGTGTTGTGTCTTATCTTTTATGAGGGAATAAGGGGAAAATACCAGAACAGTTATTATAGAGGCTTTAGCGAGCCTGAGCAAACGCATCCGCTGAGTTTAAAAGGGGAATGTTTCTCTGCTAAATTGTGAACTTGTTAACACAAGTTGGAAAGGCTATTATCAGACAATATATCCTCTCCAGCATCCCTGAACATTCCCACAACTGTGCCAATATGGACAGTTATTCCCTGCCCCCTACCAAGACTGCTTAGCAACTTGCTTCAGTCATCGCCATCCTGCCACATGGATGTGCCCACACAACTCCAACTTACCTTTGGTGCCACGTACTGAGATGCTTTATTCACCACCCACTTTGGTAATGAACCTAAAAGCAATCCAGATCCACTTGTTACCAAAAGCTGTTGCACACAAGTATCTCTGCCATGATAACTGCTGTATTTTCCCACCATTCCTACACAGAGAAGAGCCCAGTCTATTGTGCCCCATGGGACAGGTGCGTCACCCATCGCTGTGGGTCCTTTGGCTATCCTTTGCTATCCTGCAAGGCTCCTCTCCCCAAAGCACACCCACCAGCCCCACACCTGAGATATGGTGCAAGTAGAGATGTGGCTGAATTGGCTGCACGATCAAGTTCAACTGATGGTGGCGAGTTCAGTAATGCAGGATCGGCTGAGTGAGCAGGTCCTCCATGTGGAATTTGATCACACAGCCAATCCCTGCAGAGAGCAGGGTTAAAGCCCCCCTTCTGCACACTGCCTCCCTGCCAGGCACTCGGGAAACATGGTGCCAAGGGCTTCGACTCGCGAGTGATGTCATAACAACCTCAGATGATTGCAATCTGGCCTGCTCTGCCAAAAATGGTTCCTACCTGTGCCTTAGGAAATCTCCCCTTTATTTATCACCCTGAACCCTCAACACTGACTTGGGCACTGCCTG
The DNA here is from genome assembly GCF_964106915.1 of Podarcis gaigeae. Taxonomy (NCBI): domain Eukaryota; kingdom Metazoa; phylum Chordata; class Lepidosauria; order Squamata; family Lacertidae; genus Podarcis; species Podarcis gaigeae. Next base: position 86,184,980 of record NC_139683.1, on the reverse strand, counting down.
GAACAATTTCCCCCCCTCTCTCAGGCTTTACGCCACAACCTGGGCGTAAAGATGCTTACCTCGAGGGTCTACTTGGGTGAGGTAGTAAAGAATGCAGCCACTCTTGTCCGTTGCCTTGATCAAGTAGCCCGTCTGCAGGGATACGGCCCTCACGCAGTCCTTTCGGGGTGGGTACTTCTGCAGAGAGACCCCACAGTTTAAGGCTTGGTTCATACATGCAGTCACCGACATGAGTGCCCGCTTGAAGAGGAACTTGTGAAGGCACTGAATCACACAGTAAGCCCTTTGTGGAAACAGATGCATATGCACTAAGGGCCCTCAGATGTAGGAGCAGGGCCCATGGAGGGAGCGAAGGAGGGAAAGGAAGAAACTGGTGGAGAGCCAAACTGAGAAGCAGCAGCAGCAACCCTACTGAAGAGGCTGCCAGTTCCCCACAGTGGCCAACTCAGGAAGAGGTGAGTGAGATATTCTTGCTGCATAGCAGATAGAAATGATTCCCTTGACTTGGTGTAAGGCCATGGCTCTCAGTGCTAGAACACATGCTTTGTATTCAGGAGGCCCCAGAATACAAGAAGTGTGCATGCACTGAAGAAGTGTGCATGCACACGAAAGCTCATACCAAGAACTAACTTAGTTGGTCTTTAAGGTGCTACTGGAAGGAATTTTGTTTTGTTTTGACTATGGCAGACCAACACGGCTACCTATCTGTAACTGGAACTATGGAAGGCACCACATTGAGCCGCATGAAATGGAAGTCCATCAACCTCACCAGGTATCTGAAGAAGTGTGCATGCACATGAAAGCTCATACCAAGAACTAACTTAGTTGGTCTTTAAGGTGCTACTGGAAGGAATTTTGTTTTGTTTTGACTATGGCAGACCAACACGGCTACCTATCTGTAACAGGAGGCCCCAGGTTCAACCTCCAGTTAGCTCTGGAAGAGACTTGTCTGTCTCTGAAACCCCATAGAGCTGCTGCCAGCAACTCAGCCAGACAGAGCTGTAGAAGGCAACTTCCTAGCTTCCTTTGAGTAAAGGCGTGCTTTTAATGGGCTTAAAGGATTACAAATGAGGCAAGGGGGTTGAGAAACTGGCATGGCTGAGAGAAGGGGGTTGAGGGAGAAGGAATTCTGTGTCTCTGCATGAGCAAAGGAAGAGAAGAGATGGGGTGGGGGAAAACCCCTTCCTCTTCCTTGCCAGCAGGGTACCAAGCCAGGGATGGCACCCATCCCTGCTTCCCATTCTGAACTGCAAGGCAGGACCGCAAGCACCACCCAAGGATCAGCTGCGAGGAGCTGAGAGCATGTGGCTCACCGGATGTTTGACGCTGTAGTTGATGATCATGTAGTCGTGGCCAAGGGGCAGCCAGGAGCGCAAGGTAACAAAGTCCCTATTCTTCAGAGGACTTGGGCACCTCCCTGCAAGAGAAGAAACACGGTTAGCAAGAACATACTGAAATTAAAAACCCCAGGAGGAAATAATGCCTCACTAGAGACGTTGCCTAGAGAACATGGTTCACCCCCGTTCTGTTCTGGGGACATAACACCAGCCTACAGAGATGTGTTTTGAATAGCGCTATATAAATACCAAGCATTAATGAAGCAGCTCCAGTGTGTGTACCTGGATCTACCTGTCCTTGCTAAATGTTTTCCTGATTTGAGCAGCAAAGTATTCCCTGCTAGTTCTACCTCAGCCATTCCTTCCCCAATGCCCATTCAGAACCCCACATTAAAAGAAAAAGGAATGCCATGTTTGCATTCCATGTTTCGGGCAGACATTAGTTGAGCAAATATTCATTTTATTTAATGTGCATGGCAGAATGTAGAATGTGGCATTCTGCTCAGAAAGCCATTCAGCTGGAAGAGACCTCAGGAAATCCACTGTTACAGCACCCCTGATAGGTGGTCATCCAGCTACAGCTTAAAATCCTTGCTGAGTTTTTTGTTTTCTTTTGGGGGATGCAAGAAGCTCAGGACTAAGGGTTTCAGTGCAGTGCTACCTATGGCTACTCAGAAAGAAGTCCTGAATTACTCTCAGGTAAGTGGGTCTAGGATTGCAGCGGAGTAATCCAGTGGCATTCTCAAGATACACCAGCCCCAAGCCCAGCAGCCCCTCTGGGCTCAGATGGGGACATAGCTTAGAGGCACAAGAAGTGCTTTCTTCTAGGAAGCCACATAATCTGTCAGGGGTTCCATGCCCGTCAAGTGCAAGAAGCAAGGTTGCTCACAAGAGTAATATCCAACATCCGCGTTGACAGTCAGGCGCCCAATGTCATGGGTCTCAATCATGTTGGAGTCCCACTTCTTGCGGTAACTGGTGTCATGTAGAACATCATAGAGAGTCTCCGGAGGCACATCACGGCAGACAATGCGCATCTGTGTGGCAAGGAATTTGTGTGATCATGCACTGAAAAACCGATAGCAAGCACAACAGTGGTGTCATCAGACTCTGAGGCAAAACATTTTACCAAGGGGTGGGGCAAAGGCTGAGCAAGTGAGAGGGAAATTGTAATAAAACAAGCTAAGCTTCACATCCCCTGCTTTTTTCCAGGCCTGGTCTGCACTTTAAAGCTCCTTTATTTGCTCCAGATTTTTCCTCACAAAAACTTGCTCTTTAAAGCTCTATCAGAGCAAACCACTAAAAACCTGAATGGATGTTTGTCCTGACTGGCTATTACGGAGCGGGTTTTCACAGGAAAAGCTCCAGAGCAGTAGCAACAAACAAAAGAAACACGTTTGGACGGAGCTTTTAAGCACAGATCTGTTCCTGGAAAGAATGGGGCAAAAAGTGAGTGTGACTGAGCCTTCTTTTTACTTTACACATTAATTTTCTGCATGCAGGGAGTTGAGGGTTACCTAAGCTTCAGTCTGAGCTGGTACAATCCAGTCAGAGCTGCATCACGTGGCTCTTCAGATTCCATCACTTTGTTATTAGTCAGATCTTCTGTAATGAGATGCCTTAACCCAAAACAAGGTCAAGTGCACTTAGACCAAACTTTTCTCTTCAGTTGGCTTAGCTCAAACAATCCATCACAAGCAAATGTGTGGAGCAGCAGTCCATTTGGAACAGAAGCAGATAACTTGGGGAGAGGTCAATTATGTGCCAAGAAAACCTGGATTCTGAAACTTTAAAGATTATGCAAAATCAATAAAATGGCAGCTATGTGAATATTTTGTGTGATTTATTAATATAAGTGGATTTCGTTTACTGTATTTTTCGCTCTATAGGACACACCTGACCGTAACACACACCTAGTTTTAAAGGGGGAGGACAAGAAAAAAGAATTCTCTCCCTGGTGCGCACCGACCCCTCTCGCTCTCCAGGCTTCAGCGAAAGCAACGCGAAGCCTCCGGAGGCTTTGGGCGGCTATTCCTGAAGACAGGAGAGTCTTGCTCTTCTGGCTTCAGTGGAAGCAACACAAAGCCATGGAGCCTGCATTTGCTCTATGAAACGCACACACATTTCCCCTTAATTTTTGGAGGGGAAAAGGTGCATCTTATAGAGCGATAAGATCGAAAAATACGGTATTGTGTTTAGCATCTGCTGATGTTGAACATATAACCTCTCACAATCCCAAAGGTTTTACTCTCAGTTGTGAGGTGCAATGCAATAGCCCCTGCGTCCGACGTCTTTGCTTCCTGCAATTATATACCACTTTCCCCATTAGGAACCCGAGGTGGTTTACCAGTTTAAAACACTAAAACAAATGAACAGTATAAACTGTAGAGCCACATAGTCATCTCAGGTTGTCTGGTGGTGGTGCAAGTGTCCTGGCCTGGGCCTCCCTGGCTTTCTTAAGGTCTTTCTTGCATGACGCAGCTCTGAGCTTCCAGTTCCCAAGGAGACGGAGAATCCCAAAGGATGCTCCAGGAGAGAGGCAGCTGGCTTGAGAGGAAATTCCTCAGCCGCTCCTTGAGGGTCTGCATCTTCCAGGCATTGGAATTTGGGGGACATCCATCCCCTCTCTTCATCTCCACATGTTTAAATATTGTCGTTCAAAGCAGCCCATTTATTCCCTCCACCAATACAAGGTGACCATGACTGGATGATGTCATGGTGGTGAAACCCTGCAAAAAGGGAGTGAAAGAAATATGGAAATTCTCCACTCAATATCTGGTGGAGGCAACCAGATACTTGCCACTGAGCATTCAACTACATTAGTAAAGAAAAAGTGCTTTATATGCATTTTAACACTGTGACAACAGATGGGGCTGTGGAGTCCCGACTTTCACTTTCGTAATTTCCCTTTATGAAGTTTACAATGCATTTTCCTAAACACTTTTTTGATGTGTCTAGATCCAGCCTGAGAAAACGATTATAGATCTCATAAGTCTGCAGGTGGTTTCCGCCCTGAACTAGAGACCGAGGCCTCAGCTACATTATTAAAGAAACAGCAATTTGAATGTGCTATAAACATGCAACACCAGATGGCGCCAGAGAGCAGGAAATTTTAAAACACGATTTCCCCATAGAGATTTCTTTTCTTTTGTTAAAACGATCTGATTTCTGACTTATTTATAGCGTTTACCCCCCTATGTTTAGATCCACCCCAGATTAGTGGTAACCAAAGTCACGACAACACCTGTCACTAAAGCTGTCTGTAGGATTAAGTGCCTCAGGCAGTTGGTACTTCATGGATCTATCTATCTGCATCTATCTCAGCTCAGTTCAATGAAAGCAATGGACTAAGATTAACAAGATGGTATCTGCTGCTCATTATCCTGTTCTCATTTTTAATTAAATACTAGCCAGATGCCGAATGAAAAGAGCTATCCCTTTTTATACTGCCTTTTCTCTTTTTTGTCCTTATTTTCATCTTGGTATTCATGTACAGAAAAGCTCATATTATTCCACCGGCAATCCACGCACACACAGGGGGGTGGGCTGGGGGCTTCCACTGTTTGGAAAAGAGACCTCCAGATGCCCAATCTCCCTTGTCTGAAGATTAAATGTCTCTACACAGGAATTCTTTAGTCCAGCAGAGGAATATTTCAGAAGCGTGGATACCATCTAGAAGGGCCTTCCACCAACCGTGGCTGCTTTGAGAGCTATGGCCATTCCTGGACCTGGAGAGTTGGTGCCTGCCCACCCACACAGGGGGAAGCCTGGCCAGCTGACAGCACTGGGTGGGCCCGAAGCAGACGCCCCACGCAGGCGCCCCCAAGCGCAGCGCGGCCTAGTGCTCCTCTCCATCAGTTCTGGTTCCTCCAATGCCAGAAGAAAAGCTCTGGGCCAGGCTGGGGGCACCTGCTTCGTGCTCCCTCTAAAGTCTGCACATGGGGCCCGGGGCCCTCTGGAGCACACATATGCCACTGATAGGCTGGAATTTTGATGACCATTACCTCATGTGAACAGTGTGAAAACCTCCACGTATAAGCAGCACTGATTTCACCATCAGTCTCCCTGCTTGCCATCTACACTCTGCCCAGCCCAGTAAGGCATGAGAAAAGAAGCCATTATCTCAGAACTTTCTCTCAGCCATGCAAACATTAAAGTCACAGGAATCCCTTTGAACATTCTGCTTAGAAATTCTAGACACACTTATTGAAAATAAATAAACTCCGCTAAGCACAGTGTGACTTTTTTTTTTAAGTAAACATGTAAATCACAACTAACGGTTGGTTAAATGAAGAATCTTCGTGTACCCAAGTAAACCAGGTTCCATTGTATTGATCCCAGGCCTTTTAGATATGGAATAAGCAGCACCTCAGTGTCAATATGTGAGCACAAGAAAACGATGTGTGGAGCCAGTGAGTGAAAACTGAATCAGCCTCTTTCTGAGGGCTAACCACAACTCAAAAGCTTGTGTCTTTATCTGCTATCAAATCCATATACAGTGTTCAATTCCCTTACGTCTGGGCAGGACACTCAAAAACATAGAATGAGCCTTATCTTCCCCTATATCTATCTCAGTTCATGTCCAAGATACCTGAACAGGGATATTTCTGTCTGTAAAATGTGCTCGGAGGCTAAAACAGCAGAGATCCCTCACAGAAAAAAAGAAAGGGGAGAAGAGGATGAGGAAAAGGGAATGTGAGAGCCCAAAGGATCTTCCGGGACCTGTAACATTCTAGCTGAATTGCACCATTGCACATTCTGCAGCCTGGATTAATTTGAGAACTGAGCGCAGTAAGAGGGATGCTTGTTTTGGAGCAAACCTTTGTTTTGGAGCCCAGCATTCATGGGGCAGGAGCAGGAGAAGAGGCTCCTGGGCAAATCAGAGGGGGCAGAAAGGGGGTGGACAGTGCTGCATCATCACCCATGATTCCCAAGCCCAGGCAGGAGCCCCTGGGTGGCATTCAAGTAAGTTTTACTCAGAGCAGAGCCTCTGGAATTGATGTTGTGTTCATTAATTCCAATAGGTCTACTCTGAGTAAGCCATAGCTGAATGCCACCCCCTTACCTTGATTTTCTGGACAGTCTTGCTCTCCTGCTGCATTTGGGTCCACACTGCCACTCCTCCCTTGTTATACCGGCTGCTCCAGCCTTCCTGGCTTTCACACTGGTCCCGGAAAGTGTTGAAGTCGGAATCATCTGGGATGTAGGCTCTCTCTCCTTCCCCAGACATAGGTGCAGCTTCCTCCAGGGCCGCCAGGCTGCCTGAGAGAAGGAGCTGTGCAAATACCCACCCAGGCAAGAGATGTTCCTGGCTGGCTACTGGGGAAGCTACGCTGGGCTCAGCGCTGCCCTAGCCACTTCCCTCTCTTCCTTCATAACTCTCCCTCCCCAGCTCTGTCAGGGGCCGCTCTGGGCCCCCAGCCCTGACTCTGGGAGAGAAGGGATGGCGGCGGCTACTGCTACATTCAGTGCCTCCATCAACTGCATGGCGTGGGCTCTTCAGAGCCTAGACGCTCCTCTCCTGCAGAAGAGTCACGGCTGCTGCTGGCAGTGTGGATGCCTTCTCAGTCCTGCCAAAGGGCACCAGGCCCCCCTGGGAAGCTTCTGCTATTTATGTGGATAATCTGTAAGTGCACAAATACACACAGAGCGCATTTCAGTGTTCTATCCCCAGCATTCTCCAGTGCCTCCCCCTCCCCCATGCCTCTTTCCTATCCCTCTCCTAATTTCTGCTTCTCTTAACCTGCCTCTGACTTTGCCGCACTGAGTTGCAGAAGCAGCTGGGCACTTGCCAGCAGCAGCAGCAGCAGCAGCAGCAGCAGCAGCAGCAGCCGCTGGGTTCAGTTCTGCAGATGGTTAATGGCCTTGTTAATGCAGGATGCAGTCTGGTCTACTTACCCTGCAATGGAACTGTTGTGGGGGAGCTAGAGAAAATTCTAGATTGTGGAATAGGGATTCTGGAACAGGGAGAAGGTTGTGGGGATTGCCTCACACTGGCCATTCTACTGGCATTACATTCTGAGGCAAAAAGGACATTCCAGATGTACTGGAGCATAAAGGGAGGGGTTTTCAGATTGTAGCTCCTTCAGCTGTGACGAAGCTAGAATGTTCAGAGCTTTCAAAATGCTGTGGCCTCGTTAGAGATAGTGTGATGGCCTGGGATTCAGACTTGGATGCTGAACCTGAGGGATCCCAGCCTGCACAGGATTCCCCGCCTCCAGAACCAGCTGAGCCGGGGCTGGGGCATGAGCCTGAAGGGTCCTCACCTGTGCTGGATCCTCAGGTGCAGGCATCAGCTGAGCCTGCTCTGGCTCCTGAGGTGATGGAGGACCCATTGCCTGCAGGTGCTCCACTCTCAGCCCCATCAAAGAGAGCTGAGTTTGCCTCTGGGTCCAGTAACCCTCCAGCCTCTCCTGAGCTGCAGAGGCTCAGGGCAGAGAGGCGGAGGGAACTAAGTTCCCGCAGGAGGAGTGCTTGCCTCCAGGCCAGGAGAGGCGAGTCACCAGAGGATCGGGGCTGCCCTATGCCTCGGGGCAGATAAAAGCCCCAAGTTGTGGGAGCAACATTGTTGGTTGCTAGTTCCTGCCTGAACTCTGTCCTGCTTTCCCACCTGAGCTCCTGACCCGCCCAGGCTCCCTGCTTGCTTGCATGCCTGTCCCTGACTTCACCTGACTCTTTGCCCTGCATCCAGCTTCAGCTACTACGGACTGCCTCCACGTGGCATCTTTGACCACGGACCGGACTTGGACCTCACCTCTTGGGTAACCCACGGGACCAGCACAGTTAGGGATGTACCCGACCCAGGAAGAGGAGCTCCCCTACTCCAGATCTGAGTGTAACAAGGCAGATGCAGCAGGAGGCAGAAAGGGACCCCCATCTCAAAAAAAACCTTGAATCAAGGTTTCCTGCTAACAGTCCAGCAAGACCAGTTTTGCTCATCACAATATTAATCACAATGTTCACAATATCGCAATACTAATCACATTGAGAAATCACAACAAGCAGAAGTAGGGATATCCAATGATTAGCAAACTCGTTTAGGTGTTGATACGAGTATTTTGAGAAACATTTCAATAGCAGTATATATATATTTAAGGTGCGTATCCACAATAGAGCTCAGGTTTCTGGAAGTTATGGTGAGCAGGGAAGCAGTGATTGAGTGGAGGGGCAGAGCAGTGTGTCATCCAGTAGCCTGGATAAACTTCAAAGCACTCACGTGTGGACAAAGATGCATGAATGCACACATGGAAACAGCCCAGGTATGCAATTGCACCGTGCTGTGGACACAGCCTAAACTCCACCATGTTCAAGGGGGCTGATTCCCAGGCATGTGTCCACAGGACTACATCCGAAGCTGCTTTCAAGGGAAGCCTGTAATTGCACCAGTGTAGAGGCTTCCTTTGCAGTGCAGCTTGGGGAGAGGGTGAACCATGGGCGGGGGGGGGGGAAAGGGTTAAACTCTCTCAAACGCAGCTGCTCAGGATCCTGAAACTGTTTTGGCTTCCCTAAGTCTGCTAACTGCATCACAAAGCAGGCATTTCCTAGGCCCTGGCAGCAGGCTCATTACTTGCTATTTTTCTTTCTTTCTTTCTTTTTTTTAAAAGATTACTTTCAGAGAAAAGGGCTAATATGGAAGCAACTGAAGATAATAAAATATTCACTTTCTGTGCCAAAGGCTTCAGTAATGCTGTTGCTAATTCTAGGATATCTCCTGCAGGTGGCACCTGTGCTGAGTGCAGACTCCAGAGAAACACAAAAGATGCTTAATACAGCCGCCACGAGGCACAGATTTGGTGAGGATATTGCCTGCAAGCGCTGCTTTTCTGGGGATGACAAATTGCTTAATGAATGTCCAAGCCAAGTGCTTTGCACAGATTGCTCGTAGGCTGTGGAAGAACAAAACTCACATTTCACAAAAGACTTGGAGCTCATTGCAAAAAATAAAAAAAATAAAAAATCACAGCAATACACACATCCAAGATGATTAATTGAACCTATTTTTTCAAATAATACAGCTTCCCAGCTTAAACCTGTTTTAAACCTTGTGAGAAATAGTAATACCGGAAAAATTCAAAGGAGGAGGAGAACTTTTCCATCTGCTTGTTCTGCTTCTAATTGCCACATTGTTTGCCTGGGGTTTCTGTAATTAACTAGACAGCCCTTCCAGTATACTATACAATCCACAAACCAGAAGATGAGAAACCATATGCTGCTCTATGTTTTAAGACCTGATTTTCCAAACCTAAATTAAGTATTTAAGGTTGGGGGAATCTTTTGCAGATCTGGGGGCCACATTTCTCCATGAGCTACCTTCCAAGGTATTCTTAAAAGTAAAGGACCCCTGACAGTTAAGTCCAGTCATGAATGACTCTGGGGTTGCGGCGCTCATCTCGCTTTACTGGCCGAGGGAGCCGACGTTTGTCCACAGACAGTTTTTCTGGGTCATGTGGCCAAAATGACTAAGCCACTTCTGGCGAAACCAGAGCAGCACACGGAAACGCTGTTTACCTTCCCACCGGAGTGGTACCTATTTATCTACTTGCACTTTGATGTGCTTTCGAACTGCTGGGTGGGCAAGAGCAGGGACAGAGCAACGGGAGCTCACCCCATCGCGGGGATTTGAACCGCCGACCTTCTGATCGGCAAGCCCAAGAGGCTCAGTGGTTTAGACGACAGTGCCACCTGCGTCCTAAGGTGGTCCTTAGGTAGCAACTATGGACAGTCTCTCACAAAGAAACTTGCCTGACTAGTTCAACAATGGAATCCTCTATTTAGATTTTAACCCTTGCTGGATCGAGGACCCCAAAACTAGAAGGGGCTTAGGTATCATACAGGCTAACCCTGCAAACTCAGGGCAAGCCGTAGGCTCAGTGGCTTGGACCACAGTGCCACCCACATCCCTGTGTTTTATTCTTAGGATCATATCATTGTAGAGCTGGAAGGGACCCCTGCGGGTCATCTAGTCCAACCCCCTGCAATGTAGGAAACTGAGATAAAGCATCCATGACAAGTGGTTGGATACATTTGCTGAAAAATCTCCAAGGAAGGAGAGTCCACAACCTCCCAAGGAGGACCGTTCCATTGCCAAACAGCTCTTACCATCAGAAAATTCTTCCTGATGTTTAGTCGGGATCTCCCTTCTTGTAACTTGAAGCCATGGGTTTGAGTCCCACCCTCCAGAGCAGGTGAAAACAAGCTTGCTGGATCAATGTTTCTGGGCATGTTTAGCCTGGAGAAGAGGAGGTTAAGGGGTGATATGATAGCCATGTTCAAATATATAAAAGGATGTCACATAGAGGAGGGAGAAAGGTTGTTTTCTGCTGCTCCAGAGAAGCGGACACGGAGCAATGGATCCAAACTACAAGAAAGAAGATTCCACCTAAACATTAAGAAGAACGTCCTGACAGTAAGAGCTGTTCAACAGTGGAATTTGCTGCCAAGGAGTGTGGTGGAGTCTCCTTCTTTGGAGGTCTTTAAGCAGAGGCTTGACAACCATATGTCAGGAGTGCTCTGATGGTGTTTCCTGCTTGGCAGGGGGTTGGACTCAATGGCCCTTGTGGTCTCTTCCAACTCTATGATTCTATGATTCTATGATCTTCCATGTGTCAGCCCTGAAGATATTTGAACATGGCTGCCATGTCTCTTTTCTGTCTCCTCTTCTCCAGGCTAAATATACCCAGCTCCTTCAAGCGCTCCTCATAAGGCTCATCTTGGTTGCCCTCCTCTGCACACATTCTAGCTCGTCAACATCCTTCTTAAATTGTAGCACCCAGAACTGGACATGGGACTCCAGGCATATTTTCTGCCCTAGATCATTGATAACTGCTGTCCCTTGGAGTAGACAGTTCTGAGTTAGATGGACCAATATTCTGACTTAATAGAAGGCAGCTTCACGTTATCCCTGAAACTGCATTGGATTTGAGATCTTTTTTAAATATGAAATTGTTTTATATGTGCTTTTATTGATAAATTGCTTTGAAATTATTCATAAATGGAATAAACACACACACAGAGTATTATGAAAGGCTTAGGAGAACACTGACAGTCATAATCTTTATTGCTTAAATAAAAATGAAACCATCATCTGATTCTAGGCAAATGACACTGCCATCTAGTGGCTAAGTCAGAGTTAGTTTATGCCTCAATGTTTACCAAACATTTTGGAAACTGTCTGACAAATCTCAGCCAAGGATGAAGGCCAAACAATGGAAGCATGGGGTGTCCATGATTAAAAAAGAAATCCAGGAGATCTAATCATGGCTCTCCTGCACAGCAATTTATGGAAAAAGCTCGGCAAGCAGCTTACAAACTTCAGTAATAAGGCAGTCCCTCTCCTCAGGCTTACAACCAAAAAAAGAAGAAAAGAGGTTAAGAGATGGGGGGGGGGGGAGCAAAAACATTTATATACAGCTTTTCAGCCTGATACCCCTCCCCATGCCCCACCCAAGTCTCCCCCCTATAGAAAAGAACAATAAAATCAGTTTTTAAGAAACCTAACTTTTTAAAAGCAGAATCATCATGAACAAAACTCTGGAGATAAAGGCTAGAATCAGAATGGGAAAATGCCATGATGCCAACTCCTGAGTATCTCCAAAGCAGGTCTCTTCCACTCCTGAGCTGTAGGAAGTTTCTTTTTCTGTTTGGTTGAAGTCTACTTCATTTGGTTTTCATCCATGGGCTCTAGTCCTGCCCTGTGGAACATGCCTGCTCCACCTGCTGAAGGCCACTATAAGATTAAACTGTGAGATATAGATTTGAAAAGGGAAAGCTTGTTGGCGGGATGGAGGGAAGTCATAAGCTCGGCAGAGCGGTAGGGAATGAGATTGGTAGGCGTATATTGGAAATTATTGTTTATTGTTTAAAGTGAAAGTTCAATAAAAATTATACTGGGGGGGGGGGAAGATATTTGAAGGCCACAATCATAGCTCTCCTTAAAAGTCTCATCTCCTGGCTTAAGCATGCCCAATGCTTTCAATCGTTCCTTATAGCACTTCCAAAACGTTGACCATCTTGACCTCTCTCCTCTGGACATGCTCCAGTTTGTCAATGGCCTTTAAAATGCAAGCCTTAAAGCTGAATGCAGTGCTCTGGATGAGGCCTGACCAACCCGGAATGACGTTGAACAATTACTTCTCACAATCTGGAGTGGAGCGTCTGGTTTGACCTCTGAGGACTCGGTGCCTGGCACCAGGGCAGGGCTCAGCAGGACAGCTATTTTCTGGGGCAGGGAAAACATTGTCCATAATTTCCAGGTAGCCCCACTTCCTGGAATGTCTTGGAAGTGACTCAGTGTGATATGATTTGTCATCACGCCTGAGCTAGTAGGAAGCCTTTTAAAGTTAAAAAGGCAAAGGGGGGAAAATGGAACTCCTTTGGCCACCTCCTCTTCCGAAAAGCCCAGAGACATTTCTCTCTTCCCCTGCCCCATAATTTTTCAAAAGGGCTTTGTTTTGTCCTTCCCACCCAAACGATTGGTCAAGAGACATTTCTCCCACAGCTCGAGCTTCAAAGTGCAATTTATTCACACAGAAGCCTCAAATCACCTCCTTCTCATAACTGATGGCATGTCAGCGAATTCTCCAGCTGTTTCCCTGCCTCTCCTGGACTATGAGTCATCTGCCTAACCAAAGGTATGGCCAAGCTGGCATTCATGAGTTATGCATGTCTAGGAAGACAGCCCTGATTTACATAACTCAACATACTGCATGCATGCACTTAAAGCCTGCCACAATCTTTTAGGGAACCAAATCAGTGTTTCATAATGCCAATTAAAAACCGCAGTATTATTGCAAGAGGCAAACTCCAGCACATTCCTATACTGCACCCACCTAGGATAGCCCTGTGTAGGAGGCGAGGTGCATCGTTCCCATGAGAAACTTGCCTGGTATATGTTCACATGATACTGAACCTGACCCATTCCCATAGCAACAATTCACAAGCTTTTGAACTGGAGATGAATTGACTTAACAGCTCATTATGTTATGTCAGCCCAGAGCACCTCCTTCTCCTTCTCCTTCTCCTCCTTCCACCCCCCCCCACATTGCTTCTTCATGTCTTTTCTCAGCAAGTAGTGTCATGTGCCAGTTTGGGGGTGGAACTGGTTAGTGAACTTTAAACAACAGCCTTGCTGTGTGTGCCAAATTGATCAGGCCTGAGACACACAGTGCAGGAATCTTTCTCTGCAAAAGGGAATGCAAAAACACCAGGACAAATGCAACCCCACAATCTGGGGTCCTTCTTTGCAAGAGAATATTAAAACAAATAACCAGACCAAAAATGTCTATTGTCTGCCTTTGCCAGAGCAGCCCACCTAACAGAGGCATGGGCCCACAGGATATCCCTCTGCCCTGGGACCCCTCAAACCTATAGCTGAGCCAGATCACTTTTACGTTTTGCAGAATTCCTAGTTAGCTCTCTAGTGGCATCAGATGAATGTTATGTTTCTTGGCTATGGCAATGGTTTGCTGATGCCTCTTTCAGTGTCACATATACCAGAACCTGAAATATAAATAAGCCTGTATAGTTTTTCCACCGATATAAAATTAGTACTTTTCTCTTGGAAAATATTAAATATTTGGAAAGCTCTCTTTCTTCGAAGATGGCAATTTTTGCAATTTATATTCGGCCACTTGGTGTCGTCCAAGTGCCATGAAGGAGAACAAAATGGAGTCCCTTTTCTGAAAACTAAAAAGACTGTGGGCTGTAAACTTCAAACCTCGCAGAAAGAACACAAAACGTCCTTTCCTGGCTAGCTGGCATCCGTCATCATCTCCACCTTGTAACCCATGACTTAAGCATGTTGGTCATCTCCCTTCAAGTTTGCTATGTGTGCTTTGCTTCTCAGACCAATTATGAATCCTTGAACTGAAAATTAAAGCTAACTGGTTGCAATAAACCTTCATTTGCTTCCACAGCACATGCCTCTCCTTCCCACTGGATGCTTCTCAAAGCAGCAGTCTGAAAACAGGCTGTGTAGCCGTGGCTGATTCAATATTGTGAATCAATCTAATAGCTTTGCCTGAAGCACACTGTACCTCGCAAGCCCACTGACAGTGTCTAGATGGGGGAAAGCCACTGTAAATATCTAGTCTTTGTAAATGAGTCTCATCGTCTTTGTTTCATGCTTCATTTCCCGCACAAGCTGAGCTCATGGTTTCTGAATCAGAGTCCAAAGCAAAATAAAAGAAAACAGGATATTGGAGCGCACTCCAGCCTGGCATGTATCTCATTCAATTTACCGTATTTTTCGCACCATAGGACGCACCGGACAATAGGACGCACCTTGTTTTAGAGGGGGGAGAACAAGAAAAAAAAATTCTCCCCCTCTCTGCCCAGCGCCCCTTCAGTGAAGCGGCAGGAGGCGCTGCGCAGAGAGGGGGAGAACTTTCCCCCTCTTGTTTTCCCGCTCTAAAACAAGGTGCCGTTTAAGGTGCGTTCAGGCGGCTACCTTGGAAGCCTGGAGAGCGAGAGGGGTCAGTGTGCACTGACCCCTCTCGCTCTCCAGGCTTCAGGTTCCTTTCGACCTGCTCTTTGGGGCTGGCGGGGGGAAGCCCACCACCAGCCCCAAAGAGCAGGTCAGGAAGCAGTGGAAAGGCGCATAGCCGTGCGTCCAGCCGGGAGAGGGTCGCGGGGGGCTTCTTTAGCCCCGTGCGCGCTCTCCTGGCTGGAGAGGTGACGCGCAGCTATAGAGGCTCCAGCCGGGAGAGGGTCGCGGGGCTATGGCGTCTTCACTCCATAGGATGCACACACATTTCCCCTTCATTTTTGAAGGGGAAAAAGTGTGTCCTATAGAGCGAAAAATACGGTATGTCCTGCTCAGTTTGTGTGGATGGCCAATGAACAGCTCGTCTTCCCTCCATCATGTTATCTCAGCTTCAGGGAGATAATTTCATTGCTTATTTCCTTTCTCAGGCCATCCCTAAAGACGCCCACATGCGCCCCTGTATTTGTTTATTTGAACCAAGAACCATTACAATCCCAATGCAGTGTAGCCAAATATCTTCCAGGGGTGGTGGTGGTGGTTACTGTAGCAGACATCTAAGCCCTCTAAGTGCAGGGTTACTTGTGTGGTCTGCAACCATGATGGAAGAGGATATGAGGATGCTCATTTAGCCCCAACCCCAAAGGCACGTTTCCAGCATGCCTTTGGGTAAGAAACATCATAGTGGCACTTGGAACAAGAGGAAAATAGACCTTAATATCCAGAACGGCACATATCCTATCTGTGTCATTCTCAGAAATACCATTTCTTGGCTCTGTACAGACAAGAAAAATACATTTGCCTACGATGGCAATGGCTTGAACTTCCCACCATCACCCCCACCACAAATTGTTGTTGTTGTTGTTTAGTTGTTTAGTCGTGTCCGACTCTTCGTGACCCCATGGACCAGAGCACGCCAGGCACTCCTGTCTTCCACTGCCTCCCGCAGTTTGGTCAAACTCATGCTGGTAGCTTCAAGAACACTGTCCAACCATCTCGTCCTCTGTCGTCCCCTTCTCCTTGTGCCCTCCATCTTTCCCAACATCAGGGTCTTTTCCAGGGAGTCTTCTCTTCTCATGAGGTGGCCAAAGTATTGGAGCCTCAGCTTCACGATCTGTCCTTCCAGTGAGCACTCAGGGCTGATTTCCTTAAGAATGGATAGGTTTGTTCTTCTTGCAGTCCATGGGACTCTAAGAAGAACAAATTACTTACGGCTAATTTGAATTGTGTAGTTTCATTAGCTGAGACAAGGATTTCAGAGATCTGGCTGTTTGGTTCAAGCCAATGTGTGAAAGTCACTGCTCCCAAGGGTTTCTCATTTCCTGCCACCTATCTGCCTTCTTTCCCTCAGCTCCTGTCTGTTATCACATCCTCTCAGCAGCCCTGCCATCTCTGCCATCCTCCAAGCTCTCAGGCTCTTCTGATTCAATGGTTTCTCCCCTGGTCAAGGCTTTCACGTCAAACAAGCAGAGCTTTGCTTCCCCCATAGATGCCGCTGCCTTCTTTCGCCAGAGAGGGTGGCAGACTGAAACCAGGAACCCATTTGTGAGTTTCATCAGCTAAGCACCGACTAGGAGCAAAAGGCCATTGAAAGGAGGGAACTGAACTTCAGACAGGTCATTGTGGCGGACTTACTGTACTCCCACATTGCAAAAACTGGATTGGAAAAGCTGTTCATTTAAGGATTATGGCATATTGCTTATCGTTTAATAACTAATCAGTTACTTCCTTTTACTTATTAATTACAGTTATCAGTTGCCTTTCTCAAAAATGACTCAACAGCCCCCCAAACTTTAAATATCAATTAGCTGTTGTTTTTATTACATACATTGTCAGACTGCTTTATTTCGTGCAACTGTGAAATTTCTAAGTGGCAAGACATCTAAAAATAAATGCTATTCTTATATTTTATAAATAATGCATTATTTCACGCCTGTTGATGAGTCACTGCCATGCAATCCTGGAATCACAGAATTGTAGAATTGGAAGGGACCTCAGGGGTCATCTAGCTCAACCCCCGCAATGCAGGAATCTCAGCTAAAGCATCCATGGCGGATGGTCTTCCAACCTCTGCTTAAAAACCTCCAGGGAAGGAGAGTCGACAACCTCCCAAGGGAGACCATTCCACTGTCAAACAGCACTTACCATCAGAAAATTATTCCTGGTGTTTAGTCAAAGTCTCCCTTCTTGCAATGGGAACCCACTGGTCTGAGTCCTAACCTCCATAATGGGAGAATACAAGCTTGCTCCATCCTCCATGTGACAGCCCTTTATATATTTGAAGATGGCTATTATATCTCTTCCCTTCTGGCTAAACAAACTCAACTCCCTCAACCATTCCTCATAAGGCTGGGTTTCCAGACTCTGGATCATCTTGGTTGCCCTCCTCTGTACACGTTCCACCTTGTCAACATCCTTCTTAAATTGTGGCGCCCTGCTCTATTCCCAGGGAAAT
This sequence comes from Podarcis gaigeae, assembly GCF_964106915.1. Taxonomy (NCBI): domain Eukaryota; kingdom Metazoa; phylum Chordata; class Lepidosauria; order Squamata; family Lacertidae; genus Podarcis; species Podarcis gaigeae. The sequence goes on along the minus strand of NC_139683.1, from coordinate 86,167,708 downwards.
CCCTGTCTTTACTGCAATTTGCCCTTCCTCTCTGGTCTGTGTCATGGAAGACATAGAGGAAAAGCTAGTCAGGGAGCTAGGCAAGAACTTTGTTGTCTTTGTTAAACAGGAGCAGAGCAATGACCGGAAACTCCTGCCTCCACTCAGATACAGACTCCAAGTGTCCCTATTTTCCAGGGACAGTTCCGGATTTACAGAAGCCATCCTGGTTTCTGATTTGATCCCAGAATGTACCACTTTACCTTAGGACAGCGGTTCTCAACCTGTGGGTCCCCAGATGTTGTTGGACTACAACTCCCATCATCCCTGAGCTCTGGCCTTGCTACCTAGGGGTGATGGGAGTTGTAGTTCAACAACATCTGGGGACCCACAGGTTGAGAAAGGCTGCCTTAGGATGTCCATGCTTTTATTGGAGAAATGTCGGAGGGTATGGAGTTATGCCAAGGAGACACACAACCTTTAGAAAAAAATTTATGTTAAATGTTTTGTACTGTTTTTATATAGGTTGGAAGCCACCCAGAGTGGCTGGGGAAACCCAGTCAGATGGGTGGGGTATAAATAATAAAATTATTATTATTATTATTATTATTATTATTATTATTATTATTATTATTAGTATTGAATAGGACATCCCTATTTTCATGTGAGAAATGTTCGAGGGTATGCAGATATGCAGAGGGTATGCAGAGGGTATGCAGAGGGGACGCAGGTGGCGCTGTGGGTTAAAGCCTCAGCGCCTAGGACTTGCCGATCGAAAGCTCGGCGGTTCGAATCCCTGCGGCGGGGTGCGCTCCCGCTGCTCGGTCCCAGTGCCTGCCAACCTAGCAGTTCGAAAGCACCTCCGGGTGCAAGTAGATAAATAGGGACCGCTTACCAGCGGGAAGGTAAACGGCGTTTCCGTGTGCGGCTCTGGCTCACCAGAGCAGCGATGTCACGCTGGCCACGTGACCCGGAAGTGTCTCCGGACAGCGCTGGCCCCTGGCCTCTTGAGTGAGATGGGCGCACAACCCCAGAGTCTGTCAAGACTGGCCCGTACGGGCAGGGGTACCTTTACCTTTACCTTTATGCAGATATAACCAAGTTTAGTGCCATCTAATGACTAAACCATATCATGGCAGCATCCATACACCCTGCTATATTAGGGACTGGTACATGGAGGGGGCTGAGGTAGTTGCATACACATTATTTTAAGATATTCGTATTTGACTCTTCCTCTAAGAAGCAGCAAATATGTCCTCCCCACCGCCCTGCCATTTTATCCTCGCAACAACTCTGTGAGGTACATTAGGTGGAAAAATGTTGTCTTCTTGGCCAAAGACACCCAGGGAACTGTATGGCTAAGTGGTCATTTGAATGTTGGCTTCCCGAGGCCTAGCCCTCGCCCTACCATCAAAGGAAGCCCAGAGGCTCTGAAAAGCGGGGTCAGATTTCAATTAAGGCCAGCGTTGTGTCTACAATAAATTTCCTCACTGCGACAACCTTCTGTGGAGCCCTACTCTGCAAATGTTAAGAAGATTTGTCTCAGGCATCCGGTTTCTTCCCCGGTCTGGGCGAGTTGTGGAGAGCTCCTACTCATCCATCTACTTGAAATTGGGGGAGTAGCATATTGAAAAGGTGCAGACATTACATGAAATGAAAACCATACTGGATCCATTTAACATACAATTAAACATTTTCTTTGAGCAATTAGCATGGCGACAACTAATAATTACCTTGGATAACTGCCTTGAGAGACACTCTACATATTTATGCAAAATTATTTCTCCCATAATATTAACATGCCATTAAGAGAAAGGTGTTCGTATGAAAACATCTTGGTGTAAATGTAGAGTCGGTAAATGTGTGCTTGCTCAGCTGAGAAAAGGGAACAGGGAAACCTTTCTGCTTCAGTAGGAACAACACTGGGCTCTTTCTATGCACATGGCCTCATGAAGTCGGCTGTGTATTAGGGGTGGCCTTCCAGATGTCATTGCATTCCAGCTCCCATAGGCCCCAGCCGCTATGGCCAGTGCTCTGGAATGATGGGAGCTGGAGTCCAGCCACATCCAGAGAGCCGCAGGAAAACCATCCTAGGTTTTCATGTGTGATTCTATGGCTTACTTCAAACACAACAATAATCTTTGGCTTTTGTTGTGATAACCTCACTCTTTTTCTTCCCACCTCCGAAGATGAGGGGAGGAGACTACAACTTTCTACTTACACTATGCAGCACACCATAGCTTGTGAAGAAATCAGGATATCAAACCAGGCCCATGGTTTATGGCTACATCATTGTTGTTGTTGTTTATATCCTGCCCAGCTGGCTGGGTTTTCCCAGCCCCTCTGGGCGGCTCCCAGCAGAATAATAAAAACATGATAAAACATCAAACATTAAAAACTTCCCTACACAGGGCTGCTTTCAGATGTCTTCTAAAAGTCAGATAGTTGTTTGTTTCCTTGACATCCGAAGAGAGGATGTTCCACATCTGAATTGGGCCTACATGTCATATTCTCTTGCCATTTTCCCTGCTTCTCCTTTGCCGATTTTTTCCTACTCTCCCCTACTCTTACCTTTTCTCTCCAATTCTTTCCTCCATGCCCGGGGTGGGGTGGGGTGGGTGGGTTGTGGCATAATCAAATCACAATCTGTTGTGGGTTTGGAGCAGGACTCCTTACGATTAAGTATAATTGGTTAATTGACACTGAAATAAAAAATACCTAAATGTTTATTGCTAATGTTGGGGAAATTCCACTGCAGTATTCTAAGCAACTCTGAGCTTTAACTGAGTTGATAATTAACTGTTGCTGTTTGCTGCTAGCTAACACATGAGTGTTTAACCTTAGATCAAGTGATTAAGGTATTGGATTGCAAATCAGCACTTTGAAGGGAGTTGCCCTTAGTTCTTTGTTCTCAGACTCTGTGAGAGTATGTATGTAAATGAAGCTCTCCAGGAAACCACAGCTTCAGGCTGGAATGCAGGTTGTGGGAAGAGACATTCCTCTGCTTCTAGGTCAGTTTGGAGTATTCCATATTTTCTAAGATGTTGAGCCTACACCTTGTCTTATGAAACTGTCTAGAAATGTATCTTGGGTGTTTTTGTTTTGTTTTGAAGAAAGTTCTGCAAGTAAAGTTTAAATTAAACTTATGGGCCTCGACCATGTTCTATTTCCAAAATGAGTCAGTTTTTATGCTTCTAGTCACTTCAAACTGTGCAATATTAACATCTGCAATATCTGCTTGAAGACTAATATTGTACAGAAATTTCAAAACCAGTAGTCTAGCACTGCTCGGGTGGTTATGTTGGAATTCATTTTTAGAAAATCCCAATTTAATTTTCCTCTTCAAAATGCAGCAAGCGGCATCTTGTTACTTATTACTATAGTATTCTTTCTTTTTTCTTTTTTTAATAACCTGCCTTTTCCCCTGACAGGCCTTTGGATTAGGAGCGAGTGTTAACTCTTTGCTTCCATGACCATCCCTCAATTTAACACCTCCCCACTCTGAAACTATAAGCCACAGAGGGCTAAACATACCAGCACAACTGTAGCAGCTCAGAGGAACTAATTCAGTGTCCCCCAAAGTAGGCAATACCACCCTCTGGGGGGCACTGGAATGATGGGGGGGCGGTAGTAGCCTTGGGTGCAGCTGTGAGGGACATTGAATAAAACTAAGGGGGAGGTAGAAGCATAAAGAAAAACAAGAAGAAAAAATTAAAACACAGTTTGTACATGTTTCATCTGTTGCATAATTATGCTTACTGCAAAAATGCTTCCCCTGGATCTGGCGGTTGTGCTGGAGGCGAGGGTTTTCCCTGGGATTGGGTGAACCCTTTTTGGCTTCACCCAGGCCAGGAAAATGGATCACAGCTTGCCTGCCTATTTGGCCAAAGGCAGGCAGGCTGCAGTGCCAGCCCCACCCCTGTGGCAGATCACACTGAGCCGGCAGGCTTCACACTGGTCCACCCCATGGGTTTTAATAAATAATTTTATAATTTCAAGCATCAAGGTGTCTTATTTACAACAACATATTTCCTTACTATGTTGTAGGGCAGGGGTCAGCAAACTTTTTCAGCCGTGAGCCAGTCCACCGTCCCTCAGACCATGTGGTAGGCTGGACTATATTTCTTTTTTGGGGGGGGGGATGAACGAATTCCTATGCCCCACACATAACCCAGAGACGCATTATAAATAAAATGACATGTACTCATGTAAAAACACACTGATTCCTGTACTTTCCTGCGGGCCAGATTGAGAAGGCGATTGGGCCACATCCAGCCCACGGGCCTTAGGTTGCCTGCCCCTGTTGTAGGGCATAGGTAGAAATATAGATACATAAAAGAAGGCTAGTCTGTCGCTGCATCTTTCTGTTTGTTCACTTAAGGAAGGCAGATTTCTAAGGAAGCACTGTGGGGTTTTTTTCCTGAAAAGGGGACGGTAGGTCTCTGCACTCGTGCATGCTTCAGTGGCGGCAGCTATTGATACAACACACTTGCACATACCCCTTTTCATATACTTGTAAGTGCCAGCAAGAGCCTGTACAGCAAACACACAAACCCGGGAAAGCTCAGTCAGTAGAGCATGAGACTGTTAATCTCAAGGTTGTGGGTTCAAGTCCCACGTTAGGCAAAAAGATTCCTGCATTGCAGGGGGTTAGATTAGATGCCACTTGTGGTCCCTTCCAACATGCAATTTTATGATTCTGTGAGATGCAATAGAGAAGCTGAGGTTCCAATACTTTGGTCAACTCATGAGAAGAGAAGACTCCCTGGAAAAGACCCTGAGGTTGGGAAAGATGGAGGGCACAAGGAGAAGGGGACGACAGAGGACGAGATGGTGGGACAGTGTTCTCGAAGCTACCAGCATGAGTTTGACCAAACTGCGGGAGGCAGTGGAAGACAGGAGTGCCTGGCGTGCTCTGGTCCATGGAGTCACGAAGAGTCGGACACGACTAAACGACTAAACAACAACAACATGAGATGCAATCCATTACCTTTGGAAGCACACGTCCAAAGCATATTCGCACACAAATACATGTGCACACAACCTTATATCCTCATGTTGAAAGATGCAGACAGACACATGATACGCATTTTCACCCAGCCCGCTCTGCTCTTATGAAACAGAATCTGCGAAACCTCTGACTGGGCTGAGGAAGTGCTGCTAGGTGGCACTGTGAGACCGAGAGAGAGGCCTCGGTGCCAGCTCCCATTTTTGCTTCTGGTGAGTCTTGGCCGTGGCTGCTCTGATTTGCAAGAGATTTCATTATGGCGCAATGGTGAGCTTAGAGTGGTTTCTGGCCTCACCCAAGAGTTTATGCAGAACTAGGAACAAAGTATATTTGCTGGCTCTGGGAAACTGCTGCCTTCTGTACCAGTTGAGAAGCTATTCCATCCAAAAGGATTCTTTGAAGCAGGGCTTTCACCCAATGAAAGAAAGATTACAGTGCAAGCCAGTGCTCCACCATCCACCAGGGACCCCGCTACTAATGCTGGTGTGGCTTCCGTAAGGTTTATCAGATCCTGTGTACTCCCAGCGGAGGAGCAGAGGGCAACAAACAGCAAGGCACAGAGCAACAGCAACAACCAGTCCCCTGGGGTCCATGGCAACCGAGCTGGCACACACCATCATAAAGGGGTTAAATTCACAACCTCTCCCCTGCAAAAAAGCATCTAGGAATTGAAGAAGCCAACCCAGTCGTGGCACTGGGTAAACGGCAACATGGTATTGCCCTTCCTCTATACACACACAAGGTGTAACTCCAGGTAGGAATAGGGGGAGAATTTTGTTTCAGCACACATTTAATGCCAAATTCGCACTTTGCAAAACTATATGTGAACTGAAACACTGCCATCCTTCAAAAGCCACACATATCTGAATTTTGCGATGCAGTTTTTCAACAAAATAATGTTTACAAAAACGTGTGTGTTAGGAGGTGTGCATAAAAGTGAAGATAATAGTGAAAATAACATAGAAAAGTGCATTATATTGGTGGAAGGTGCTTGCAAAAATGTGCACATTTGTCAAAACAGCATACAAAAATGTGTTTGTTAGAAGGAGTTTGCACTGAAATGCTGATGAATTTTCATAAGGTTTTTGTTTTTTTAAACCAGAACCGGCTGCTGTCAGAGAAACTATAGAATGAAAATTGAAGTGTGTGAGTGAATGGCTAATTTCAATATTGTATCAGGCAAAACTGCATTCTGTGAACCGCCCTGAGACCCCCGGGTATAGGGCGGTATATAAATTCACTTAATAATAGTAATAGTAATAATAATAATAACATGGAGAACTGAAAGTAAGACAGGAAAAATGAGAAACTGAGCATACCCCAAATGACAGATCCTTCCATCCCTAAGGTACACAAGAAGAATGCCTCAGGGGCTCAGGTGTGGCAGCCTTTGTGATGGTGGCAGTCAGAGCAGGGGAACTGAACAGTCCTAGGGCTCCCCATTTGAATCCCCCTGAGACCCCTCACACACAGGCTTCACAAAATCACTGCAGCCACAGAGCTCACAGGCAAAGCAGGCCATCCAACAAGTTATGTGACTGACTTAGCAGAAAGTACTTATAGGAAAATGTGGGCTTCTGAGGAACAAGGATTCGTGTCTCCTTGGGGAGCAAATGTTCGTATCAGAGAGCAGAGCTTTAGTCAAGGAGGGAGAAGGAGAAATCAGAAAATGTATCCAGAGAGGCCTTTATCAGTGCTGTTATTGAAGACTGTTTTCAGTCAGAATGCATTAAGGAAAATTATTTGGAGTTGGTTTCCCCCTATATTTTTCCACATTAAGAATAATTTTTAGGAGCTTGGAGTTTACTTCTGGGTTTTGTCTGGCTTTTGTTTTCTCTCATCTGCTCATAAGAACATAGGAACTGAGTTTGGTTTGCTGCATTTCTGAACTTAAGTCCCCAAATTGCAAATGTCAGTTGGGTACACTGGTACATGTGAATGCATGTACACATGGAAACAAGGACACACAGTAACACCATGCAGAGCTGAAATGATTGTTTTCAAATTATCTAGGGGTGCTTGCAGCCTTGCACCCTGGCATAATTGGGCCAGAAAAAGGTCTGACTGCAAGTGTAACAGAGCTGGACTACTACTGAATTTCTGTCAGAGTGTGTAAATCAATAGTGACAGCTAAGTATAAAGATTTTTAAAATGAAGCATTGCGCTGGAAAACATGGATTCATAGGATGCTTCTAGCTCCCAGACACTGAGTTTTCCTGGCAGTGGGCTGAGATCTCAAAATAAGGATGAGCTCTGTGTGGTGAGGAAGGGGAGGTCATGGAGTCGAGCTTGTGGACAAAAAGACCGAAGCTAGAAGAACAAAGTAGTTAAAGGGCAGATGAGTGACTTGCTTCACAACCCCACAGACAGCCTGACCTGATCATATGCAGACACTGGCCCCATCCTTTCCCCATTGCATTTTCTACCAATGTTGCTATGCACGCAAGTACAAGACAAACAGGGCAGGGGATGCACTCATTTCTACAGTGCAGCTGTGCTTGTCCGAACTGAGAAACCTCTCTCCATGCCCCCCACTGCTCCACAGCACTCCCTCCCCCACCCCCCTCTGTGTGATCTGCAGCTTGCTGGTTCCTGGTCCAGAGCCATCTCTGTGCAGCACGCAGCATCTCTCGCTGGGAGCTAGCTGTGATTTTGCAAGGAAGCACTTGCAAATATCCTACTGCTCAGAGAGAATGTGCTATCTTGAGCTTTGCTGCCAGGGAAGGCAAACAGGCTCCAGGCTTGTGGCAAGCAGGTGCCCTAGACCCACCCAACCCACAACGCGTAGCAAGGAAGGCAGGCTGAGATGGGCTGACGTCTCTCTCGGTCAGAACAGACCATCGTTTGGTTCACACATCATGGCAAATGGTGGCTCGCTCGCCATTTGTGCTCAGACCTTTGGTTTGCATATTTCCCCTCCCTCTCACCTACATGCCTGTTTCATTTTCCTCTCTCACTTTGTCTGCAGGAACCACAGATTGCTGTGGCATCTGAACCAGGCAAACTGGAATTGGAAACCACCGCCCAGACTGGGCTCCAACAACATTTGAGGGGGCTACAGTTCATCTACCCCTGTTGTCAACATCTCGGAAGCTGTGCATATGAAATACAGAATATGAATCGCCACAGAGTGCTTTTGAAATGTTAAGTCAGTAATATCGTTCTGACCTGTGCCCACTGAAGCCTGACAGAGATGACAGAAGTCCCATCTAATGGGGCCCCGTTAATCACCCATCTGGCCTTGGAGACAGGCACGCAGTCAACTAAATGGGTGCTACATGGCCTAGGAACAAACAAATGGCATTTCTGCTTTTCAAGCCCTCTGACTAAATTGCCATTTAACTCCCCAGATCTTCTCCTTTCTCCAGCCTTACCCTTAGCCAATGCCTCCTGCTGATGGAGCTCAATTTCCCCCTTTCCCTTTGGTTTTCCTTTTCTTTCTCTGTCCCCCCCACCCCCATTTCCCTCTCTCTGGACCCCCTCTATGTCCCTCTTGTCCTTGCCTCACCTCTGGCCTCGCTCCTGTTCCACAGAATGGCATTGGAAGGACGTGTGCCCAGAGAGATTCTGGAGCAAGACACCCTAGGAGCCACAAAGGTCATGCATGATGTGTGAGACATCCATGCAGTCAGGCTCTCCCGTGCCTGGGGGTGTCTGTCTCCTTAGCCCTGCGGGGGTTAATTAGGAACCCCACATAGCTGCTTTGAAGTGCGGCCCTGGGAGAAGCAGCTTAGCTCCCACCATCACTTTCCCTTTCTCTCCCCCCACATAGATCCCTCTCCCCTGAAGCCACTTTTGGCCCCACCCAGCTCCTAGCAGGGTTTTTTGGGGTGTGGGGGGCGTAGGCAGGATACAGATCATGGGAAGGGCACAGGAGGAAAGAATTAAGCACTCTCTCCCACAGCAATATCTTCAAAGCAGCCATATGGTGCTGCTAATTAGTTAAAAACAAAACAAAACACCCTCACCGGTGGGAGATCCTAATCATGGGTCTCCAGCGCCACATCTAGTTTGGTCCTTTGTCAAAAGCAGGCAAATGCAGCAAAATGAGATGGTGGGGAGCCCTGAACTAATACAAGGGACTGGACTATGCAGACTTCAGGTGGGGTACCACATATTTGGTTGCTCCCCTGCAGGGCACAGGAAAATGAGAATCCTTCCTAGTGCTGTGCTAGTTTCCTATTTGCAGGATTATTAATTCTTTTCTGAGAAAGCTTTGGAAAGGACGTTTCCCTCTCCCCACCTGCAGCTTTTAGTGGTACAGCCCCCTCTTCCACTTTAGCATTCTGCCACCTCGTTGTGCTGCTTGGGGAGCTCAGGCCTGGCTCCCTTCTCCTTTGTGCAACCCACACCTGGCCTTTCTTTGCCTCCATACTCCTCCTTTTGCTCTGCTCTGCCCCTCCCTCTCCCCCTGCACCCTAAGTGAACAACAGCCCCAAGGTCTCATTCCCCCCCCCCCCATGTTACTGACTGCAAGAAGGAAGGTGTGGCCGCTGCTCCCACAACACAGCTCTGGCATCTCCTATAAAGCAGGAAGAAATTGGTTTGCCTAGCTGGAAGGCGGAGTGTGAGCCGAGAGCCTGAAAAGGAGACGGTTTGTGTTATGTACTGAGTTGAATAGGATCCAAAAGGCAGCAGTCTGATTGGTCCACAGGAGCCACCCAATCCCGCTCCAGATGGAAGGGAATCTGCAACCTGATTGGCCTACAGGAGAATCCCGGAATTAGTCAATCACGTGGGGCCCATTGTGTAAATAATGTATATAAGGCAGACATTCTGGGGGAACTTCCATTCCTCCTCACCACTATGAGCTGAATAAAGAACATGAAATCCACTCTCGACCCTGAGTATATTTCAGTTTGAAACTGGCAATTTTGAGCTGGCTTGTGGGCAGGGCCGGCCCTCCCATGAGGCAAGGTGAGGCCGTGGCCACAGGTGGCAGGCTCCATAGGTGGCAGCAGATTCGGCCACCAAGGGAAGCATCACCTGCAGCTGCTAACATGGTGACAGTGTCTGCTGTGGCACACTCCTCGAAGGCCACACCTGCTGCCTCTACAGCAACCTCTTAGTGAAAAGGAGGCACTGCTGGTCTCTCTCCCCATCCCCGTTCCAGATGTACATCTTCATTCACCCCTTCTTCCTTCATGGGGAGTGGGGCCACTATTTTGTGGTTTACCTCAGGTGCCAAAATATCTTGGGTCGACCCTGCTTACGGGAGCACCAGGAGGCTTACTAAAATCTGACTAGCAAAGCTGGTGCTTTCACACACACACACACACACACACACACACACACACACACACAATATTACTGTGTGCCTACAGTCATCCATGCATTGCCAAGCTCAAGGGGGAGATTACTGCAAGGTGCTTTATGTGGGGTTACTTTGATGTTGGCCCAGAGGCTGCAGCTAGTGCAGAACATGGCAGCTGGGTTGCTTGCAGGAGCCAATGGCCGACAGCATGCAACACTGTATTTTCTGGATTTGCACTGGCTGCTAATCTGCTACCAGGACAAGTTTCAAAAGGGAAAGTGACACTGCTACTGGGCTGGGTCTCACATACCAATGACCAGCTCACTTGAGAGACAGCCTTACCCAGTAGGAGTAAGGAGAGCTTCTCTGTCAAGCCGCAAAGATATCAGAAGCCTGCTCAGAAGTAACTTGGAGCAGGGCTTTTAGTGTGGTGGCCCCTGTTCTGAGGAGCAGTGTTCCTGCTTAGTGCAGTCACCCACTAGCTACACTTTCTGGAAACATATGAAGACATTTCTGTTCTGACAAGCTTTCTCAGGTGGAAGGATACGGTGTCTCTGCCACAGGTGTCCACTTTGTATGGTTTTTAATTTTATCTGATGTTATTTTCTGTGCTGTTTTTAACTGTTCTTCAGCTGTTTTTCTTGATTTTTTTTTTTGCATTGCCTTGAGAAGTGTGTGGAAGGGGATTAATTAATTAATTAATTAATTATAGCATATAAGGTATCAGTTAGATTCAATTCATTCATTCAAAAGTGAACCTACACAAGTCACACTTTCAAAAACAATATGTGACCCCAAACACAGTCATCCTTTGAAGCTGACATTTCTCTGAATTTTGCAATGCAGTTCTGCAGCCAGGTAATGTGCACAACAACATAAAACATGAAAAACAACATAAAAACAAAACATATTGTGTTAGGGGAAATGGCTTTGCAAAAATGTCTGTATCGGGCAAAATTGCATACAACATGTGCGTGTTAGGAGAAATTCAAGCCGAAATGCTGATGAATTTTCCAAAGGACTTTATTTTTTGGCAAACTGATATAGAAATGTTCTGAATGGAACTGAAGACTGGAAAACTGAGAAACTGAGCAGTGTAAATGACAGATTCACACGCCCCTGTGTGCAGGTGAATAAACAGTATGCTACGGAAGCTTAGTCTCCCGTGGCCTCTCACTCCCAAGGAAAGTGACACTGCTAAAGGCCGGCTTGCTATGTCATCTTGAGAGACAGCAATAAGGAGAGCTTCAAAAGCAACCAGAGCCAGCCCTCAAACCCTACGTGAAGCCCTATGTGGACCTGGCAAGCACTGCTGTATTCACCCCTTACCACCCTCTCCAGGCTGATTTGACTTCTCTGTGCAGCTACAATTGTGCAATACTGAAAGAGATGGGTGATTCTGCCCTTGTGCACAGTTCCTTGGCTACTTGAAAGAGTTGCGGAGGATAGGTCCATCAGTAACCATTATTACTAAAAGGAGACTCCATGGGCAGAGGCAGTATACCCCTAAGCACTAGGGCCACCCAATGAATCCGAAGGTGGGAAGATACAGGCTAAACAAAAGGAAGTACCTTTTTAAACATCACATAGTGGAATTTGAGACTGCAAAATGTAGTGATGGCCGCCAACTTGCATGGCTTTAAAAGGGGGTTGGAGAAATAGAAGGACGATACAGCTAGGATTGCTCTGTATGCCACCTCAATTATCAGAGACAATGCAGGGAACAGGAGTAGTGGGAATGCTGTTTATGGACTTTCCAGAGCCAGTGTGGTGTAGTGGTTAAGAGCAGTGGACTTGTAATCTGGTGAACCGGGTTCGCGTCCCCGCTCCTCCACATGCAGCTGCTGGGGGACCTTGGGCTAGGCACACTTCTCTGAAGTCTCTCAGCCCCACTCACCTCACAGAGTGTTTGTTGTGGGGGAAGAAGGCAAAGGAGGTTGTTAGCCGCTTTGAGACTCCTTCGGGTAGTGATATCAAATCCAAACTCTCCTCCTCCTCCTGCTCCTCCTTCATCTAGTTGACCACGTGAAGAAGCCATGCTGGACTATCCAGAAGGGCTCTTATATTTGTATGATGATTTGAGTTACAAGAAAAATGTTTCTGACTAAACATATGGAAGAACCTTCTGACGGTAAGAGTTGGTGAATGATCTGCTTCAGAAGGTGCTGGACTCCCCTCCATTGGAGGTTTTTTAAGCAGAGGTTGGATGGCCATCTGTCATGGCTGCTTTAGTTGAGATTTCTGCATTGCAAGGGGTTGGACTAGGTCACCCTCAGAGTCCCTTCCAACTCTGCAATTATATGATTCTATAACTGGTAACCTTTTTGCCATGCATTTCAGGGTTAATCAGGTATTACCATGTCCTGCTATGTGCTGGGCTCATTTTTGTTCTACAGTACAAGTGCACAGATAATTTTTTCAACATATTAATGAGCAAACGATGGGATTGCTGTGATTGCACAGTGGAAGGGACTAATTAAGAGGGCCAGTTCTGGGCAGGAGGGAACAAGAAATGAATAATTAAAGGGTCTATTTCAGTCATGCTGGTGACTGGAGAAGGAAGAACACACCAAACATGGAGCTCTTTCCTGACTGAAGGCTATGGTTCTGTGAAGACTTTCTACAACCAAATGGGACTTACTCCTGGGTAAACATAATTGTGATATTTCCTGCAAGCATGAGTATGATGGGACCGATGTGGAGAACATAGCTCTATATTAAGTGCTCCATGGAATCACAGTAGGCCATTCTGCTGCGGTGATTGTAAAATGTGCTGCTTATATTTATTCATTCATTCACCCCCCCCTTTATTCCTTTTTTATACTGCATAAAAATAGCTCTTTCCCTCCTTATGTAAGCTCCACAACAACCCTGTGAGGTAGGTTATGCTGAGAGCCTTGTTGATTTAGTTGTCTCTATACTAATGAAAAGAGTATGGGAAACAAGCCGGATGAATTTGAGCTGTTAATACAGGATGGCAAATATCCCCTAAAGGGCATTACCAGAACCTGGTAGGATAAGACTCATGACTGGACTGTAGAAACTGAGGGTTATAACATGTTCAAAAGGAATAGACAAAACAGGAAGAGGGAAGAGTAGCATTATATGTAAAGGCTGTGTACACTTGTGAAGAAATCCATAACCTGGAGCATGGAAAGCAGATTGAAAGTATATGGGTAAAAATTGTAGGAGAAAGGAAATAACCATGACATTACTGTGGGTGTCTGCTATAGACTGCCAAGCCAGACTGAAGACTTGGGTGGTGCTTTTCTACAGCCGATTACCAAATATTAGGGTTGCCATATTAAAAAATAATAATCAGCAAAAACAACACTGCTGACATGGGCTGCCATACATTCAGATATTCCTGGACATTTCCAGACACTGCTTGTGGTTGCAGTATTCCGGATATGTCTGAGAAATTCTGGATGTATGACAACCCTACGAAATATTCAAAAAGTAGAGATATAGTAGTCATGGGAGACTTAAACTATCCTGATATCTTTTAGAATGTATCTAACAGATATATCTCTGCCTAGAATATAAAGCAGTGACTGGCCCAAGGTCACCCAGTGAGCTTCCTGGCTGAGTGGGGGGCTGGAACCTTGGTCTTCCAGGTCCTAGTCTGACATGAAGGAGACTTGCGGAATCACCCTGTTAAATACAAACAGGTTCATCATTGGTGGGGCATTTACCTTTAATTTCTGAGGCTCACAGATCCTCATCAGGTTGACCCTGCCCAAGTATGTGAGGACAAATCCAGAAGGAGCCACAACTCCACACACTAACTTGGGAAGTCCTGCTTGATCAGCAGCACCCTAACCATGCCATGGCAAGAGAGGACATGCGCTGGTTTTGTCCGCCGAAAGGTGAGGCACTGCAGTTATTCAGCTGGACTGTGAGAAATGTAGTTATTTTTCTGTGTTCATCTGGAAGTCAATACTCAAGGAAGGGAGCTTTAATTATGTCTCTGGCCCTCCTAAATCTCTTTATGAGAGGCCTTGACTGCAAATCTCTACATCATTGCAAAGCTATTGGCTGCTGCAGTGTGTGGCAGCACCATAAATTAGAAACAACTGGGCTTTCTCAGACCCCACAGTTCTGCCTGCACGTCTGCCTGCCCACAATACATTGGACCACCCGCTCCTTAAGGGGGTGTGGGGGTGTGGAGGAGAGATTGTCTCTCCTGAGGAGCAGATAAATCAGGGAATAAATGGAGTTGCTGGAAGCATGGGCTAGAGAGAGGTCAGCAGTTTACAGGCTGGGCTTGGGGGAGTGGAGTCACCCGGCACGGAGAGAGGAAATGGCTCTGATGACTGTGTGCATCTCTCGCTGGGAACCTTCCTGGGTGCTCAGCAAGTAGAAAGGAAGGTGCCAGTGTCTGCAAGCAAAGCTATTTGCTTTCTTCTCCTCCATGTCTGTCCACTATGGCAAAAAGCAAACAACCCACCACTCATCAGTTTCTGGCATAGCTCCAGAGGCCCCTTTTGGTAGCACTCCTAGAGCGAGAGAAGCCTGAAGTTGGATATATGTTTTTTTAAAGGGCAGCTCCACCAACACCCAGGCCCAGCTACATTTTAGTTGTCCTGTGATTTCAAGTGCATAGCTGTCATGCGTCCCTTATTTGGCGGGACAGTCCCTTATCCCAGCGCCATGTCCCGATGCTGTCCCTTATTGATGATGTCCCTTAAATAAGCTACTGAAGGTAATGGGGCCCTTTCTATGTCCAGCTGTCCTTTGTCAACAACAAATTGTTGCTTTTTTGTGTTGAATATATGCTATATGGTAATTTATGGACCTAATAGGTATCTAAAGCCATTTGCACGCAACAAAATATGTATTTTATCAAAGTAATTGTTGAACCCTTATTTTGGCTGCTGATCCCTTATTTTCGAGGCTGCTGGTCCCTTATTTTCAAATCTGTAAGTTGACAGCTATGTTCAAGTGGTTTCAAGTCATTGGTCTGAGAGGGGTTTAGTTTTGGTTTCTTTTTGGTGCTGCCGTTTGCCTGGGAAAACTACTGTTTACTGCTGAATCTGAACCAAGACCAATCTGCAGAAAACCCGACTGGCGTTTGTGCTGATTCAGCAGTAAACAGTCTAACTTTGGGGAAGGGTTTGGGAGGGCAGAGGACATTAACACGGGAGGTGTGTTGTGTGCTTCTCTCCAATGGATCTCCAGGGGGAAACCATGCTCTATGCTCCAGGGAAGGATGTCCCAGGGATCTCTCCTCTATTGGTGATTTTCCTCTGCTGCCTGCTGCACCCTAGACCAAGGAAAGGGCCTTTATGCTGGGGGAGCCTACTACCATTCTACCATTGCTGGAGCACCAACACTGAGAAGGCCCTTTCTCTGGTAGCTTTCTGGGCCTTGAATGGCACAGGAAACTCTGAGAAGATCTTAGTGTACAGATAGGCACATGTGGGGACATATGATTCTCAAGGTACAGGAAAGCATAGTTCCAGTTCCAGAAAATTGGGTGGAAGTAAGTAGCCCCTAATATGGATAACGAAGCACACCTCCCTCCCTCTCCCTGCTCTGGTCTCTGCAGCTTCCCCAGGTGAGGCTCATGGCTTGATCTGCTTGAACTTTAGAGTGGTGATTTTGGAATAGGCTTTACATAATTTGCTGCAGTGGGTTTCACACTGCTGTGTGCTTGCTGTTGCTGAAGACAAGGAGATTTGCAAGCCAAAAGCAACTGCTACAACATCTGCTGTGTGTGTGATAAGGACAATAAAGTATCCATGTTTGAACTTGAGTTTTGCTTGTCAAAATCTTTCTTCCATTGATGTCTAAAGATTCCCAACTGCGGTCCAGAGAGGAATTTGGATTTCTAGCACTCAGGCAATTAACCTGGGATTTTTGAGTGCTCATATCAAACACTAAAAAAAGCCTCTCAAGGCTTTGGTAGTGATCAGTTGGGACACCCAAAAGTCTTAATTTATCTTTAGGCAAATAACACCTCTAGTTCAGTCTCTGGGTATGATCTCTCACTAGAATTGGCCGGGAGGCACATGTGAGAGAGTGTGACTCCAGAACCAATCAGAAGGAGTGCTTCATAAGCCAATTGCCTGGCTCTCTGAGGTTGCCTTTTGGATTACCCAATCTTTGACAATTTCAGCATCCCCCAACATGTGATTTGCCAGGTTATCACTACCTGCTTGCTATTCTTCCAGAAGCCATTTCTCGATCCAGGCACCATCACCCTCCCCTTCCAGCTATATAGTTGTTATGAGTTGATGGGGGAAGGAAGAAGGCTGTTCCAAGACTCTTCTAGCCCCTGGATCCAGCAAGTGTTGGAATATAAGCCAGGCTGGCTTTCTGGTGAGGTGATAACTTGGCTGATAGGCCATTCAGGGAACAAAGGAAGGGGCAAATGGGTGGGGCCCCCTCCCTTAACTCACAGGTAATTCAAAGGACTAAGACAGTATTGAGTGAGGAGAGCTAGAAGCAGGAAAGCCAGAGAGTCAGAGTGATGTTCAATTTCTGTTTGAATTCAAGGCTTCATCTATGAGGGAAGCAAAGCCCTCTTGGGGTGGATAAGTTACAGATAGGTAGCCGTGTTGGTCTGCCATAGTCAAAACAAAAAATTCCTTCCAGTAGCACCTTAAAGACCAACTAAGTTAGTTCTAGGTATGAGCTTTCGTGTGCATGCACACTTCTTCAGATACACTGAAACAGAAGTCACCAGACCCTTCTATATAGTGAGAAGGTGGGGAGGGGTATTATTCAGAAGGGTGGTGGGAATGGGTGATAGCTGTGATGAGCCTGTTGACGACTCTTAACGACTGCAATAGGTCTTACAGGAAAAAGCAAGGGGTGAGAAGGTGAAAAATGGCTTTGTCATGTATAATGAGATAAGAATCCAAGGTCTTTGTTCAGACCAGGTCTCTCCATGGTTTTAAGTTTGGTAATAAGTTGCAATTCAGCAGCTTCTCTTTCCAGTCTGGAATGCACACGAAAAGCTCTGCATGCACACGAAAGCTCATACCTAGAACTAACTTAGTTGGTCTTTAAGGTGCTACTGGAAGGAATTTTTTATTTTGGGGTGGATAAGTTAATGCTGTCAACCCCTCCATAGTAGGCTCAGGATGTAGATATGTAGATAAGCCATATATCATAAATACGCCACAGTCTCCACTGTCCCCAATTCCAAGGGGAATGCAAAGCCTGGGTATGTGCCTGGAACTCCTGGAATCTTGTCCTGATTGGAGGTTGGGATGGTGTGTGTCCATTATGCCTGCAGTGTGAGGGAGGCTGGCACCTGCCCTTGCGGAAGCTCAGAGGGGCTGAGAGCAGACCCTGAGCCCTGCCGGGATATGGTAGTGGACAGGTCATTCATGGAGAAGCCTACCTGGAAGATGGCTGAGATGAGCTGCAGAGAGAGTGAATCGGAAAGCAAGCAAAATGTTTGTTGATTTGCTCCCTGCAGCTTAAAAAAGGTACAGGAGCCCAGCAGAACAAGTGGCATGGCACGGAGGACACAGTCATGGCGCTTTTGGTATTGCAGGAAGACAATCTGAGCAGCACAACAACCACTGCACAGGGAGTGCCATAGCAACTTCCCACACAGTTGTCTCCATTGCTCTATGTTCTCCCCCAACAGGGAAAGGAGTCTGAGGGGAGGACACTAGGAGAGCCCTTCTCTCACATGCGCTCTCATAGTCACTTGTGCTCACATACCTATCAAGCAACAACATTCGGGGCTTGTCTCTTGCAGCTGCTGACCATTGCTTATTCCAGGGGTCAACAACCTTTTCCAACCGTGGGCCGGTCCACCATCCCTCAGACCAAGTGGGGGGGACCGGACTATTTTTTTTTTGGGGGGGGGAAATGAACAAATTCCTATGCCCCACAAATAACCCAGAGATGCATTTTAAATAAAAGTATGCATTCTACTCATGTAAAAACACCAGGCAGGCCCCACAAATAACCCAGAGATGCATTTTAAATAAAAGGACACATTCTACTCATGTAAAAACATGCTGATTCCTGGACCGTCCGCAGGCTGGATTGAAAAGGTGATTGGGCCCTGGTTTCAAGAAGCACTGTAAAAGTTTGAGATGTATTGTTAAAAAGAAATAGAAAGGGGAGGGAAGTTAAATGGCAATACAATGAAGGGAATGCGTATCGAAGAGTAAACATGGATGATTACCAGAAAAGCGGAAGGAAGTCAAAAAAGATTAAATGGAAAACTAATAAAAATATTTATATATAAATTTATATATATAAAAAAAGAGAGAAGGTGATTGGGCCCCAGGCCCCCGGCCTTAGGTTGCCTACCCCTGGTGTTCTCTCCCCCCACCCCCTGCACATCTGCACTAGCTTCTCAGCAGGGGAACCCCAGTCCCAGTGCAGCACAAACCACAAGATTAGCAGCCGTGCTGAGTGCGATCCCTGCTGTTCCCCTGTGGGGCTGCCAGCCTTCCTTTGCCAATGTGCAAGTGCTGGGCAGATAGTTATGTACTGCCTGGTGAAGCCATCCTGAGACTGGGGAGGGAGTGCACCTGACCCTCTGCTGTGTGTCCTGCAGGAAAGGCACATGAGACCTGATGGGACATGTCGCACACTCTTCATCCACCTCCGCCTTCCAGAAGCCACTCCATCTGATGCTACTCAGTGCAAGTTTTCACTTTGCAAGTGCTGTTGCTTCTTTGCTGATAGGATCCCTGCCTTTCCCCGCAGGTTTTGACTCACGGAAGCTGGAGCTAAGATGGGATTGTGACTGGGGGGTGGGGGGTCAGGTACTTCTCTGATACCAGGGCTCAAGACCTGCAGCTTCTCCTCCTCTGGATATTTGAGGGGCAGCAGGGGCAAGGGGGGCTGCCCTCTAACCCAGGGTTCCCCAAACTTGGGTTTCCAGCTGCTACAGCTCCCATTATCCCTGACCACTGGTCTCAGGGGTGCAAGCCTAGCCCCACGACTGTGGGTGCCTGGGGCCATGGGTGCCATGCCCTGGCCCTGAAATTTGTGGGTGCCTGGCCCCTTCATGGGGAATTTTGTGGGTGGCACCCAGGGCCTCAGGGAGTTGGCACCTATGACTGGTCTTGCTAGCTAGGGATGATGGGAGTTGTAGTCCAACCACAGCTGGAGACCTAAGTTTGGGAAACTCTGCTCTAACCAGTGCACAGTCTCCTGCTTATTGCTTGCATGCTGAACTAACAACCACCTGCAACTGACCCATGTGCATGGAGAACAAGTTCTTCTGGGGCAATTGGCAATCAAGCAAGGAGCTGCTAAGGAGCTAGCCTAGAGGGGTACCTGATGCC
Source organism: Podarcis gaigeae (assembly GCF_964106915.1). Classification (NCBI taxonomy): domain Eukaryota; kingdom Metazoa; phylum Chordata; class Lepidosauria; order Squamata; family Lacertidae; genus Podarcis; species Podarcis gaigeae. The sequence goes on along the minus strand of NC_139683.1, from coordinate 86,148,198 downwards.
TGGGAGCCAGACCATTGGCTTATGTTGTACTCCTTCCAATGGACTCTTGGCATAGGATCCTCTCAGGCTTGCCTAACTCTGCCCAACCTCTGCTAGTGAGAGATCACATCCAAGGTTTGAACCCTGGATCTTCTGATTGTGAAACATGTGCTGTTCCACAGGCCTAGGGTTCCTCATATGACCTTCTCAGACCCTCCAGGTGTCCCTATTTTCCAGGGACGTCCCTGATTTAAAGAATTGTTCCATTTTCTAATTTGATCCTGGAAAGTCCCACTTTTCCTTAGGATGTCCCTATTTTCATTGGAGAAATGTTGGAGGAGATGGAGTTATCTAACCCCCTAAGCCATTGAAGGCAACCCCGTACAGTATAGGGAAGTTTTTTTTAAAAAAAAAGTTTAATGTTTTCTTATTTTTTATCTATGTTGGAAGCTGCCCAGAGTGCTGGGGCAATCCAATAAGATGTGTGGTGTATAAATAGTAAAATTACCGGCATGGAATGGGACATCCCTATTTTTCATCAGATAAATGTTGGAGGGTATGCTTCCTTGGTCCAGAGCTGGCTCTGTAGGCTGGTGGGTGAGAAATGCCCCATCATGTGCTCTCCTTCTGTCTCCTGTGGAGGCAGCATAGCTGGAGAGCCTTCCTACTCCTTCTCTTTAGTCTCTGACATAACTGAACAGGCATGCAGAAGGTGAGTTGGGCCTTACTTCTACCATTCCCCTGGTGGGCTCAAACCTGCTGTTTTTGTTTCCCATCCTGTCGCTCAACAGCGCTCAACTAATCTTGAGCTCTCTTGTTGCTTGCCGGAGTGCCATCCTTTCCCTGCCTGCCAAAAGGGTCCTTCATTCCCCCAAATGGGGTTTGCTCCCAATTGTCAGGGTGTGTGTGTGTGCACGTCTTGAAAGCTTGTCCCAGTGAGACACTTTAGCGGTTGTTCTGCAGGCTTCCTCTCCAAATTGCTATTTGGACTTCCTCCCTTCCTCCTTCCCTGAGTGGCTAGTAGCAGACTGTGGTGGCTGCATGCACACCATATATTTAAAGCACACCGCCCTTCCTAAATTCTGCAAACTGTACTTAGTTAAGGGTTCTGGGAGCTGTAGTTCTTTGAGGGAACCACAGTTCCCAGGATTCTTGGGAAGGGATGTGCTTTAAATGTACAGTATGTGCACAGCCCTTGTGTGAGTGGCCTGAGGTGATTTAAACCTCTGTGTATAGATGGTTAGGAGCATTTGCTTGCAGCGTTTTGGGTGCCTTTGCTGCAGTAGCACATGCAGAGGAACGTGCTGAGGTGTCCCCACGCCTGGCGGGTTGTGCCTTAAGTGCATGCAAAGTGATGCTACAGAGGCATCTCCCTGTCACCATGTGTGGATTCGCTTAATCCCTACATGGCAACAATGGGTGGGCCATCAGCTGGCTGTGCTCTGATTGGTGTGTGCAGATGGTGTTGCCATGGTCACCGTGGTTGTCAGAGTTGCTAGGTTCTCTGTAATTTGTGCCGCTTCCCTGACGCCCTTCCTCTTTCGGATCCCTGGGAGTGCAAAGGATCCTAACTCAGCTTCACGGATGCTACACTAGGGGAACTGCTCATTCGTGTGCCTTGGATGATAACACTATCATCATTTACATGGAAGTGCACTAAAGACAAGATGCATTAAACACAAGGCGCAGACAATTTAAACACAAGGTGTTAGCAATTTAACTTGCAGAGTTCCTGGGGAGAAAGCTGAACCCAAAAGAGCAACAAATCTAACAGCTAACACCACATCATTTTAACCAGGTGTCCCCCAAAATCAGGTACCGGGGCTTTAAAAATAGGGAGCGGGGCACTCATAAACAGGGACAGTTGAGAGGGCATTGTTTGCAACTTTATGAAAACGAGGTTTCTGTCTCTGTGGTCATTTTTCTTCTTGCTAATGGCCAAGCCCAATGGTCAGGGGTCCCTTTTGCATGGCTTCCTCAGTTCTTTTCTCAGTATTTGGGGAAGTTGTTTGTATACTTGCCCACCCCAGAAAGCCTGTTTGGGAAAACAGAAGCAGAGGAGGCCTTAAGTATGGGGAGAGTATACCCAAGTGGGAAGGCTTATTCTCTGACTGCACGAACTTTACCAGCTGACGTCTTCCGAGATAGCAGGAGGAGCAAGCTACACCTTTGTGGCCTGATCAGTTGGCAACTGTGGAAAACCCGCCCTGTTACCAACTGACGGTTTTGCTCGTCCTCGGCACTGAGCCATGCGCCGAGTGTGCCTCTGTGGTGCTCCCGCAGTTCAGAGTGTGGGCTGCATGTGTAGGGCAGAGAGAGCCCGCGGAGGGAGCTGGGTCGCTGCTGTGCTAATGAGGCTGAATGGGACCACCACACGCTGCCTCCTGTGCAGGAGAAGACGGATGGGGGCCTCAGCTCTGCAATTGAATTTCCAGTTGACTCATGGAGTGGGGGGAGGGTACCACCCCACTTTCTGGGCTCTGTCCAATTGCAAATAATAGATGGGTCTCCTGGCTAATGGGATATTGACGCAGCAGTACCAGGGGCTCTGCTTCTGCAGCTGCCGCTTAATTGCTGGCTCTGACTGATTGCATGCACTTTGGCTGCTAACCACACTCCCGTGGAGGATAGAAGAGGGACATATTAAAATCACATGAGAATAGGAAGCAAAAGGAGCTGGGGGAAACGGGGGACAGTTGTCACATCACCCACTGTAGGAAGATGGGAGCGCACAGCAGCCTCCCACCTCCATCCACCCAGTTCTGGCCAAATCGTAAAGCGCTTGTACAAGCCTTCGTGAGAATTTGCAGCCCCTGGCTTGGCCGCCCCCTCCCTCTGAAGGGAGCGGCGGTGGGGACGAGGACTCGGGGGGGCGCGCTTTCAATCCCTCGGCTGCGCGCTGCTTCGGATTAATGGCAGTGGCTCGTGCCACATGCATTGTGAAACACATTCATGGATAAAGCCGGCAGAACAATGGGGATCTGGAAGCGGCTTAGGCAAGCGGCTTTGGCTGGGTGTGCAGCTGGCTGCCTTCTTGCTATATAATTACAGGCAGATTTGAAGGCGGAGAGAATCAGGTAAAAGGCGCAGATGGAACGACCCCAAATCGAACAATGCAGGAGCTGGCTGGCCAGGGGGAAGCTCACCCGACAGGGCTGCATGGGACTGGGAGGCAGGGTTTGTAAGGATTTCATTTAGTATTTATCAAATCATCTTTATATGCATATATCTATTTCTTTATAAAAAAATTCTGACAAATTGGATGCAATCTGGGCTAAATCTCTTCACAGAACCACTTGGCTGTTTTAGGGCCTGAAGATTCTTAGGTGATTAGAGTGGATGTATTGAGAAAGCAATTATTTTGGATGCCCGAGCTTCGAGGGAACGTTGTGCTGTGGTTTGCATAGAGATTAAGAAGGGGGCATTTCCGGACTCCTGTTGGTTTAGCTCGAAATGGGAAAAGGTCCTCTGCACTGACACGCTTGGTCTGTTTTTGCATTTGGCTTTCCTTTTGCTGCTTGAGCCCTTTCCTACTGAACAATGTGTGAGGTCAGAGCACTAATGCCATGCTAGGTTTTGCCCTGAGCCACATAGAGGTGTGGGTGAAAAATCAGCACCTGCAACAGGGCTGAATATACATCCCCCCAATCACGTGCTTCCCCCTGCAGCGCACTCAACAGAGCATCTACAGTGCACCATGGTCCTAAAAGAGTAAGGCCCACTGTGTTCGCACAGTGAAATGAGTGAGCATTCTAATATGTATTTTTAAAAATATTTTCGACTCCAGTGGTGGACAGCTCAGTGTCTCTCCCCCTAGTTATGGTTGTGTAGCTCAAACTGTCCAAGAGCAGCTATTAGTGTGTGAGAGAAGTGAATAGAAAGTGGCAACATCCAGCCATCAATGCTCAGCAAGTCTGAGACTTTTGCACTCTTCTTCTTGTTGAACGATCCTTTCAGGAATATGGCACTTTAGGATATTGTACCAAAATTTCATGCACGTAGATGGTGGCTGGGATCAGTGGCGTAGCGTGGCAGGGTAGAAAGGCAGTTGCCACAGGTGAGAATGGTTAGGGGCATAATTTCGACACCCTCAATACAGCTGTGCACATCCATCGCTGGCCTCCATTGAAAATGGCTTTTCCATGTGAACCAGGAAGCGATTTCTCCAGACAACGGAATGACTCTTCTTTTATTATCTCCTGGGTGACACAGGTGCCGTGAAGCACTTGAATGCACATGTGTACTCCATCTGTTTCCCTCCTACGAACCCCCACCCCTCCATGTGGCCCCGGGCACTGGCAACCCATGCTACTCCACTGGATGATATTAAAATTAGGGTCAAACTAGATGTGATGTTAAATGCATCATTAGAAACTACATTGTCCTCTTTGAAAACAGAGGGTGCCCAAGTTTATTATTTTTTAAATCTTTGAAAAAACTGATATCGTTTCTAATGATGCATTTAGAATTATTTAACCTTGGTAGTCACACATTGGTCTAGGACTCTAGGTGGACTTGTGGAATTTCGGGCTCATGGCCTAAATTCTTTTACTCTGTACTTTCCAGGCACAGGTCTGCCCTTTAAAGCTCTATGTCTGAACACGCTTTCTCCCCCCCTTTTTTTTGCCCTGGAGCTTTCCCCGCGAAAGTCTGCTCTTTAAAGCTGAAGCACAAGAATGGCAATTCACCTTTTCGTGGACTGCTGTTTGCTCCGATTCAGCTTTAAAGGGTGGGTTTTCACAGGGAAAGCTCTGGAGCAGAAAAAAGAGCGCTTGGACATGGAACATGAAAGTGCGGACTGTGCCTTGAAAGCATGGAGGAAAGGTAAGTGTGAAGAAGCCCTTAATCGGAACAAATGGCATTTTGAGTTTTCTGTGGATTGTCGTTTGCTTCAATTCAGGGGTAAGAAGCAGGTCTTTGCAAGGAAAGCACCAGGGCAAAAAGGGGAAAGTGCTCAGACATGCTGCTTTAAAGTGTGAAGCTGTGCCTAGAAGCAGAGCACAAAAGGAGGTCTGGATGAGCCCCCAGGGTAGCTTTTCTGGACCAAATAATATGCACCATCCAATAATGCTCTGAGCAGGAGCCACAGTGATGTCCTCCGAAATTTAACTGTTGAGTCATGCTGGAGATAGTTTGATAGAGGCATTATTGTCCGTGCTGTGCAGTAGACATTCATCATTCCACTTCTGCGTCTGATCAAACAGATCTTGCCGGGGTTTTGTAGTCCTGTGAAATACTAGGACAAACAAAATGATTGTGGCCATTATGGAACACAATGGTTCTGTTGCCATTCCTTTATCACCACCATGGGAACAATGCCCTTATCTGTGATTCTGCCTCTCAACTCCCCCCCCCCCCAGGGTGTGTGTGTGTGTGATGAAAAGCAGCTGAGGAAGCGAGGAGCTAGGAAAAACTTGTTCTTTCCTATTCTTTGGTCTACTCAAGCTCACTCCCAACCTTACTTTTCCCCCAACAGCGCAAAGGAATACAGGGTTTATGTGCGAGAAAAGCACCTTTGGGTATAATCTGAAGCAGACAAATGGCAGGAAGTGAGTGTTAAGCTGGACCAGCCTTTGGGGCGAGAGAGCCGGGCAGTGTCTGAACTCAGAGTCTGTGGGGCTCCCCCTCGCTCCCCTTTTCTTTTGAATTTACTGCCTGCAGTGTGGTAGCATTGGAAAAATAAAATGTCTGCAACCCTTTCCCACAATTTGTTTCTGGCTACAAAAAATGATCCTCCTTCAGTTAGCTTTAAAGTACTTGTTTTCCCCCTCAGTTTTCACTTTGATGTCATTTGTGGTGGGTAAATAGGAGTGCAACACAGCTTTCCTTTGAGGCAATGTTACCAAACATTTAGCACTTGAAATACTATAAGCACTATATAAATAAAATAAATCTCTTAACAGGTCAAGTGGATGCCTTTTGTTATTTAGAACGTTTCTTTATTATTTTTAAATCCATTTTAAAAATGGATATTCTAAACTAATAATAATAAATGCTTAGCAAAAGATAGAAACTGCTACAGACAAAAAAAAAGTCAAGGAAGGCAGTTGCTAAGCTCAACCATATGGTAACTACTCTGTATTTTGGAGAAATTGTGATTTTCAAAGTTAAAACAAAAGCAACAAGGGAAAGTGACTGAAGAAGAGCCTGCTGTTAGTTACATGTGAGTGGTATCTCCTGATCTGGACCATATGCCGGATATGAATCAATAAACTCTCACACCAAGAAAGGAGTTCCAAAATTTTACTGCAAATTGTCTTTACACTTACCACATACACGCACAAAACCCAAATTCAGATGTAAATACAAATCAATGCTTCGCTCTTGAACGGCTAGCAATGCCATCCAGTTTTCTTTTTTGGTTCCAGAGAGAGGCTCAGATAAGCAATTTGCTTCCCCAACATGCTGGCAGCTTCTGCAAGAGATCCCGACTCTCAGGGAAGAGTCACCAATTCACAGAAACATGGAAGCAAAGGCTTGAACCCCCTTGTTGCAGCTTTAGCTGCAAAAGCACCTCTTTTCACACTTGCTGCAGTTCTCTGCAAAACAGACACTGTGCAAATGCAAACCTTCACTAAGGTTCCTACACAGTGTGCATGAACATAGCATTTCCCACTGGCCTTCTGTGGTGAGTGGCTGCCACCCAAAAGTCCCATTGGAGACTGCAGCAGTTGTGAGTCGCATAGGATTATAATAAGACACAAAGACACCTTATTTTAGGTTAATGGGCAAAATTAGGCCACAACTTTTATTGGTTACAGCATGTGAGTAGTATTGGCTTAGGCATTGGATGAAACAGCAATACAAGACTCCACAGGAGTCATATCAGGGTTAACAACCAATGGGAGGAGCTTGTTGATGCAAATACAACTGGAAGCTCCTCCATGATGTCACCAGGGTCGTACCATGGCCCTAGCCACCAGCAGGGCATTGGACAGGATCCACAACCACCGGATTTCTTTAATGGAATACCCAAAAGAGAAGGGGTGGATGATGGCCTCTACCCAATCCTCCAGCACAGCACACATATTCCAATGCCTAACCACCAATACCAGAAAGTTGTGACAAATTGCTACTAGGTAGGCAAAAAACCAAGAGGCTGGTGCCAATTTGCCAAATGGATAAAAAAGTCCTACCAGGCCCCTTGGGCAACCAAGGCAACCAACCGAAGTCCATAGCTAGGTCAATACGCAAAAGAAGCTGACCTAAGGGGGAGAGAGGGCGGGAGATCTGAAGCAAGCAAGAACGGACTGGGAACTGAGTGCTGCCACGGCTGTTTAAATATGGCTAGCCCCATGCACCAGCCAGCCCTATTGGTCGGCTGGAAGACTTGGCCGTGGCAGCAGAGGCAGTCAGGAGCAGGGAGCGAAATACGCCTCCCTGCCCCTGCAGGAAGCTGCTCCCGCTCACAACCCCTCCCCTCTGGGAGGAGGAGAGGCCTTCCCAAAGGGAAAGGTGCAGGTGGGGGGTAGGAGGCCAGCCCTTGAGGGAGGGAGGGAGGCTCCCTTCTGCGTGGTGCAGGAGAAGGTGCCAAGCAGTCCAGTGGCGTAGCATGGGTTGTCAGCACCCGGGGCAAGGCAAGTAATTTGTGCCCCCTAACCCGTGGATTTGCGCCCCCTAACCCCCAGATGTTGCGCCAGGTGCAGCCAGCCCCCCCTGCACCCCCACGCTACGCCACTGAAGCAGCCAAGACCTGCAAGGCTGAATCCCAGGAAGTGGAAAGGAAGTCTGAAGCTGGAAGAGATGATCAGGAGAAGAGCAGCCTGGTCCCTATTGCCATTCCCCATGAAAGAAGAAGTGAAATGCATCCATCGATCTGCTTGCTCCCAGGAGGCTCTGTGGGTGAGGATTTGTACTGTGTGGGTGCAGAGATCCACATATGTGGGATAAGTTTTGTACACACATGTCAGCGGCCTCGTAAGGAGCAGCACATTGGCTCTGGGGTTGAGCATCCCTTTCGTACCCCTCTTGCTTCCAGCCTCTCTTTCTTTTTTAAAATATTTGTTTTGTGTGTGCAGCTCTCAATACCTTACATGGAGACAAGATGCAGGTTAACGATAAATTGTAAGCAGAAACCACAGAGGCCCCCAAAACAAACAGCAATCCTGTCCCTGACTGTGGCTCTGGGGAGCAAAGGGCACTCTGCACATGCTCAACAGCACTCTTCAGCAATGCACGAAAGATTCAGGGCCATCAAACTTTCAGGGCCAAACAGAAGCTTCTGCCTTGAGGCTTCACACTGAACAGTGGGGCTGGTTTGCTTCTTCTAGTAGTGAAAGTGATCCAGCTACATTGGTGGGGTATAACAGGAGGGCCTGTTCCAGCCACTTGGATCTGGGATCATAGTGCAGATTCAAATTTGTTTTCTTTTACATTCCTGTAGATTGGAATGAATTGACGTGTTAGTGTCTGGGGCTGGGATATCATTCGGGAGAGATCTCTGTCCAAATACATTGGTATTTACTTTTTTAACAAGTCCCAAGGCTGATCCCTGGTAAGTCCTCTTCTAAGCAACACCTGCAGTGCTGAATTTCATTCCTCACTGAGATGTGCGACCATGCAGTGTCCACATAGCTGAGCACCGAGGTGCAAAATTTGCAGTTGCGTGGGCTGAGCAGTGTGCCACTGCACAAACACACACACACTCCCAGCACACTGAGTTATATTTAACTTCCTCACTGATTCTGGCTGATTCTCATCTTTTTCAAGCTGTTGACAGAGATAGGAAGTGCAGAGAGATGCAGTTCCAGTAAGGCAAGAGACGAACTCCAGGAATGTGGTCCGGATTCTTGTCTTCTAAAAAAGACTCCAGAAGAGAGCTGTTGCACTCTGTGTTGCAAATGAGCAACTGTTAGAATTGTGCCCATATCTTCACGACATGTGATATGATCTTTGCAAGCCCAGGGGCATCTGCGCATCAAACTTGTTGCTGGCACTCTGCGCTATCACCATTCATGTGCTGTCCTCACTCTGGACTGCCTCCCACAAAGCTTGTTTATACAGCCATGAAGAAGGGAAACGGTCTGCGGCACCTGACATTTTCCATCTCAAATCACTCGCAGTCGGTACCAGTAATTAAACACTGAGCTGCTGCCCGTGGCCTGTGCCAGCCAGCTGAGGAGAAGAAAAATGGCTCACTTTCTAGAGTCCCACCACCTGCCAGTGGGAGCTACCCCTGGCTTCGTGGCCAGAGACTTAGCTAGTCCCCTCTTCCTAACAACGGCATCAGCACCAGTGTTGTCGGTGCAATCCAACGCAGAGCATGTGAAGAAATGACTATCAATTTCCACTTTAGTATGTATGTATGTACAGTCATACCTTGGGATAAATACACTTCAGGATAAGTATTTTCGGGTTGCGCTCCGCGGTGACCAGGAAGTAACAGAGTGTGTTACTTCTGGGTTTCACTGCTTGGACATGTGCAGATGGTCAAAATGATGTCATGCGCATGCGCGGAAGCAGTGAAATGCGACACACGCAGATGCACAGTCGTGTCTTACGTTCTGTTCAGGATGCGAACGGGGCTCCGGAATGCATCCTGTTCGCATCCCGAGGTACCACTGTATGTATGTATGTACCTACCTACCTACCAACCAACCAACTGCCCACAGGGTGGCTTACAATATCAAAGCATAAAATACATGACATAACAACAGCAGCAACAAAAACATTCCCTGACACATTTAAAGGGCCACAGATTGTTTAATCAGTCAAAGGCCTAGGATAAGACGCATGGGTAGGCAAACTAAGGCCTGGGGGCCGGATCCGGCCCAATCGCCTTCTCAATCCGGCCCGTGGACAGTCCGGGAATCAGCGTGTTTTTACATGAGAAGAATGTGTCCTTTTATTTAAAATGCATCTCTGGGTTATTTGTGGGGCATAGGAATTTGTTCACCCCCCCAATATAGTCCAGCCCCCCCACAAGGTCTGAGAGACAGTGGACTCACCCCCTGCTGAGAAAGTTTGCTGACCCCTGGATAAGAGGAATGCTTTTGCCTGGAACCTAAAGATATTTGACAAAGGTGCCAGGCGAGCCTCCCTGGGGAGAGCATTTTACAAATGGGGAGCCACTGCAGACAAGGTCTGTTCTTGTGTTGCCAGCCTCCGGATCTCTCCTGGAGGAGGCAAACGAAGATGATCTCAGGATCCGGGTCAGTTTATATGAGGAGAGGTGGTCCTTGAGGTATTGCTTTATAGGTCAAAACCAGCACTTTGAATTGGGCCCAGAAAGTGTTAGCACATGCAGTCGGACCAGGATTGGTGTAATATGCTCAAACTGCCTTGCCCCACTGAGCAACCTGGCCGCTGAATTCTGCCCCAGTTGAAGTTTCCGAACTGTCTTCAGAGGCAAATCTGTTGGAAGAGACCAGATGGTATACAGTCATACCTCTTGTTATGTTAGGCTCAGGTTATGTTCTTTCAGGATACGTACCACAGCGACGCGGAAGTGACGAAATGGGTTACTTCCTGGTTTCGCCACTTGTGCATGCGCAGACGCTCAAAATGACGTCATGCGCATGTGCAGAAGTGGTGAATCATGACCCATGCATGCACATGCACGGGTTGTGTTCTGCTCAGGTTGCGAACGGGGCTCCAGAACGGATCCCGTTCGCAACCAGAGGTGCCACTATAGAGCTAGTTGTGATGTGAGACCTGCGTGCCTGCCCTTGAACACAGAGAATCCAGGGATCTATTTTTCATACTCCAAGAGTAACAGGAGCCCTTGCTGCACATGTAATAAGCTTCAACACTGTCCGTGGGAGACAGCATTGTCCAACACCCCCAAAGGCAGCAGGCTTGTGTAGGGGGAGCAGGACAGGCCATGAGGCACGCGACATGCAGCTCCGTCCTTCAACTCCTTGCTGCTGTGTGCCGTGGGGCCAGGCACGGCCGCCTCTCTGTGCCTTCACTCTCTGATGTGTCACGAGAAGGAAAATAAGGAGGATAGCTGGCCAGTAACAGCAAACAAGCATCACAGCTGCTGGGTTGCTGGCCCAGGAGGATGGGGGTGGGACATCTATTGACCCCTAGAATCTCCGCCTCAGGTACCCCCTTTGCTTTGCCTAACGGTCTCTCCCCTTAAACATGTAGGCATGTCTGCAGATGGATGTAAGATGTTAGGAGTATGTGATCTTGCCATCAGGCAAAGTTGCCTACTGCCAGGCTGTCATGTGTAGATTAAGCAGTATTATTCATAGATTCACTTTATTGGTATTTAACATGTTCAACTCCTTTTAAAAAAATTATATATATATATATTTATTGATTTTAACTTATAAATTATAAAATGTACCACAAAACTTATCACTTATACAATCTTTTTAGACTTCTATCAGCACCTCTGATGATCCACCGTTTTAACCACTTCTTATGCATTCTTAACTTTATATTGCCTTTACATCTCTTAACATCTCATCCTTCCCCTTCTCCATTTTTGCAATACTTCCAATAATACTCCTCACAAAACATCTTGCAAACCTACAAACATTGTCTGATCTTCACAAATACTTTTCAAGTAGTCTGTAAATTTACTCCAGTCTTCCGTGAATTTCTGGTCCCGCTGATTTCGAATCCTTCCTGTTTGTTTATCTAGTTCTGCATAGTCCATTAACTTCATTCTCCATTCTCCAATCGTTGGTAATTCTTCTTGCTTCCATTTTTGGGCCAGTAATATTCTTGCTGCTGTTATTGCATATAAAAAGAGCTTACATTCCTTTCTATTTATATCACTCCCCACAATGCCCAGTAAAAATGCTTCTGGTTTCTTTATGAATGTATATTTCAACATTTTTTTCATCTCATTATGTATCATCTCCCAGAAGCATTTCACCTTTTTACATTAATATGCTCAACTCCTAGTTTCCTGCAACTTCAAGGAAATGCTTAAAAGTTGGAGTGCGGGAGGTAGAAAGCTAAAGTTTAACTAATCGTGTTTCTCAAATTTCACTAATCCTATTTTTCAAAAATTTTCAAAAGAAAGAGAAGAGATTGAACTCTGTCCGGCCATTATGGGTCACTCAGAGAGATTGTGTCCTATTTGCGCCCCAGTGAAGGAAGCGTCTGCATAACACTTTCCTAGTGATGCAGCGCTGAAACATGACTGTACGCGAGAGGGTCCCTCTGCAAAAAGAGAAAATAAATACCGTATTTTTTGCTCTATAAGACTCACTTTTTCCCTCCTAAAAAGTAAGGGGAAATGTGTGTGCGTCTTATGGAGCGAATGCAGGCTGCGCAGCTATCCCAGAAGCCAGAACATCAAGAGGGATTGCTGCTTTCACTGCGCAGCGATCCCTCTTGCTGTTCTGGCTTCTGAGATTCAGAATATTTTTTGTTGTTTTCCTCCTCCAAAAACTAGGTGCGTCTTGTGGTCTGGTGCGTCTTATAAAGTGAAAAATACGGGACGTATCTTCACTTTCATCTGAAATGGGTAGCAAAGGAAATGTGGGCAGGAGCGGTGCTTTTTCTGGGGGTACGCAGGGGTATGCATACCCCTAAACATTTTGTGAATCTAAGTTTGGCCTCATTGAGGGGCAGTATTTCAATATGAGTAGGAAAATGAGAGTACCCCTAAACATTTTTTTAAAGAAAAAAGCACTGGGCAGGGGCTTTCTGTGCCAAGGTCAGTGTGACAATATACCAGAGTGAGTAAGAACTTCTATTTCACATATTTATATAGTGCTTGATACTAGAACGAAGCAGTTTATAAAAATAACACTTCCCAGAGTACAGTAGTGGCAGCAGAGGCAAGTGATTCCATGATGTCCCGCTCAAAGTGAGATTGTTGGGTGGTATGGAAATCTGGCAACCAAAATGATCAAGGGCCTGGAGACCAAGCCTTACAAGGGACAGTTGAAGGAACTGGGTGTGTTTAGTCTGGAAAAGAGGAGACTGAGAGGAAATAGGATAACCATCTTCAAATATCTCAAGAGCTGTCCCATGGAAGATGGAGCAGGATTGTTTTCTCCTGCTCTGGAGGGTAGGACTCAAACCAATGGCTTGAAATTCCAAGTAAACATCAGGAAGAACTTTCTGACAGTAAGAGCTGTTCAACAGCGGAATGGACTTCCTTGGAAGGTGCAGTACTCACCTTCCTTGGTGGTTTTTAAGCAGAGATTGGGTGGCCATCTGCCAAGGATGCTTTAGTTGAGATTATTACATTGCAGGGGGTTGGACCAGATAACCCCTGGGGTTCCTTTAATTCTATGATTCCTATGTATACCACAGATCAGGAAGGTACCACCAGGGTTAAGGTGATGTAGGTTTTTGTTTAGCTAATAGCTAAAATGATTTAGCTAGTGGTGATTGGTGGGACAGCTTGGGTAAGAGTAAAATAAAAATGAAGACAACTCAGTAGATGGACTGCAGCAGCAAAGCCCAGGCCTGGATCTCCCAAGAAATGCTGTTTGCTTTTGAGGAAGTTGTTGCTGAATTAAAGATCAGCGCTCTGTGCTTGCCTCCTTCCCCCAGGCTCAACCTGTACCTTTATAAATAAGCATATGTCTCTGGTGCTGTCTCCTCACAAGGGAAATGACCCTGATAAAGGCTGACCCTGGAGCTCCCAGCCATGGGAGGAGTGAGGTAGCAATACTGAGGAGGATGTAAAGGAATTCATTCTCTCTCCCATACTATTGGTATCCTTCTTTGCCAGCCCTGTCTGTATTTCAGAAAAGTTGGTTTTGCTGAATTTCCCATATTCAGAATGAACAGGACTACCAAGCATATTCTGAAGCAAGAAAGATATTGTAAGGCAAGAGTCTCCCTTTGGAGGAGTTGATGCCTTTGCCCTGTTGATGAATGCTAAAGGCAGCCCTGCAGCCCACCTAAGCATGTTGGTCACTGACCTTCCCTCCCCTCTCTCCTGTTGTCACTCTTGTTTCCTTGGCAGCCGAGGCTGGTATTACGGGCAGTGACATTGCTCCTGTGCCTGGGTTTACCTGAGCACAGTGAAGTCCATAACTACCTACCACAAGGTCAAAAGGAGCCCATTATAGAGATACTGTGTCCAGCAGCACAAGGCTACAGGAAGGAGCAGCTGGCTAGGCAGCTTGCACAAACACTTTAACAAGATGTTAGAAAATCAATTCCAATAACTGAGACCTTAAACCTGGAGAGTATTAGAGCTTTATTGGCTGCCCTAACATATTCATAGCCACAGCCTCACACAGGCACACAACACCTGCCCTCCCTTTCTCCCTTGGCGCTAAGGCCAGGCAACAATTTCTTCTTTTGAGACTTCTTTTGGAGCTGAGCAGAATTAGTCTAGCCAGTCTGTGGTTTGGAAACCCCCAGAATGTTGAATTTGGTGGTGGCCCTTTTCCATCAGTAGAAGGTCTGCTCACTAATCCCTTGTCTGCTAACATTGAGGCAGGAAGCCCAGGGGAGAGAGTGTGTTCTTGCTTTGGTGGGAAAAGCTGGCTGCTCTTTGTTGCATTCAAATCTGCATTATTAAAGCCCTCATATGGCCTGGAGGCTTCAGGACATGGAAAGAAGATACCTGCTGCAACTTAAGTGCAGCATCTCTGAGAGTTTTATATTTTCAGGATGCTTTGGTGCACAGACTGAAGGTACGGTGCTAAATCCACCCAGACTCATCTTGGATGTACAGCTGAAGTTGGGTTGATCTGTGTGTGGAGGCCAGTATCAAGCTCTGACCTGTAATGGCCTTTTGAGGGGAGAGAAGGAGCTCTTCTGTTTCTTTCTTGGGACCTTCTCAGTCTCCTCTTCTGAAAGGCTTCTCCAGGACTCTCTGTGGATGACATGATTCAGATCCATTCAACATGGCATGGCCATGGCCAAATCCCTTTCAGTGCCTTTGAATACATAATGGATGCATTATGACATATGTGGTGCTTTGCTTTTTGGCCTTGGGTGCAAGTATTAGTCAACTCCCTGGTTAAGCTGTACATCGGGAGAATAATTGAGTGAAGAAGCTACAGCCTTTTGTGTCTTCTAGTGTAGGTGAAGAATGTGTCATACCTAGATTATGCGCCTTCCCAGTGGACAGAAGTTGTGTCCTGGGGCTATTGGTCATCAGGTTATTGCAAAGGCTCCAAGTGATCTTCCCAAAGCAAGGGCTTAAATTCCTGGGAACCTGAATTTGTATTGTTACCTGTTCCATCTTGAAAAGAAAAATACCCCATCACTTCAGAGTGCATTTCCCCCACTTGGTTTGTTGGCTTTTTGCTAGTTCACATTATGTTTCCCAAGCACTCAAAGGCATAAGCCAAGGTTGCAGTTTAAATACACTTCCTCCAGCAGTTAGCTCCTCCATTGCCATGTTGGGTGGAGGTAAGATGCTTGTGTGACCCACGGGGGCCTGATTGGTTAATATCTGTGACATCACTAATGATGATGAATGTTCTCCCCCCCCCCAATAACTGTGCAATTGGCATGGGAGGCATTTTAAAAGGGTGAGCACTTCCCAACTGCATTGTCTGAGCTTCACTTTTTAAAGTGAAAAACTCAGGAAAGATTGTCTCCTTCCTCCCATCCTTAAGGATGTGTTCTCAAGTGCATCATCAGGCTTTTAAAAGAGAGAGAGAAACAAATTGATTCCCCTTAACCTGCTCTTGCCACCCTAAATTAGACAACTGCTTTCTGTAATATTTTGCTTGTTTTCCTAGATACTGAAATCCCTTTTGATGCAAGCCACACGGGTTTTATATTTTCGGATAGGTGGGATCAATTCCTATATGGTTCTTTCTTCCCAGCAGTGCTAGGTGCAACCTGAAACCTTCAGAGCACCTATCAGAGCCTCGCTTGAATGCCTGCTATCTTCTCCCACATTCCATCTTGAGACTGAGACCAAATGAAGATCTTGGGGCTTCACTATCAGACAACTTTCCTCCCTCCAACTTTCACTGTTCCACTTTTATTTTACTCCATGAAGGAAGGACTACAAAATGGGGAAGGTTTGATACAGGCCACCATAATCCCTTGAGCATACCAGCACATCCACAGGAGCCCTGCCCAGTTGCTATGCCAACCCTGATGGTCCTAGACAGAAGACAATCAAGATCACAAAGAACTTGCATATGGGAGTGGATTCAGCATGGACTGGAACAAAGGACAATGATCAGATCTTCCCTCTGGGGGCGGGAAACTGGAAACTCCCCTTTGTCACCTGGAAAGTACTCATGGGGAGGGGGAAAGGGGGAACCAGCCAGGTGACAGGACACTCAGGTTACCACCACAACTCCTCCCTCAACCCCTCCTTTCTGTGATGTATGCATGATGTTTCTGGGGGTGGTCTTGATCTACAGGGTGGGAATTTCAAAAGTTTTTATAAGGCCTTGCACACCATTTTTCTGTGTCTTTCCTCTCTCCTGCAAGTGAGGGGAACACCCTGTTGCAACAGATCAATAAAGGCCAAGCCTGCAGGCTGCTGTTTTGCTCCAAGTTATCCTGGTTGGTGTCTTTGTTTTTTGTCCAAGGGAGCCCTCGGATTTTCCCGTTAACACTATGTAGCCTGATGAAAAATCTGGAGAATTCAAAATCTTGCAGACAATTTTGTGACATTCTGGTTGGCCTAAATAAAGATATTGCTCTGGTATGGATTTTGAAATCAATATTCATGTTGCTTGGGAAAAAGCATTCTGTGACTGAATACAGTGTCGTAGCTGGGTTTGTGTGTGCCCAGTCAGGATTTCTGGCCCGGGTGAAGCCTCCAGAGGGGCGCCATTGAGGCTCCCAGCCTCCCAGCATGTCTGGGCTTCAGCCGGAGAGAAAGATGAAAAAGTGAACGGCAGCCGCAAGCTCCATCCTTCTCCTTTCCCCTTTCCCCAGGAAGCTCAGGAAGGTGCATTTACAACTCGATGCAGGGAGAGGGGGAGTTGGAAAATCTGGAGTGGCTGCGTGACTCTCACAGTGAAGCAGAAGATGGGGTCCCCTGTGCGTGTGCTACTGTGTGAGAAAGAAATTCTGGAGGGACGGAGGGAGGGGCAGGAAGCTGAGGAAGAGAATCAGTTGGACTAGATGATCCTTGGGGTCCCTTCTAACTCTACAATTCTACGATCCTTTCAGAACTTTGAATGTGTTTAGATAGCTAAAGTTAAGTCATTTTACAGACTATACATGATCTACCCACAGGAAAGTAAGGAGCATTTTTCCTGCCAGAGGCTGTTCCTGGGCAAGCTGTGGTCAGTTCGGCTGCATTAGGATTGCAATGGAAGGGCACTTTCTATTTTAGACTCGCAAAAAACATTTCTTCACATGACGTGGAACCTAAAATGACTACAAAATTATCGTTTCCTAACGCGGGTGGCACTGTGGGTAAAAGCCTCAGCGCCTAGGACTTGCCGATCGAAAGCTCGGCGGTTCGAATCCCTGCGGCGGGGTGCGCTCCCGCTGCTCGGTCCCAGCGCCTGCCAACCTAGCAGTTCGAAAGCACCTCCGGGTGCAAGTAGATAAATAGGGACCGCTTACCAGCAAGAAGGTAAACGGCGTTCCGTGTGCTGCGCTGGCTCGCCAGATGCAGCTTGTCACGCTGGCCACGTGACCCGGAAGTGTCTGCGGACAGCGCTGGCTCCCGGCCTATAGAGTGAGATGAGCGCACAACCCTAGAGTCTGGCAAGACTGGCCCGTACGGGCAGGGGTACATTTACCTTTAACATGAGTAATCAAACAAAAATAAAATTGAAAGGAATCTTGTTGAAGCTTACTCTGGAGTAAATTTACACATAAAAACTCCTTGAAAGGGTTTGCACAGAACCAAGAAGAGGGGTGGGTGACAAAAAGCCTCAAAGAGACACAAATGTTTTTTAAAGGAAACCGGGGGGGGGGGGGTCTTGGCTGATCTTGTGGAAAGTCAGTATTTTAATGATCCTGTGACCAAATAAATACAAATCAAAACCTGACCTCAGATTGCTGCACATGGAAGTTCTACTTTTGACAAACAATTTGCTTTTACTGGAAGAGATGCTCATTTTCCGTTTGGTCATAAAGTCGTAATACTTCTTAGGATTCCTATGTATTCAAATGATATATTGCCTAATTTTTATGCTCTTGACCCAGGTGACAGTAAGCCTAGTTTCGGCTCTGCTGAATATACTAGCTCAACTCCTGTCCCTGGGAGTTGTGTGTTAAGCAGGCATATAGGGATGGGGATAATTTCTGTTAATTTCACTTTTAAAGGCAAACCTATCTAATTTGCACTTTCAGAAACTATACATGAACCAAAGCAAAGCCGTCCTTCAAAATGTGCAGTTCTCTGAATTTTGCAGTGCAGTTATCCTGCCAAGTAATTCACACAAAAATGCATGTACTGGGGTGAAGTGTGCCTAAAAATGCATATATTAGTGAAAATGGAATTCAGATAAGCTTTGCATTAGATAAAATTGGTTTGTGAAAGTGTGTGTATTAGACAAAATTGCATACAGAAATGTGCGTATTAGGAGAAATTTGCACTCAATGAATTTGCAAGAGGGCTTTAAAAATAATAATAATCACAAACTGATACACAAATACAGACAACTGAATTTATGAGTGGAAAAATAGAGAAATCAAAATGGACAGATTTGCCCATCCCTGCACACACACATGCACGCGCGCACACACACACACACACACACACACACGCTGGTAGAGCTCCCACATGAAATGGCAAGGGTGTCAGACCTCAGTTAGCCTTTGCTTTGTAATATTATGACCATTCTGTCACCTGCTTTGCTCTTTCTTTGCAGCCTGCTAAACATTCTTGCAAAGCAAAAGCCGTCCCATGCACCTAGTGGTCTTCCACCTGCTATAAGCCTCATGTTCTCATGCAAAGCCAGCAGAGATGGCACCAGGCTGGAGGCCTGAGATATGCCACCTTCCTGATAATGCCTTTTATTGGACTAAGTGACACATAGGTTTTAGGGGATAGAGAATCCTCTTCTCGGCTCATCCTCATGCAGGATTTCCACACCCCTCCAGGCTCCTTGTCAGTGTTCTCCGCCCCCCTCCCCGTATCCTCCGAGGCTTACTACCTCCCTACAAGGAACTGCGTGGTGGGGATTGAACAGAGAGCCTACCCCCTGTTTGCTGCTAAGGAAGATTAGGCAGCCTTTGAATAAGCTGCATGGAAGACTGGCTGCAAATGCCTCAGACAGGGGCTAATCAGAAAATTAGCAAGCAGGCAAAGCAATCTCATTGTTGGGCACACATTTCCCAACCTCCTATTTGCTTTGCTCCATCTGAGCCTATTCTGCAGGCCACATTGGCCAAGCATTCCATCCACTTTTACCTGGGAGAACCTCTTTTCCCTGGGCTCAGCCCAGACCACATAAATGCAGCAGCAGTGGCAGAAGTGCCTAGCGCTCGCGCGGCACGCAAAGTCCTCTCCCTGCGCCTGCTTTTGGGGGTCCTCACCCACTCACCCCAGGGACGCAGGGGCTCAAGAGCCACAGCAACATGTGCTTCCTCAATGCCGTGCTGCAGTGCCTGAGCTACACAGAACTGCTCGTCTTTCTTTCTCTTTCTTTTGAAATTTTGCACCGCCACTCAAATTTGCACCCGGAGCAGCAGCCCCTCAAGAGTCTCTTTTAGGTTGGGAAAAGGTGCCAGGGGTAGGGAGAGAGGAAAATACTTATTCATTTATTTCATAATGTTGATATTCCTCTTGATTGGAAAGCAGTTCACAAAAAGGTAAAACAAGAAATTTGAGGAAAAAATCACCACCAAACTTTACAGAATAATAATGTAACAACAACAAGAAAAACTTATTACTTATACCCCACACATCTGGCCAGGCCTCCCCAACCACTCTGGGTGCTCCCAACAAAATGTTGAAAACACGATAAAACACCAAACATTAAAAACTTCCCTAAATAGGGTTGCCTTCACATGTCTTCTAAAAGGCAGGTAATTGCTTATTTCCTTGCCATCTGATGGGAGGACATTCCACAGTGCCACTACCACCAAGAAGGGCCTCTGCCTGGTTCCCTGTAGCTTCACTTATCGCAGGGAGGGAACCGCCAGAAGGCCCTCAGCGCTGGACCTCAGTGTCTGGACTGAATGATGGGGGTGGAGATGCTCCTTCAGGTCTACTGGACTGAGGCTGTTTAGGGCTTTAAAGGTCAGCACCAACACTTTGAACTGTGCTCAGAAATGTACTGGGAGCCAATGTAGGTCTTTCAGGACCAGTGTTAAATGGTCTCAGCAGCCATTCCCAGTCACCAGTCTAGCATTTAACAAAAGTTAAAATACTAAAATGGATTGAAATGATCTCAGCCTTTCTAAGCATCTGAGAAAGTAAGCACTGTCTGTTCCCCGCTTCCTGCCATTGTTAGTTTCCTTCCCCACAGGCTGGGAAGAAGGGGGAGGAGGGGAGACAGTGTGGTGAGGGGCTGGGGGGCACCCTGGTGGCATCTTGCCTCCCAGATTTGGCTCAGGAGCGGATGGCAGGAGGTGTACCATTCCCACTGAGATCTCTCTGCCGCTCACTCGCCCCTGCCTGATTGATTTGCAGCAAGTCCTCTGTGCCACTTAATCCTGGCAGCACCAGTGGGTTCATATACACTCCTCTCCTGCTGTCAGGCAGGAAGGGAGGCGGTCCTTTCTGGCATCCTGTCAGAAATGGAGGGGCCTGTGTGAATAAGGAGGCATCAAGACAGAAAGGAAAAGCCTTGCAGAAGGCAATTTCCCCCTTGATGGCACCACGCCCTTGTGCAGGCACCAAGGAAGGTCTCTGATGGGCACACAGGCGCCATGTTGGTTATAATGGCAGGGCAGTCCCTGCTCGAGTGCCAACTCTGCAGGGTATCTTACCAGCACCAGGGTCCCGTCCTCTCTCTGCTGCTGCTTCGGTGTCACCCAGGGCAAGGGGCATGGGAATCCCATGGCCTTTCGGTGCTCTCTTTGGATGCCAGGTCTTGCCAACTCTCCCAGCACTTTGACAACCAGTAGCAGAGTCCTAGCAGCCTAAGCCACAAGGGAGGTTAACCAGCCCTTGAGCATGTGCAGAAACCCACACAGCCCAGAGAAACAATCAAGCGGATTATTCAAAAGGACAGAGTTTATGTAAAAAGGGAGGGAGGGATAGAAATAGCAAGTAAACAGCTAAAAATTGAAACTAAGCACTGCACAAAAATATTGGTCTGACTAAATGTATACTGCTTCAAACTAACATTGCAAATCTCGGAACCGTCACCTCTGATGCTGGCAGCTTCAGGCATCAGTTGCAGGCTGGGGAAATCAAGAGGAGCAAAGGACAGAGCAATCGGTAGAGCACGAGACTCTCTTAATTTCAGGGCCATGGGTTTGAGTCCCATGGTGGGCAAAAGGATTCCCACATTGTAGGGGGTAGGACTAGATGATCCTTGTAGTCCCTATGATTCTATGAGAGGACCATTTTGCAGCAGCCCACTTTTAAGGTTTTGGATGCACGTTGCCTTAACTGACTGCGGTTCGTTTCCTGCCAATCATGTCTCCTTTGGGGCGAAGGGGAAGGTGGTTGACACCTCCTGGGGAGCTATTGCTGGTGGAAATTGCCACTGGGATGCCTCTAACTCCTTATGAGACAGGATTTTACTAGGAACATGTGTAAGGAGTGTCCCTTCTTGACTAAAGCATAATGGAGGGCAGGTTAATCTTAAAATAACAGACTGGGGATAGTATAACTGTGCCACATTGGTAATCCCTGCGCTAGAGCAATCAAACCAGTTTCAGGCCCCAAACTGGGCTCAAAACTTGTCATGGTCCTGAGCAGCAGTCAGGATTTGGACACAGGAAGGGACAAGCCAGTTGAGTCTGTCTTGCCCACATCACCAACAGAGCTGCCACTGAACTTGATCCTGAGACTGGCACAGAGCATGAGAGATGCCCCTTTAAGGATCTCCACCCCTCAGCCTTTATGCAAAGGAAGAAAATGAACATAGGGCTTCTAGCCAACTACAAGGAGTGCTTTCCACAATTTGTGGCTCAACTAAAATGCCGTTTCAGAAAACCACATGTTCCTTTCACTAGTAATTACCAGAGCCAGGTGAAGAGCTGGCTTCTTGATTTCCACTTCAAGCACAGATTTGGCATTTTATGGAGTTGGGGGGGGGGGAGGAAATTGTGGTGTGTCCCATTTGGTCATCACCTCTAAGCAAAGCCCTCAAAGGAGGCAAGGTGTTCCCTGTCTTCCTTCGTGGAGCAAGGAGACTCAGGGCCAGTTCAGTTGCTGGAACACGGCTAAGTGGTTGGGCTGAGCACCTCCCCGCCAGCAGTGTTCACTGGTTCTGCTGGTGGCAAAGGGGAATAACTTCTTTTTTTAAAAATTATTTTGATCCCCCTGTGCCCTGCCTTGTAGGCTGTTTTGAGCATGGCTGAGGAATCTGTTACACAAATCTCTCCAAGCAGTAATGGGGCTTGCGCCCTTATGTCTCTCTCAGACACGGAGCTTGCATCTGGGGAAATCCTTCATTTCCCACAGTGCCAAATAACACACTGCTCTGAAGGTGTGTGTGTGTGTGTGTGTGTGTGTGTGTGTGTGTGTGGCTGGCTCAGAAAGAGAGACAGAAAGAAGTCTGCCTCCTCTACGGCCATCTTCATAATCAAATTGTCTGATGAGCAACGAAGGAGCCCAATGCAGTCCAGAAGCAACAAATTGCATTGCAATCGCAAATTGAGTTAGGCTTAATCAAAGGCTCCCTTTCCCTTGGCCAGGAAGGAAGAGCTTTTCCATCAGCCTCTCAGCTTCTGTTTCTTGTCATGTATGGTCAGAAGGCAGGGGCAGCTTGGAGGCAGCAGGCCAGAGACAGCGAGCACCTGGGGGGCCAGTTCCTTCGCTAATAGGAGGCGGCCAACGATGCCAATAGTTCCCCAAGCTCAGAACCTGTGGGTGACCCTGTCTAGAAGGCTGCCAGAAACAGCAGGAAGTGTGACTTGGGATGAGTGGGGAAGCCTGCTTAGGCCAAAACCAATATAATCATGCAAGGCCAGAGCCTCATTCCCACTCGTGTTTCTTTCCTTTAAAAATACAAATTAAGAAAGCGCCTGATACTTTTTGCCAGACTCTCAGAATTGCTGGTGTCTTCAAAGTGAGGCTGCTCTCTCTCTCTGGAAGACCAAGCTTACAATTTGGGGTCTCCTTGGACTTGAAGCTTTACCTGGAAGTGCTGGTCCCAAGAGCCCTTCACCTGCTTAGACTATTATGACCCTAGATGGAAACAGCAGCCCATGCTTCATGCCCCAGTTACACCCAAGTTAGATTACTGCAATGTACTTCATTTGGAACCGCTTTTATCTTTAGTGCTGCTGGGAGACTAGCACCTTTTAGTCCTTCCTCCTCCCTAAACTGCTTAAATCCCAGCTGATTAGAAGAACTTTGTTATATCAGTGCCTGGAATTGGCTTGTTTTCCCTTTCTTTTTGTGTTGTGTCTGAATGCAGGTCTGATCCGTAAGCCTTTTTGACTGAAGAATCGGGCAAAAATGCTTTAAATGAAGATTGTTTGGAAGCTTCCAGTCAGTTCAAAATGTCGCCACGTGGATGTGGTGGTGGTGGGGCAGATGTTCAGAGCACATTGCACTGATTTTATATCGTTGCATTGTTTACCATTCTGCTTGTACTGGCCTTTCAAGCCCCAAATTATTTGAGGGCAGGTTATCTGAACATGCCTGAGCCTTTGTTACGGAAATGCTTACTTCAGCTGGAACTCTGTATGAGAGAAAGATTTCTTGTGTTTCTGAACCACACTTGAAGGGTGTGGTGTATTGTTTATATATTGTATTGCATTGTTTTTTCTTTCTTTTGTCTTTTCCTTTTTCTTCTTCTTTTCTTTTTCTTCTTGTTTGTAAGGTTTAAAAGTAATAAATATTATTTTAAAAAAGGGGTTAAGAGGTATTGAAGGATAGACTAAAAGGAAACTCTTGGAAAGAGGAATTCGCTTGTCTCCTTGGCATACCAGCAGATGGCTTAGGTTTCACAAATGACAGGAGACATGGTGCTCCTAAATCAGTCTCCAGAAGCCCCTTATAAGTTGCAGTGAATAAATTCAGAAAGTTTCCTCTGTGCTTTCCTCTGTGCTTTGCACTCTCAATCTTCCGATGTTCTCCTATTTCCTGTGTTTTCTGTCTTGCTCCAGTCTGGTTTTTTGCAAGACTGAACAACAGATTTGTATCCAACTTCACAGAATCATCATAGAATTGTAGAGTTGGGTCATCTAACCCAACCCTCTGAAATGCAACTTCTTCCCCTTCCTGGCTCTTTCACTTTCCCCCACAGCAAAGCTGTGCCTTTCAGTTGCAGCCTCACAGTTCCTTATTTGGCAATTCTCTGCCTTTAGTCTCTTTCCTCTGTCTCTGTAACAGCAATTAGTACTGTAAATAGTTCAGGAAATGCATTATTAACCCATTCTTCACTATATCTTTTCTGTAGTGGGCATTTCGAGCTGCAGAGCTGCTCGTTTTTTTTATTGCCATGTTGTCACCATTAAACCATTATGCATTCATTCAGAAATAAATATTATTATTGCAGATGTAGTGTATTTCTTGCTCAGTTTGGTCTGTGCTAAATTCTTCAAATTAAGCAAGGTTATCTAAGCCTTTGCAATTCTCTCTGTGATTGTATGTGTGCACAGTGGTCTTGGGTAAAGGAGATGCTAATTTCCCCAAATTAGCCTCTTGGTAAATGCATGTGGAATACACCTGTAGGTGCCATGTTTGCAGTGGTCTCCTAGCAAGTCTGGTAACATCTTAAGATAGGCTGTGCCTGAGGCTCTGCTCACAGGCTCACCATTAAGGCCAAGCAGTTTAATAAATAATAAGAGTTTGGCTGATTAACATTAATGTGTTTGTGGAAGGGGGATTATAATAATAATAATAATAATAATAATAATACTAATAATAATAATAATAATAATAATAATAATAATAATAATAATAATAAAAGTTTGGTGGACACAAGAGATGGCCTTTTGTGGTGCCCCTGGATCTATGGAACTTTCCCCCCAACTCCAAAGGAGGTATTTACTTGTAGGCTCTTCCCTAGTTTACTTTCGAGTGGATCTTCAATACCTGTTTAGTTCAATTGGCCTTTGTGTTTTAAACAATAACTGCTTTAAACTAAAACACTGCCTTATTGGTCTGGACTGAGAGCTGCTTTAGACTATTCATAGTGTGGAAAAATAGATGGTGTACACACAATTATAAGCTGCTTTGGGGAAATGTCTGTTTTGAAAGATGAAGTAGAATCCTTAAATAAGTGTTTTCATGAGCTGCATCAGTTGTATGCTGGTGAGAGAACTATGGCAATGACCCAACAAACGGGATGAGTTGTGTACTCAGTGTTATCTCTCTTTGAGCTTAGACCCAGCAACCATGGAGCCTCCTTGCTGCATTAACCAAATGGCACTCTCATGTCCTCTGCTTCCACCTTCACTCTCCCTACTTCCACAGCTGGCTCTGGGCAGAGCAGTGGGGAGCGGGGATGTGCAAAGATCCTGGTTAGGTGAGTGTAGGCAATGGCCAGAGAGCATCCTCGCCCCAACCCTCACATGAGCCACTGAGCAGAGGATGGGAGCCCAGCACAGCTTATTGACCCAGGACTTTTCATTTTAATCTGACTGCACTGCTTGATAAATCCATAAACCACACCTAAAAATAGAGCTAGATCTCTCTGCAGCCCCTTGTAAATCTTACTAAATGTATTTACCACAAAGCCGGGTAGAAGTAGGGAAAGAGTCCAAGTTGGGAGTATAATCTGATGCTATGGAAGAAGGGGTTGAGAGGAGGAGGGGAAGGGTCAGAATTGGGAGCATGTTTACATGTGCAGGAGCAGTGGTTGGCAATATATGGAGCTAAGCAAAAGTTGTGTTTTCCTTTCACAGTAAGTGTGGCATTTCTCTAGTTTTGTGTTTCTGCATAGGATTTTTTAATTTTTTATTTGGCAGCTCGTAAACATTATTTGGTGCATTCTGCAGAGCTTTTCCAGGATCATCCTAAACTCATTTTATTTAGCAAAAGAAATTACCAACTGCATTGTCAGACACTTTCTCTGTCATTTTTATCCTGCTTTGTGTCAAGTCGTGTCCACGCCACACGTTTAAAGCACACTCAGACCTCTTTCAGAGCCACTGCTTTCCTTAAGGAATCCTGGGACTTGTGGTTTGTTAAAGGGTTTTCTAACAACTCTCCGTGCCCTTGACAAATACAGTTGCACCTGCAGCCAATCGGAAGCCGCGCCTTGTTTTTGAACGGTTCTGGGAGTCGAACGGACTCCCGGAACGCATTCTGTTCGAGAACCAAGGCACAACTGTATTGTTAGAATAAACTAACAGTGGTCACTGTGGATTTTTCAGAACTATTGTGAAAGGATATGCAAACCTGCAAGATGAAGGCTGGATTGTCTCCATCCCATATGCATGAGGCTGAGATTTTATTTTAAATAAATTGTAAGATGGCAATGCACGGCTTTGGTAACTGGGGGAGGTGTGTTACTGGAGGCACAAGCACAGGCAAAAGGAATCCACCACAGCCAGATGGTGGCACCTGCATGACTTTTAATGATGTGATTGTCATCCCTCTAAGATAGTAAATCCATTTAACAGGGATCTGCCATTTCTGTGTCACCTTCAGCACAATGGGTACATGTCATACACACCTGAATCCTGGGAACTGTAGTTTGCTAAGGGTGCTGGGAATTATGGCTTTATGAAGGGTAAATGACCATTCCCAGGATTATTGTGTTTGCACGTGTGCTGTAAATGTATGGTCTGCGCACAGCCCACTATTGAATGTAACAGCTGTGAAGAACAAATGACGTTGCCTGTCCCGGGTCTCCGCAGGGGTCTTTCCCCCCAGCGTTGCTGCTGGAGTCACGTTAAACTGTTGACAGAGCTTGGGATCGTCTGCGTGCTAGGCATGGGCTCTGTACCACTGAGCTTACGTTACGGCCCCTGGAACTGTCAGGCAATTAAATGGAGACCTTCTGCACAAAAATGTGCGGTGGTTTCTGCGCGTAAATGTGTGGGGCACGAACGGGCGAGGTGCGCAGGGGCGTGTGTGGGAAGGTGAATGACAGGCGCTTGCCAAGACTGCCACACGTGGTTTTAATCGTCTGGCAAGTTCACCGACAGGCACCCCAGGAATCGAGTAGCTTTAGCTCCCTGCAATCCTGCGCCCGGGGTAGACTTCATTCTGGCAGCAGCGAGAGAGATTTCACTCCATTTTGTTGCCTTTGGGCAGAGGCAGCTGCCTGTAGATTTCCCCCTCCCCGCCGTCAAAACCCATAATCGGCGTGTCCCCCCCCCCTTGAAAACGAGGAGTGGGGAGGCTGGTGCTCTCCGGGCGCAGCCCCGGCGTGGAGGGGGAGTTGCAGCTGCGAATGGGAAGGTGAGTTAAGTGCCTCTAAGCTGCCGTGTGCATGTGATTAAAATGCACTGTTTGTTTTACTTAAGCACAACAGTCGGAGAGAGTTACAGGGCAGTGAGCTAGAAAATAACATTTACAGAAACAACGCTGCCTCCGCCAAGTTCCCTGACCTTTCCAAACCTCATTATTTCACACTTTGCACACACTTCCCTGGCCGGGGGGGGGGGGAGGAGGGGTGCTGGATGGAAGACATGTGAGCGAGCGGCAGGAGAGGGAGAAGACAGTGCGCAAAGCCGCGGACAGACTTATTTCGCACGCCCCCTTCCCTCCCGCCACTCTCGCGCGGGCAGGCTGGCTGCTGCTGCTGCTGCGGCAGATCGATGCTTGGTGGCGCTGCAATGCTATATGACGCAAGGCAATCTGGCTCTGCAGCCTGCTGGCACCCCGCCCTGTGCTCACTCCAGCTCGGAGCAGCAGCCTGAGAAAGGATGCAGAGCGGCCTGGGAAAAGAGCTGATCCCAGGATAAGTGAGCGCGGACAGGGAAGCAAAGCTCTTGGCCTGAAGCCGGGCAGAAACGCCGCATTCCTGGGAGATGCCTCTCGCTCTGTGTGGGAGAGGGTGTTACACGCAGGGCCCCCGGGATTCACACAACCCGTTTCCGCAAACTGCTCTTCCCCTGAAGCCCCTCTGCGGACATCTCTCAGTCGCAGGACCTAAGCAAGTGTGTGTGTGTGCAGCCACTGGATTTTTAAAAATAGCAGATAACCCCAAATCAATTCTGTTAGTATAACCAGAGCTGCACATTTTAAACATTTAAAATTCTGGCCCCCAGGGTGGAGCCCAGGTCAGTGGCGTAGTGTGGGTTGTCAGCACCCGGGGCAAGGCAAGTAATTTGCACCCCCTAACCCGTGGATTTGCACACCCTAACCCTAACCCCCAGATGTTGCACCCGGTGCAGCCGCCCCCCCCCTGCACCCCCCACGCTACGCCACTGGCCCAGGTAGAACCTGATTGGAACCTGATTGGAGTTAGTTGGCAGAAGCCACGAACATAAGAAAAGGATGCTCACAGCAGCTCAAGTCATTTCCCCAATGCAGGCATCCCTGGTAAAAAAAAAGAGAGAAAAGGTCTCCTGGTCACTGCTGGAGGAATGGGAGTGCGGAGGGAGTGGACCGCCCCGGCACCACTATTCTGGTAGGATGACATTGCGCCCCCCCCCCACTCCTGTGCACCGGGCGCCATGCCCCTGTCTGCTCTCCGCCCCTGGTAGCGGAGCATGCAGCTTCGCCACTGCTCCTGGTATCAGTAGCATAGTTCCTTAAGCTCCCCTTAACCCTGCAGAGGGGCAAGCACTTAACCCTGCTGCCCATCTTACTTACCCCTTTGCCCGGCATCTTGCTACGGAAAGCCTTTCCCTCATGGTAGACTTCCCGCAAGACACTTGAGCACAATTCTCCAGAATGGCCCCCTCCAGGATGAATCCGCTGTGAGTGGTACCTTTGTGTAGTAAAGGAAGCAGGGAGTGCCATGGGGGCCATGCAAGGACCAGAGGAGGTCTGTGGCATTTCTGGGGGACAGGGCCCCAGCCTCTGGGTCAGCTCTGCTTAGCAAGATCCTTTTAGGCAGAGAACAATTCAGCCATAGCAACAGTTGCTAAGCTCTTGCTTGAACTCTCAAGTTTCAATTCCCACCAAACCTTCACAGCTGGGAACATGTTTACATACAATTACTGCACCATAATTAGTGTGCAGCAACAGAATCCCCATAAGAAAATAGAGGTGGCTACTTGGCTGGGTGGGGTACAGGGGTGGGATGGAAGGGGGCAGTTTCATAATGAGATCAACCGGCACGTAATTTCTGAGAGCAGGTGCCACACCTCCAGCCTCTCTGGAAGTCACAGGATACCGTCCCCCATCACATACATCATACATGTGCTTATTCGGGTTGTGGTAGGTGGAGAAAGAGGCCAGAAAAGTAATCTTACAGATTTGGTGGGGGGGACCCCCTAAACCCTAGAAATGGATAAGATGGTAGGATTTTCATTGATTGGGATATGGATGAACCTGACTGTAACCTGAAGTGTCTGTAACCTGAAGTGTATGTAACTCGAGGTACCACTGTAGGTGAATAAATCACATTTCTTAAAGCTACAACATGTCTCAATTCTCCAAAGGAGTACGGACCCTGCGTAAGTGCCTGGAACCCCATGGACTCTTGCTGCCTCTTGGCGGAGAGGGGGGGAGACACCCAACTTTTGTAACAGCAACAACTGTGAGACGATAGTGGCATTTGTCCTGGTACAGCTTTGAGAGAGAGGCACACAATGAGCATCAAATATCATATGTTGTATTCCGAGCTGTTTATGTTGAATTGAGTATATTTTTTCAGTATGGAAAAATTATGCGTGCTTTCAAGAGTGAAAAGCTTGGTGAGGGCAGCAGGCCAGGGAGAGGGGAACCCCTGTAGCTGCTCCTGAGCCTGCAGCCTCAGCCTTTTAGGGCCTGGAGCTGTGAGCTGAAGGGCACAGCTAGCAAAAGTGGGTGGGCTGCTTGACCTAGGTCACCAACCCCTCTGTTGACACGTATGTGCCAGGGTGGAAGGTCTCCACTTTCTGACAGTATTTCTAGAAGATGCACCTGTCCCCCCCCCCCTCTAGATATGCAGCCAGTGTTATGAGATCCAGGAAAGTCCTGGGAGCCATTCTGGGAATTGCTATGAGTGTATATGCAGACTGAAAAACTGAAAGCACTAATGGCATGGGCTTGGATGTAGCATCAACAGTAAGAGCTTAGGTCAGTATTTGTACCAGTGCAACTGTCAGACCAGAGAAGTGCTTTCGTGATTTTAAAAAGGTTGTGTGGTCAAGACCTAATATGTCAGGCTTTGGCAAAAACGCACTCTCCTCTCCAGCAGCAGAATGCATATGCCATTTGAAAGCCCAGCTCGGCTCCTCTTCCTGCCCTATGATTTATGCCTGTTTACACTGTGCCAAGCCTTCCCTGATCACAAAGGCTCCTGGGCTGCTGCATGTTAAATTGACCTCAGGCAGCCCATGGTGGACATTCTGCCTCCTTCCTGCACTCAGCTACCAGTCCTTGGAGCTACCTTACAGGGCAGCAAAAGTGTCTGCTAAGTGTCTGCCTTTGTCTCTTTGCTGTGCTCAGCAGGAGGCTTCCATTCCCATTCCTAGAAATCCTCAAACACTCCAGATGCTTTGTCATTTAAATGTAATCAGCTCCATTCTCCTGCAGCAAGGAAATGAGCTGGGTTTGCTTGTGGGTTTGCCCACAAGTGTTTAAGTGGAGCTGGTGCCGGCACATAGTCACTTAGCAGCCATTCTTGATGGCTGCTGCTCCTTGCAAAAAGGTGGTGGGGGGGGAACAATGGCATTTGCTAGCAGGAGAAGGAAAACGTCCTCACTGAATTGATTTAAATTACACTTTGATTGGGAACAGATGTAAGAGATAATGGTAGTGAGACAGGTACCTGTGAGGAGGCGGTGATGCAGGCAGGGCCCAGCAAGCCTGATGTCTCATTTATTCAGTGCAGAGAGGAATGGAGCCTAGCAAGAGTGCAAGGACAGCTTGCTAAGCTGGCTTCCTCTCCACAACCAGGCTGGCTTTTTTGCTCACGGCTTCCAGAATCTGGTGCAGGAGGCAAGAGCTATTTCCAATGAACGCTCAAGTTCCTCCACAGCCAGAAGGCGCAGAGAGGATAACAAAGCAATCATAACTTAGGCCAGGCAGCAGCAGGGTGTGCCAGAATTGCATCGTTCCCACTGCAACCCTCTTGCTCTTGCCAGGTGGGGAGCGGGCACCCCCTGTGCCAGCCTGGAGCTGGCATGGTATTTGGGCCTAGTGGCTGTGGGACCAGATGAGCCAGTCTCTGTAACCTCCAAGTGTCCCTGTTTTTCAGGGACATCCCAGATTTATAGAAGTCATCCTGGTTTCTAATTTGATCTGGGAATGTCCCACTTTTCCTTGGAATGTCCCTATTTTCATTGGAGAAATGTTGGAGAGTATGGAGTTATCTGCCCCCCGAGCTGTCTGAAGGCAATCCTATACAGTGGTACCTCTGGATGTGAATGGGATCCGTTGCGGAGCCCCGTTCGCATTCTGAAGCAAATGCAACCCGTGTCTGCGGGTCGCGATTCGCTGCTTCTGCACATGCGCGTGACTTCATTTTGAGTGTCTGCGCATGCGTGAGCAGCGAAACCCAGAAGTAACGCGCTCCGTTACTTCCAGGTCGCCATGGAGCATAACCTGAAAATGCTCAACCTGAAGCACATTTAACCCGAGGTATGACTGTATAGGGAAGTTTTTTTAATGCTTAATGTTTTATTATGTTTTTATATATGTCGGAAGCTGTCCAGAGTGGTTGGGGCAACCCAGTAAGACGTGTGGAGTATAAATAGTAGAATTATCATTATGGAATGGGATGTCCCTATTTTCATCGGGGAAATGCTGGAAGGTATGCCAGAATGCCCCAGAGTGTGCTTTCGACAGGCTTGGTGGGTCGCTGCTGTGTGCCAGAAGAGTGACGTTGGCATCACTCCATAGGCAGAGGCAGGTAGAACTGTTTTGGGCTGGGGAGAGAGAGACCCCTGCCCCACCCACCTCCCCCACATCTGCACATTGCAGCAGGTGGAGGACTGTTAGTGGCAGAATAGGAAATGATGATGATGAGACATGCCTGATCTGTAATTGACGCCCCGTCCCTTTTTTGGGTGTGGTTCCCATGGAATAAATTTAAATACTATTTACAGAAACATTGTAAAATTAATAACTGTTAGAAGGATGTTGGAATAATATTATATGATTTTAGCAGGAATGATATAAAGGATTTGGGAATAACTGACTGTTAATTGGTGAAAGGAGGAAAAGTAAAGTTACATTATATTAAGATAATTTACAGGACTAAAATTTTAAAAGAGGGAAAGGATTTGCTGAAATGGATAATTGACCTAGAATACAAAAAAGGGAGGTGTGAGGAGGTCAAGGAAATAAGCTAATGAAAGAATGGTAATGAGGAGATCTGATGTATTTTTCTTTGTATTTCTGTTTTTGTTTAATGGGTTTTATTTCTCTGTTTTTTCATATTGTGATGTGTTGTTTTGTTTTTGTTTAATGTGGTATTTTTACTCTTTCTTTCTGTAACCTTTAAAATTTTAATAAATATTTTTTTTAAAAAAAAAATTGGGTGTGGTTCCCTTCGCAGCTCAGTGGAAGCTATGTTATACCAAGTCACACCAATGGCCTGCCTGGCTGATTTTTTTCTACCCGGACTGGCCGTGGCTCTCCAGGAGACATTCTGTGGATTGAACCTGGCTTCTGTCATGCACTTGGAGGTGGGGAAGAGAGGGTTGGGGATAGGATGGTTCTCCAAGGGAACTCGCAGAAGGGGATAATGCAAGACGAACACACCCTTGCTCTTAAGCCAAATGAATATGTATTTGGCTCTACTCAGAAGCTTTTTTGAGAGATGCTAGCTAAATTCCCTGACTCCTGCACTTTGATGGCTTGGGCTGGGATAGCTCTGTAGGAGGCACAGCCCTTTTAACTGGTTTTGTGTCCTTCTTCTCTGGCCGCCAGGATGATGATTTGCAGCTTGCTAAATACCTGCATGGCTGATCATCTGCTGCAGATAGAGCAGAAAGCAATCACTGGGGATATGCTGTCGAGCTGCACTTTTCTTCCCTAATCTTCTTATTTCATTTTAGCATTTACAATAACCCAGCCAGTAATCCTGACATCAAACACACAACATGCTCTTCCAAGCCGCACCCGACGTCAGGATGCGCTGGTGCAGGCAGGATCTGCCGGCTCAAAGTCTCCAGATAACGCGGGGAAGAAAGACGGGAGGGAGAGGGAGAGAGCGCCTCTCGTAATCAGCTGACAGCGCACAGGCCCATTGTGTCTTGATGTTCTATTGTCCGCTGGAAGGCAAAGCTGCTACAATCCAGCTGCATTCCGAGACTCAGAATCCTGGAGTTGGAAAGTACCTCAGAAGTCATCTAGACCAGCCTTCTGCGAAGGAACCCCACAACATCGCTGTTACAGCATCAAAAAAGTTGTTGAGTTTTTGTTGTTGTTATGTGAGGCTGACAAATGTGCCAAGCACTCACTTGTTTGGGGAAGATGAAGCTGAGAAGACACAATCCCGTTTTGTCAAGATAGTTTCCACTGCACGGCTTCAAAAGCCACTTGGGTCTGTCTGTGCTCAGGGGCCAAATACAGAAGGGTCTCCCTGCAAGAGTGGGTGGGTGGGTGGGTGGAGGTTAATAACAGGGATGTGCATCAACCACAAGATTTTGTCCAAAACTCAATTCAACACTTCAGATTGGGTTTTATGGTTTGGATAGATTCAGAGGCTAGGCAGTTTAGTTCAAGTGCAACTCCTAATCCTGCTTCAAAAATCTGAAGCTTTGTGTCTTCTTGTTCACTGTTGTGGGGAAATCAACAAGTAACATTCTTGTTATTGAAATAATTGGATGCAATTTGCAGGCATAGTAGCTATTTCTGAGTGGGAAAAGGCCTGCTAAATTGCAGACAAGTATTTCAAGGGTAATAAATATGATTAAAAAAAAAGAAAGAAAAGAACCATCTCTTACTGTTTTATTTTTTGGCATAATTGGAAGAAACTTCAGACATGGAAGCCTCTTTCCATACACCATACATTTAATAACATGCTATGACAGTGTATAATGATAAAACATCAAACCCCTGTTAAAAGCCATGAGGATACCTACCAAATCTCTGGCAGGTATCTCAGTGTGGGACCAGCAATGTTAAATGCCCAACATTTAGTTGAGGCCAGACAGGCCTCTGTAATGAAGGAGACAGCTAAGAGAGCTCCTTTGGTTGACCTCAGTGACTGACCTGGCATCTAAGGACTCAGAGAGTCTTTAAGCTATCCTGGGTCTCAGTTGCTCAGGGCTTTGTATACCAACACAAGAGTAACACTAGCAAGCCAGTGCAGACATGCTGCCAGCCTAGTTGCTGCATTCTGCACAGTTCAGCTTCCAGGTCCCTAGAAGCTGAAGATTCCTCTGTGGGATTCCTCCATGTTCCTTCTTGCTGCTGTGCTCTATGCTCTGCAATGCTTTCCAGAGTTCTAGGTTTGAGGGCAATCTCCTGCATCTCACTTTTGACTTTTTGCTCAAAATTCAGGTCTTTGTCCCCTTACAAAGGGGAGTCAGACCCCAAATTCATGACAGGGTGTGAACACCGGAGCAGATCTTTAATGGCGAGGAGAAACAGTTCTTTAATTTATTCTATAATATATCCCAATTATGGGTTTATATCTGTAGAGATGGGTCACACCTACAGGTGGGAGGGGCGCTGCTAAACTGGCAGGGTTTGGGGAGGAGAGGTGAACTATTTTTGTACTTTTGCTTCTGAGAGTAGCAGATGTCTTCATGAAACAGGGCCTTGCTGAACTAAGGTCATGGCATTTTTGTGACCGCTAAATCTAAATGGTCCCCCGTTCCCTTAATCCATTCATGACACAATAAATCAGTGTGCAGTGGCGTAGCGTGGGGGGTCGGCTGCACCGGGCGCAACATCGGGGGGGGGGGGCACCGAAGAGTCTCGGGTGCAGGCTGTAGCAGAGCCCCGTGTCTCACATAACCAACGAGCTGTGCGCGCGTCCGGGCTGAAGGCGTCCGGCAGGCAGCGGCTCTCAGCACTTGCCACGGTCCCTGCGCGTCAGGACCGCAGAGGGCGCACCAGGCAGCCCCTCCTCACAGCCCCGCCACCGCTGCTGCAGCTGCTGGGCCATGTTGCATTTTCCTCGCCTCTCTGCCCTCCTCCTCCTCTGGGCAAGCGGCGTTGTTTGGGTGGCAGCGCCAGCGGCAACTCACCTCAGATCACCTGACACGGACCCGCCGCCACCGCTGTGGCTACCTTACCGTAAATACCCCAGCCCAGGCAGCAGCAAGAAGAAGCTGGCAGCGGTAGCAGTTTAGGGGTTAGGGGCGCAAATTACTTGCCTTGCCCCAGGTTAGGGGGCGCAAATTACTTGCCTTGTCCCGGGTGCTGACAACCCACGCTACGCCGCTGCCAGTGTGTCTCTGGTGTGAACCCAGCTGAAAATCCAGCTTTCAAGATCAGCGTGAGGAAACTGCCTGGTGTCATGGATCGGCCCCGTCTGTTACTGCCCAAAATCTGCTTCGTGATGCAGATGCCGCTCATCTCCTGGATCATAAGCTGCTTCTGGATTTCTTTGACAGCGTTCTCTGTCATGAGAGCAGCCCTGCTGGATTAAGAGCAGAGGTCCATGTCACTTGGTATTCTGTTTCTAATAGTAGCCAACCAGATGTCACAAGGAAAGCCAGTCCTCCCTTGTGGTTTGTCCCTAGAATCTGGCCTTCAGAGATAAACTGCCTCTGAAAATGGAGGTTCCACTTTGTGGCATAGCTGGTAGCTGATCATAGGCCCATTCTCCTGTGAATTTGTCTAATCCCCATTTCATGGTGTGACTACAAGCCGTGTTTGCTGTTTTTTGTCCGCTCGCCTCCTCCCTCCTAGCGGAGGAGTGTTTGCTGGCTGATTTCGCATCTAGGTTCCCATGAACTGGCCTCAGGCAGCGGGGACTGTGCAAGCAGCCTGGATGAAATATCAACAAATACCTGTGCAAGATTATATTAAACAATGGCAGCACAAAGCTATTAGCAGGAGCGGGAGGCGGGGGACCCTCTTACTAAAACACAAACCAAAGGAGGCTAAATTGTGGGGTTGGAAGCATTTGTCTAATAGCAGTATTCTGCAGAAATTCAGCCAAAGGGAATAAATTCCTGCTGCAATGGGAAAAAGGGGCCAGGCACAATAAGAATAAAATCACATAAATGCAGAGTCAGGAGGGGTCTGAAGAGCTATATAGTTGAATCCTTAGCTGCCTTGGGGGGCCTTTTTGGCTGAAAGGTGGCATAGAAAGGAACACTAACCCCAGGGCTAATGCTTGGGAGTAGAACATAGAGGGGTGTTTTAAAGCAGGCCTGTATTTACTAAACAATGGAAATCAATGCAAATTATAAATATCCTGCATTGACTAA
Organism: Podarcis gaigeae; assembly: GCF_964106915.1. NCBI lineage: Eukaryota > Metazoa > Chordata > Lepidosauria > Squamata > Lacertidae > Podarcis > Podarcis gaigeae. Next base: position 86,111,895 of record NC_139683.1, on the reverse strand, counting down.
ATAAATTCACCTGTGACAAACAAATGAATCATTTGCAGGCAGATATAAGACAAAACAGTTAGCTTTCCTTATTTGGTGCTAGCTATATGAGGAACGTTCTTGAGCCACACACCATTTCTCTCAACTTGTCACGTACTCCCGCCAGTCTTATTCTTTTGCAAAGAGGGTCTTTAAAGGGGCCGACCCAGGGCCGGATTTAGGTGTGACGAGGCCCTAAGCTACTGAAGGTAATGGGGCCCTTTATATGTCCAACTTTGTCAACAACAAATTGCCACTGTTTTTTGTGTTGAATATATGCTATATGGTGATTTATGAACCTAATAGGTATCTAAAGCCATTTGCAAATACAAAATATGTATTTTATCAAAGTAATTGTTGAACTGAAATACAATTAAGAAAAAGTATATTAATAGTGAAATACAATTAAGAAGTAGTATATTTTTGGGGGGCCCCAAGAGAGTGGGGCCCTAAGCTATAGCTTGTTTAGTTTATATGTAAATCCAGCACTGGGCCTACCTGAGGAAGGTACTGTGAGGAAGAAATAGCCAAGGCTTTCCCCCTCCCATGAGCCAGGAAAGTGCCTTTGAAAACCTTGAGTTGCTGCTTGCAATTTGTTCCCCTCCCAAGATCAGAGGATCCAGTTCCCTTTGCAGCTCCAGGGATCCAAGACAGGATCTTCTATGAAGCTGCCAAACCTTGTGAGTAAATCTGAACAACAAATGTCAAGACCGGATCTTCTGTGAAGCTGCCCAGTCTTGCTGATTCTTGAATGAGTGTTGTGCTTATGTAGCACCCTGCTTGTGGTTAACGCTTAGCTGGAATGAAATATTCAACGCAGCAATAGAGAAATTAAAATAATAATTTATTTGTCAGACAAATAAATGAGAGGCTCAGTGGTATATGGTTACCAAGCTCTGGCCTGGCCTCTTGCCATCCTGGCCAGCACTTATATTCCCTTAATCCAGCCCCCTTTGCTCCTCCTGTGGCTGCCTCTGTCCAATCAGCCTGGTTGAAATTCCTATTGGCTGTTTGGTAGAACCAATCACAAAAGATACACCCACAAAAGATACACCCACTTCCTTGCCCTTATAAGGGAGACAAAGAGCTATATATGTGACAAATAAGTAATAATATATCTTACATGGAATCTTAATTACCAGCTCACCTCTTGCCCTCCTTGCCCTATTGCCTTCTAAAACAAATGTTTAATCTTACATTTTTATGTTCAACAGATGTCAAGGATCTTGAGTTTCACATCAATATTGAAAGATTTCCTTCATTTGAAAGTTTCTAAACAAATGCCTGACAACCATATATCAAGAGTGCTTGGATGGCGTCTTCTGTCTGGCAGGGGGGCTAGGCTGGTGGCTGACTTAATTTCAGGATAAATACAACTCTTACAACCATATGAAATAAGAATCTAGCATTCCTTAAATCCTTTGCATAATTACATTTAAGCCAATATATTTAAGCTAATATATTTCATACATTATCATAGGTAGCCTCTTAAAAGAATAAAGCTTCTCAAAGTAAAAAGGAAGGAACTCAGTAAAAACAGCTTTTAAAATAAACCTCTTCAGTGTACACCTCCCCCCTTTCCCCCTCCTTTCCAGCCTCAAAATAAAATAGAAAGAAGCTTCTTCTCCAGCCAAGCCAGTTGCCTTTTTTTCACTGCTCTTGGCCTTAGAAAATACAGCTCAAGGTTTAACGAGAGGCCCATGGTATCATTTTACTATTTGCCCATTCCTAATTGTGTTTTGCAATCTGCAAGGTCAGTTGTCTGTAATTCCCCCTTTTTTATGACTTTGAGAATTGTTTTTCTACTATAAATCAATGGGGCCCCCCTTGTCTTAGGAGAAAAACCTCTTGCCAAGGTTCTTTCTGCCTGGCATGAAACATTTGAAAATCCTTTTTTAAGCTCATTTTTAAATACAAGCCTTGATTGCAATATATAAGCTTTGGTAAAAATGCAGGCTTATGATTAGGTGCCTCATTCCCCCCTTTCAAGCTCAAGGACCTTCATCCCAAGTGTCCTTGATAGCTTGACCTTCATCATATTCCTGAGGTAAAGCTCTGTATAGGGCCATGATATGAGGTAGAGTTTCATTTGAAACCATCTTGCTAATTGTACTTCTAAAACATGAAATGATACATGGCATCATACATAAAACCATTACCGCTACTGTCAAGAAAAACAAGCAAGACAATAGTATCCCTTTGAGTCCTGTGACATTAGGTAACCAATTGGTGAGCCATCCCATATCCCATCCTTCCCATGTTTGTACTGGGACATGTGCTATATTCTCCATCTTTGTGGCCAACACACGGATTGCCTCACCATTATCTGAAATGTTAAAGCAACAGGCATTCCCTGTCAAGTTCAAGACTCCACATAGGCCTCCCTGCCTGGCAAGTACATAATCCATTCCCATTTTCAGCTGCAAAATGGCGGCTCTACTTTCATCCAACTGTTGTGCAATAAGTCTCAAACTCTGGGCCGTTGCATTGGTTACAAGTTCCACTACTGCTTGCAATCGAATTATTCTGTTTAGATTATAAATAGGATCCCGTGCCCCTTGTATGAGCTCACCAGGATTCCAGGAGGCAGGATCATAATAGGCTATAATGCGCTCTGGCGGCCAATCATCAGTACCGCTCCAACTTTGGGTACTTCCTCCTGCTATATGAGAAATATCAGCATTCCTTCGTGTTCGCCTGGCCGAACTAGTGGGCATAATCCACATTGGTGGTAATACCCAACCCAAGAAACAAGTCCCACTCCATTTGGAAGGGAGCTTCTTGTATGCCCATTCTCCACATATCCACCACAACCATCGGGTCTGAGGTTTTTGGTACGTGGAGTACAGAAGGCGAAATACCAAAAGAGGTAGAGAGTTCACAGTGCAGTATGTTAGATTGCCTTTTTCTGTCACAGTTATGTTCCACACCACTTTCCATGCGTGAATAAAAGGAGGTGCACAGGGCAAGGTATTCCGAGTTCGATAGGTAGTACCGTGTGCCCAGGTATGACTATTCTTAATATAATCCCAAGTATAGTGACAATGAGAAGAGCCTATCATGGGAGAATCAGCTGCATCTGATGATTTATGTACACAGAATTCCCCTTGTACAGGTATAACTCGTAATGGTTTAGTTGAGTTCCATCCGGGGAAATTCTGTATTTCTGTTTGGTGTGGCATTTCGCTTACCATACCAATGGCATCTAATGGTATCGGTAATAAGGGCATACCTCCCTCTGAATCATCTGGCCCAAGAGAGCAAACAAGGCAATTGGTCCTATTTGCAACATTGGCTACCATTTCAGCTAAACCTACCCACATATTGTGGTCATGGCTGAATCCATATTTAGCCAATTTGGTCAGATTCAAGGACCCTTCCCCTTCCCAAGGGATCAGGATTAATAATAAAATCATGTTGATGTCTAGTATATGCATTCCTTCCACAAAAGATTACCTTATTGTGATAGCAAATAATTATTAGCCCCAATATAATTCCCCCAGTGACAGAAATGGGGTACCACCAAGACCAAAACATATATCCCGAGGATCCCCAATGAGTAATATCTCTGATAATTGTTCCACAAGGGGGCAGTCAATCAATTGTATTAGAGAATCTTTCCGTTCACAGTCGCTGGTTCAGACGCTCCTCAAGCTTCAGGCGTGCGCAGGTCAGCCAGCTTCCAGGTTGTGGCTGCAGCAGGCCGGTCGTCAAATGTTGCCCGTGACCTAGCCCATTCCCGGTAGGGCTAGATACAGGGGTTTTTGGAGAGAGTTAGTTTTAAAGGATTAGAGGGGTCACCTTTGCACGTCCAACTGCCTTCGGACTTCTTCAAACGAGAGTGATGAATCCAGGGGGTCACCTCAGCTACCTTCACCGCTGTTGGAGTAGAGAGCAAGACGGTGTAAGGTCCACGCCACTTAGGTGCAAGTGGATCACGTTTCCACTCTTTCACCCATACGCTATCGCCAGCCTGGAACTGATGAATCGGCTCGGCAATGCTGCACGGCGTGCGTTCGAGGGCCCACCTGTTAAGAGAAACAAAAACACGGGAGAGAGATTGCACTTGTCCCTGTGTCACATGATCTCCTATTTGTTTAGGTCTTCCCACTGGAAGGCAAATATAGGTTGGCTCTGTGGTGCCAGCCGGCAACAGAAGAATGCATCTTTCAAGTCCAATACAGTAAAAAATGTTGCTTCTGGTGGGATCAAACTCAACAAGGTATATGGGTTTGGTACATTTGGGTGCAAGGTCTCGATAGCCTGGTTTACGAGCCTCAAGTCCTGCACTGGCCTGTATTCATCTGTCCCAGGTTTTCGAACAGGCAAAAGGGGTGTGTTCCATTCTGATTGGCAGGGCTTAAGCAGACCATATTTTAATAGGCGGTCCAAATGTTTCTGGATGCCCTCTGCTGCTCGCCGGGGTAAGGGATATTGCTTTACAGATACAGGGGTAGCCATAGGTTTTAGGGTTACTACAATTGGAGCTATATTCTTAGCCATTCCTGGTGGGCTATTTTCGGCCCATACTCCTGGTGGCACCTGTAGAGTTCGGAGGAGCTTGTTTAATTCTGTATCCAATGTGGGTTGGACTTGCAAGGCTGACATTAGGCGCCATGATTGTTCCTTAGGTACTGAGAGGGTAATTATTCCTGCTGCTTTTGATGGCAGTTTCATTTCTGGACCTCGAGGAGTGAAGGTGATTTGGGCCTGCAATTTGGACAGCATATCTCTGCCTAAGAGAGGTATTGGACACTCAGGTATATACAAAAACTGATGGGTTAAACGATGTCCCCCAATCTGGCATTCCAAAGGTTGGAGGAAAGACCTCTTAGCTGACTGACCAGTGGCACTTTTAATGACTACACTTTTGGATGCCTTTTTCTGCAATAGTTCTGGGAGTACTGAGTATTCAGCCCCAGTATCAATCATAAAGTCTATTAAATGGCTCCCTAATTGAATCGTGACCGTGGGCTCCTGGAAGCCTAACTTTATGGAGTCCGGTCGTTCCTAGTCTTGAGTAAAATCCTCTTCTGCCAGTCCAATGAAATTGTCTCTACTCTGTCCTTGTCCTGGTCTCTGATATCTTCCATTTCGGATCATTCCCCGTCCCCGTCCCTGGTTTCTTGGGCCGGAGCCTGGGCCTGGGCCTGGGCCTGGGCGTACTTCTTCCAACCTCAGGGGTTCAGGACACTCCCGCTTCCAATGACCCTCCTTCTTGCAATTTGCACATTGATTCCTTCCCAGTGGTGGATTCCTTCCTCGCCCTCTCCCTCCATTTAAGGGGCGGTGGTCTTGCTTCACTGCTGTGGCTAGCATTACCATCTTTTCCTTCTGCCACTTCTTCTTCTCTTGCTTCTCAGCCTCATCCCTATTCCGATAAACTCGGCGTGCAATGGCCATAATTTGGCTCATCAGCATCCCTTCCCATCCTTCTGATTTCTGAATTTTCTTACGAATATCAGAAGCGCACTGGGCCACAAATGTAGCAGTAATCATTCTGCTGTTTTCAGGGGCTTCAGGGTCAAAAGGAGTCCATATACGATAGGCTTCTTGCAGCCTCTCTAAAAAGTCTCCTGGACTCTCATTTGGTTTCTGTTCTACTTCTGAGACTTTAGACATATTAGTGGGCTTCTGGCATGCCCTGCGGATACCTTGCACAAGTGTCTGGCGGTAGGTGGTAAGTCTGGCCAGATGAATTCCATTGTTTGGATCCCAATTAGGATCTTCCAAGGGAAAGTTATCTTGGAGATGACGGTCAATATTAAAAATATTTCCCACTCTGGCCTGCTCACGCAAATATATCTGTGCCTTTTCAATTATGTCTCTCCTTTCCTCAGTGGTGAAAAGAGTATTTAGGAGCTGGCGACAATCTGTCCAAGTAGGACTATGAGTATTTACTATTGAAGTCACCAAGTCCATCATAGCCTGAGGTTTTTCTGCAAAAGATGGGGTGTGTGTTTTCCAATTCATCAAATCTGTAGTTGTGAATGGAATATATTGCAGGGTCGAAGTTCGAGGTGGCCGTGGTCCGGGTTGCCCATTAACCAGCGCAGGCTCCTCAAGTGCATCAAATACTCTTCTAAGAGGGGCTACTACGTGATCTTTCTCTTCGCTTTGCTCTAGGGGCCTCAAATCATAGGGGATGGTATTTGTCCCAAGGCGTTCTTTTAGCAGCTTTATACGCCTGGCTGTATTGCTTGCTGACTGATTAAGGTCTCCCTGTAACTTCTGTAATAATTCTCTAGGACTTGGATGTACAGGGGTTTGGGGTGGGCAATCAGTTGTTCCACTAAAGGAGACTTTAGATGCAGGTCTATTAGGAGTCACAGGTGGAATAACCACTTCTGCTTGGGCTTTATTATAGGACTCCAATGCCTCCTGAAGATATTTATCATAATCTATCAAGGAATCAAGCTCTGTGACTCCACTCCCATTATTCATTCCACTTTCTTGCCTTGGGGTTACAACTGGCGGAGTGTTTGAATTAAGCTCCCTTCGATGTGGAGCATAGGGTGGAGGTGGAAGCACCTCTTCCTCTGGTCCCTCAAAAATGGGTTTGAGTTTATTTGGCAAGATTCCTTTCCTAGCTTCAGCTTTTACAGCCAATAATTTGCATCGTTTGACTTTGCATTCCCTTATCCATGGAGGATTTTTATTTAATGTGCTCAGCCAGGAATCTATATATGGAAATTGTTCTGGGCACCCTCCAGTTTCTTTGGCGATGTTAGACCAAAGTTTGCTTACTAAATTTATATCAAAAGTTCCCTGAGATGGCCATTCAGTATTTTGTTTCGGCCATTCTAGTTCACATAACGTTCTCAAGCGCTCTGGCGTCATTTTGACTCCATATGCCCCTGAGAAGGCTTTCTTAAAATTATTTAACATACACTCAAGAGGTGTATTTTCCCCCTTTGAACCCCCAACTCCCATTGTATGGCCCTGTGAAGTATCCACTCAGTCACTCGCACACACACTTCGTGAGTTTCCTTGCCCAGATGGAGTCGCCTCACTGGGAACCGAAGTACTACCCACTCCACACTCAGGTCAGCTACAGATTGCTCTGTACTTTCTCACACATACAATGCGCTAGATACTTCACCACACTCTACCTCCCAATTTTCCCTTTTCCTCCACCAGACCAACATCTGATGTACCCAACCACCTAGCGTACTCAGTTTCCCCTTACTGAGACGCAGAAGTTTGATCAAGACTTCTCTTCCTCCCAATTAATTGGAGGCCAAAAATCCCTTTGTGCACTTACCCTTGGTTGGTTCCCTGTTTCCCCCCGGTCCGTCGCCGCCAGTGAGCAGGGTATCAGACAGACGAGTCTTCTGCGTTCCCCCTGGAAAAATTTACCAGTGCACGCGCTGGGTAAGCAGTTTAGAGATCCTCTCTCTTGTACCCTGCCCAGTAGGGCGAAGGGGCTGCGTTCCAGCAGACCACTTATCCGAGTCACAGGGGCACCATAAAATGTAGCACCCTGCTTGTGGTTAACGCTTAGCTGGAATGAAATATTCAACGCAGCAATAGAGAAATTAAAATAATAATTTATTTGTCAGACAAATAAATGAGAGGCTCAGTGGTATATGGTTACCAAGCTCTGGCCTGGCCTCTTGCCATCCTGGCCAGCACTTATATTCCCTTAATCCAGCCCCCTTTGCTCCTCCTGTGGCTGCCTCTGTCCAATCAGCCTGGTTGAAATTCCTATTGGCTGTTTGGTAGAACCAATCACAAAAGATACACCCACAAAAGATACACCCACTTCCTTGCCCTTATAAGGGAGACAAAGAGCTATATATGTGACAAATAAGTAATAATATATCTTACATGGAATCTTAATTACCAGCTCACCTCTTGCCCTCCTTGCCCTATTGCCTTCTAAAACAAATGTTTAATCTTACATTTTTATGTTCAACAGATGTCAAGGATCTTGAGTTTCACATCAATATTGAAAGATTTCCTTCATTTGAAAGTTTCTAAACAAATGCCTGACAACCATATATCAAGAGTGCTTGGATGGCGTCTTCTGTCTGGCAGGGGGGCTAGGCTGGTGGCTGACTTAATTTCAGGATAAATACAACTCTTACAACCATATGAAATAAGAATCTAGCATTCCTTAAATCCTTTGCATAATTACATTTAAGCCAATATATTTAAGCTAATATATTTCATACATTATCATAGGTAGCCTCTTAAAAGAATAAAGCTTCTCAAAGTAAAAAGGAAGGAACTCAGTAAAAACAGCTTTTAAAATAAACCTCTTCAGTGTACACCTCCCCCCTTTCCCCCTCCTTTCCAGCCTCAAAATAAAATAGAAAGAAGCTTCTTCTCCAGCCAAGCCAGTTGCCTTTTTTTCACTGCTCTTGGCCTTAGAAAATACAGCTCAAGGTTTAACGAGAGGCCCATGGTATCATTTTACTATTTGCCCATTCCTAATTGTGTTTTGCAATCTGCAAGGTCAGTTGTCTGTAATTCCCCCTTTTTTATGACTTTGAGAATTGTTTTTCTACTATAAATCAATGGGGCCCCCCTTGTCTTAGGAGAAAAACCTCTTGCCAAGGTTCTTTCTGCCTGGCATGAAACATTTGAAAATCCTTTTTTAAGCTCATTTTTAAATACAAGCCTTGATTGCAATATATAAGCTTTGGTAAAAATGCAGGCTTATGATTAGGTGCCTCACTTAGGCTACAAATAGTTCAGTTTTAGAATATTTTGTATTCTGTTTTACCTTCTGCCTGCTTCCCCCTACCTTTATTCCTAATAAAGTTTCTTAATTTGACTGTTGAAGTGTGTATGTTTGCCAGCCTCAGAGTTTCAGAATCCCCATGTGCCCAGACACTTGGCATTTGGGCTCCTGGGAGTTTGGGATTAGAGTTGTAAGTGACCAGCACACTCTTCTGAGGTCTGGGAGAGACTCAGGGAGAGGGAGAGAGGGTTGCTGCTACACTCTGAGTAAACCACAAAGGTGCAGGTTGAACATTGGTGACAAAAGGGAGTTGGAACCCTCAAGTGAGGCTGTGGAGTGAAGCATCCCTCCTTGTCAACTCTGCAGCTCATCCCAGAGCATCAAAATATTCCACACGTTTCATTTTGTTGCAATAAATCTGTTTCTATTTTTGAAACCCAGGACTTGTGCATTAGATGTGTATCGGCTGGATTATATCGTTCTCAACCTATGTCTCCCTTTTTTTTCTTTTTTGCTTTCGTGGCCTGAATGCTTGTCTCCTCAGAAGTAAACCCTGTGAAGTGCAAGGGAATTTGCTCACAGGAAAGTGGGAGATGTGTGTAGGATTTCTTCTGTCCCAGGTCAAGTTCTGGGGAGGTGAAAGCAGCTGCTTGGCCCCTTGATGCAGATTGTGGTCCTGATCCAGATTGGGGCTCTACACTGGTTTCGTATTGGAAACAATACTTGGCATTTATAGAACATGTTTAAATGCTCAAAGCAGTGACCTCTCCCACTCACGAAAAGAATGGGTGACCGGGGTTGTGGGGACTGTCTACCAAAATTGGTTGTGGTTTTGTTTTGTTTGAAGTTTGTTATCTATTTTTCTATTTTTATTCTTTGTTTTGTTTCTTACATCTTTTTATATTCTTTACTTTTCTTTTTGGTTTTATTTATGTATATTTGATGTATGTATGTGTTTGCAATTTAATAAAAATAAAACAAAAAACAAAAATGTGCAGAGGAGCTGCTCCCGATCATCCGCACCTTTGGCCAGAGCAGGAAGGGGAAGAATTCATGTAATGATGTGTATTCTGGCAGCAGAGGCTGGGGCTGACCCTCAAGACCCTACAACTGTGTCCTTTCAGAGCAGACTGTTTTTCTGAACTCTCCTGCAGTCTCTTGAGGGGCTTGCAATATTCATTTATATTTTTAAAAACCATTAGTATACTTGTTTTTGTATTCAATACACTTCATTTTGTTATTTATTTGTTAAAGTCACATTTGCTTTATTGCTTGTTCATTAAACTCACATTTGCTTCTGTTCCTATATTAGCTTTTGTTGTTATAAGCTACATTCCATTCTTATATTAATTTCTATAGTTGTTGCATGGTATAAGCAGGAAAGTTGCTGCCTGTGACATGATAGAAAAATAAAATGGCATATAACTGTGGGGCCTGTTGAAATTAGTCCTCCTGCCACCAGCATCCCACCCCAAGTGCAATTAATGAAGAATTATTTAATTTTTAATTTTTTAATTCAATTTTCTGTTTTATTCATTACATACATCTTATATCCATAACATTTACTATGCATTCCTTCCTCCCTCCCCTCCTAGGCTTCCCCCAACTTCCGCTTCTGGTTTGTTTCCGTTTTCACCCACCTTGCTACCTCCTAAAAGAAATATACTAATAACATATTTATACAATAACATCAAACCTAGAAACATAAAGATGAAAAAGTAGACCATATTATTTCTCTGTCTTCTACAGATTTTCTAATATGAATGATGTGAATGATTATTTAATCCATGAATGAAGAATTAATGGGTTCAAATGGGAACAGCAAGTCATGAATCTCATTTCTTTTTTTGATGGCGTTACAAGCTTGGTGGATCAAGGGAAAGCTGTGGATGTAGTGTATCTTGATCTCAGTAAGGCTTTTGAAAAAGTCCCCCATGATATTATTGTGAAGAAGCTGCTAAAATGTGGGCTGGACGAGGTAACTGATAGCTGGATTTGTAGCTGATTGACCAAACTCAAAGAGTGCTCCCTAATGGTTCCTTGTCAACCTAGAAAATAATAACAAGTGTCCCGGGCCCATTGTTGTTCACGTCTTTATAAATGGCTTGGAAGAAGGAATGTAGCAGATGTTCATCAAATTTTCAGATGACACCAAACTAGGGGTGGGTGGGTTAGCTAATGCCGCAGAAGACAGAATCGGAATTCAAAATGACCTTAATAGATTGGAGAACTGGGCCCAAACTAACATAATGAAATTCAATAGGGACAAATGTAAGATTCTGCACTTAGGCAGAAAGAACCAGATGCACAAAAAAGATGGGGGACACCTGGCTTGCCAGTATTACATGTGAAAAGGATCATGGGGTCTTAGTAGACCACAAGCTTGACCTGAGCAATGGTATGATGCAGCAGCAGCTAAAAGAAAAAGAAGAAGAAAAGGTCAGTGTTATTCTAGGCAGCACAAAGAAAAATCTAGTGTCTTCATCAAGGGAAGTAAGAGTGGTGCTCTAATCTGCCTTGGTCAGACCACACCTGGAATACTGTGTCCAGTCCTGGGTGCCACAATTTAAGAAGGATATTGACAAGCTGGAACGTGTGCAGAGTAGGGCAACCTGAATGATCAAGGGTATGGAAACCAAGCCTTATGAGGGACAGTTCAAGAAGTTGGGTATGTTTAGCCTTGAAAAGAGGACACAGAGGAGATATGATAGCCATCTTCAAATATCTAAAGAGTTGTCTCATGGAAGATGGAGCAGGTTTTCTTTTTCCTGCTTTGGAGGGGAAGACCCAAACCAATGGCTTCAGGAGATTCTGGCTAAATGACAGGAATAACTTTCTAAGGGTATGAGTTGTTTGACTGTGGAATAGACGGGACTCAGAAGGTGGACTCAGAAGGTGGAGGTTTTTAAGCAGAGGTTGGATGGCCATCTGTCATGGATGCTTTAGTTGAGTTTCCAGTATTTCAGGGGGTTGGATTAGATGATCCTTGGGATCCCTTTCAAAGCTACAATTCTATATAATTCTGTACAGGGCTTTTGTCTTAATGTCAGCTTTCAAGCCTAGTTGTGCAGCTGGGATTTCCTTCTGGCAAGAGTGAAATGGACTAGCCTAGCTCCTAGAGGCAGAACACATGGCGGTGGACAAGATGAAGCAATATCCTTCTCTTGCTCAGACCCAGTCCTGCGTCTAGTGGCCTATAAGTGACCCATGTCTCACACTGGTGTTTAATCCACCGATTTACCACACGCTGATCCACTTGGGCAAGCCGAGCCTTATGGAAAAGAATATGAGCTGAGCAAGAAAATTTAATCGCGAATTTTGACATGATGAAGAGCGTTCTAGTTTCTGTAGCCCAGAGACAAAACTTGTCTCCGGAGAGAATAGAGGATTTAGGACCCTCATATCAGGCAGGGAGCGGCCTCTGCTTGTGTGGGTTGAGCTGCTTCCCGACGGAGGGCAGCAGCGCTGATTTCAGAGTGTCAGGGCCTCCCCTTGAAAAGCACTTTCTTTACTTTAATCCTCCCCTGCTATTTGGGATTTTGCCGGCACTGGAATAAGCAGCTTTCCCTAAGGCAGTGAAGAGTTTGGGCTCAATAGGAATTAATTTGCCTAATTACTGTCTTTGGGAAAAGACTGCAAAATGGCCCAGGTGCCAGCAAAAAGAATTTTCTGCAAAGACTTGCTCACAGGGTTGCTTTGGCCTCTGTGTCTAGAGGTGGTCCATGCTTACCCTGCTGGCTCTGTAGCAAAACCTCCACACCAACTGAATCTGACGGGTAGTGGGTGTTTTGCTGTGAAATCCAGGCTGAAATGAGAACAGCCATGGATGGGTGAAGACCTTTTCTCACAAAGCCAGGATGCTGCCTGCCCAGTCCTACCTGCCTCAGAAGACCACGTTGCCTGAGGCCAAGGGAGCGGCTCTCCTTTTCTGGCTTCAGTCGCCTGCAGTCACTGAAAGGAACCAGGAAGGCACTACTGCTAGGCTGGTCCACAGCTTCTGCTAGGGGCTCTTTCGCTGAACTCCAAGCCTGCTTGCTAACTCTTTTATTTGCCTTTGGTCTTGCACTGCTCTGACACTTCTGGAACGCTTTGGAGGATTACAGTAAATTTGAGTGTGTGTAACTTTTATATTCAAAACTTGTGATTTGCCACCCCCTCTTTCACTTGCCCCTCCTTCGCCGCCCCCACCCCCTCGCCCCTCATACCTTTGTCCTCCTCCTCTTCTGCTGGCACTGCAGACATACTTCCAGAAGTGCTGTGACAGAAGGAGGAAGAAGATTGGTGACACACAGGTGGAAGGGACAAGTACAAGCCGTTTTATTATGGTCAGTGACCAGCATCAAGACAAAAACACCAATTGCAAAATTTAAAAACTCTGGTTTATGTTTGGGGACTTTTCCTTTTGCTTTTTCATCCCATGCTCTGGGGTGAGCCCACTGACTCACATCACAGGGCAGGATGGAAAAATGCCCGTCTTTTAGTCCCATGTTCTGGTGTGGCCAGAGCATGGGAGCCAAAATGGGGCATCCGGAATTGGGATCAGAAACCGTGTGTGTGTGGCTTCTGTCAGCCCAGGACATCCCGCTTAAAATGGGACAGTTGTGTAGTATGTATTTGCATTATATGAATTGGCCTGGGAGTCTGTCTCTGTGATTCCTGCTCGATGTCTGTGCTCCCCTTCAGCTTGTTTGCCTTTTAAGCTTTTCTCCTACTCTGGCCGTCCCACCCATGTGCTGCTGGCTTGGTGTGGTGACACAGTCCATGTCCCCAGGATGGCTGGCAAAGTGATGGGGGTAACATCACAGGCTGTGGGTGGAGTGCTGCCTCATTTCTTTTAGGGCATGCTCCTCCCCATATAGCTTGGCTGTGGTCATGCATGCTCTATGAGACTCCGCGCTTTCTCACTAAAGTGGCTGGGCTCCGTTCCAAGGCAGGTGTGAGGAACTGGAACATAGGCAAAGTGGAGCTGCTCTAGTGATTAATTCAGCCCCTGCTGAAACGCTGTTCTGGATAACCAACTATGTAGTGCAGGTAGCAGAGGAATTGCCCCGGGCCAGGCATGTCAGGATCAGTAAGGGTTGATCTAGCAGCAGGCTGCAATAGCTTAATCCATGCTTTCCTGATAGCATCCAATTTAGCAAGCTATATTCCTGCCTCCACAGAGTATCTGCTTGCTATAACCCTCCCTCCTTCTCTTATATATACACCCCACCCCCACCCCGGTCCCCTCCCCTCCCCTGGCATAGACTTCCTTGCTTCCATAGGCGGAGGCGGTTAAGAGGTGATTTCAGGCTCCCTCCGGCCTGAATGGAGCCTGAGCAGCCCAGTCCCGGTGAGAAAGCCCCTCTGTGAAATACCCAGAGTGGGTGGCTGACAGCAAAGATGAATGGATTTAATCACACTGCTTACAGGGCACCATCTGAAGTTTCGTGTAAGTTATGATAGCGACAGTTTGCACGAAAATTGTATTTCCAGGCTTCATTGACTGGCTTAATGAGAATCTTTACGTGTCAGATATTAAATTAAGAAATTAAAGAGCTGTTTCAGTGTATATAGACTCCTTCTCTTGCACTGGCCAGCGCAGCTCCCTACACATCCATCAGCAGCAAGCCTGCAAAAGGATGGGAGAAGGCTTTGATTTTCTGTCACAGGAGAAGTTAATCTAATGTATGCTGGCACCTAATTCATGTTTTATTAAAAGGCATGAGGAGGAAGCTGCTAGCCTGGTCCTCACCCTCCTGAGAACCTGGGAGGAGAGCTGAAGCTGCCGGGTAGACAGGACACAAGGAGAACCAGGGCGGTCTACTGTGGTCGCCTAGATTCTAGAGTGTCCAGTTAGACCAGGGTTCAAATCCCCACTTGGCCATGGAGCTCACTGACCTTGGGCCTCACAGGGTTGTTGTGGGGATTAAATGGGGAGGGGGAGAACCATGTACTCCACCTTAAGCTCCTTGGACTGAATAACAAATGCAATAAATAAAAATAAATGATGAGGTGCCAGAAAAACTCAGGACCACTTATCTGCCCCCCCCCCCAATGTCATGAGTAAGAGGAAGAAGAAAGCTATAGAAAGATCCATACATTTGGCGCTGTGGGTTAAAGCCTCAGCGCCTAGGACTTGCCGATCGAAAGGTCGGCGGTTCGAATCCCTGCGGCGGGGTGCGCTCCCGCTGCTCGGTCCCAGCGCCTGCCAACCTAGCAGTTCGAAAGCACCTCCGGGTGCAAGTAGATAAATAGGGAGCGCTTACCAGCGGGAAGGTAAACGGCGTTTCCGTGTGCGGCTCTGGCTCGCCAGATGCAGCTTTGTCACGCTGGCCACGTGACCCGGAAGTGTCTCCGGACAGCGCTGGCCCCTGGCCTCTTGAGTGAGATGGGCGCACAACCCCAGAGTCTGGCAAGACTGGCCCGTACGGGCAGGGGTACCTTTACCTTTACCTTTTATTTGGAGCATGACATTATAGACCTGCATGATGGACAGATAAAAATTGGCCCATCCTTTACAACGTTGTCAAAGTTCAGGCTGGTGAACTTGGGGTGCTTCCAAAAAAGACGTTTATTGTGGAAATGGTGCTTCTTGAGCACATTTTGCACCATCCACATGACATCGTCACCAACCTAGATGTCCTCTTACTGTGGAGAAATCTGTTTAAGTAAAAAATAGCCAATTATACACCCCCAGCAACTGCTGGTGTGGAGCTCATTAACACTTCTTCTTCTTCTTGGTGGATGCTTTGTCAGGAGATCTTTTGGTGGGTGGTCTCTATCACCACTCAGGAGGTGGTGCTACAAGGTGTCTGAGCCCACATGTGGCCCAGCATTCCCAGGTACAACTCCCAATACGCTTAGGCTCATTTTGCTGGAGTTTTTAATACATGTTTGTTGTTGTTGTTGTTTAGTCGTGTCCGACTCTTCGTGACCCCATGGACCAGAGCACGCCAGGCACCTCTGTCCTCCACTGCCTCCCGCAGTTTGGTCAAACTCATGCTGGTAACCTCGAAAACACTATCCAACCATCTCATCCTCTGTCATACCCTTCTCCTTGTGCCCTCCATCTTTCCCAACATCAGGGTCTTCTCCAGGGAGTATTCTCTTCTCGTGGGGTGGTCAAAGTATTGGAGCCTCAGCTTCAGGATCTGTCCTTCCAGTGAGCACTCAGGGCTGATTTCCTTAAGAATGGAGAGGTTTGATCTTCTTGCAGTCCACGGGACTCTCAAGAGTCTCCTCCAGCACCAGAATTCAAAAGCAAATACATGTTTAGGTAAAGGTAAAGGGACCCCTGACCGTTAGGTCCAGTCACAGACAACTCTGGGGTGGAGGCGCTCATCTCACTCTATAGGCCGAGGGAGCCGGTGTACAGCTTCTGGGTCATGTGGCCAGCATGACTAAGCCACTTCTGGCAAACCAGAGCAGCGCACGGAAACGTCGTTTATCTATTTATCTACGTGCACCAGAGCAGTACCTATTTATCTACTTGCACTTTGACGTGCTTCGAACTGCTAGGTTGGCAGGAGCAGAGACTGAGCAATGGGAGCTCACCCTGTCGCGGGGATTCAAACCGCCGGCCTTCCGATCAGCAAGCCCTAGGCTCTATGGTTTAACCCACAGCGCCACCCACGCCCCATGTTTACCCTTAACCTAATTCTCACAAGAAGTTCTACACCGGAGGAATAAATAAAGATTGGCTTATTACAAGAAACGAAAGGGACAGATTATGTGAGGGTGATGCCTTCACACAGCAAAGTTACAATATTAATGGGCAGCAAATCCTTTGGCATGCACACCTTGATCTAAGAGAGTCAAAAGGACCCCTTTCTAGCCCAAAAAGCCTTTACAGAGGGAGCGTGACATTTGTCACAGACCCATGCTAACAGGTAAAGTGTGAAAGGGCGAAGAACAGCATATCTGTCCTGCAACACACAGACTATAAACTGGATCTCATGAGGGCTGTGCCTTTCGTTGAAGGATTAGGTTTTTCCCACCAGTAACCTGCACCAGAGAGACTCAACCATCCCTTGGTCTCTGATCCTGTGAAGCATAGACTTGGTCCTGGAGATCATTAAGGAGCAAAGAGGGGGTCCCGCTGGAGCTCTGAGAGCTACCCAACCATCGAATACCTGGAGTTTTTAAACTACTTTGAGCCAGTGTGTTCTAATGGAACAGGGAAGGGGTCTTTTGGATTATTTTATTTATTTAATATATTTCTATACAGTGCTTCATCTGAGGATCACAGGGCATTTTTCAATACGAGCAAAGCCATGACAACTTTATTTCTTTATTTCTTTGTTTATTTCCTACAAATTCATTTCTGTTTGCTATTCTGCTTTGCTTGACCACTTTGTAATAAAGGGGACATGACCTTAGCGAGAAAGGACTGCTTGCTTATCTACATATGGTTTAGACCAGGGGTCGGAAACCTAAGACCCTCGGGCCACAAGCAGCCCATGGGGGTCATTTAACCAGCCCATGGACCCCCCCTACCTGCTCGGTTGGCTCCTGTGCACTGCACTAAACCAGCTCAGAGTGGGGACCGCCTTCTGCAATGCTGGCCGGCTTTCCATTGGCTGCAGGAAGCTCCTGCAGCCAATGGGAAGCTGAGCATGCCTCCTCCGCACCAGAAGGAGCACCGGAAATAGTGGTTGCGCATCCATGCGTGCAATGTGCATGCACACACTCCGGCCCACTGTGGCGTCTGCGGGACCGTGAACCGGCCCAAGCCACAAAAATTTTGCCGACCCCTGGTTTAGACTGTATTCCCTCATACAAACCAGATTGGGTTGGGAGGTCTTTGGGGGAGCCCTTCTCTCAATCCCTCCACCCTCACCGGTAGGCTGGGTGGGGATGTGGGACAGGGCCTTCTTGGTGGCTGCTCTCAATGATAACTAAAGTTTGCTGGTGATACAAGATTGGCACACATCAGATTAGGGCTCACCATTGCAGCGGTCCCTTACTCCGTTGGCTCCTCCCTTGAGCCCAGCCCAGCCCAAACAATGCAAGCCTACCTATTCCCACTCATTGCTGTCTGCTTAAAGCATGCTGGCATTTCAACAGCCGAGTTCAGAGGAAGTATTGTCTCCAAGATCTCAGCTGATGTGGGAGATTACACTGGAGACTGTGTTGATTTGGATAGACTTTAGAAAACCATTTTTTTAATGCAGAGATCTGGCGCTAGATCTCTTCACTGGAATTTGGTATAGGTAAATATCAGTTTTGTGCAAGGCCTCTGTATTAAAAATTGAAAGAATGACCCAAAACCGCAAGCCTTTGTGCACTTTTTGGAGGTGTGTGGGGGGGGGGAGTGTTTTAAAAAGTGGCTGTGAACAGGTGTAGAGGTATGCATGCCCCAAACAGGAAACAGGAGCGGAGGGTGGTGGGGTGGGGATAGTAACTGAAGAGAAGGCCAAAAACCCATCACAGAAACATTCTGTCAAGGACTGTCCTCTGGTGTGGATGGGAAACAGTGGGATACCTAACACTAAACTACAGTATGGGTGGATAGTTGCATGCCCTTTGTGTACACAATAAAACAGGACCTGAGCAACATAAAGGCCCCATCTGGAAGCGCTGTTGCATTTGAGAATCATTGTGTTTATTTGGAAGCAATTTTGTTGTGTCAGATCTTTGATAGGTTACACTTATGGAGACAAAACAACAGCACTTATAGGTGAGATGGAGGTACAGTGGTGCCTCGCAAGACAAAATTAATCCGTTCCCGAGTCTCTTTGTCTTGCGGTTTTTTTGTCTTGTGAAGCACGGCTATTAGCAGCTTAGCGGCTTTAAGAAAAAGGAAACAACCTCGCAAGAACTCGCAAGATGTTTCATCTTGCGAAGCAAGCTCATAGGGAAAATCGTCTAGTGAAGCGACGCAAAAACCGAAAAACCCTTTCGTCTTGCGCGTTTTTCGTTTTGCGAGGCATTCGTCTTGTGGGGCACCACTGTACCAGTGGACCTGGAGTAATTCTGAGGTTTGCAACAACTAAAAAATATTTTAAAAACATCCTAAGGTGATGAAACAAAGGCAATAAAATAAAATAAAATGTTGAGGACTGAATGTGTTCAGGAAATAGTGACTGTTGGGAGCGGAATGGAAAACTAGGACAAGGTATCATGGAAGAGACATTGTGTTGTAGGCCTCATGGTTATGTTTGTGTGCCATTGAGGCTGCGATTTGAAGTAGAAATCAGCATCAGGAAGTGGGATTTTAAACCTTTCCTCCTTAAAATAGTTTCCCTACCCATTTTACCCACACCAGAGCCCCATGTGCACTGTGCATCTAAAGCAATATCATACCATTTTAAACAGTTGTGCCTTTCCCCAAAGAATCCTGGGAACTCTGAGCTTGTTCTCCAGAGTGGCTTAATGTAGGGTTACCAGACATCCCTGGTTCCCGGGGACAGCCCCGGATTTGCAAATCTGTCCCCGGACAAATTCTGCCCCCAGAATGTCCCCAGATTTGCAAATCTGTCCCTGGGAAAGGTGCCAGCGGCAGCCTCAGAAGCCCGGAGCCAGCCTGGTAGCACAGTTGGATCTGGCTGGCTTCAGGAGCTGGAAGTCCCCATATGATGTATCTTGTGTGCAATACATCATATGGGGACTGGGCACCACAGCAGCAGCTCCTGAAGCCAGCCAGAGCCAACTGCGCTACCAGGCTGGCTCCGGGCTGCTGACTGCCACTGCCGCCACCACTGCCAAAGGGAAACCAGGGACGTCCGGCAGTACAGATCTCCTGCCCCCTTCCCCCTTTGTTTTGACTGATGGGGGGAGGCTCAGGAGTCACGGGCAGGCGGGCATTGCCCAGTTTTTAAAAAAACTCTGCGCATTTATGTTTCTCAGGGTGCAAAAGAAGGATTTTGCACCTTTATACAATATGCATGTGTGCTTGGGCCCAGGGTCTTTTGCCTCAACATCCCCGCTACTGACTCCCTGTTGCTACTCAGCTTTAAAAAAAAAGTGTCCCTGCATTCATTGAAAAAAATCTGGTAGCCATAGCTTAATGGCCAATTCCTCTTCCAGGGAACTCTGAAAACAGTTGCTCCGTGGGGGGGGGGGGGGAGGGCATGCTAAGAACTTTCAGCACCCTTAACAAACTACATTTCTTAGGATGGGAACTCTAGGCCAGGTGGGACCTAGAAAAAGGATATGGGTGTCTGTGTCCTTTTCTTTATGGGGATAAAAACAAGTTGTTGCCGGGGGGAGGGGGGGGAGATGAGAGAATGGCAGGAGGGAAACAGTTAAGAAGGTCCTCTTCCCTCGGCTTTCACCTTCAAAATTCAGCCTCACTGGCTGCATTGCGAAAAAGGTAGAGCAGTTTAAAAAGTATTGCAAAACTTTATTTATTTGTTTGCTGTATTTAAATTAGCTGCCCAATAACATAATTACCAGGGTGGCTCACAGAGATAGAATACAATATTAAAAAAATTCATAAAAAAACAATTGCAGCATAAAATGTTCCGGCAGAGAAAAACCCAAAACCAAATCCACTATAGCTCTAAAAATGCACAATATGCCAACCAGTGGGAATAAAACAACACCAACAGAGGTTTCTATCACAAATCTGCCTGACTGACAGATGACGCGACCCATAGTGGCCAGCCAGATTAACGTAAGAAGATAAGGAGAGCCTGTTGGATCAGGCCAATGGCCCTTCTAGTCTCACGGTGGCCAGCCAGAAGCCTGTGGGAAACCAGAGAGCAGGATCTGAGCATAAGAGCCCTCTCCTGCTCCATGAATCTGTGCAATCCTCTTTTTAAAGCCATACTGGAGTCAGTTCCATATGTGTTGCCTGAAGAAGATTCCTCTGGAAGCTGAGCAGCGGAGTCTGAAAAGAATTTTCTTTCCCCTCTGGTCTACACAGAGAGCCTATGTGAGTGCAGGGGAATGCAGATGGGCGACCCTTTGCAGAAAGGGAGAAGTAATAATAATAATAATAATAATAATAATAATAATAATAATAATTTATTATTTGTACCCCGCCCATCTGGCTGGGTCTCCCCAGCCACTCTGGGCAGCTTCCAACAAAGATTAAAAATACATTAAAATGTCACACATTAAAAACTTCCCTGAACTGCCTTCAGATGCCTTCTAAAAGTCTGGTAGTTGTTTTTCTCTTGGACATCTGGTGGGAGGGCATTCCACAGGGCGGGCGCCACCACTGAGAAGGCCCTCTGTCTGTAGCTTTGCTTCTCGCAGGGAGGGAACCGCCAGAAGGCCCTCGGCACTGGACCTCAGCGTCTGGGCAGAACAGTGGGGGTGGAGACGCTCCTTCAGGTATAGAAGGATGCAGGATGCTGGAGAAGGGGCCGGCGACACAGTCCCTCTCCTGCCTTCTGCACAGGTTTGTGTTATCCCTACGGAAGAAGTATTGGGCTGCTTTTTAGTATGTTTCAGGATAGCACTCTCTTTTTAAATAAAAACATCTCTATGGCCTATGGACTATGCTGTGCTTAAAGCAGAGAACTGTGATTAAATACACCCCAATAAATAGGAACAGGCGTGCAAGGGCCTTATCCAGGACTATCAGGTAAGTTTCCTTGGCTTAGCAAGACTTGGACCTAGGCTCCCCGCAATGAAACTAGCCAGTTTGCCAGAGTCTCACTGGATGGCCCAGTCTTGTCAAATGCCTCCCCCCCCACCAACCATGTACTGGGAATGATGAACTAGAGCATTCAGTTGTTTTGAAAACAATCAAGATAAATCACTTTTCAAGCAAAAATTGCAGTGTAGGTAATGAGTGAAGCGATAAATTCCTTTTTTTCTTTTAAAAAGAAACCGCTTCAGGTTTGGTTTTTTTTTGTCTTTTCTTACAATAAAGCTTTCCCTCCCCCCCTCCGCTTGTCATGGTCGCCAGGTAAACCTACAATGACTCAAGGCTATTTTACTTCATTCTCTTTGTTCTACTTTTGAACAGAGTAAGCTGTGAAATATGCAGGTTTCACCATGAAATAAGCAATTGCTTACTATTTAGAAACTGCAGCTTTAACCACGGGGATGTATATTCATAGGCCAATCTAGGGTAGCATGAAATTTATTTTCTTTTTGTTTGTTGTACATCTTCTGCCTGTTAATTAATCCAGGTGTTCTCTGTTTCTTACACGTTGGGAAAAAGTAAATGACGGCTCCTTAATGGCTTTCCTCCCACAACAATTTACCATGTTATATCTCTATATAATTCTGCCTCAATCATCTCCTTTAAAAACCGAAGTGCGCTGGTCCTTTTAAACCATTCTCTACTGATAGGATAACGAAAGCTTCCTTTTGGAACATGTGTATTTCGGAATACTCTGTGTCTTCCAATTATATCTGCAGGTAGGCCTGGGTCATAGCTAGCCTGCTGAGATGTTGGCGGGGCCATCTTAAGTATATCTGGCACCGTGGTGCAAAGATCTCTCCAGCGCCCCCCCCCCGGCTTTTTATGGCTCTGCCCGGCAGTTTTGTAGGACTGGAGGAGGCGGGCAGCAGCTGGAGGGCAGCTCTTCCAGTGGGGAAGAGGCAGAGCCTCCGGGCGCGGCACTGCTTTAGTGAGGCGGGCGAGGGCGGTGAGCTGATGCCAGGAGGTGCCGCACCCAGCCTCTGCCTCTTCCCTGGCACCCATGCCACGGTGGCCACAGCAGACAGAGACTCCGGGCAGGGCGCTGCTTTGGCACGGCATGGTGGAGGCGGGCGAGGGCAGCGAGCTGATGCTGGGAGGCACCGTGTCCAGCCTCCGCCTCTTCCCTGGCGCCCTCCAGAACTTGGCGCCCTGGTGCCCTGCGCCACTTGCCTCTATGGGCACGGCGTCCCTGGATGTTGGCCCCCTCTTAAATACTGTTAGTAGGTCCATTGCATGTAGAATCAGCTTGGACAGAACAGGATAGAATTTGGGGGAGGAGTTGCAGCAGTGTAGAAACCCCGTGGGGAGGGGGGGTATCCTTGGAGGGATTTAAGCAGAGATTGGAAGGCCATCTGTCCTGAATGCTTGAGCTGAGATTCCTGCATTGCAGGAGGTTGGAGTAGATTAGGGGTCAGCAAACTTTTTCAGAGGGGGCGGTCCACTGTCCCTCAGACCTGGTGGTGGTCCAGACTATTATTTTTTTTGGGGGGGGGGATGAATGAATTCCTATGCCACACAACTAACCCAGAGATGCATTTTAAATAAAAGCACACATTCTGCTCATGTAAAAACACCAGGCAGGCCCCACAAATAACCCAGAGATGCGTTTTAAATAAAAAGGACATATACTACTCATGTAAAAACAGGCTAATTCCCAGACCGTCCGCAGGCCGGATTTAGAAGGCGATTGGGCCAGATCCGGCCCCCGGGCCTTGGACTAGATGATGCGTGGGGTACCTTCCAACTCCACAATTCTATGATTTGAAATACTGAATGTACCAAGTAATCAATAGAAAATGTTTGAAATAATCACATCTAAACAGAAACCCTGGTTTCGCTTAACTAGGAATGAGTGTAAATGAGAACATTAAAACTCCATTTTCTGCCTTGTTACGACTTGTAAGGAGAAAGGAATCTTAGCCTTAACTGACCTTAGCGCATTTGCATGAATGTGTGAATCTTAGATTAAGACTCTGGGAAGAACAAAGAAGGATGGAACAAAGCCACTTCTGGCCTGCCCAGGAGGTGGGGTTGTGGGCTTCACGCCCACCCCCACGTGAGCGGGGGCTGGTTTCAGCCCCCGCGAGAACAGGGGAATCCTGGCCGGGTCTGCCCTATTTAGGGCCGGCGCAGAGGGGGCTCGCCCTCTTTTCGCCAGCTAGCTCTCACGTTTTCCCACCCTCCCTCCCTTTAGGGAAGCTTTAGGTAGGTCTTTGACTTTGCTATGGACTTCGGTCTGTCGCCGCAAGGGGCATGGTAGGAATTTTTCCCAATTGGCAATTTGTAGCCTTTTGGTTTTTCGCCTACCTCGTAGCAACTCGTCACAACTTTTCGGCATTGGCGGTAGGCATTGGTAAGAAGGGGTTAAGAGGATGTGTGTGTGGGAGGAATGCCATCACCTCCCCCCAGTGAGCGAAGGGTGGTCCGTTAAAGGACTCTGGGGGGCGTGGCCCTGTCCGAAGCCTATGGAGGTGTGGGCCAAAGGCACGCCCCCGAGCAATGACCCGGGGGAGCTCCTAGTCGACGTGCCTCGGCAGGAGACTCCCCCGATAAAGTGTTAACCCTTCCCCGTGTCTCCAGCAAATGGGCTGGAGCCGGATAGTCGATAGGACCAATGCCTAAGCCAATGCCTCTCATTCCTGAATTCAATAAAGTTGTGGCCTAATTCGCCCAATTAACCTTAATTATGGTGTCTCGTGTCTTTATTTATCCTGGTGGGGGGCGGAAACTCGCCACGCAAAGCCTCCAAGAGGAGCACAGCACCTGTCTCCGGGATTCCTGGCAGCATCACCAGTACAAAAGCAACACCTGTGGGAATGTTAGAACCACAAAAGTCAGTGGCTGCTGGTGAGCTGAGCAGGCATAGACCCCTGGATAAGGAAACTGCACTTCCAATCCCCACAAGTCTAGGGTAGTGGTTCGAGGTTTATGCAAATGTCTTCCTCAACCAACTTTAAAGCTACAGCCTTAAGCACTTTTATTGGACTAACTTAGTGGGGCTGCCTTCCATTCATAAAACTGCGAGACATCTGCAGTGAAAAGGGATGGAGGCTGTCAGGCTCCTTGGGGTCTTTTCCAATATATATGGAAAATGCAAGTTTTCCTTCAATGTGCATGTGTCAAATGTGGAAACAAGTTGTGATGATCCAAAAATTATCCAAGCACAGCTTGGAAGATTAATCCAAATGAGTTTGTAATGCTCACAGCAGTATGAAGCAAGCACTACAACTCCAAAAAGTTTTTCTCCAGCTCAGATCCCTTTCTTTTCTGCAATTTTGCAGAGCTGCACAATGGCTGGTTGCCCCAAGCAATTTTAAACCTGGGCAGAGAGGCCTGAGTTGTATCCACTCCAAACCACCTTTTCACACGCGTTCTTCACACACACAAAAACCTTAGACTAAAAATAAACCACGTGCACTGTTTTATAAAGAAGTAAATGACTTTATACACACATCAGAAATGAGCTGGCAGAAAGATTAAAAGAAAAAGGGGTTCCAAAAACAGTCTTCAAGAGAAAAAGAATTAGTTTCATTTCAGGAAAAGTAAACCATGCAATTTTCATGTTCATGAAAGGAAGCAGGCTGTGTGCATCTCCTAGCTGGGATTTACTACTTGGAGTTTTGGGAAGCCAGCAATGGTCTCCAGTTTTAACCTTCACTCTTCCAAGTTCACCTGGGAGAGAACAAAAACTGCAAAGAAATATTTCTAAGTTCCTCCCAGAGGAATGGGGCCATAACCAGAGAGATTTGTTGAAGCTGCTTGCTCAGCGTAGCTCTTTCAGACATGCAAAGTGTGAGATGGAAACTATCCCACACACAGTGGTGAAGCTGCATGCTCTGCTACCGGGGGCATGGCGCGCATCCCGGGGGCATGGCGCGCTGCCTGAGGGGGTGGCGCATGTTCTGGTGATGTGATGCGCTGCCTGTGGGGGCGTGGTGCCTGGTGCATGGGGGGGGATGCGCAGCATGTGTCTGGGGGCCCCACTGTAATGGCACTCTACCGGAATAGTGGTGCCAGGGGCGGTCCACTCCCTCCACACTCCTGTTCCTCCTCCAGTGTCCACACAGTGCCCATGAGCCACCCCTATAGGTAGGTTAACACCAACACAAGCAAGTGATGCCAAGCTAGGCTATTCTTTTCATGTTTGCATAGGAATTTTTTTATTTATTTGCATTTTCAACACCTACCCTTTTTAGAATACCAGATGAGTAGCTTGTAAATGATGAGGCTGACAAAAAGAGAGGTAGGCCAGCAACCACCTTCTGCACAAATTCTCACAGTTAATCCCAAAGGGAAGGAGAGAGGATGGCTTCATAGAACATCAGAGTGGAAGGAAAGGGGCCCTTCACATTTCTGGAACTCCTTTGTAGAGTGATAGGAAGAATCAGGAAACTCTCATCTGCAGTCAGGTTGGGCTGGGGATTTAATTTTCTTTCGTTCTTTTTTAAAACGAAAGCTCCGACTCTGGGGCCCCTTGGTGCAATTACTCCGGTCACACCATGGATAAATCCGGTCTTGACCCACTGTGGATCCAGGGATAGGCAGCGTTTGTATAAGCATCAATTTGTTCAGCATGCCACCTCTTCAGCATCCAGCTTGTTCGACTTCTCTCAAAGGAAGCAAACACTAACCATGTCTCAAACCATCCCTCCAAAGAATGGCAAAGTCAAATCTAAGGGACTCGGGGTCGTGAGCCAGGAACCTCAGGATCTAAGTCAGGGACCTAATCTGGTGCATGATCAGGACTCTGAGAGCTCTTTGGGTACCAAAGAGAAGGTGGACGTGCAGCTGGCAGGAAATATGAAGCCTCTGGACCGACCAGGCCGGACGCAAATCCTAGGCACAGATATGTCTTCTGTGCATATTGAGTCAAGCCCAGTGGTACCTTTGCCTGCACCCAGTTCCAGTGGTGTTATGTACTGACCTGAATCCTAGAACAATAGGATCCAGAATGCCGGAGTCTGACTGGTCTGCAGGAGCCACCCAATCCAGCTCCAGGTGGAAGTGAATCAGCAACCTGATTGGCCTGCAGGAGCAGCCAATCAGGCTTCTGGAGGAGGTGAATCTGAAACATGATTGGCCTACAGCAGCAGCCCAGAATTGGCCAATCATATGGGGCCCATTGTGTAAATAATGTATATATAGCTAGACGTTTTGGGGAAAGTTTCATTCATTGCTACTATGAGCTGAATAAAGAGAATGAAATTCACACTCGACTCCGAGTATATTTCACTGGCAATGAAGGTGGGATTCCACTGAGCTGACAGCCACACACAGCACCACAGCACTGCCGCCTGCCGCACCGCTGCACTGCACCGTGCATCCAGGCTTCAGCTCAGAAAACTGGATCCCTGGTCCCTACACAACGGCCCTCGCCTGGCTCTGACAGAGCATAAGATTCTCCAAAGGTTCATTCGGCAACACAGGGGCTTTAGTGCCTCCCCACTTTCCCTCATCCTTCTTTACAGAGCTCTGAAGAGATTCTTCCTATTAAAAAAAAAAATCTGTCATAGCAAGAAAAATCACTCACAAAGGGCCCTTGGCTAGCCATCCATCTTCCCCACCCTGCTTATAGATTGGGTTTCTCTTTGGGTGAGAAAAGTTTCAGTAAACAGCTTAATTTGGCACTAATATGAGTGGAGACATTGT
This sequence comes from Podarcis gaigeae, assembly GCF_964106915.1. Classification (NCBI taxonomy): domain Eukaryota; kingdom Metazoa; phylum Chordata; class Lepidosauria; order Squamata; family Lacertidae; genus Podarcis; species Podarcis gaigeae. The sequence continues at coordinate 86,084,953 of NC_139683.1, read as the reverse complement.
TCAGTGTGTCACCTATTGATTGGCACCATTACAGCCCCATCATTCATGCTGGGTATTCCACCCTTGCATTATTATTTCAAAAACAATACATCCCCAAGGCTCAAACTGTTTAGGCAGGCGGCGAATGATCCGCGCAGGCCAAAAGGTGTGCTGGAAGCAGGCATGTGGACATGGAAAACAGGGCGAGCTTTGTGACAAGATGGTTTGCGGCAGGAGTTCACCTGTCAAAGGGAGCCTCCCCATCTGCTTAGTCTTTTAGTGTGGACTTTTCTGATGTGTACCTGCTGAACTGATATGAAATCACAGCTCTCCTTTGAAATCAACACTACTTTGAGTTTCGCTGTGTGGTTCTCCAACCCGAGAATGCATATAGAAGAAGGTATGTTACAGGAAAGGGCTCACAAGATGCCCGTACTATTGAACGAAATAAACAAAAAGGTGTTTTATCTGGGAAATGGATTGCAAAATGTGTATATTAGGCAAAGCCGTGTAGAAAAACACATACATTGGGGAAAATGCATATGGAAGCAGATAGGAATTTTTGTGCAGACTTTTAAAAACAAAAAACTGCAAACTGATGTGAAAGTGCTGTGAACTGCAGATAAAGGGGCAATTCTCCCAATGGAGGGATGTAATAATAATAATAATAATAATAATAATAATAATAATAATAATATATTATTTATACCCTGCCCATCTGGCTGGGTTTCCCCAGCCACTCTGGGTGGCTTCCAACAGAACACTAAAATACAATAACCTATTAAACATTAAAAGCTTCCCTAAACAGTGCTGCCTTTAGTTGTTTTTTAAAAGTAAAATAGTTGTTTATTGCCTTGACATCTATTGGGAGGGCGTTCCACAGGGCGGGTGCCACTACCGAGAAGGCCCTCTGCCTGGTTCCCTGTAACTTGGCTTCTCGCAATGAGGGAACCGCCAGAAGGCCCTCGGCGCTGGACCTCAGTGTCCGGGCAGAACGAGGCGGGTGGTGGAGATGCTCCTTCAGGTATACTGGGCTGAGGCCGTTTAGGGCTTTAAAGGTCAGCACCAACACTTTGAATTGTGTTCAGAAACGTACTGGGAGCCAATGTAGATCTTTCAAGACTGGTGTTATGTGGTCTCGGCAGCCTCTCCCAGTCACCAGTCTTGCTGCCGCATTCTGGATTAGGTGTAGTTTCTGGGTCACCTTCAAAGGTAGCCCCACATAGAGCGCATTGCAGTAGAAGGTCTATATTATACATATATACTTATGGGGCTGAGGCATCTGATCAAGGTCTGTATTTTAAAATGAGCTTAAAGATATATTTGCAAATGTTTGTATGTTTCATGCCAGGCAGAAACCAGCTGGCTAAGTACTTTGGCAGTTGTTTATCTTTCTGCTCTCCTGAACAAGGCCCCCCCCCCTGATTTATAGCAGTAGCAGGAGACAAGTTTCTCAAAGTTGTAAAAGGGAATTACAGGCTGGGAGCAAATGTTACACTGACCCTACATATTACAGAATACAATCAAGCTGCAAAAACACTAATTAAGAGTTGGTAAATAGTAAGATTTATTGTTTAACAGAAAATAATACCATGTGCCTCCCATCAGACTCTAGACATATTTTCCTAAAGGTTTAAGGTATACTGAGAGAGAGTTAAAGGGCAATAAATTTTGGGAAGAGCTAATGGGAAAAGCAGCTGTCTGGGAAAGGGGGGGGTGTAAACTGAAGAGGCTTCTTTTGAAGCTTTTTTTTACTGAGTTCCTTTTTACTTTGCAAAGGCCTTTTCTTCTAAAAAGCTATCTATGTTATGTATGAGATTTGTTGGCTTAATGTAATTAGGCAAAGGATTTAGAAAGTAAGAAATGTTAGATTCTTATGTTAGATTCTTATTTCATTGATGGTGTGTGAGAATGTGAACCCAAGATCTCTGTTTAGATAGAATTTAATACCACGAGCCATTTGTTTTAGCCATTTGTTTTGGAATGCAGGGGCAACAGGGGCAAAAGGTGATCTGGTAATTAAGGTGCCTTGTCGAGGCAAATGTAAGATATATGGCTACTTGTCTGCCATTTATGGATAGAAGGAAATGTAGCTCTTTGTCTCCCATAAAAGGTAATAGGAAATGGGTGTATCTTTTATGATTGGTTGTAGCAAACAGCCAATAGGAATTTCAACCAGGCTGATTGGACAGAGGCAGCCAAAGGAGGAGCAAGGGGGCTGGGCTGAGGAAATATAAGTGCTGGCCATCAGCGCTAGAGAGGGCAGAGCTTTGGTAACCATATACCACTGTGCCTATCATTTATTTGTCTGACAAATAAATTATTATTTTAATTTCTCTATTGCTGCGTTGAATATTTCATTCCAGCTAAGCGTTAACCACAAGCAGGGTGCTACAGGGCCACTGGCCTGGACACTAGGCCTGGTAGCATAAAGGCAGACAGTGCAGCTCCCATCTTGAGACCCTAGTGAAACTGCTGCTTATTTCTTCAAGGGCAGCCTTTGTGTAAAGTGCATTGCAGTAGTGCAACTATGAAGGGGTCAGGTGGTGAATACCTGTGGCTAAGCTATCTTGATCTAGGAAAAGCTTTCTCCTGCTTCCTCTTTAACAACGTAACGCAGTGGTGTCCAAACTTTTTCCAAAGAGGGCCAGATTTGATGAAGTGAAGGGCCGTGGGCGCCGATCAAAGGGCCAACCAAATTTGTTAAGCTTTTTGGGATTGAAGTTGTTGAGTTTTTCTTAGGATTGAAGTTGCTGAGGTTTTTTTTTAGGATTTTAGCTGGGGAATATACTGCCACAGGGGCTGGATTAAACTGACCAGTGGGCTGGATTAGGCCCCTGAATTGGACTTTGGTCATGCCTGACGTAAAGGAATCCAGCTCGCATGTTCCAGAGCTACTGAGTTATCCCAGAAAAGTTACTGTATCTTTAATTTCACATAGTTAGAGGAGAAAGTAATGGAAGACAAGGGACGGATGAAAAAGTGGAGGAATGGTGTCCTTGGATAATGAGGGCAGCTTCTGCCCTTAGGGTATCTAGCAAATCAGGCAAAGTCTCCCTGCTTGTTCTCTTCTATTTCTTGCTTCCATCTCTGCCTGCCTGTGATGCCAGTGGGGACACCTTAGCGATACCTACCCAGAGGAAACTGCCAGGCCAAGGAAAGGAAAAGGAAAGTCCAGCCCAAGGCCCAGGACGGATTCACTGCATGCAAGCACTTGCTAATTAAACCTCTGCTTGTCAACGTGGCTCTGGAGCAATGACAAGAAGAGACAGCTGTCAGCAAGAGGCATGGATGACGGGGAGGCAATGAATCAGAGGAGGAGCAGGGGGTTAATTCAGAGAACTGAGTGGGCTGAGCAGTGACAAAGAGAGTTGCCATCGAGTCGGGAAGCAAGTTTTGTGGCTTAGCCTTACAGATGTGCGAGAAGGAATACCATGGGGCCTAGGAGTGGGGCAGACTGTGCATATCCACTGTGCAACCCTGAAATTTTGTATTGGTCATGGAATTCAGCACCCCAATTGTCTCAGCTTTTTATTTGCACATTAAAGCATTCAAACCCTTCCTTGCTGACCCTCAAAGCAGAGTCCCCATTTCTTTATTTGTTTTTAAGTATATTTTTTCCTAGCTCTTATGGTCACAACAATAGGCTTGACAGGGTCACAAAGTGACATGTTGTTGTCATCCGTCTGTCTCAGGAGACAGTGGAGGAGTTAAGTCAAACCACTGGAGAGTTCTAGCGCCTGCCGTGGTTGTAGAGAACAATATGGTTGCAAAGTGACACGGACAATACCTATCGAAAAGTGAAAAACTATGTGTGGGGCTGAGCAAAATTGCCAGTGATCAGAACGTGGTTGGGTCTTTGAAAGTACTGAACAGTTCTGTACCTTATACTGTGGCTAGCAGAAGCGGCATAAATAATACATATAAGCAAATACATACCAATGTTTATGAGCATTGCAGAGTTAAGATTTTCTTGGCATGTAATTTTGATTATTTAGGTGCAATGTTCTTTAATTTATTGATCATGAAATGCATTGCTTCTTCAGATAAGAGCACACACATCTGTAGGTATGTGGTGGCTGCATGCCTGATAAATCAGCAGAAAGAGAACAGGTGTGGGTCTTTCCTTGGAATTTGGTGTCATTCCTCGAAGGTGCCCTTTGAACAAGTATCAGTATTTCCTCCATGCAGGATGCTCTGGTTTTGTGAGTGTGTGCACGCACGTGCACATGCAATAGTGTGCATGGCTTTGGGAGCAATGATAGACTCTGTCAGGATGAAAGGATGGCTGAGGATACCATATATTTGACAGAGCTCCAAAGAGTAAGTGACAGGAGACTGGGGAGGCAAAGGGAGCCAAAACCATTATCTCTCCTCACATGGTGGAGGCTGCCTGTTCCTGGGAGCAGGTCATTAATACACTGTCATCTCCAATGCTGACAGCTGTGGATTGGCAGCTGACATTGATTGGCAGAAAAAGATGAGCTCTCAGTGCAGTGAGAAGTCAGGTACCTGTCAGGAGCTTGCTGTTTCACACAAGGAAGCCCACACAGGGCTGCCAGCACTTTCTGAAGGAGAGAGCTCGCTATGTATTTCCTCACACCACCTAAGTGGGCACCCGGGCACAACTGCACACCAAGAACTGCCACAACCAAGCACACACTGCAACCAGTTCTTTTGGCTACAAGGGAATGCTTCTTTCAAGCCAAAAATCAGGGTGAAGGGGAGAAGGCTCTGTGGGCTCCAGAGAAGGACTCTGCAGGTGCACCTGAGCCCACAGAGACCAGGTTGGTGACCCCTGTGATAAGTCGTCTTTTTGCTCCCAGCTGTGTAACTTTTCTAGTCAGGAGCTGATATCCACTCCTCTCAGAGCTTGGCTGACAAGTGATGCACCATAGATCCAAACTAGATGTTAACAATAGCTGCCCCATTCCAGTATCAAGTAGAGTTGTAAGGTCTGTTTTCAACAGCAAAAGGGGCATGTGGATGAGAGGACCTGAGAAGATCTTCTGCCATTCAAAATGGCCCAATTATTAGGAATTAAGGCTTAACTCTCCATGTTCCCAGCTTCTCAGGTGAGATTGATGGATATCTGGGAATAAATAATAGACTTGTGGAGTTGTAGAGGTGGAAGGGGCACAAGGGTCATCTGGTCCAACCCCCTAGAGCCTTTTAAGTGGTAGCATCTAAGGTGGAACCTACACACATATTAAAAAAACACTGAGAAAATGCTTGTTTAAAAAAAGTTTTGAAAAATACATTGAATTTGGCATAGCTCACTGTCGCCATCTAGTGTCACATTTGTATATTGCACTTTACAACACATTTAAAACATTTTATTTGCAACTGGTGTCAAACATGGTGTCTTTGTGGCAGCTTGTATGGTATCCAAGACTGTTTTCCTGGGATGGGAGTGGTTTTAATGGCTCCTAGGAGGGTTATGAGTGGCCCAGATTGATGTGATTTGCTGATGCTGGAGACAGCTGCTTTCTCCTGTTTATTATTTTTCATTGCTCTCTATTTTACAATTACAGTATTGTATTTAAACGGTAAGAAGGAATGGGGTAGAAATTTGGTTCAGTTTGCAATTAAAGATTAACCTACCCAATTTTCACTTTTTGAAATGAGGCTCAGGTCATGCAGTGGATCAGTGGGTCTGGCTCTTAACCAGAAGTTTGGTGGTTTGAGCCCACACAGGGATGGCTGTGGACAGAGTTCGTGCATTGCAAGGGGCTGGACTAGATGGCCCTCGGGTCCCTCCCAAATCTACAGTTATATGATTCTATGATACATAACCTGAAACTTGAAATTCACACTTCTCCCAAATTTTGCAGTGCAGCCAAGAAACATGCACAAACATGCATGCATCAGAGTAAAATGTGCATAAAACTGCATATGAAAATATAAACAAAATTAAAATAAGATCAACAGAAGGTGAAGTCTGCTAAGACAGAGGTCCTGGGAGTGGTCCTCAGTTCTGAGAACTGGGGAATTTGCCAGTTCTAGATGGGGTTCCACTCCTTCTGGAGGAGTGTTCTTGGAGCTCTGTTGGCAATGAGTGCCTATCACCAGCTTCAGCTGGTGTGTCAACTGCACCCTTTTCCTGGACAGGGATAATGTGTCCACTGTGACGTGTTAATTGGCAACCTCACCTTTAGATTATCACAATGTGCTCTGTGTGGATATACGACGTGCCTTTAGATTCCTGTTGAGTCCGGCTTGCAGGATTCTCCCCAGACAATTATTGATTTTGCCTTTCCAGATTTGTGTACTAGAAGGAAAACGTCAAAACTGCTCCCAAACAAAGCACCGCTGAAAAGTGAAGGCGGAAAAGGCAATGCATCGTGAAATTTCCCGCAAAGTGGACCTGGCGCCCTCGTGTGCTCTGCTCGGATGGCAAGAACGCGGGGTCCCCAAGCAGTGCCGCTAGTGGGAGGAAGATGGCATGTCATTCTGCTGAAAGTGCTGGCCAGAAGCAGGGCTGTGCTGGTACTGAGCAGAGGGAACCCACGTGTGTGTGTGTGTGTGTGTGTGTGTGTGTGATGAATGGAGAGGTGGGAGGAGAGAGGCATGGCTAATCCGTGCTCATTACCGTCAGGAGAGTGGGATAAGGGGCTCATTAAGGCTTTTCTGGAGGGAGCAGTCAGAGAGCACCTCGGCCTCGCAGCCTGACATCTCCCCAAATGAGCCTGGGCCAGAAGGGGATGACCAGCTCCTGCCAGCCCTACCTTTTCCATCTGATTAAAATCAATTCTAAGTGGATTCCCTTCTGGCCCTTGGCGCCCGTCATTCAGCCTGATGGCTTGTCACTCACTGTTTCTCTTCTCCTTCGCCTTCAACCCCTTGGCCTGCACAGGGGAGGGACGGCTCGGTGAAATGGGGGGAGAGATTGTTTCGTCTGCTCTTCCTGTCCCGCTCTGCATCAGCAAAGTGGTGGCAGATAGAGGGCCTTGGCAAATCTCCGTTCTCCAGTGCCAGTTGTAGAGTCTTGCCTAGGCTTTACCTCCAGTTGTTTTGGTCCCTTGGGAACGGGCCATAAATCTTTGCAAACAAATTCAGAGATTAAAAGAGGCTTACACCAAGGAACGTAAATGTGCCTTTGGCTGAGAGGGCCAAGCGTAGTGTTGCCGGCCAAATTCTGGTGCTGCTAGCTTGCCTCCCTGGCCCCAGACAGCTGGATTTCAACCAGCTTCACTAAGAGGTTTGCTGCTGGTTTTTATTCTGGCTTTGCAGCTTGTTATCTCATTAGAGAGACACCAGCACAATGTAATGGCCAAATTACAACCTGCCTTTATTTGCATAAAGTAAAATATATGTGCCCAGGGCTTAAATTGTTCCAGGGCTTAATTGGGCTCAGCCCAGTTCTCTGTTTTCAGTAGCAGGGCTCAGGTGGTTGGCATCTGTCTCTCTCGGGAGAAAATGGAACCAGGACTCAACCCTGAAAGAATAGAGAAAAGGGCCCTCAATCACTTGCAGAGTGCAGTTCCCTCACTTCTGTCATAAAAGTAAAGGGACCCCTGACCTAATGGTCCAGTCGTGGCCGACTCTGGGGTTGCGGCGCTCATCTTGCTTTATTGGCCGAGGGAGCCGGTGTACAGCTTCTGGGTCATGTGGTCAGCATGACTAAGCTGCTTTTGGCGAACCAGAGCAGCGCACGGAAACGCCATTTATGTTCCTGCCGGAGCAGTACCTATTTATCTACTTGCACTTTGACGTGCTTTTGAACTGCTAGGTTGGCAGGAGCAGGGACCGAGCAACGGGAGCTCACACCGCCGCGGGGATTCGAACCGCCGACCTTCCGATCGGTAAGCCCTAGGCTCTGTGGTTTAACCTTCACTTCTGTCATAGCCCCTCTCTATTCAGTCTTGGTCAGACCATACCTGGAATCCCATGTCCAGTTCTGGGTGCCACAATTTAAGCTAGAACATGTGAAGCAGAGGGCGATCAAGATTACCAAGGGTCTGGAAACCAAGCCTTGTGAGGAACGGTTGAGGGAGTTGGGTATGTTTAGCCTGGAGAATAGGAGACTGAAAGGAGCTATGGGAGCCATCTTCAAATGTTTCAAGGGCTGTCATATGGTGGATGGAACAAGCTTGTTTTCTCCTGCTCCAGAGGGTAGGACTCGAACCCATGGCTTCAAATTACAAGAAAGGAGATTCTGACTAAACATCGGGAAGAAACTTTGATGGTAAGAGCTGTTTGACAGTGGAATGGAGTCCCAGGGGAGGTTGTGGATTCTCCTTCCTTGGAGGTTTTTAAGCAGAGGTTGGATGGCCTTGTGACATGAATGAGATTCCTGCATTGCATTGGATGAGATTCTATGACTATGATTTTTTCATCTATGTTTTAAATGTTGTCTATTGTATACGTTATTTATTTCTGCGAACCACTTTGAGACATAGTGAAAAGCAGGATATAAATTCCTTAAATAAATAAATCAGCCTGCATATGTGTGTTGGGGAGGGGGTGGAAGAGAGAATGCGTATGCTATGTGCCTTTGTGAGCTTGTGTGTGCTGCTGCACTTCAAGAAAATTCAGGAGGGACAAGAAGGGGCAATCTTAAAGATGCACTCATGTATGTCACAGCTGTAGCCCCAAAGAGATGGGCAAGGTCTGGTGAGGAACTATGATATCTGCCCTGAGATGTCTTTTAATCACTTATTCAGAAAACAAAAGCAAAAGCGAAATTAACCAAGAGGATCTGAACTTGCCATTTTTGGTTTTTTTATTAAAAAAAACCACTGTTAGCTTGCTGAGTCACCTACGGGTTGTGTACAAACAACTGTTATTGCAGGAAAATGCAGGATCTTATGCCTTGCTTCCTCACACAGCTATTTCTCTTTCACACCTTACAGTTCCCCTCTTGAAATACTGGAGTTTTTTGGGGGGGCAGGGAATAAATTATGCAAATGGCATACCCTCCAACAGCTCACAGGTGAAAACAGGAGACCTGATTCTCACTCCAATAACCATTGCCTGAATACTGCCCCCCACACAGAGACAGCCATTACCCTTTGCTACTAGTGTATGTTCTGCTAGTAACCTTAAAGAACAGTTTGCTTCTTAAACACACAGAGAGACAGAATATTTCGTTTCCTAATAGATCTGGTTGTAGTGAATGGGGTGGGGGCACAGTAAAGGCCAGCACTGGGAGGTATGAAGGTGCAGCACTTAGCCCAGGTTTTGGCATCAAGTTGGAGCTGGTCAGCCATTTCAGACACCCCACCCTCCTCAAATTTGCTTCTGTCCTGAACTGACTGCATTCCATTTTGTGGAAAACCAGCTTTGCTCAGAGACACGGAGAGGACACGAAAGCAAGGCCTTGCAACAGCTTATCGCGCTTTCAGCCCCCACCTCCCCTGCAATTTGGGCTCACAAAGGGCCTTTCCCCCAGCACGCATTCACTCTGCGCACGGTGCCCATTCTCTTCCCTTTCACAAAGGAGCGAGAACTCCAGCGCTGCCTGTTTGGCCAGTTCCGGCAGGACTTGGCGCTTCGGCTCGCGGGCGATATCTCACCGTACACATGGGTTGCTTTCATTGTCAACAACTCTGCAAAGGAATAAAATGGACATCATTAGAATGTCACTGCAGCAAGTCTAGCTCTGCCTGCCTTTGGCTGAACAATGGCTCCGCCATCCCCCCACATCCACCTGCCCACTCCCCTTCCGCAGTTGCCTTTTGTTGCCTAAGAAGGGACTTGGAAGAGTTAGTTGCTTGTGGAATCAAGATTAATGACTGCCTAGTTTTTCCATTCCCCTATAGCTGCTGTGCTTGGGATAACCAGCACCTTCCTCCTCCTCCTCGCTTATAGCTATGGCTCCGTGCTGTAGGAATGTGACATAACATGGAACTGCTTGGCTTACTGAATGGGAATTTGGATGCTAGGATTCTGGATCCTGACAACTACAAGGGTGGTGATTAAATACCATATGTGGTGATTAAATACCACACTTGCAGTGGAAAAGCAGAGATCTGGAATCCACATTTCAAAAGAAGCAGTTCTGAACCAAGGTAGCAGAGACTTAAAGCTGGCAACATGTCCAAAAGAATCATTGGTGCCACCCCAAACAATGGGATCAAACAACAGGGTCAGACCGCCCCCCAGAGATTTTCATTCTCTCTCTCTCTCTCTCTCTCTCTCTGACTCTCTCACACACATAGCCACACTTCCATTGTGCTTCATAGAGCACAAACTCTAAAATTAGTAAGAGTATTTGAAAGTGACATGAATAGCACGATTGTTTCCTAGGCTCATGCCCACTGGGCAGTATAGGATTGCTCCTAGACTCTTTTGCAACAGAAGAACACAGTTCTACACTGGTGGAGAAATGATGCTGATGCAGCTGTATGTTTGCATGACTGGAATGCTATTTTGCAGGGGGAAGGGGACTGGGCAGAGTTGGTGACATCGCATGGAAGAATGGAAATTAGTCAGAACCGTGTGCTCCCTCGGGGATCAGTTCTGCCTCCAAGAACAGTATAGTGTTACACCTAGAGAACAGATAAAGTAAACATTTCCATTGGAGTCAATGGACAGCCACAATTATTGCTTCTTGGTCCCTGCCTTCCACAACCACAACAGAGGATAGGATTCTCGCTGACTCTGCAGCCAATCATGGTGCACCACCAGAGCTATAAGGCTGACATGAAATGACCCCCCCCCCATTTTTGGCCATATTGTTTGCAGCAGCCCTATTTTGATGCATGATGTCTCCCCCCAACCTCCTTGCTTACCTGAATGGAGAATGTTGTTCTCACATCTCCAGGATATGGAGTGAGGACAGTGAACATGACGTTGCCCTGCACGTGCTTAGGGCTAGGGTGACACCCAAATGGGGATGGGGCACATGCATGCAACCCAGTCCCCCATCATGGCAATCGAGAGACTGAGATCATCATCAGTGGCATTGTCAACCCCACACTAAGAAAGATTCTCTGAGACCCCTGTGCAGTATGAGACACGGGGTGAATCACTTCTACTCCTATTCCAACAGAGTGAACCGGGTGCACAGATCCTAGGAGTCCCAAATTCTCCCCTCATTCAGAGAGAGAAATCCTAGCTGATATACACACGCACATCTAAGGGATGGAGCCTGCAACATACTGCTCACCCTGAAATAATATGCACCCTGTTTCATTTATATACCACGTCCCCTGACAATGACATGAGAGATCACAGCACAGGTAAATTCCAGAGGGGAAGCTGCTCTTGGTTGCTGCAAGGCAAAAAGTGTTGTGGCATGAAGTGTTGTGGGCTAGAGCACCCGGTTGCCCTTTTATGGGATAAAGAGGGCTTTATGACACATTGCTACAACAAAGTGGTTCATCGTGGCTTAAGATGCCGCAAGAGTCAGCCAGCAATGAAGTACATATGCAGGTTGAGAAATGCTACTAGGGATGCGGAGACTCCTCTCTGAATATTTCTGGAGAGCATCCCAGTTCTCTGTGTGCTCTTGAGCCCTTCATTCCGCAAGGGCTTCCCCTTTTGTTTTACTGGAGGGACAGTCCTTGACACATCAGAGGATCAGCATTCGTCAGGGCTCTGAAATACAGGTGTACACCAACAAATTTAACTATGTTCACACATACCATTTTAACTGCAAATAATCTGTACCTCAATGACATTTTCATGTTTGCTTTAACCGAATTGACACCTTTCTACGCACCATTTCAGGTTCAATATTTGCACTTATACATCTGTGTTTGTTATCATTTTAATGGTCTTCTATTGCACATGCGCAGAGAGTGGTTTTGGAGAAGTCTATTTTTAGTTCAAGTCCGGAATGCCAATTGCTGCTCATGCAGAGCTAAGCAAACACTCCCAAGAGGGATTTGTAAAGTTCCAGGGACCAATGGAGGAGCTCTGCTTTCTGCAAAAAAAGCTGCGCAGCCCTGGAGCTCGTTTAACCAAGCTTCAGGCAGCTTCCTAACGCAGCCAACAAAAGAAGCAACAGCTATTGTTACAGGTTCTTCTAGCGACTCCCCTAGCCTATGTTTTCTCAATCTCTTTAGCTTATAGTGAGGCATGAGAGGAAAAGAAGACATTCTTCGAGATGCCTCCCTGTTTCGTACAAATTACAGTGACATCTCCAGTATCTTAAGGCTCTCCAACTGTTATAACTCTTAACACAATTCTTAGCCCCAACACACACCCCATTTTCTTCTGCCCATGGCAGCAAGAGGACTCTGAGTGTGCCACACAGCAGGTAGAAGCAGACAAAAGGACTGAGCAAGGAATAGGCAGAAAAAGGTCTGCCTCTGGCAGTTCAATGATAGTTTACAGTTTTGGTGCTCTTTTTTTGAGTTCCGATCTGGCAATCCTAAATTACACTGAGAAGAGAATGTGGGCTAGAAGAGATGGAGAATGAGCACTTAATAATTTTGTGGCAAAAGAGCAACAACAACAAAAGTCACATGAGAAAGGCAGGCGGGGGTGTGTGTGTGTGTGTGTTAAAATGGAATCACGATTCTGAACTATGGATTCAGATGAGAGCTGGACACCACTGTAGCAGATGGTGAACATCTGGAACCAAGACTCTGTGCTTGGGAAATTATTATATGCTGCAAAGAACAGAGGCTCATCCTGCCTTGCCTTTCCTCACACACTTTCTAGGCACAGGTTCATGCTTTCCTGGTCTGTGTCCAAGTGCCTCCCCCCCTCCCCCCTCCCCATTGCTTTTGCTGCGAAAACCTTTTTCTTTTTTATTTATTTATTAATATTTATTAAAAATTTTGTTTAGACAATAAAAGACATACATAGTAACATTGTATTTTCCGTTTTCCACATTTCATTCTCATCTTTGGACTTCCTCACATCTCTTGTTCCTGCCTTCTAAACTCATATATTTGCTAGCAAATTGCTAACTTGTTTCAATTCACATAGTGTGATTTTCCAGTATTGAATCTCAAATTTTAGAATTTAACTCACTTTTTTAAAACTTTAATTTTAACATAATATTTATCCAAAATTTATCTTTTCTTTCAATTACTTATAAACTTCTTTTCGTTATAACTAATTTGTTGGAGCCATCTTATTACCGATCTTACATCTTTCTTAACATTCATACAATTTACAATGTTTTTGTAGATAGTCCTTAAATTTCTTCCAGTCCTCCTCCACCAGTTCTTCTCCCAGGTTCTTTTTTCTTAACTCTGAATTGGAACAAACAGCAATTCAGGTTTTCCATGGATTGGTTTGCTACTGTTCAGTGGTAAAGAGGTTTTGTGGGGAAACCACTTGGTGGTGGGGAGAAAGCACTTGGACACAGCACTTTAGAACCTAGAAATAATAATAATAATAACAACAACAACTTATTATTTGTACCCCGCCCATCTGGCTGAGTTTCCCAGCCACTCTGGGCAGCTTCCAACAAAGACCAAAAATACGCTAAGATGTCACACATGAAAAACTTCCCTGAACAGGGCTGCCTTCAGATGTCCTCTGAATGTCAGGTAGTTGTTTATCTCTTTGACATCCACCAGGCGGGCGCCACTACCGAGAAGGCCCTCTGCCTGGTTCCCTGTAGCTTTGCTTCTCGCAATGAGGGAACCACCAGAAGGCCCTCGGTGCTGGACCTCAGCGTCTGGGCAGAAAGATGGGGGTGGAGACGCTCCTTCAGGTATACTGAATATGACATGACATAAAAGAAAGTCTGGATGAGACCTAGGCATTTGAAACCATAAACCATAAACTCTGAGTTAAGCTTAGAGCTTTATGTTTTGTTTCTGTGTACAAACTGCCCCCCATTCTATATGGTTTAAGGTATGCTGCATTGAGCAGAAGGAGATACCGTAAATCTGATTCTTTATCTTTCATCACCAACAATTCTTAAAAGATTCCAGAATGGTCAAAAGTAGTCTAGACCTCAGATGTGCTTGATGCTATGGCCTGGAGAAGGCAGATTGTTCTGTAATATCTGTAGAAATTAAACTATGATCCATCTGCAAATGGGAGACTTGTTCTGGGAGGGAGTTGCACTCCCACTGAGGTTCATATTCTGGGAATCCTGCTTGTCAATGGAGTCCCAAGTGGAATCTCTGGCTAGAGGTTCTTACACCCAGCTTAGGCTGGTTCCCCAGTTATAGCTATTACTGGGCTGGGATAGCTTGGCTTCAGTAGTCCGTGAACATGGAGCTGCCCTGGAAGGTGGTTTGAAGGCTCCAGTTAGTGCAGGATGTGTTGTTGTAGAAAGGAGAATTCCCTGGATAACAAGATCCAAGTTTGGGCAAGTACTCTTTGGTGGGAGAACCTCAGCAGGGATTTAAAATCACAAAAGTAAAGCGTGGAAACATAGACTGTTAGACCTTTAAAATATGCCCTTTAAAATAAGTTCCGAACTTTCCCTCTTCCACTGGCATAGAAAAATACCATACGTTTGGTAAGTTAAAAATGGTTTACTTACACATTCTCCAAAGGTCAGATTCAAGTGCCTTTCCATACAGCATTCAGAAAAAGTTGCAAAGGCAGTAAAAGTTTGCTGAGTTACAAAGTAGTGAAAGCTCCTAAATTAGGAACTCAAAAGTGGCTTGTGAGAGCCATGCAGTCGAAGCTGGAGCAAGCAGCTCAAATCTCTTTACGCGCTGAGCTTCTCAGGTTGACTGAGAGAGAACATAGCCCTGATTCCCTACTTTCTCCCAAGCTGTGGGGGAATGACCTTGCTAAGCCTGGGAGGACAGCTTCGTTTCCCACCAATCAGCTTCACTGGACATTCTTAGACTGGTTATCCCACAGAATGTGCTTGCTGGGTATGTAAGTGGGGCAGCCCGTGTGCCATCAGTTTTGAAAGCATTGACTGCCAATGAGTGCCTGGGCCAAATTAAAAGCATTAGTATTAGCGTACAAAACCCCACATAGCTTGGGACCTAGCAGAGTTCCTCCTCAAGTCCTGTATCAAGCCCTATATCAAGCCCTGCAGTTGGCTGTTGGTGTGGCCTTCACTGAGTGCTGTCCGGTTTGTGCCTCCCTCTTTATGGGATGCGCTCTCAGATAAGGTGCTGCTGCCTCCCTCAGGGAAAGTATTAGCTGTGGTTATTAGCTGTTTTAAAAAATGTTTTAGATGCTCTTAACTTTTATTTTTAATTGCACTGTTTTATTGTTTTGTTGCCCTGGTCCTCTTTTGAGGGGAAGGTGGGGTAGGAATCTATAATTACATAAATAACTAGTTACCCCTAAGCTGCTTGTCAGGAGTTTGTTGTGGAAACTTTAGCTTCCGTAGGAAAATTGACTGATATCCAATATTCTGGCATTTAACATGCCCATTTTCTAGTGGATGCCTTAAGAAAGGAAATCTGGGAATGGCTAAGCATTATGCCACCTTGTTCTGCACAGAGTGAGGGTTTGTTGTTGAAAAGCCAGAGAGGTTAGCAAAGCTGGGCTCAGAGGTGCAGAAGGAGGCAGGGGATGCTCCACACAGAGGATGTGGGAAGTAAATAATGCAGGAGATTCATGCTTGCCATCTTTTCCTCCTAGGCAGGTTAGCTGGGTTTGAAAGGCAACAGATTTACCCTGATTTCCAGACATGAGTTTTTGTCACCAAGCAGGGTAACAAAGAGACTTTGAAGCAAATACAAACATCAGAAAAGGAAATAAAATATGAAGCAAGTCTCATGTTCCCTTCAGAAAACAATTGCAGTGTCAGGCGGTGCCAGGGAAGGGAAGAAGCAAACGGAGAAACTGACAGACAGCACTAGCACTGAGAAATTATCATAAAAATAAACAAATCTCCAGCCTCTGACAGCACGCAAATAATTTTGTTCTGTTTTGTCTCTCCTATTGCCAAAATTGAGGGCAAGAGCATCCTTTTCCTCCCCTGATGGGTGGGTTATCAGGTGATCCTCACGTTTATGTGCAGCATGCACTCAACTCTGACTCCACTCTGCTCCCGCTACAAACATTGCAGAGGCACCCATGAAAACATTAATTTCTACCTTTCTCTGTTTTGTTTTTCTCAAACTCTATGATTGGTTGCAGAGTCCCCTTCCTGTGGCTTCCTGAAATAAATATATATATACACTGTTATGAGTTTGCAGGGTTAGTCTGCATGATACCTGAGCCCCTTCTAATATCTGGGGTCCTAGATCCAGCAAGGGTTAAAATCTAATAGAGGATTCCATTGTTGAACTAATCAGGCAAGTTTCTGTGTGAGAGACTGTCCATGTTGTTGTTGTTGTTTAGTCGTTTAGTCGTGTCCGCCTCTTCGTGACCCCATGGACCAGAGCACGCCAGGCACTCCTGTCTTCCACTGCCTCCCGCAGTTTGGTCAAACTCATGCTGGTAGCTTCGAGAACACTGTCTAATCATCTCGTCCTCTTGTCATCCTCTTCTTCTTGTGCCCTCCATCTTTCCCAGCATCAGGGTCTTTTCCAGGGAGTCTTCTCTTCTCATGAGGTGGCCAAAGTATTGGAGCCTCAGCTTCAGGATCTGTCCTTCCAGTGAGCACTCAGGGCTGATTTCCTTCAGAATGGATAGGTTTGATCTTCTTGCAGTCCATGGGACTCTCAAGAGTCTCCTCCAGCACCATAATTCAAAAGCATCAATTCTTCAGCGATCAACCTTCTTTATGGTCCATAGTTGCCACCTAAGGAAGAAGAGAAGAAGAAGAGTTTGGATTTGATATCCCGCCTTTCACTCCCTTTAAGGAGTCTCAAAGCGGCTAACATTCTCCTTTCCCTTCCTCCCCCATAACAAACACTCTGTGAGGTGAGTGGGGCTGAGAGACTTCAGAGAAGTGTGACTGGCCCAAGGTCACCCAGCAGCTGCAGGTGGAGGAGCGGGGAATCAAACCCGGTTCCCCAGATTACGAGACTACCGCTCTTAACCACTACACCACACTGGCTCCCAAGGATACTAAGGACCACCCTTAGTATAGCAAAATAAGTGATGGTGCCCTCAGGGCAAATGGGAGGGTCTTTCCCCCTCCTCACCTGGCTGGAACTTAGAAGGACAATAGCCAGTGCAGTTGTGTGTAAGCTGAGCATACAGTAGGCTGCAGGAGAAGCTAGGAGGCAGAGCCATGCTTGATTTCTGCTGGAATCCAAGGCTCTGACCATGGGAGAAACAAGACCTTCTGGGGTGTTAATGCTGTGAGCTCCTCCATCTTATTCTCAGGTTGTATATATGTGTAAATAAACCATATATCCTAAAGACACCACAGTCTCCGCTGTCCCACATTCCAAGTAAGCTGTACCCTGGGTAAGCGCTTGGAACCCCTGGAATATCACACTGCTTGGAGATTTGGCTGTCATGCAACAATACATTGCCCTGTCTATGTGTTCATTCACATCGATTTGGATCTCCCCTATATATATATAAAACATGCATTGAAAGACAGCAAAAATGCACTAGGTTTCCAGAGGATGCACTGGGTGGAGCCTGGGAGATAAGGGATAGTGTCTGCAAGACCCGTGGTGGACCCAGAAAGCATGAGAATGCAGCCTAGGCTGTGTTCAGGTTAGGTAACGTGTTTGTGAATTGCTGTATTTATGTATGTTTGCACGCCTTCGTCCACACACAAGTACTTTCAATATGCCTTTGAAATCCACCTTGGAGTTCCCTGTGCATACTAGCGGGCTATACTTGATGAAATCCATTTTTTGCTGAGGGTTGTTGTCCCCTCTCCTCAATTAATATTTTTCCCACTGTACATTTTCGAAACATGGTGAGCATGTATGGAAAACATGCTGCATTCACCTGTGCATGTGCAGCTTTAAAAACATTTTTAAAAATACAAGTTTTTGGATATACCAGGTTTGCACAAAGGAGCAGTAAAAAACAATTTTAAAACTATTTGTGTGCTGCTCAGAGCAGGAAACTGGAGGGCCATTTTGGGTAGGCATGTGGGTATTTGTTTACCTATGTGCAGGCAAAGCTTTACATTCTTAAATTTATTTTTGAAATACAAGGCTTTTGATACAGATTTGCACAAAAGATCTGCCATTTGTTTTGTTTTTAAATGTGTGCTACTCCAAACCAGGCAAGGATCTGATCTCACTTGCATTAAAGGCTGCTGCTCTCTTTCCTCCCCTTTTTATATTTATTTCTAATACAAATGCTTTGTGCAAGGGCAGTTCAGTGCAAAATAACTTTTTTTTTGTTTTTTTAGATGAATGTGCCTCGAGAAACAAAAAAAATTCCTTCCAGTAGCACCTTAAAGACCAACTAAGTCAGTTCTTGGTATGAGCTTTCGTGTGCATGCACACTTCTTCAGATACACCTCACCAAGAAACTTGCACAGGTACAGACAACCTCACCTTGAGAAACAGTTAGTGGGAAAAGACAGGCTGCTGCCTTTCCTTGGGGCTGAAGGAACGAGAATGGAAGTAGGCGGTGTGGCAGTCGATGGCACCCAGCAAAACGTCACCATACATGTAAAAACACCTGCCCCCATCATGGGTCCACAGTCAAGTAACATGCCATTTTATATTGAATTTTCTTCCTTTGTTGGTAGGGCCATGCAAGCAATTGGTCTGAATTCTGAACTGAATTGGGCCAATTTGTACAAATTTGTGCTGAAACCAGATTGGGTCAAGGCAGCTACAAATGGCTACAGTGTGGATTGGGTTGATCCAAACTGATTTGTAGCTGGAACTAAATAAACGATCTCTCTAAAGCCAGACAGACTGCCTCCAAAGTGTTGCAGTTATTAATTATAGCATCATATAAGGCGAGTGTCAGGGTAAGGGGAGAGAGGGGAGGGGAGCTGGACTTAGTTCACTGAGAGCTATAGCTTCTCCTCCAGAGCTTGCAGGGGGATGATGAAGTTTAAAAATCCAGCTCGCACTGGCTTCACTCTTCACTCTTACAGGGGTTTGTTTGCGGGGTGGCAGTTGTTACGGTTGTTGATGTTAATCTTTCAAATTTTTATTTTGTATCTTATTATGTATGTGGGAATTGTTCAATTTGGTTGTATACTTTTTGATGTTTTGTTCATTGTTTGGTTATGTTTGTAGTTAAGTAATTTTTTTTGTATGTTGTAAGTTGCCTTGAGCATGGAAAGGCATACAAATAAAATGATAGTTTTATTGACTGATTGATTGACTCTTTTGTCTGTCTGTTGCAAAGGATTGGTTGTATTTGTTCAGGCAAAGAGCCAGGCATTGGTATAGCAGGGTAGCTGGCTGGGTAATCAGGTTTTGGGGTGCCTGAAATTCCAGCCAACTGCTGCCTTGAAACGTGCCCCCAAATCACATGTCCAAGTTTGTACCCTACTTTGCCTCATGGTTCAGCCTGCCCTGAAACAATCACGTGTGAGTGGGCATTCTTACAAATCTAATCAAGATAGATGCCACGTCAGCCATTAGGATAAAATCAGGTTGCAATCTCAGCAATGTGGGGAGCACTAGTAAACTTCATTTTAAAATATAGGTGTTATCTCACAAGAAACATCTGAAAATGACAGTTAAAAGTCACCTTGTCAGGACTTTAGCACATCGAAGTGGTTGTGGAAGCAGAGTTTTATCAACTTTCAGTGCACACATTCTTATTTCCCACCACTCATCAGAACACCAAAAGCTTGTCTAGGGAACTTTTTATGGGGCTCAGATTTCTGCTTGTCTTTCATGACAAGGGCCTGATGAATAATAATGTTATTGGGTTTTTGGATAGCAATCCTACCCATTTATTTATTTGCTAATGAACAAACAAGCCTAATATTGCATACATTAGTAAGGGTAGGGCTACCCTACATCACCTTGCAAGCTCCTCATAGAATCATGGAATTGTAGAGTTGGAAAATGCAGGAATCTCAACTAAAGCATGCATGAAAGAAGGCCATCCACCCTCTGCTTAAAAACCTCCAAGGAGGAGAGTCCACAACCTCCCAAGGGAGACTGTTCCCCTTTCAAACAGCAACTCCTGTCAGAAAGTTATTCTCCTTTCTTGTAACTTGAAGCCATGGGTTCAAGTCCTACCCACCAGGAGGAGAAAACAATCTTCTTCCATCTTCCATGGGACAGCCCTTGAGATATTTGAAGGTGGCTATCCTATCTCCTATCAGTCTCCTCTTATCATTATTATTTCAGTCTGTGTGTGGGTATTCAAACTGCTATATTATCTATGTAAAACACAGAAAGGGGCAATGATAGCACCTCTAACTTCACTTAATTAAACTTCTTTAGCCTTAGTGATGAATCACAGTGCCAGTTTATGTAATTGACAATAGGCTTTCTCCAGTGTGACGCAGCAGCTAAAAAAGCCAATGCAATTCTTGACTGCATCAATAGGAGTATTGCATCTAGATCAAGGGAAGTAATAGTGCCACTGTATTCTGCTCTGGTCAGACCTCACCTGGAGTACTGTGTCCACTTCTGGGCACCACAGTTCAAGAAGGACACTGACAAACTGGAATGTGTCCAGAGGAGGGCAACCAAAATGGTCAAAGACCTGGAAACGATGCCTTATGAGGAACGGCTAAGGGAGCTGGGCATGTTTAGCCTGGAGAGGAGGAGGTTAAGGGGTGATATGATAGCCATGTTCAAATATATAAAAGGATGTCACATAGAGGAGGGAGAAAGGTTGTTTTCTGCTGCTCCAGAGAAGCGGACACGGAGCAATGGATCCAAACTACAAGAAAGAAGATTCCACCTAAACATTAGGAAGAACTTCCTGACAGTAAGAGCTGTTTGACAGTGGAATTTGCTGCCAAGGAGTGTGGTGGAGTCTCCTTCTTTGGAGGTCTTTAAGCAGAGGCTTGACAACCATATGTCAGGAGTGCTCTGAGGGTGTTTCCTGCTTGGCAGGGGGTTGGACTCGATGGCCCTTGTGGTCTCTTCCAACTCTATGATTCTATGATTCTATGATCCAGTGGGCTTTGCCTTCCTTCAGTACTTCCTTCTCCCCAAGTCACCTTTCTCCTCAGCAGCACAACTGCAGTAGAATCTATGGTTGTGGAATCCTTGCACATTGTCCATGAACCATTCAGAATCTCTCAGTTTACAGTTGCAAGCTGGGTCAGAAGGTGACACTGCATGAAGCCACAGCCCCTGCCCGACATTTAATGCAGTGCTGGTCGGCAACTTGTTTTGCAGGAGGGGGGCCATGTTGAAAAAGGGTAGGTGGGAGAAGAAGCAGGTCACCCTCCAGTTCCTTTCCCACCAAATGCCCTGCTGCCACATCCCACCACTTCTCCCATATCCTGTTTTGGCCCCTACTATAAAGCATGCGAATACTTTTCAACATCTAGCTCAATACATGGCTGCTGTTGGGTGAGAATTCCTGGCCACCAGGGAGTGGAAGCAGTGAGCGCTTTAGATTCCCCACGGAATGTGTTTCAAAGATGTAACTCCATAACATTCCCCTTCTGTGTTACTCTTAAACATGTCACTCTTGTTATGTTGCTGAGTTTAGCTGTCTTGATGCTGTCAGTTAACTAGCAACTGCGAATGAAAGCATACACCTTGCATCACTGTGGTGTTGGGTTCCAGTCTTGCTGCAGTTAACTTTCTCGGCTTAAGCACACAGATGCCTCTCTTGCTTTTGACAGAGTACAAAGGAACGAGAGCTGAGCCAGAATCATCTTTCAAATGGAAAATGCCTCATTAGGAAGAAGCAGACCAGCTCCATGAAGCTGCAGAGCAAGGCCTACCAGACTCCCTTTGATAGCAGCAGATCTGCACCTGCTCCCAGCTGACAACATCTGGTTCAGGATGCATCCCGTGCAACAGCAACAAGAGAAGGAGATTACATAGGAACATGGATGAAAGAGGGCCATATGCTCAGGAATAAAAAAGGATTAGTTTTGTACATGGATGGGAGAGGGAGCCCAGCTTTGTGCTGTAAAAGGGTGATTTAAAAAGGGAAGGGCTGTAAGCTCAGCTGGATAGAATATAGCTTATACATTGAAGGTGTTAGGTCCCCCCTCCAACCCTGACATCTCCAGGGAAGAATTCAGGAAGCAGGGCTGAATAAAGGAGTCAAAAGGGAATGCCAGCCAATCACCGTGTAGACAATAAGGCAGAATCATAGAATTGTAGAAGTGGAAGGGATTCCTCATGTCATCTAGTCCAGTTCCCTGCAATGCAGAGCATTCTTGCTCTCTTACCTTAGCACCTCTCTTCTTCGACCTGCCCTGCCCTCCACTCTGTCTGAACTAGGAGGTTTTCTCGAATTAATTCTGCAGTTGGAGCATGCACAGTTTAACATGACTTTTAGTTCATTTTCCTCTTCAGTGTCTATGCCTCTCTCCCCCTCCATCAAGAGTACAGGCTTGCTGGCTTGGAGGGGACAACTCAGTCATGTCAGTGAGGTCCCCTAAAGCCATATTTCGATCTCCTCCCGGGCCTGTTCCTGCACAAAATGTCTTTTGCAAATTTGAGGATAGAGGCGGAGGTCTGGCGTGGGAGGTGAGCCGATACAAGAGCCGCCTCCTCAGCTTGAAGAACACATGCGCTCTCCAAGGTGCTGCTGCCTGCGCTCGCCAATGTCTCGTTCTTCTTTCTCATTTCAACGATGCCACAAGTGCCAAATTTGCAGGGTCCTTTCCTGTCATCTTATGCTCAGCCTGCTGGCGGTGCTGGACCAAGGGAGATGACAGGCACCCAGTCTCGGTGGGCTGAGGCTGGGTGTCCCTGCCAGATGGCGCCTCTCGCTGACACAGGAACTCCCCGTCTCCTGCTGCAAATGGGTTAACACTCAGCTTCAGAAAAGGCACCCGCAAAGCAGCGAGAGAGGCACTCTCAGAAGAGATTATTCCAGGTATAAATATAGAGAGAAAGTGTTGCGGGGGGGGGCAGGGCAGATCTGTGACATATCTCCAGCATTGTTCAAACACTCCCCTTCTGTGAGTTAAGTTGTTAGCTCCCAACCCAAATGGATTGAGTATTTTTAACATGCTGACCCTAATCTAAATTAAGTGACTGCTGACTTCCAACCCAAACAGACTTGAGAATGATTGGCTCCAGCATTTCTGTAACACTGCCCCGAAATTGCCCTCTTCTCCTCAAAACAAGAATGAATCTCTCTCTCTCTCTCTCTCCCTCCCTCCCTCTCCCTCCCCCCTTTCTCTGTGCGTATCACGGGAAGGTGGTGGAGCAGACATATGGCCTGCAACTGACATTTGAACACCATGAGAAAATCTTAGCTTCGACTAGCAAGTTCGACTGAGGATGGTGCTGTGAGGGTGAGCAGGGAGACACATGGCCAGTATTTCAAAAGGTAAACGGAACCTACGAGTCCACCGAGAATAAAGATGAGCTCAGAAGAGGCTGTAATTCTACAAAACAGAAATGCTAAATGCAAATGGAACTGTGTTCTGCACACACAGCCAAGCCTCGCGCCCTCTCCCTCCCTCCCTCCCTCTTCTCCAAGCAAACTAAACTCGGAGGGGGGGGGGGGAGAGCTACAAATCGCTCAACTGTTTTATTTTCCTACACATCCCTCCCCTTGCCATTGTGCGATTGGAGGTGTTTTTTGGGGGGGGGGCGGGGAGAAGACCTATGAGAAAGGTTATTGGATGCGCATTTTGACTACGTTGTATCTGGGCTGGAGACTGGAGAGTTTCCATGCCAATCAGTCCTCCCTCCCGCCCCGCTCCATCAAACGTCGCTGCTTTGCTGGAGAACTGAAAATGATGAAGGAAGCACGAAATGGCGCCGAATGCAGAGCTTCTCCTTGGGGAACTTTTGGCACCTTTGGCTTCGTGCATGTAGTAAATGATAAACTGAACGAAAGGGGTTCATTTGTCTCGGTTCCCAGTTATCCCAAGTCACCTTAAAAAGCATGCAACCCCCCCACCCGAAGGAAAGCACAAATGATGTTTTAGTTGGCATTGTCTGAACTCCAGAGGGGGGAGGGAGGGAGGGAGGGAGGCAGGAGGCGGGGAGATCTAGGGGAGGCCAGGCAAGCGCGTCGGGCATTAACCGGCAGGGTGGTCCTTTGAGACCAGAGGCAAGGGTGATGCTCACTCCATTTCGTTGAGTGGCATTACTGAAGTCACAGGTTTCAATCTCTCTTGCACAGAAGAGTCGTACCATTTTTTTAAAAAATATATATATTTTTATTAAAGATTTATTAGTTTACAAAAGGGACACAGGTGGCGCTGTGGGTTAAAGCCTCAGTGCCTAGGACTTGCTGATCGAAAGGTCGGCGGTTCGAATCCCTGTGGCGGGGTGCGCTCCTGCTGCTCGGTCCCAGCGCCTGCCAACCTAGCAGTTCGAAAGCACCTCCGGGTGCAAGTAGATAAATAGGGACCGCTTACCAGCGGGAAGGTAAACGGCGTTTCCGTGTGCGGCTCTGGCTCGCCAGAGCAGCGATGTCACGCTGGCCACGTGACCCGGAAGTGTCTCCGGACAGCGCTGGCCCCTGGCCTCTTAAGTGAGATGGGCGCACAACCCCAGAGTCTGTCAAGACTGGCCCGTACGGGCAGGGGTACCTTTACCTTTACCTTACTAATTGAATCTCCAAAGCATCCTATTTAGGGGTCATACTTCTCCCTTTAAAGAATAAAAAAGCAGCAGAAAGGCTGCTCCTCTGTTAACTGAATAGCCTTCCCTACCTCATGTGAAGGAACTTCACCCTGCTTTACATGGGACCTGCTATTGTAATAATGATAATAATAATTTGTTATGTGTACCCCACCCATCTGGCTGAGTTTCCCCAGCCACTCTGGGCGGCTTCCAATCGAGTGTTAAAAACAATACAGCATTAAATATTAAAAACTTCCCTAAACATCTTCCCTAATGATTGCCACCACCCTCAGCTGTCAACCCTTTCCCTGGAGGACTGGATTATACCGGGGATTTGGAGAACTCAAGAGATGATGACACCTCTCGTTGTCAAGCCGCAGGGGTGTGCCTGGGTATTTTGAGCCCTGCGCTAGAGTGCTGGGTTTGGGCCTGAGCTGCTGCCCTGCTGGACAAGTGGAGTCCAGATCTGCTGCATTGGGAAGGGAATATAGTTACCACTCCCTCCCAGACGTTCTTAGGACAGGCTGCTGTTGTTGTTTTGGAAGCCTCTTCTGAAGCTATTGATCTAGCAGCCTCTGCTTAGCTTGCTTGTCAGATTCAATGGCATCAGCCACAAGTGAGAACCACATAGCTGCAGGCCAGAATGTCCCATTTTGCTGCATCAAATCACCTCTGTGGCAACTGCTGGCTAGAGTTAACTCCTTCGAGCCTGACCTGAGACTCATTTTGCTGCTCTGGCATGGCTTCTTATTTGGGGGGGGGGGGGGGTTGCAATCATATTATCCTAGCAAGTTAACTGATCCAGACTTCTTCATGGCCTGCATCTCTCTATACTCAAATTCAAATCAAATTTATTTATTTACGGCTATTAGCCCATAAAATATGTACAAACCTAAAAGCACAGAAACATAAAAACCAATACATCTAACAACAGAAGGGGAACACCACGATGCAAGGGTGGGTCATTGAGCAGTGACAAATAACAGCTTGGGGTCTCTCTATACTATATTTGCATTAATTCATTTTCATGCTGACTACTGAGTGTGCATGCCTGGGGGGGGGGGCGCAGACAGGTGGCACAGGCCTGCCTGCCCACACCTGCCCTGCTGCCACTGCCACCGGAGGGGAGGGGAATGGGGAGGGGAGGGGAGGGGAATGAAAGGCAGAGAGTCGTCCTCTCCTTCATCCACCTGCAGCTGTGAAAAGGAAGCCTACATTTGGGTGGATGAAGGAGAGCTACACTTTTCTGTGAAGGATGGAGAG
Organism: Podarcis gaigeae; assembly: GCF_964106915.1. Lineage (NCBI taxonomy): Eukaryota > Metazoa > Chordata > Lepidosauria > Squamata > Lacertidae > Podarcis > Podarcis gaigeae. The sequence continues at coordinate 86,059,310 of NC_139683.1, read as the reverse complement.
GGAGGTATTTGGGGGGCAAGCTGTAAGGGAAAGGGGTTTTGGGGGTGAGCAGGGGTGTACCTAGGGATTAGCCAGGTTGGTCCCTGCCAAGTCAGGGTTGGCTGGTCTACCCTGCCCTGCCCATGAGGCAAAGTGAAGCAGCCTGCCTCAGGCGGCGGAATCCTAGGGGATGGTGCCCCCAAGAGTGCCCCACCTGCTCGGGTCGCATGGCAATATGGCGGGTGGTGGTGATACCTTACCATTTTGCCTCAGGCACAATTTAGCAGCCACCCACCCCCACTTGGAAACCCCCTCCTGGCGGCTCTGCATGTTGCCAGGTAACAGCCTTCCTTCTTTCTCCCAGCATCCCACACGTGGCTGGACAAGCGAGAAGCCATCAAACAGGGTGGGGTCACTAGGCAGGCAGGGAAGACTGTGGGAGATGAATACTGCAGGACCAGGGAGGAGGCAGGAGGCAGCTAAAATGGGCTCCTTGGATTTCAAAGCACAGTGCAGACTTGCATGAAGGAGCGTCACTGGCCGAGTTACAAGTCACAGGCAAGACCTCCGTTAGTGCACCACAACCCCTTCCAGTTGTCACTCACCTCACCTTTCTAGGTCAGGAGTCGTCGACCTCAAATGGTATATTATCGCAAAGATAATCACCACCACATATCCCTACGGGGAAAATCATAGATTCATAGAACTGCAGAGTTGGAAGGAACCCTGAGGAGAATCTTCTCCAACTCCTTGCGATGCAGGAATATGCAGCTGTCCCATACAGGGATTGAACCCACGACCTTGGAGTTATCAGCACCACGTTCTAACCAACTGAGTTATCCAGAGACATTTTGGTGGAGACAAAATCCTTTTCCTACCACTGATGTTGGGTAGGTTCCAGCTCCCACTGAGAAAACACCACAGGGGAGAGTAATGTGCCTCCCTCCTGAAGGCAGTTGCTAGTTTTAATGCAACAAATCATGTTTCGAAAGGTCTTTTCTCCCCGCAGAATGGAAGATGCTCCCACACAAGGCTAAACAAGCTGTTAACGTTGGCTTGAGGAGGGAAAGGAGCAGAGCAGAGCACCATCTCTGCCATATTCAGAATGTAGGTTCCAGCTTTGGGTGAAAGTCTTTCTTAGCCCCTTAAGTTCTTCTCAGGAAGAAGAGTCAGGTTTGGATAAGAGGGTCTACCTACACCTTGCTAATGACCTTTCGTCATTTGATTCTTTTCCATTTCAGAAAAGAGCAGAACCATCCCATGCCTTCGTCCTCCAGTCAGTGCTTGTGCTGCCACAACTACAGCATTTCTGTAATGCATACTTTTATAAAATAAAGTTCCCTCAGATTAGAGGTTGGATTTTAAAAGAATCCTTACTCTGCCCATACTAGGTATTTTTTTTAAAGTGCAGCAAAGCATGGAAAATAATCCCCGTGGGACCAAGGAGAAGAGTCGGTGGAAGAAGATTGGAAAAAATTCAAAGTTTATCTTCAAAAATATTGCAAAATTAAGGATTGTTAGAAAGATGTTGGAAAAAGAAAATTATGTGGTTTTGGTAGAAATGATATAAAGGATTAAGTAAAAATGAATTGATGAAAGAGAGAACGTAAAATTACAATATATTAAAACAAATTATTAAGATAAAAACAAGGTTGGAAGGATTTGCTGAAATAATAATTTGAACTAGAATACAAAAATGGGAGGTGTGAAGAGGTCAAGGAAATAAGTAAAGGAAGAAAGTTATGTAAAGGTTTAATCTGTTCTTTTTTTAAAAAAAAAGATTGTATCTTTTCTGTATTTTTTCTGTCTTTCTTATTTTTCTTTTTTCTTTTTGTAATTTTAAAAATTCTGAATAAATATTATTTTTGTTAAAAAAAGAAAATAATCCCCGTGGGTCCCACATGGATACTTATCCATGCTGACAGTGCTGCTGCATTCTACTTACAGCCCATTGTCCCAAACTGCAGGACCCATGAAATGGTGATGCTCACCGGTAGCATAACCGAGCTATTTTATATATATATATATATATATATATATATATATATATATATATATATATGTATGTCCAGTAGCACTTTAGAGACCAACTAAGTTTGTTATTGGTATGAGATTTTGTGTGCTTGCACACTTCTTCAGATACACTGAAACAGAAGTCACCAGACCCTTATATATAGTGAGATGGTGGGGAGGGGTATTACTCAGAAGGGTGGTGGGAATGGGTGATTGGCTGATAGGTGTGGTAAACCTGTTGATGACTGTTAACGGCTGCAGTTGGTATTACAGGAAAAAGCAAGAGGTGAGATGGCCAAAAATAGCTTTATCATGTATAATGAGATAAGAATCCAATGTCTCTATTCAGACCAGGTCTCTCCATGGTTTTAAGTTTGGTAATAAGTTGTAATTCAGCAACTTCTCTTTCCAGTCTGTTTCTTAAATTCTTTTGTAATATGACAGCTACTTTGAGATCTTGTATAGAATGTCCTGGGAGAATGAAGTGTTCTCCTATTGGTTTCTCTGTCTGTAATTCCCCTCCCCACCCTCTCACTATATATAAAGGTCTGGTGACTTCTGTTTCAGTGTATCTGAAGAAGTGTGCATGCACACAAAAGCTCATACAAAGAACAAACTTAGTTGATCTCTAAGGTGCTACTGGACAATTTAATTTTTTAAAAATATATATATTTCTACTACGTCAGACCAACATGGCTACCTACCTGAATCTTGAGCTATAATAGACTCTGGAATTCAGCTTATTTAAGTCAGGTTTCCACAGGCAGCCACTGCCCCGCCTTTTGCAAAACCATTGCAGCACCTGATTTCCAGGAAAGCAGACGTTGGTTTGATATTCTGCATTTGTAATAGCAGAACAAACAGTTGGATTCTTCCAAGTGGGACAACAACACACTGTAATGTTGCTGTACCTACCACGTTTCCCTGGCTTGCTAACATCCTGCTTAAAGTGGGGAGATATATATATATATATATATATATATATATATATTTGCTTTCGTAGATTTTCACGGGTACAGGAATGCAGGTTTTGGTGTCCTCGGGTGTCTTCCCGTGTAAAAGTTGGGGTGTCTAGGCGACGTTTCGACGAGGTCTCACTCGTCATCTTCAGGCTGGTGCTTTCGGCTTCTTGTTACTGGAACAAGAAGCCGAAAGCACCAGCCTGAAGATGACGAGTGAGACCTCGTCGAAACGTCGCCTAGACACCCCAACTTTTACACGGGAAGACACCCGAGGACACCAAAACCTGCATATATATATATATATATATATATATATATATATATATAACGCAAGGGAGATGTTATCACGTTTTGACAAGCTCCCCTCACAAACCCCACCCTGTCTTTGCAGCTGTCATCTCCTTGCTAAATTTCACTTTGTTGTTTTAAGTGCCTTGGCAACTTGGCCAAGAGGGATGGTTCCTCATCAGGTTTTTGCAGTAATAAGTGGAAATGAAGCCTGAGCCATCACTGCATGAGAAGCACTGGCATCAAACGCAATTCTAACTCAATCTCTTTAGTGCGAGAAGTATCAAATTCCTCTCCTGGGAGGCGGAAGGGGGGGCATGCAGGCAGCAGAGAGAGCAGGGAGGGAGGAAGAGAGTGTGTGATGGAAACTTGCAATATAATGTCGAAGAGCCTGGTGCTCATTTAAAGTGGTTGTAATCAGATGGAAATATCCCCAGGGGGGAAGCAGAGAGGAGCCTGTGAAAAAATATTCTGGGAAAGGAGAGCCGGGAGGGGAGGGGAGGGGAGAAACGAGAGAAGCAAAATTAATTTTTCATTCTCTAGTGTGAAGGATGCTTCCACTTTTATTAGCCCAGTTGTTCTCAAATCTGCAGGAAAAAAAATGCACTCACATCCGGCTTCATAGGAGAAGCCAGCTGTCAGGCTGAAATGGAAGGGAAGGCGCTTGCATCCGTGGTGTAATTAACCATCCCTGCCTTTTACTGTAGAACTCAAGTGCTTTCCCTGTTCGTTATCTGGGGTTTCTGCTTCCAGTAACAGCCATTTACACCTGAGCTCCCCCAGCATAGAGGGGCCTCTGGGGCGTCCCCCTTGCCGCTTTCCAGGCATAATGACTATGATCACAGCAACACAGCCGGGTATTTTTTTTTTGGGGGGGGGCTGTTTCTGGAAGGCTCAGCCTAGATATCGGCTGCCTTTGTAAACCGCTCCCCCTTCGCCTTATCTTGTCCCACAGTCCTCTGAGCATTTGATTGCGAGACACAGAAAAGCATAGGCTTGTCAAATCAGGTCACTCCACAATATAGCAGAGGACTAGCCGGCTCCCAGATTCCACAAAGGGTTATGGTGCTGGCAGGACCTATGACAAAGCACAGGTTCTGTTTCACCTCTTGCTTGTACTCCTGCATGACAGTAGTATCTCCTGCTGAGGGGCTGAGAGGATGGCTCTGTTTGACATTGTTATTGCAGGAACAGCATGAGGTCTGCTGGGGTGGCACACCAGAATTCTGTTCCAGTGCGCACATATCGGTGTGTGCTTGTGACGGACACAAAGCCAGTTTGGAATCATCTGTGGGTGGCATAAAGCGGCATAAAGCAAGACTGCTGTGGCCAGTCCTGAGCATAGCTTTCCCTACAGCTAAAACAAAAAAATTCCTTCCAGTAGCACCTTAAAGACCAACTAAGTCAGTTCTTGGTATGAGCTTTCGTGTGCATGCACACTTCTTCAGATACACTGAATTTTTTTGTTTTGGCTATGGCAGACCAACACGGCTACCTATCTGTAACTTCCCTACAGCTGACATTGTTCTGTAGTGCTAAGCTGCAAGAGTGGCCAAGTTGCACTAAAAATAAAGAGAGGTATCTTTTGTGCTGTCTGGGGGTGGGTGTCTCTGGGGTTCCCCAGGACGCTCATTTTCTTTGCAGACATCAACAGAAAAGGAACTCAGTTTGATCTGTACCAGATTGGATTAAGCCCCCCACCCCCCTCAATATGCAGTGCTTTCCCCAAGAGGTCAGCACACGCAAAGGAAGAATGTAACAGTAGTTTAGCCCATGGGTCTTTTAACTGGTGGGGGCTGTTCTTAAGGGGAGTGGGGGAAGGAAGGAAGGAAGGAAGGAAGGAAGGAAGGAAGGAAGGAAGGAAGGTGAAAGAGGAAGAATTTCCGGAGGGGTAATGCTAGTCTGTTGCAGCAAACAGCAACAGCAATGAGTCTTGTGGCATCCTAAAGTCTAACATTACAGTGGTACCTCGGGTTACATACGCTTCAGGTTACAGACTCCACTAACCCAGAAATAGTACCTCGGGTTAAGAACTTTGCTTCACGATGAGAACAGAAATTGTGCGCCGGTGGCATGGCGGCAGCAGGAGGCCCCATTAGCTAAAGTGGTGCTTCGGGTTAAGAACAGTTTCAGGTTAAGAACGGACCTCCGGAACGAATTAAGTACTTAACCTGAGGTACCACTGTATTATGGCATAAGCTTTGGTCCACTTCCTCAGAAGCCTGGGGCAAGACGGTTTTAAGTATATTACACTAATTCTGGTCTGACTGCATAGGCTGCCAGTGTGTTTTGGGCTCAATTCCAAGACGGCTCCGGACTGCAATACCTCAAGGACTGCCTCTCCCAGATCATCATCAGGGGCCCTTCCTCATGTGCCTCCTCAGCGAGAGGTCTGGAGGGTGGCAAGACAACAGACATTTCCTGCAGTAGCTCCCCACTTGTGGAATGTTCTCCCTAGAGAGGTTTGCATGGCACCTTTGTTGCATATCTTTATCTGCCAGACAAAAACATTTCTATTCTGAACATGACAAGGGACTGATGTCAATATCCCCCACTTTCAAATTACCCTCTACCTGCCCAGTTGAGAAAAGGAGGTCCAGAGAGTGACCTGCCACATGCTTTGGACCAGTAACATGTTGGGACAACCCCGTGGTCATCATGGCAGCCATGAAGTCCAGAACCACCCCAGAGCCAGTCTCTTTGGCATGGATGTTGAAGTTTCCCAGAACCAGCAGTCTGGGAGTCCTCAACACCGCCTCTGAAACCAGCTCTGTCAGCTATGGCTGGTGGCTGATGCAAATAAAGATTTTTCTGATTCTGGGCAGTGAGGCGGCCAGCAAACCAGCAGAACCCCAAATTTGTCCCGGTTGTCCAACGCCAGGAACACACACTCTAGATCCCACCCCCCTAATTGGACAGAAAGCCAAGAGACGGAGAGAATCTCTATAGAGCACAGCAACTCCTCCTCGCTGGGCCTCAAGTCACATCCTCGGCAATGGTTGTGGCAGTTTTGCAGTGTTGGATAAGTGCTGCACTGGGCCATTTGTCAGTGACTTGTGGAGGATGCAAGACCAGCAGTTGGAGAAGTGCTGGTGTTTGTAAAGTGGGCAGGACCTAGAATTTAAGAAACTTAATGTGGGGGTTCCTACCCACAATTGTAGCCCAGCTTCTCAAATGAGTGCCACCCTCTCTGACGTGATCCACATTCCTGTGCCCTAGGCACACATGGCTCAGGTGTAGGGGAAAGCTAAGGCTATCCTGCTTTTATTCTCACCATCAACATTGGGTCATCTTTTTAAACGCTTGAGCTCTTGCTGATCCCTGCTTGGGCATCCAGTCTCCAAGGATGAGTGGCGTATGCTGCCAAGCACTGCTCCTTCTGGGGCATCATCTGTACATAGTCTGGAGCCCTGCTTGAGTTTCAGGGTAGAGGGCAGAAGCAGGGAGCCTCTCCTACTCATGGAGGACACTGACAAACTGGAACGTGTCCAGAGGAGGGCAACCAAAATGGTCAAAGGCCTGGAAACGATGCCTTATGAGGAACGGCTAAGGGAGCTGGGCATGTTTAGCCTGGAGAAGAGGAGGTTAAGGGGTGAGATGATAGCCATGTTCAAATATATAAAAGGATGTCACATAGAGGAGGGAGAAAGGTTGTTTTCTGCTGCTCCAGAGAAGCGGACACGGAGCAATGGATCCAAACTACAAGAAAGAAGATTCCACCTAAACATTAGGAAGAACTTCCTGACAGTAAGAGCTGTTTGACAGTGGAATTTGCTGCCAAGGAGTGTGGTGGAGTCTCCTTCTTTGGGGTCTTTAAGCAGAGGCTTGACAACCATATGTCAGGAGTGCTCTGATGGTGTTTCCTGCTTGGCAGGGGGTTGGACTCGATGGCCCTTGTGGTCTCTTCCAACTCTATGATTTTATGATTCTATGAGGCTTCCTGTGTGGTTTAAAATGCTGAAACTTCGGGGTTTGATTTTTTTTCTGTTTTCATTGCCCTTCCCCATGAAACTCATGGGCCTGCTCTGACTTTGCTGTTGTAGGTACTTGTTATGTACTGAGCTGAATCCTAGAACAATAGGATCCAGAATGCAGCAGTCTGATTGGTCCACAGGAGCCACCCAATCCAGCTCCAGGTGGAAGTGACTCAGCAACCTGATTGGCTTGCAGGAGCAGCCAATCAGGCTTCTGGAGGAGGTGAATCCGCAACCTGATTGGCCTACAGGAGCAGCCCGGAATTAGCCAATCACACGGGGCCCATTGTGTAAATAATGTATATATAGCTAGACATTTTGGTGAAGGTTTCATTCATTGCTACTATGAGCTGAACAAAGAGCATGAGATTCACACTCGACTCCGAGTATATTTCAGTACTGTTTCCTCTTGCTCACAGAGGGCTGTTCTTCCTTTCAGAAGAACAGCCATTGTGGGCATTCAGCAGGAGTCATTGTTCCAACAGCAAGGTCTGAACCCGTCTTTTACGGCCCCTCCAGAAAGCAGTTTATTGACCATTCTTCCTTATTTGATTGCACAGAGTTTACATGGAGGTTAGATTATAGCCGGTCTTTTTATTGAGCATTCGTTCTGCTTTGTTTGTGCGGCAGTTACTCATGAAGCATTTGCCCTGCTTTCATCCTGATTTGCATGCAGGGTGTTTGCAATTCTTCCTGTTTGTTATCCATTCATCTCACAGTTTCCAATCCAGCCACTTTCTGAACCCTAAAAAAAGTCCATGTTGTGTGAGCATGTTTTTAAAACTGGATTTGTTGTGCTAATGTGACAGATCCCTTTAATCCACTTTAAATTCAGAAACTTAAAGTTCCCGTCTGTGCTTGAATCTCTCCCACAAGATAGTGGCAGTCTGGAGTTAGTGCGCACCTGAATTCGCCATGGAGACTTCTTAAATTCAGCACCATGGTGTGTGTGTGTTTGTGTGTGTGTGCAAGGGAGGATTTTGTGGTGTCTTTATGGCTGCCTATTGTGTTTGGAGGGTGTGTGTGTGAATGCACTAGGTTGGTGAATATCATGGGGGCATTTTACCATTACTGAAAAACCTGCAATAAAATTATAATTATAAATAAAAAAGCTTGCTGTGTGTTAACAACCAATAATCTTTCCAAATTTGGTGAATGAGCAGCAAAACAGAAGTTGAGTTTCAAGGTAAGAGCAAAGTGTTAAAGTGGAATAATTCCTGCCTCTCAAAACCTTGACCTATACATGTTTCTGAAGTTGGGGGCCAGCTGGCTGTGAAATATTGGGGTCATACAGAAGCCTACAGGAACATGTCAGTTCAGTGACTGTACTACTGAAAGAAGGAAAATTCTATAATGGGAATTATTAAGGAAGAGATTATCATCATCATAAGAAAGCAATTAGGACAATGCCCTTGTGTAAATATATGTGGCATCCACATTTAGAATACCATGCACGCTGCTGCCGGCTCTGCCTTAACAAAATATAGCAAAGCTGAAGAAGACACAGAAAGGGCATCTGAAATTATCAGGGGGAGGGAACATTTCCTCCACAGAAAGGATTTCTAAGTGAAAAGAAAAATAAATAAAAAATGAGCATTATGGATTTATAATATTATGGACAATTTGAAAGTGGAAGCTTACCTTTTTACCAAAACAGTTGAATATCCAGTCAAAAAATGATTGGCAGTAAGTTCATGGTAGACAAAATAAATTATTTCTTCTTTCCAATGGATTTTGCAAGAATGCTATGATGGCTACAAGCGCAAGAAACTTGTAAAGAGGAGGACAAAAACACAGCTGAAGAGAAGAAGAAGAAGAGTTTGGATTTGATATCCCACCTTTCACTCCCTTTAAGGAGTCTCAAAGCGGCTAACACTCTCCTTTCCCTTCCTCCCCCACAACAAACACTCTGTGAGGTGAGTGGGGCTGAGAGACTTCAGAGAAGTGTGACTGGCCCAAGGTCACCCAGCAGCTGCATGTGGAGGAGCGGAGACGCGAACCCAGTTCCCCAGATTATGAGACTACCGCTCTTAACCACTACACCACACTGGCTCTCTGATCTGAAATTAGGGGATGCACCTCATGAAAAGGTTTTTCGGTCCTCCTTTTTGTGATTTTTGCACTCCTTTGCACGCCAGCAAAAAGGTGAATTCACACCGAGGTGAGTGTTGAAGGAAGAAAGGAACCTTTCTCCTAAGATGAGGAAGGCAGGGCAGCACTCTTTGCCTTGCCACACTGCGCTGGTGGTTTCACTCCCTGCTAGCACCCCACATCAAGAACCAGCCCAGGCATAATGCACATTTATGCGCATGACCAGTTGGGGGCAGAATGTGCACCAACATCTATGTATTAATCAAAACCGTTCTGTACTACCTCCGTTGTCTTGAGGTGGCGTCCAACATGATATGCACGTTTCTGGGAACCCATAGGTATGTGCACTTCACATGTGATCCTTAAACATGCTTGTGAAAGGGGGAATCTTTTAACCAGGTCAACTACAATGAGCCCTAGGCATGCGTCTAAAGGGGGTTTGGGATTCAGGAATCCACACAGACCACAAGAAATCAGTTTGAAATAGCAAAGTATTTATTTATTACAGCGGGGTGAGAAAAAGGAATTTAATTAAAGATAATTAATGTGATGCAGTCTATAAGCATAAATTCAAGGGTGCATTCAACCTAATACCCTAATCCATTCACAACCCTGAAGACTAAAAGAACTCATTAAAAGAGAAAAGAATGTATTATACTAATGCAATGGAGAGAAAGTGGCTGGAGAATGCCCTTATGACAGAAACACTCTAGAATAGTGGTTCCCAATTTGTGGTCCACAGACCCCAGGGGCTCTGCATAACTCACCCAGTGGGTTGGTAACACATACCTGTCAACTGTCCTGAACATCCTGTTTGGGGAGGGGATGCTCTTGTGTGGGTCACATGACTCATGTCATGGCCTAGAAGTTGCACTGCAACATGTTGGAGGGCATGGTGGCACCATTCACATAACAAAAACTACCACAGAGATATCAACATTTTTCAAAGTAAGGGGTCCATGACTTGGCTTTTGAAAAACAAGTGGTCCGTAATACTTAGATAGTTGGGAACCACTGCTCTAGAAGATAGAGCAGGAATTAAAAGTCACGTAGTCAGTGTCTAGAGAAGGACTCATGCAGCTGTTAACTGGTAGCAAAATCATATGTGTGCATGTGTTCATGTCCGAAACAAGGAGCTTGGGCTAGGAATTCTAGGCCTTCAGTGTGGCTTTCAGATCCTAAGCGTCACAAGCCCTGTCATGCCGTTGCTTTGACTGGGTCATGACAAGAGGCAAGGCAAGGCAATAGAAGACCCTTACCACAGAACTTCCTGGCACAGTGTCCTTGCGAAGAAAATGCTGTGGGATGTGTTTGTGGGAAGAATCCGGCAGAGAGAGCCAGACCGCGCCAGTTGTCCTTGTTTTCTAGAAGCCTAGTCTCATAAGATCGCATTGCGTGGCAAGTTCCCGCCCCACCCAGTAGAAATAAAGATACATGACACAATTATTTAAGGTTAATGGGCAAAATATAGCCACAACTTTATTGGTTACAGGTGAGCGGTATTGGCTTAGGCATTGGTCCAACCGACTATCTGGCTTCAGCCCATCCGCTTGAAGTCTGAGAAAGGTTAACCACCAGTAGGGGGAGTCCTGCTGATGCACATCAACTAGGAACGCCCCCGGGGTCACCGCTCAGGGCCGTGCCTTAGGCCCTCACCTCCATAGGCTTCGGACAGGGCCACGCCTCCCAGAATCCTTTATCGGACTACCCTTCAATATGCGGGGGAGGTGATGGCGCTTCCTCCCTCTTTCCATCTACATCAAAATACCAATACCAATGCCTAACCGCCAATACCAAGGAAGTTGTGACAATTTGCTACGAGGTAGGTGAAAAACAGGAGCATCTGGAGGCTGCAAAAGAGGGAGATCCCCGGCCGCGCCTGTGTTAAATAGGGCCGATTGGCTGCCCAGGGGATGACGTGGCCGGGGATTCCCTCAATCGCATGGAGGCTGAGAGTCAGCCACGGTGTGTGTGGTGTGGGCATGAACCCCGCAACCCCACCTCCTTTGAAGACAGAGTGGCTTTGTCACAGAGGCTTTCTCTGCCTCAGTCCATTCAGACTTCTTTTCCGGACGAAGGTGGTTTCCTCCACACTAGCCCATTAAACAATTATGTTATGGTTGTCCTGATCCCTGGTTTTGCAGGACTGGGGTGTTTTTGAAAAGAAAGGTATTGTCTTGTTTGCCCAAGAGCATGCTTACGTTATAGGTGGATTCTCTCTTTGCAAGAGGACATTTCACTTCTTGGCTGTTGATTAGATTTACCTGCGAAGGGGCTTGACCAGGGTGACTCTTTTGTTTAGCCAATATTTGCATTACTGCAACATACAAGAATGGAGAGCTAGGCAATCTGGCCTTAGAACTCAGGTAAGGGAGGATGTCCCAGCATGCCCCACTGGTGTCCAGTTTCCCAGTCCATTGTTTGGAAATGAAGGGTGGGCTGTCATGTTTCAAACGATATTGACATACGTATAAAAATACAGTGGTGCCCCACAAGACGAATGCCTCGCAAGATGAAAAACCCGCTAGACGAAAGGGTTTTCCGTTTTTCGAGGTGCTTCGCAAGACGAATTTCCCTATGGGCTTGCTTCACAAGACGAAAATGCCTTGCGAGTCTTGCGAGTCCCCCCCCCTTTTCTAAGCCACTAAGCCGCTAAAAGCCCCTTAGCCGCTAAGCCGCTAATAGCTGCTAAGCCGCTAATAGCGCTAATCTGCTAAGCTGCTAATAGGGATGGTTCGCAAGACGAAAAAACCGCTAGACGAAGAGACTCGCGGAACGGATTATTTTCGTCTTGCGAGGCACCACTGTAATTAAAAAGACAGAGGGGAATGCAACTCCGTTACTTTCAATGGGATACATCTTTGGGTATGTATCCAAAAACACATCTCCATCCCTGTTCTGCTCTGTGCTAGGCAGCGCTGTCAGGCAATGAAACTGCCAGCAAAGCAGAGCATTGCAAGGTAAGATAAGGAGAGCCAATCCATTTGCTGGGCAAGTGGGATGTGATACTTCTTTCTCCTGCAAAGCGGCAGCAGGTTTTCAGGAACTGCCTGTGAACAGATATGAAAAATGTGCAAAAGGCTAAAAAGCAAAGGAAGTACTTAAAACATGTTTGTACTCCCTGAAACAGTAACTTTTGTGGCGAGGACTGTAGTATTTGAAAATTCAGCGCAGCACTAACCAGGGCTTGAACCGACATTTGCAAAGGCAGCAGACTGCCACTGATTACCAGATGCTAGGGATAAAGAACAGGAGGCAGCTCACAGCATCTTGCGCTGCTCTAATCTTCCCCCGAGTATCTGGCTAGCTACTGTTGGAAAACGGCTACTGTTGGAAATCAATTGCTGCCTTATGAAGCACAGAGTGGACTGGTCGTTTGCATTGTTAACCCTTAAGCAGAAGCCACGATTTTGGATGCCATTACAAAATGGATTGAGTCATAGGGTGTGGGGTGGTGGGTTGTGGAAAGTAGATTGAGTGTTGGTGGGCAGAATTATGAGCTGTGCTCCCACAAATTATCCAGGTGATCAGTTCCCCATGAGCACCATTCATTCCCTAACAGAAAACAGCAGCACCCAGTCTGAAAAAAAGGCCCCTTTAAGGTTATTTTTAACACGATTCAAGCTCTCACACAAGCATAGAAAAAAGCAGACAGAGCAAATGTTGTGGCTTTGCCTGTGGCTGGTATGGTGAACTCTGGGGGGGAGGGAGAGGATATCATATTGAGTACTAAATACCAAAACTGGGACGAGCATCTTCCTGCCCATGCTCCCATGCAAATCTCGTGACCAATGCAAGGACACAGAGCCCAAAAGACACACTTTGGGGAGGGTGCATGCTTGCACAGCGCCTAAAAACATGCATTTTGTGGTGCCGTATGAGATCACAGCCTCGAAAAAGTACTTTTTTTGGGGGGGATGCCTTTTTCTGGGCAAGATCTCAGTGCAAAATTGCATGAGAGAATGGCATTTGCGGGATATGGTATATGGTTGGGTGGAAAGTCCAGATAGTAATGGACCATACCTCTCTCCAATTTTCCAATAACCTTAAAGTCAGCACAGTGACTTCTGCTTGCACAATAGCACTTTCCTGGTGCCCCCCCCCAGCCATGTGCCCCCTAAATATGTTCTGCAGCTTCCCCCTGTTGGAAGCACAACAGCAGGAATCATTCAATTAGAAACCTACGAGTTAATTATGTTTAAAGTTTAAAGTTGTTTAAAGTTAGTCAGCCAACCAAGAGGTGGGAGAGGTGTTGCCCAGCAAGCAGTCAGAGGAGTGTGATCCTTGAGTTTTCTCTTGATTATTTTAGTGGAATGTCTCCCTGCTACAGACCAGCCAGTAAAGTATTATCAGTTTCTTTTTTCTGTGGACTCTGTGTTATTTTAAGTGACTCTGCCAACAGGTTATGGGCCTAGAAACACCACTACTGTTGGCTGTCGGCTGTGACTCGGAGAGAGCAGACGAGAAGGCCAGAACAAAGCAGACCTCTGAGACCAATGACCAGAAGCTCAGACTTTACACTGGGAATAACAAAGTTGAACAATGGGACCACCAGCTGTGAAAGTTCAAAGTGGAAACGCTGTACTCCTAGGATGACTTCTGGGATGGGCTGATCATGGACAGAGCTGCTGCCACCTCTGAAAATTGGGACAAAGAGACCAGGCAAGCAAAGAGAGTAGTCAGCCTGGTTGTGGAGATGACCAGTTCATTCACACAAGGAAGGAGGATATAGCCAAAAGTATGTGGAATGCTTTAGGAACATGACATGTGTGTGCAAACCTACCTGCTACACAAACTGTTATGAGGTTGCAAAGGGGCCAGGACATGTGAGAAGGCTGAGGAAAGAGCTGAGGCAGCAGAAAGTGAAACCACAGCAGAAGAAAAGACATGAAATTCAACATGTTGGTGCATTGACTCTGGGGGCAAGAAGCCACATGACCTTTGACAATTCTTCACAGAAATCGAGCTCAGCGCAAGAGATAGCATTCCTTGCCCAATGGAGGAGCATGACTGCAGAGAGCGGGGCAGGGATTTCTCAGCTGTGCCTTGCCATCTGGAGGCAGGTGCCAGATCTGAACGATGATTGTGTGGGATGTAATCAACTGAGAGCAGTCAAGTACAACATTCCTTGTTTTCCTAGAGTGGACATGCAAGGGAATGTTTGGTCCAGCCAGTTGGAACTTCCTGTTCGTCCTGGCCTGGAGCATCCTTCCTTTTGCATGTGGTAGAAGGTGGGCGTGACCTAACCTGTCCAGGTAGCAAAAAGATGAGTCATCCAGCACACTTCCCTCCTTCCCTCTTTTTTGACTTCCTTTTTCGTTTGACCAACTTTCAGTTAGGGCTGCTCTGCTAGCTCTCAGCAGAAGCCCTGGGATAATTCCCGCATATGGGATAGATCTGCATGTACATATTTGTAACTAAGTCTGCCTTCAGAAATCCAACTGTGAACTGATGTGAGTAAACATTTTATTGACTTTGAATAAGATTGTGGTGTCTTTATTCTTTTAGGAGGGATTCAAAGGGTCTTACCAGGAAAATATTAGAACACATTTCAATCTGGAGAAGCCAGATTGAATTGTGCATTGTCTTAAGAAACTCACACAAGTTTGCAACTAGTTTTCTGCAAAGGGGAATGCACTCTGCTAAGTAAAGGAACTTGCCAGCACAAGTTAGGAAGGATGTTAATAAACAATATACCCTCTCCTGCCTCTCTGAACATTCCCACAGTTTTGTATGTGACATACCAGAGGGTATGCTTTATTTCAGTAAAGCAGCACTTCCAAGGGAAAGAGGTCACCTTTCAGAAGTGGGAAGAGGTTTTGGTCATGGGATGAGCACTTGCACACACTTAACCGTGGAGCCGGAACAGCCTCTCAAATCCTGCACAGCAAGCACGCACACCTTTGGCGCTGACGCCCAGGGCACAGAAATCCTGAGGCAACCCAGAGCTTGTGAACAAGCTTTGTGATACCAGCATCTGCTGCCTCAAGGCCAAGGCAATGCAGACGCCACGACCCAAGAGCAGCCAAAGCAGAGTAAAAACCTGTAAAGCACTACCTTCCAAGGGACTCTCAGGAGCAAGGGACCGCAAAGCTGTTGAGAAGGGGCATTGGGAGGACGGGGAGAGGCCGGGTCATTCAGGTAGCAGCTTAAGGAGTAATTCTGTTTCCAGAATCACAGGACCAAGAGGTCTTGCACAGCCCCCAGGCAAAGAGGGCGTGGGGAGTGGGAGGAAGCCTTCCCTGGTCCTGAATGGGGTAACTGTGCCCCTGAAGGACCAGGTGCGCAGCCTGGGAGTCATTTTGGACTCACAGCTGTCCATGGAGGCACAGGTCAAATCTGTATCCAGGGCAGCTGTTTACCAGCTCCATCTGGTACGTAGGCTGAGACCCTATCTGCCTGCAGACTGTCTCGCCAGAGTGGTGCATGCTCTGGTTATCTCCCGCTTGGACTACTGCAATGCGCTCTACGTGGGGCTACCTTTGAAGGTGACCCAGAAACTACAACTAATCCAGAATGCGGCAGCTAGACTGGTGACTGGGAGCGGCCGCCGAGACCATATAACACCGGTCTTGAAAGACCTACATTGGCTCCCAGTACGTTTCCGAGCACAATTCAAAGTGTTGGTGCTGACCTTTAAAGCCCTAAACGGCCTCGGTCCAGTATATCTGAAGGAGCGTCTCCTCCCCCATCGTTCTGCCCGGACACTGAGGTCCAGCGCTGAGGGCCTCCTGGTAGTTCCCTCACTGCAAGAAGTGAAGATACAGGGAACCAGGCAGAGGGCCTTCTCGGTGGTGGCGCCCGCCCTGTGGAACGCCCTCCCATCAGATGTCAAAGCGATAAACAAGAAGACATTTGAAGGCAGCCCTGTTCTGGGAAGTTTTTAATATGTGACATTTTAGTTTATTTTTCATCTTTGTTGGAAGCTGCCCAGAGTGGCTGGGGAAACCCAGCCAGATGGGCGGGGTACAAATAATAAATTATTATTATTATTATTATTATTATTATTATTATTATTATGCTGACAAGATGTGGGAGTTAGATACTGCCCACTGGTAGTTTATTGCTATTTTATTTAATTTTGCATTTCGCAGTGTAGAAATATATGAAATAAAGAACGAAAGAGATAAAATGGCAGGGCTCCCTGGCACTCTTCCAACTTTCTCCCCACTTTGTGAGGGAAGGTGTAGCTGTGAGCAGGCATGGCTAACAGACTGGAGGGACCCATAAGGCAGCCACCTTCCGTTTCTCTCCGATCAGCCTTCGCCTCTCTCCCCCCCCGCCTTTGCACCCCCCCCACGATGAAGCATCTCTTCCTCCTCTCCGTTAAACGGCTCCTCCAACTCTCCTCTTTCTCCTTTCTGCTTGGCCCCCCCATTTCTCCCCCCACCTCTTGCTGCTTCTCTCCATCTGTCTGTCTGTCTCTCCTCCCCCCCGCACCCCCGCCTCTCACTTTATCTCCCTCTCACACATGCTTTCTCCAGAAGCCTCGTCTCTTTCATCCCCCTCTCCTTTGTAATGGTTTCCCCCCTTGCCTTCCGTCTTTTCTTGGCAAGCAGACCTGCATCTTCTCCCCTTCCCCCACAGCTCCCCCAGCTCTCGCAGGCTCTTGTTTCAGTCTTCCTTCACACCCCCCCACCAGGAATCCAGTTCATCTCTCCTACTCACCCCACAAGTTTCTTGTGCCCCCATCCTTCTACCCTATACTTAATTTCTCCATGTCTATTTATTACTGCTCATTTCCTGCCCCCCTCCTGCTGCCAGGCTCTGAGTCCTACGGCACTCATCCTTATTTTCCTTGGGTTTTCTCCCACCCACCTGTGCCATACAGACACATTTTCCTCCCGTCCTTCCCTTCAGGTAAATACGAAAATGCATGATGGTCGACGGCCACTGAAATGCACTGATTCCTTCAAAACAAATTCAGGCCAAAGAATCCCCTGAATATATGGATGGCCATTAGCATGCATTAATCCAAGGGGTAATTGATTGCTTACTGTGGTTGGGCAGGGTAATAGTTTTTTGGGGGCCGCCTTTCAAATGGCCAGAGGAAAGAATTGACCGAGGCTGTGATACTGTACTCTGGTCTGTAGGCCAAATCAATGGTTAAATGCTTGTCGTTCCAAACAGAAGCAGGAATACATTGCCTTGCAAGCCCTGAGAATAAAACTCTACAAAAAGCTTGGCATGCTAAATGGGTATTAAAATGCAGAGGTTTGGGTGGAGACAGTGAACCTTGGCTAAAGCCATAGGAATGTACTGGAATAGGTTGGGGTGCTGTACAATGGCAGTTCGCTGTTAGTCACATGTACACTCAGAAGGGCCCCCATGGATCCTGGGGTGCTACTAGCACCCAACCTTCTTTCCATCGCCACACAGCACTCACTGCCTAGCATTTTATAGTGCTCTTCTGGGCTGGTCAGATACATTATCCCTATAATAGTGACAACAACTCTGTGAGGTACGCCAGTAAAGGTAAAGGGACCCCTGATTGTTAGGTCCAGTTGCGGACGACTCTGGGGTCACGGCGCGCATCTCTCTTTATTGGCCGAGGGAGCCGGCGTACAGCTTCCGGGTCATGTGGCCAGCATGACTAAGCCGCTTCTGGTGAACCAGAGCAGCGCACAGAAATGCCGTTTACCTTCCCGCTGGAGCGCTACCTCTTTATCTACTTGCACTTTGACGTGCTTTCGAACTGCTAGGTGGGCAGGACCGAGCAATGGGAGCTCACCCTGTCGTGGGGATTCGAACCGCCGACCTTCTGATTGGCAAGCCGTAGGCTCTGTGGTTTAACCCACAGCACCACCCGCACCCCTGAGGTATGCCAGTACCATCATGTTAACATTGAGGAAGGGTGACTGAAGTCGAGAAAACATAGTCTTACACAAAAACCGTTAAATAATGTTGTGAGCGTGGAAAGTGAGGGTTTTACATGATTAGATGGTCAAATGACCATATAACCAGGCCATGCACAGATGTCATTAAGCAGTACAGGAAGAAAGCTTTGTGATAGTATTTCCGCTGACAATGGTAGTCATCACAAAGGAAAACGATAATTGCATTAGTACATGCTCATGTTGCCATAGCTTGAATTGTTTGACCAATCATGCCTCGTATTCAATCTTATCTGGGTGCAGAATACAGAGATATTCTGGCCACAGGAAGACTGGCTATCACTCCTCCAAGAGTGCTAGGAATTTTAACAGTCAGGTGCTGCCCTGATGCACACTTGTGAAATTTCCATTTGTTTTAATATGTTTCTCACCTGCTGCCACAGTTCTCCGTTTACATGCACACGTCTGTCCTTCCTTCTGTCGACTCTTTGTCCTGTTTCTCACACAGAAACACACACACACACCCTTGCCATATGCATGTTCATTGCACAGCTCCACTTCCTCGTTCACCGCCTCCCTCCCTCCCTCTTCCCCCCTCCCTTGCTGCCTCTCTGCCTCTCATACCAGCTTGGGCACACTGTCAGTAGCACACACATCCTGTTGTTATACAGGTGAATGCTGATCCTTTTATCATGCAAGCACTAGAGCTGACACCCCTGTTTTTTGCTTTCATGCTTCCATCACCCTCTTGTTTGTACCGTGCGGCAGGCATTGCTTCCCCACCCCTGCCAAATCTGCCTGCCATTCCCAGCTTCCCTTGCTTATGAATTTTACATTATTATCCACTTTAAAGTATATAAAATAACTCATCATCAATTATTGAGTGGAAATTTAAAATACTACAAATGTTTATAAATGTTTATCAAGAGGGCTTCAGAAGTGAGCTGGAAACAGCTTAAGTGGCAGAAGCACTCCCTGCCTGGGCCCATTTCACTGACAATAATTTTCATGGGACTAACAAAAAGAAATTAGTGTGGGATCCCCAGCCCTGTAAAATTCATGGCGCCTGAGGATATTGGGAGTGGCCTACCAACTACCCCTCTCCCCCAGTTTTCTCCTGTGACACAACAAGCTCCCATCCTTCCACCCACTTCTGCATTTCCTGACACTAGAAAAGGGATCGGAACTGTCAAGCATAAAAACCTGATTCTGTCCACTCAGCTGTCTGCAGGGGTGTGTTCGGATGGAGGGTATAAAGCATGACCTCAGCCACCCACAGATACACACGCAGCCACCTGGAAGCAGCTGCCAACATCACAAGCAGCTGAAAAGTGTGCTGACATAATCAGAGAAATTGTAGCTGGGAGCCCGTGGCTGTGTCTCGTGGAATGTAGACATGAACTGGTTTAACAGCTGTTCTCCTCAGGGAATCCTGGGAACTGTAGTTCTGCATGGAGGCTACAGCTTTTGAAGCACTGATTAGGATAAATATGGGAATGACACCTGGCCTGAACTTTTGATACTGATTTCTAGGGATTCAGATGGGGTGTCACTGTCACTGCGCCTCTATGGTGAAACACATTAAAAAAGGATGCCCCTGAGCATGCGCAGAATACCTTTCTTCGCACAGTAAGCTGCCACACATCTATAATTGGCAATACTTGTGTAAAGAGAAAGAGCTTTTGCCTCCAAGCAGGGTTTTGCCAAACTACCTCTCATTGCAGAAAATAAATGCTGCCTCATTTTCCTCTCCATGTTGTGGTACACAGTTCAGTTCAATACTGGATTTTCCAACAAAGGATTAGGAGTATGGTTCCTTTTCTCTTGCAGCACAATTTCCAGAACTGATATAAAGCTGCTAGATGGTTGCACTATTGAGAATCCGTCCTCCACACCGTTGTTCCTCCCGAGACTTTGAGGGCTCTTCCTTTGGGGAAGATTTTGAATGTCTCAATTGGTTTTGAGACACTTTAGTAATTTCTTCATGTCGGATTGCCTATGTTGACTGGACACAGACCTCAGATACACAAACAGGGGTCAATGTAGAAACTAGGGTCAAATCTCCACTTGGCCATGAGACTTACTGGGCGACTGTAGACCCGTCACTGTCTCTCAGAGTTGTTGTGGGGGATTAAATGAGAAGGGGAAGAACAATGTATGCCACCTTGAGCTCCTTAGAGGAAAAGGTGGGACATATATATAGATAATCTATGCATGTACTTAAACCAGTTTTTACATAGCTTTTCATTTTATTTTTATTTAGATTCTGCCTTTACCTTCTGTGGCTTGAAATGCATGCAGTTTAGTGTAGCAATTTCAGTTTCCACCAGCTAGGATAGGCTGCTTACATATCACCAAGAAAGAGGAAATTGTCCCCCTCCCCCCCAAAAGAGGCCACAGGTTTGCATAAAATTTGCATGTGTTAATTAATAGATATATGCAAATCTAGAAACAGTGGACCAGATCTAGACTAGCTGAGGTTCATTCCCACTGAAATCAGGAGGTTTTCATAACTAACCTACCATATTGATTTCACTGTTCAGTTAAGTGCAGTGTTCACTCTAGATCCAACTCAATTATTTTAACCCAAATAACAATATAATGCAACTTACAATAGTGGGAAAGGCTGAGATTTGCTGACCTGGTCAGTCTGCTGTCAACAGCCAAGCTCAAGGCGCAACCCCCCGGCACTCTCCTTTCTTATGGCTCTTTGTTTCTAAACTGGGTGAATTGGAGATCCTTCCCTGCAAATATAGGACTCCTTCAAACAGAGGACTGCTCTCTGCAAAGTAGCACATATGGACACCCTAAACTAGGAATTCTAAAAAATGGCCTTTTAGAAAGTATCTATAGTAGAGCCTCCCACATAGGTGCCGAGTGTGTGGGGCTGTGGGGGCTCCAGCCCCCATAACATTCCCCAGGAAGGGGCAGGACCCCCACAATTTTTTGGGCCAAGCCGTGCATGCCACAGGGGCATGCGTTCCCCATGTCAGCACACCCAGTGGTGGAGCATATGTTCCCACCAAGTGCTCCTGAGGGAGTCCACTGTGCCCAACCTGGCCTGGTGCACTGCCCAGCTGCGGAAAGGGGTAGCCAACTCCAGGGGGGCCTGGAGTGGCTCTGTGTGCCACCACCTCACCCCCTCACATGCCTCCTTATCTTCTGGAGGCTTGCGGTGGCCTCTGGAAGGCCTAATGAGGCCGGCTGCGGCCACAGGTGGGTCTGATGGACCCCGTCAGACCTTCCCGCAACCACAACAGGCCCCATTGGGGCTTCCACAGGCTGCAATGGGCCTCCTCCTACTGCATGACGTCACACATGCGCCATGCGCATGACATCACAGGCCCGTACCGGGCACCCACAAAGTGGAGCAGGACCCGGCGCCTGTGGTCTCCAGATTCTATTGCCGATCACGTGCCTGTAAGCTTTAATTACTGAACCTTCAGTGGCCTCCAGCTGCACCTTCTGCATGGGAAATCCAGAGCATGTCTGTGTCCCCGCATGTTCAGGGACAGGTATGATGTTTTCTTGCCCAGTAGTTACAAACAAGTAAGCACTGCCCCCTCATCATAGGATTCTCAAAATACGACCCGCAAGTCACACCATCTGCAATACCTTTCATGGGTTGCATGCATGAACTTGGGATCTCCAAAGTTTAGTCTTAAGCACCTGTGCATGGGCATAGGAAGGGGGTGCAAGGTCACGCCCCTGTCCTCAGAGGCACATGACTTCCCCCAGCCATGTAAGCACACTGGGGAAAGCCGCGCATTCTTAGTCAGACGCTTTTTGGCCCTCCATGCAAGTATGAAAGGGACATGCTTTGAAGACCCATTACTGCTACAGCAGCATATCTACTGGAACAACATTCTCAAACCGATACAGTGGTACCTCGGGTTAAGTACTTAATTCATTCTGGAGGTCTGTTCTTAACTTGAAACTGTTCTTAACCTGAAGCACCAGTGGCGTAGCATGGGTTGTCAGCACCCGGGGCAAGGCAAGTAATTTGCGCCCCCTAACCCGTGGATTTGCGCCCCCTAGCCCTAACCCCCAGATGTTGCGCCGGGTGCGGCCGGCCCCCCCTGCACCCCCCACGCTACGCCACTGTGAAGCACCACTTTAGCTAATGGGGCCTCCCGCTGCCACCGCACGATTTCTGTTCTCATCCTGAAGCAAAGTTCTTAACCCGAGGTACTATTTCTGGGTTAGCAGAGTCTGTAACCTGAAGCATCTGTAACCTGAAGCATATGTAACTCGAGGTACCACTGTAGTTACGTAAATTCAACTAACAAATATACCCACAACGTAACTGGCTGTGTTTAGCTATATAAATTCTTTATACATCATATAAACATAACTCTTTTCACATGATCTAATTGAGTAGAAACAATTAAGGACCAACATTTAGAACAGGAAATACAAATGCAAAGTATGGTTGACACCAGCATCCAGCAACTATATTTTGCAAAGGCAGATGTTAAGATATTTCGTATTCTTCATCTGATACCTGCACACAGCAGCTGCATACAACAACCACACTTTGCATAGGCAGATGTGGAACATTACAAAGAAAAGTTCATCTTTTGCAAGTAGTGCTCCTTAAAGTTGTTACGTTTGACACTTGTGTTCACTAAGACATACGTGGAACACAGAAAGCTTTTATTTGGACATTACGTTTAAAACAACTGATTCATTTGTATTTCCTCTTCTAAACGTTGGTCCTTAATTGCTTCTACTGAATTAGATAACGTGAAAAGAGTTATGTTTATATGATGTATAAAGAATTTATATAGCTAAACACAGCCAGTTACGTTGTGGGTATATTTATATATCTACTGGAAGCAGGAGAGGGGGGAAAGGGAGTGGCAGCTGCTTTGCTGCACTTGATTCCTCTGATGGCTCCATGTTAAATTATGCCCTGTCAATCAAATCTCTGGTCTGCTGAGGCTACAAAATGATGGGGGTGGGAATTGACTTTCCATTATTAATTTATCTGTCAGAATTAAACTGTGGTTTGTTTTACACTTTGAAATATGATAATGTTCCAGTTTAAACCCAACATTCTGTGAAAACACCTGATTAACGTTACTTTGCTGCTCATATGCACTCAGCAGTCAATAGCCATACAGTACCACATGACCAGATGCTTGGGGAGGAATTCAGCGTCACACTTTCAGTTTTTCCATCAGTGCAAGCATCTCTGCATGCCCATTACAATAACCACTCCTTTCCCCACCTCTCACTGTGTTTTGGTGATTCCACTTCCTTTCCTTTCTTATACTTAAGCTTTTTGAAATCAGCCTTCTTAAGGGCCAGAGTGCATGTCTGCTACATCCCGCTTTCCCTTGCTTCTGTATCATGAAACCCAGGAGGACATGATCACTTCCTCCCAAGTTCCCCCATATTTCAACTTTGTCAATCAGTTCCTCCCTGTCGGGGAGGACCAAGTCCAAGACAGATGACCCCATTGTTGCTTCTTCTACCTTCTGGGAAATTTCATGGTCTTCATCATAGGATGGAGCAGTCTACAGTACAAGTCTCTTAGCTGTCCTTGCCCTGGTTTTCAACAGTCTATCAGACAGCCATGGCCACCAATCCCTATAGATTCTGAAAATTCACGTAAATCTGGTGATACTTTAAGAGTTAAGTATGGTGAAATTGGTTATACTCATAGATCAAAACTGAATGTTCAGGCTCCAGAAGAGAGTTGTCTTCCAGCTTTTTGTATCTTTGGGCCACCTAAATATGCTTTGGGCTAGGTTAGAGACCAGGGCTGTCGTATATTGGCCGATGGGACCCAGAGGCAGCGAAATGATCATTTGCCATCACAATGGTGGTCTTCTAGGGACCCCAGAGTTTGGCCTGGTGGCCTGTGCTCTGGAGAGTGGGGCTTCACCAAGTGAGCTACCTTGGTTCTTGTGTGCTTAGGCCTCTGAACCTCCTTTGAGCAGAGAAGGGACCAGGGATGGTAACATCAGCCTTGACAGATTGGTAGTAGGATTTACAGCTTTCAGGATTTGCTTTGAAGGGTTTTAGACCTCCTTTTCCAGGACTCCAGAAAAAGGAGCAGAGTCACAGTGGAAGAAGGCAAACAAGGCTACTTTCTGCTTGGCACAATGAGAGCTTTTGCTTCCATGTCTATGAGGTACACAGCATGGATAGGCTATGCCTCACCACCGACCAGCTGCCACCCTCTGCCGCCAGCAGATAGCACAAGGCTCAGATGCCATGGCATTTTCCCCAGGTTCTTCCTCCAGTGTGATCCAGAACCTAAGACTCTGGAGATCTGGCAATCCCAAATGTTAAGCAACATCAGGGCTCTGGCTTGGCCAGGTTTGGTACAAATGGCCCTTTGGCCCTTGCCTAGTCAACAGAGAAGTACTTTCCACCTGTTGTGCTTCAGGAGACTTGACTGCAGGTGGAGATGCAGATTTGAGGATAGCAATTCACAGTCCCAGCCCCCCAGCCCCTACTGCTGCTTTTCCACTCCCATGGCTCACCTCTGGCGAACTGCTTCCCAGCCCAGCTGCCTAGTTTAGCAGTGACCCGTGCTTTGGTTTGAAAAGAGCAACGGGCTCTGGCTTGCACCTTATGTGCAAGTGAGATGTGACTGATCGAAGGCACTCTGCTGGATTTCAGGGGTCAGGCTTGTGTTTGGAAAAGGCAGGTGGTGCTGTTCCACTGCTGGAGGAGAGATTGGCAGAGAAAGGGCTTGGGTGCTTGGGAAAGCTGTGCCAGACAGGGGGCGCCAATGCCCTGTGTGCTTCAGACGCAGCAGGAGGCTGCGAATTATGCCAAGAAGCCACAAATCTCCCGAATCCACCAGTGAGCGAGTGACAGTTTTTTAGCAGTTAATAAAGAAAACATCTTTAGCTAGGGAGTGTGTGTGGGGGGGGGGGGAGAGGCATGATTTCCCTCTGATAGTTGCTTCTTTTCTGCATGCTAATTTGAGCTGAATATGGAACAGCATGTAATTACTGTAGAGTGGCTGCCTGGCTGACACAGCCAACATGCCTGCAGGAATCACAGCTTTTAACTCCTGCTGAAATAAGAAAGAGCCGCTGCAAAAGGGCTGCTGCTGTGCAGGAGAAGGAGCCAAAAAAAAGGGGGGGTGGGGTGTCCAGGCATCCACCAGCTCTGCAAGCTAAAGACTGCTAGCTTCTCTCTCCTTCTTGCAGCCGGACCCTGCTGGAAGCTTTGTGATGGAGAAGCCCAGAGCCTTGGCTTGGTAGAGGGATTGCACTGAGCACTTGCTGGTCACAGCAGCCCTGGGATTCCCAGGCCAGTTGAGGAGGTGGAAGAGTTGCACTTCCTGCCTCTGGCTCCAATCCATATGGCTCCCATTCAGTCAGCGCCCTCACACTGACTGACTCCCTCTTCTCCCCAAGTTCGTGGTTTTTTAAAAGCAGATTTCCCAACTACATCAGAGACACCCCATACACACACGGAAAAGGAAAAGAACAAACATGAGTGTTTGCTCCTTGCTTACACCCTGTGTACACATCTGTTCCTCCATAGGAGTCAGTAGTTCTTATCTTCTATAGACAATTCATTTATGAATCTGTCTTAGTACAGTAATGTTACTTGCCTGTAGAGGAAGTTTTAGTCAAATAGAAGAAGATGCTGGAGGAAGGTTTAGGCAGTTTGTTTCATGTATAGAAGTGGAGTGGACTCCACCCTTTGTGCACATGCTGTCCCTGATGTTGCCTGCCATTTAAGTGTCTAGTTCACCCCCTCCATCATGGCACAACCCAAGGGCTCTGCAACACTGCTGGAAGGCAAAACCTTCGTAACAGAACAACAACAGCCAACAGTGCCCACTGGACACAATTCAAGATGGCGGAGGGATGGCTGTGCAGGAAATGGTTTAGCCATTTATTGCAGATAAAGAAGTGGCATGGGTGGAAGAGACACTCAGTGGCTGAGAGTCATTCCAGGAGTGTTTGTGGCATTAGGAATTAATTCTGCCACGAGTTCTCTGTAACAAAACCTCATTGATCTCAGTGGGACCACTTATGGACCACTTGCTACCGAGGTGCTCAGTTTCACTGGGCTTCTGAGTACTGCTCTGAGCATCTTGACTCAATAGCCATTCCCATTTTTTCCTTGGAAAGATTGCCTAACCATAAAGCATAAAGACAGGCCAAGATAAGAAATCTGCAGTTTGCATTTCCTGAACTTGATTTATATTTGTTAATGAAATACACTTCCATGTAGTCTTTGCTCACGGTCAGATGCGTCTCTCCCACTTTGCCAAGGTCGGGAGGTACGCGTTCGTTAGCGGAGCTAGAAGGGGGAGCTAAGGCTAAGCTGACCCTGAAGCCTTGGAAGGAGATTCCAGGGTGATATGGCGTTGCTGCAGCACGAAGAAGAGGACCCCCAGAGGACCTTCCACAGAGCCTGGGTGCAGTAAAAACTATCCCTCCTGGTCAAAACCATTGACAGCTACCAGCATGTCTTAAATGTAGGCTCCCTCCAGCAGATGTTTGTGCAGGGACTCAATTTTCTATTCTTTTTTCACTCACGGCAACTTCTAGTCACCCATGAGAACACTTTCCCATGTTTGTCATGTCGGGAGAAACATCTCTGCATAGCATCTGAACTCCAGGAGATATCCTCAGCTACATCTCAATGTTCAGTTTGATAGGTTCCTGCTTGGGTTAAGTTCAGGCTTTTCCACCCATCCTGGCCGGCCTTGGAGAGTCCATTTCATGGATCCAGAAATAATACTTTGCAGAACACTCCAGCTGCTCCAACCTCCATCCCTTTCGTTAATTAGTTCAGCTCCCTTCCTTCTCTGATTCCTTTCCCTTCTCTGCTTTTGCTATTTTGAAATTTGGTCCCAGAATAGTAGCTCTGAGAACAGATCACCATGCCACATTTAAAGCACACGACTTCCCTCAAAGTATACGGGGAACTGTAGTTTAAGGGTGCTGGGAAGTATAGTACTGTATGTGGGGGAACTAAATTCCCCGGACATTTGAGGGGATGACATGTGCTTTAAATGTGCCTTGGATGTGGTTTACGTGATATATCCCCCTCCGAAATGGAGAAGAGGGTGACTGATAGACCGCCTGCAAAATATTTCTCAACCTGGCTAGAGCAAGCAGAGTGCCATGGATGGAGACATTTGTCTTGTGGGTAATTAGTTGGGGTACATTGCATCACCTGCATGAAGTCCTGCCATTGTACAATGTCACACACCATTTCCGCAAGAGAGCAACTCGTCTGTCTGCAGTGCACACAGTGTGACAGGTGGAGGCCTCCTGGCAGCAAATTCCATGTCAGCAGTTGCTGATGTACACAAGCCTTGGAGATGCAGTCAGTGGCCTGGGCCTGGGGAGATGACTCTGAACATCTTACGCTGTGTAGGATGTCCCTATTTTCATCAGAGAAATGTTGGAGGGTATGCTGTTCTCCCCAAAGAGACCGCAGTGGGGCCTTGCCTTCTGTGTGAGGTTGGGATTTAGAAATGGCAGTGGCACTCACAGAATGGCACACATTGGGCATAGAGCACAGAATATATAAGAGGCTGGAAAGGTACAGAAATAGGAACTCCGTGATGGAGGAAAGGACCTACTTACATGGTGGAGGCTGGAGAAAGTGTGAATGTTATATATGAGGCATTGTGGGAATAAGTAGGCTCATAAAAATGAGAAAAGGGGAGAACATGTTGTTTTTCTTCCTTATTTTAAATAATATTTCCCCAATTTTCTCAGTGAAAAATTACAAATTTGAGGGGTGGGGTGGGGAAATCACACACACTGATAACCTCTTATGCAGTGTTTTCTTTTTAAGAGTGATGAGTGAAATGCTAGTTAATGTTTTCAAATCATATTGTTACACCTAGGGATGGGGACGGGCTTTGATTCAGTTTGCATCGAAAGGTAAAACTGCTTAATTCACACCTTTCGAAACAATATGAGAATGGAAATACAGCCATCCTTTGAAATTTACACTTCTCTGAATTTTGTGCTCCAATTCTCCAACCAATGATTACAGATGTGCATATATTGTGGGGGAAATGTGCATTACAATAAATATATCACAATGAACATACAAAAATGCGTTATACTGGGGAACATGCTTGCAAAATTACATACCTTAGTCAAAACTGCAGACAAAATGTGTTGACTAGGAGGAACTCACAAAATACTGACGAATTTTCGCGAGGATTTAAAAATCAATAAATTGCAAGCTGCTGTGGAAATGTTGGAGAATAATAATAATAATAATAATAATAATAATAATAATACCCTACCCATCTGGCTGGGTTTCCCCAGCCACTCTGGGAGGCTTCCAACAAAATATTAAAATACAATAGTCTGTCAAACATTAAAAGCTTCCCTAAACAGGGCTGCCTCCAGATGTCTTCTAAAAGTCTGGTAGTTGTTTTTCTCTTTGACATATTGTGGGAGGGCGTTCCATAGGGTGGATGCCACTACCGAGAAGGCCCTCTGCCTGGTTCCCTGTAACTTGGCTTCTCGCAGCGAGGGAACCGCCAGAAGGCCCTTGGCACTGGACTTCAGTGTCCGGGCAGAACAATGGGGGTGGAGCTGCTCCTTCAGGTACACTGGACTGAATTTAGGATTGGAAAAATGAGAAGCTGGCAGAACTGAAATTGACAGATCAGCCCTAATTACACCCAACATTTCTGCTGTAAAACTAGATGACCCTTGTGGTCCCTTCCAACTCTACAATTCTATGATTCTATGGAAATACCAATATGCAAGATTCAAAGGGAGCAATGAGGGCTGGCCCTATCATTATGCAGAGTGAGATGACCACCTCAGGCGGCAGATTCTGGGAGGGCAGGGAGCAGCAGTGGGGTGTTGGGAGGACACTGCTGCCTGCCCTGTACCAGCTAGGTAGCCTAAAGTCCTTTGGTGCAGAGGAAGGCTCTGTCTTGCCACCAACGTTAAAGAACGATCTTTTCCCCTTGTAATTTCCCTTGCAAACAAAAGGGAATATTCTAAGTTGGTGTGAAGAAGAGAGGTGGAGGAGGAGGAGGGCACTAGAATGATCTCAAGCACAAGAACAGTTCCCTGCCTCTGTCTTCGCAGGGGCTAAGCTAAGAGAATGCCTATCTGCACCATACTGAACATCAAGTTTTCCTTTAATAAATTTAAACCAAAGAATTCAATTCATGGCTTTGGTGGTCGCGCTGAAAGACATTCAGACAGTGGCAGAGTAAAACAAAAAAAGGGGGGGAGGTATTTGTGCGGTTTTAATTATGAATGGTGCACGAAATATGCATTTGGAAATTAGCTTCACAAAGTCACTCCAATTACAGCAGAATGCACTCTATGTCTCCAATGCTTTTCAGTTAAGTATGAGGGAAGTGAAGCAGTGAGGAGACATGCAGAAAATATCGCATGCGAGGAATTTGAGAAACAGCAGACCCCCCCTCCCAAATATCACCATTTTTTTCAACAACAGCAAAAAAGACTCATTCCAAGAAAATCTGGTGATAATAGCTGAAGTGGGGCAGGTTTAACACCTTATCTCCCATCATTTAAGTTATACAAGCCAAGACTGTGCAAAGCAGCAGCAGTAGAAACAAAATGCTTCCCAGAATATTGCCTAATTCTAAAATGGTAAAAGCAGACAAGCTATAAAAGCAACCACATGAAGGTGGGCAAAACCAAGCAAAGTCAATGGTCTCTTTCACACTTTATTTATATTTATTTGTTTGTTGCCCACCCTTTTTTCCAAGGAGCTCAAGGTGGTGTTCTTTGTTCTCCCCTTTCCTAATTTAACTCACACAACAACCTTGTGAGGTAGGTCAGTCTGAGAGGCAGCGACTGGCCTAAGGTCACCCAGTGAGAGCTTTGTGGCTGTATCCTCCTGTCTCTAATGCCTCCTTGTAAGAGAGTTTTCACTTTAGTGGCAGAACTGTAGGCCAAAGACAAAAAAGGCTGTGTTTCAGTGTTCTGAAGGCCAAGCTGCAGAGGCAACTGAGCATTATTAGGACCCCGTGCACAGTTTTCCAACTTTTAAAAAACAGAACAGGATCTGCTAAACACAGCAGAAGACCAGCACAAATATTAGTATTCTTTAAATTTATTTTTTTGGTTTTTCAAATTATAAATTTTACAGAAATATATCAAATATAAATAATAAAAACAAGATTCCAAGGAATATCCTGGACTTCCATCCTCCCCTTTGTGGGTCCGATTATTAATCATTTCCTCCTGCATTTTCTTTATAATAATCCGAATCTTTCCATTGTGTCCAGAATTCACCCTTAAACTATAAGTGATACTCCAATCCTACTAATGATTTTAACTGTTTACAATGGTCTTTAAGATAAGTTATAAATTTCCCCCATTCCTTATTAAAATTTTGGTCTTCCTGATTTCTGATTCTTCCGGTCATTTTAGCCATTTCAGCATAGTCCATCAACTTCATCTGCCATTCTTCTCTGATAGGAACTTTATCTTCTTTCCATCTCTGGGCCAATAACATTCATGCAGCCGTGGTCGCATACATAAGTAGTGTTTTCTGCTCCCTTGGGATTTCAGCACCTAGAATTCCTAAATGGAAGGCTTCAGGGTTTTTTAGGAAAGGTTATTTTAAACATTTTTTTCAACTCATTATATATCATTTCCCAAAATCCTTTTAATACCTTACAATTCCACCGCATATGATAAAAGACATTTCCAGCAAACATTACATTTCCAGCAAACATTTGAGCATGTTTTATACATTTTTGCAAATTTACTAGGAGTTAAATACCATCAGTACATCATTTTCATATAATTTTCTTTCAACATATGCCATCAACTTTAAATCCCAATTCCATAACTTCTCCCAAGCTGTAAGTTATATATTATACCCAAAGTCTCTCGCCGGGTGTATCATTACTGATTTGACCTGTTTGTCTTTTGTATACCATTCTAGTACTGTATTAATTTATACATTTTGGAAAGTAATTTTGTTTTATTCTCTAGCAGCTCTTTTTCAAATTTAGAGACTTCAGTACAAAAACCATTCTTTTTGTCCACCTTAAACATATCATTTAATTGGTGGTATTGTAATCAAGCACAAATACAAATTAAAAGGGAAGGAAGCAAATTTAAAAGGAAGCCAACCCAGCTTTCAGGTACAGACATCGCATTTAATTTTCAGCATGAAGGGGTCATGCTGGCTGCCTAGATGCAGGGTGGGGGCTTGGGGTTTAGAAGGATGACAGAAATGGCCCTCTTTTAAAGAGGAATGTAAGGGGTGAACTGGATCTCTAACTTCTGTCTTGCATTTAGTAGGGGAAAGCAAAACATTAGAAATCTGAACTCGGTTTGGTAAAAATCCCTCAGAATTTCCTCACCCAGAATTGGCAATCTTAATAAGAATTGTTCTGTCAGCCTACCCAACAAACTACTGCAGTTAGTCCAATAGCATTATTTAAGAAATGCTCAATTTGGAAAGATAAAGACAGTTAATAGAACACAGAATGAAGTCAAAAAAAGTCCGTTCATTTTCCTATATAAGATACAGTTATAAAAACAGCTATAGGAGAGAGAAAACCTGTTTAGGATTGCCCTGCTTGCCAGTCTTTTTCTGGCACCTTGCTCTTTATTGAGGTGCAAGACAATTCCCATAGTAGGTGACTAGACTGTGCTGTTCCTGCTTCTCCGGAGTGGCTCCAGAGTTCACGGCTGCCATGGCAACCATGGGCTTGTTCCATGTAATTTCTGGCGTGGCCTATTCAGCTCCACAAAAGTGGGCAAAAAGGACACTGTATACGGTGTGTTTCTCAGCGGGTGGCATTCACTGATTCTCAAATAACAGCATTTGACTTTCAACAGCCAAATAATTTTAAAAACTGGTTTCAATAACCACTTTGACTGCCAGTTGTTTGAAGAACTCGTGGCCTGGAAATTAGGATCTTGGACAATTTTTACACTAACCATCTGGTGGACTGGGAATCAGCTGCATAGGCAAAGCCTCCCAAATGTGGGTCGGGTGGATGTTGTGCCGCCGCTCCTCCCCACTGTCTGGTCTGCGCTGTGGGACGTGGGACTTGTGGTTTGGTACGGCACGGCTGCCTGCCGCATGACTGCCGGCTTCAAATGCAATGTGCTGCAGGCAATATGGCTGTTGCCTTCACTGCCTCCCACTGTCAGCTGGCCCAAAATGCAGGGGATGGAAGGCTCAGTGCTGACCATCAGCCTGCCTGGTGAAGGTCGTGCTGGATGGACCGTGGCTGATGTTATTGCTGCCTGCTTAAAATGCAGTGTAGGGTTGGGCTTGCTACTACTGCTGGTGCTGATTCAAATGATGATGTGATGGAGTGCATTGTTGTGGCTTCTGACACCTAGTCTAAAAGTGGGAGAGGTGTTCCTGCTACTTGCCCCCAAAACGATTAGTTGGCAGACACACAGCTGCCACACCTTGCTTTCTGCCTATGTGCTCCACATCAAGGCCTACAGCCTGGAGATTTGGGGTGCTGACCTGGATCTGGGAGCCAAATGGGGCCCTCTAGGGACTCTCTTGGGGCCACACCCCCTTTCCCACGGCCATTTTCTGCAGCAGCCTTGCTCTGTGTCTTCCATGAGTGCCTTTGTGTGGATGAAATGGCTCCTTAAACTGGAAGAAAGCCTGTTGCTTCCCTGGATGAAGAATGGAGAAGATTGTTGGTTTCTGCTTCCTTCACTGTGCAGCGAAGTGCTTGTCACGGGACAATGTTTTGCATTCCACAGTCAGAGCACGGGAATGGGAGACTGGATGTGACGTACACTGGTTTCCTGTTTTTCACAGTTCTCTCGGTGTTCTTTGTTTCCAAGGGAAGAAGTTGCTTCTCTGCTCTCGCAGAGGCAAGATGCATGCTTGTAATCTCTCGGCATTGAAGTGTAAATAAAGTAAAGTTAAGCATGTGGCATGTACTGCTCATCCTTCCGCTGTGTACAGGAGTCTGCAATTACAACAAAGATGACCTGTGGGCGCCTGGCAACCTCTGCCTTTTGCATGGCTGGAATGCATGCAAAGGTAAGATTCTGAATCATTGCCCTTGTGGTGTAGTGGTTAAGAGCAGTAGACTCGTAATCTGGTGAACCGGGTTCGCGTCCCCGCTCCTCCGCATGCAGCTGCTGGGTGACCTTGGGCCAGTCACACTTCTCTGAAGTCTCTCAGCCCCACTCACCTCACAGAGTGTTTGTTGTGGGGGAGGAAGGGAAAGGAGAATGTTAGCCGCTTTGAGACTCCTTCAGGTAGTGATAAAGCGGGATATCAAAACCAAACTCCTCTTCTTACTTGGATGATGGACTCAAGGGCATCCTGATCAAATTTGCAGATGACACCAAACTGGGAGGGGTGGCTAACACCCCAGAGGACAGGATCACACTTCAAAATGACCTTGACAGATTAGAGAACTGAGCCAAAACAAACAAGATGAATTTTAACAGGGAGAAATGTAAAGTATTGCACTTGGGCAAAAAAAATGAGAGGCACAAATACAAGATGGGTGACACCTGGCTTGAGAGCAGTACATGTGAAAAGGATCTAGGAGACTTTTTTGACCACAAACTTGACATGAGCCAACAGTGTGACGCGGCAGCTAAAAAAGCCAATGCAATTCTGGGCTGCATCAATAGGAGTATAGCATCTAGATCAAGGGAAGTAATAGTGCCACTGTATTCTGCTCTGGTCAGACCTCACCTGGAGTACTGTGTCCAGTTCTGGGCACCACAGTTCAAGAAGGACACTGACAAACTGGAACGTGTTCAGAGGAGGGCAACCAAAATGGTCAAAGGCCTGGAAACGATGCCTTATGAGCAATGGCTAAGGGAGCTGGGCATGTTTAGCCTGGAGAAGAGGAGGTTAAGGGGTGATTTGATAGCCATGTTCAAATATATAAAAGGATGTCACATAGAGGAGGGAGAAAGGTTGTTTTCTGCTGCTCCAGAGAAGCGGACACGGAGCAATGGATCCAAACTACAAGAAAGAAGATTCCACCTAAACATTAGGAAGAACTTCCTGACAGTAAGAGCTGTTCGACAGTGGAATTTGCTGCCAAGGAGTGTGGTGGAGTCTCCTTCTTTGGAGGTCTTTAAGCAGAGGCTTAACAACCATATGTCAGGAGTGCTCTGATGGTGTTTCCTGCTTGGCAGGGGGTTGGACTCGATGGCCCTTGTGGTCTCTTCCAACTCTAGGATTCTATGATTCTTCTTCCCTGGCCCCACCTACCACTGCCCTGTGCCCCCTGGAAAGTTTCCCATGATGGCATGTGGCACTCAGGCTGGACAGGGTTCGACACACTCCTGCTACAGAGGGAAGGTCCATTTTTAAGGGATAGGTGGGCCGAGTTATTATCTCTCCTGTGGCAGGAAGAGACAGACACAGCTCCTTCGAATGGATGAATTTAAATGAATGAACATTTGAAACTGGCCACTGGCTGAGGATAAAGCAAAAAGCAAAAGCTAGGCTAACCCGCCTCAGTGGATGACAAGAAAACTATTCAGAACAGTTCAAAGGGAGAAATTGCAAAAAATGTATAAGACTGGCAAGAAAAGGTGTTGGAAGTGTAAACCTAAAGAGGGAAGCTTCTACCACACGTGGTGGAAATGTGCAGAAGTTAAAAAATTTTGGGATTCCATCTACAACGAACTAAAGAAAATACTTAAATACACCTTTGTCAAAAAGCCCGAAGCCTTCCTTCTGGGAATAATCGGAGAGGAGATAAAGAAAGAAGATTATATAATGTTTCAATATGCAACTGTAGCTGCCAGGATTCTGTTAGCACAAAATTGGAAAACCCCAAATACCCCGACCGTTAAAGATTGGCAAATTAAATTATTTGAGTATATGGATCTGGCAAAAATGACGCAGAACATTAGACAGCAAAAAGGTTCAAGGTTTATCGACAATTGGTCTAAATTCATAACATATATGGAAACAAATTCTAGAGATAGGAAAATCATAGTAGGTTTAATATAACCCTTGCGATGTGTTTACGCTAAAAAAATGAAAAACTGCAGAATGGATTTAATATTCACATAACCCAAAACCGAGATGGAGGGAAGTCAAATGTTATTTATTGTTAATGAATGTTTGTTTTTTGGTTGGTTTAGGTGTTTTGATTTGGTTGATGTTTTCTTTTCTTTTCTTTCTTTTTTTGGTATGTGTTGGCTATTTTTCTTTTTCTTTCTTTGCTGTTGTTTGGTTATAGAAAATGAATAAAAAGAAGTTAAAAACAAAAACAAAGGGAGAAATTAAACAAACATGAAGCTGGACAAAGTGCATGCAGACTGCAGTGGGGTGGTTGCACCCAGAATGCTGTTTGGAACATCTGGGGGTGATGCTGAGCAACAGGCCAGGCTGCCTACAATGTAGAAGAGAGTTTTTGGCTCCTTCTGCATGGGCCAGCTTCCCCTATGCCAGGAATGCCCATGTCAGGCACTGGGAACAGATGGGCTGCGACACATATACCCAGCTTCATTACCCACCAATATGGAAACTGTCACTTACAGGGGAAAACACATCCAGGAACATGTGTTGGCTCCTTGGCAAACAGGTGATTTCATGCTTATGTGGAAGATCTTGCTTGCTTATCACTTAGGAGGAGGGCATTGGAGGACAAAACAGGAATGAATGAATCTTTATTTGCGTCAGCCATTGGCCATAGCAAAAAACAACAACACAATATACAAAGGATAGAAATAAAAAGTCAGTTACATAAAATACATTTTAAGGTTTTGAATCAATAGTCAAATAGTGGATCTTATTCTAATTGCCCCCAGCTAAAACCCTTGCAACCTTTGCTGTCACCTGCTCATCTTGATCTGCCAAGAGAAAGGACACTGTGGCAGTGGTTGGGCGACCGGGAATGGACAATAAAAGAGGGGTGATAACCTCATTCCTCGAGTCTTTATAAAGAGTGCAAGCCAGAAGGGCATGCGCCACCAATTCCGTACTGCCAACTCCACAGGGACATAAGCGTTTTTCGTGTGGAATCTGTTGGAATCATCCCTCAAGTACAGCCAAGGGCAATACATTCAATCTTGAGAGAGTAAAAGTGCATCTATATTTTAGAAGTAGTAGGTTATGCAGATAGGGTGCCAGAGAATTGAAATGGGAAGGTGGAAAATAGTCACACCATGTGCAAAATTTCCTTATTGTGGCCAAGTTGTTCTGACGCTCAATATCATTTAGGCGCCGACAAATTAGACTGTTTGCTTTAGTGAAACCCAAAGTGAGTAGCTGTTGTGGTGATAAACCACAAAAGTGAAGTTTTTGATAGACAATTTTAGTCCAGGTGCTCTTATGACAATCTTGCAGCACTAGGGATATTAGACCCGGGGGGATTTGAGTTTAGGTGAAGCCAATAGTTAAGTGTCCTATGTCAGATCTGTAATTCTACCAAGGGAAGATTAGCCTCTAGGCACAATGATGCATTTGGGACACAGGGTGGTACAGAGAAAATTTGCCTTAAGAACTTTGATTGGACAGATTCCATAGATCCAAGGTGAGTGGCTGTCCAAATCTGAGCCCCATATAATAACTGTGCTAGGGGTTTAGCTTGGAACACAGGACAAAACATAATTTCACAACTCTCAGCAAAAAAACAACAACAAAAAGTACCCACATTTTGACGACCTTGATAAATAGGAAGAAAATACTCTGAGTACGTGCATTTTCACATTTTAAACTCACTCATTTCCTCCTTGATTTTGCTCACTTCCAGTCAATAGCTCTCAGCCTAATCTACCTCACATGGCTGTTGCAAAGCTATAGGAGGAGGTATAAAATGACTGCAAAAAGGGACTTAATCCTTACTTATTTATTTAAATTATTTCTTTATCCCTTTATAATAATAATAATTTATTATTTATACCCCACCCATCTGGGTGGCTTCCAATAAAATATTAAAATACAGTAATGCATCAAACACTAAAAGCTTCCCTAAACAGGGATATTTTATATTTTCTAAAATATCTCTCAAGGCAATTTACATAGCAAAGTATCAAAATGAAACATTGCAGGTGACAGTCAAATACTCCTGGCATCAAGGGCATTTGTATTCCTTGAAGCAGACTGATGCTTCTTTGTACTTTAAAGGGCCATGTTTTACTCCCCCAACCTCAGACAAATAAGTACACGTCCAAGGCTTCAACCAATCTTAATCTGGCCTGATTGTTGTGTGTTTTAAATGCCTAAACTCTACTTGTTCTCAGTCCTCCCAGGATAGTGTTCATGGCGCAAAGGGTAACAAGCCATGTCACCTTAAGCCTTTAGGCACTGTGGATGGGAGACAGTGGAGAGCGGAGTGATCTGCTATCATTTTTTAAATGGTTTATTTTTGCTTTTTACTATTTTGATTTTACAGGTAATATAATAAGGGAAAGTATACAGACAGTATTTTTCCTAATTGCTCAGTTAAAAAGAAAATAAAACCTGCTCCCACTTTCCGGTGTTCTGCCTCAGTAGCAAAATCACCAAGATAATTAACAGGATTTGTAAAATGTTGCAGAATAATTTTTATGTTATTATTAATAACGTAATTGTGTTGAAATTAGTATTTTATTTTAAACTCCTCTTTTAAAAAATAGCTTTAAAGTTAATGGGCTGCCTATATTTAAGTTGTGAATGTGTATGCCCGTTGCTCACAAGGAAGTCAAGGCTGCAGTCCTGTACCCACTTACCTGGTTGTAAGTCCCATTAAACACAAAGAGATTTACTTCAAAGTAGTCATGTATAATGCAGGGGACGCAGGTGGCACTGTGGTCTAAACCACAGAGCCTAGGGCTTGCTGATCAGAAGGTCGGCGGTTCGAATCCCCGCGATGGGGTGAGCTCCCGTTGTTTGGTCCCAGCTCCTGCTCACCTAGTAGTTCGAAAGCACGTCAAAGTGCAAGTAGATCAATAGGTACCGCTCTGGTGGGAAGGTAAACGGCATTTCCATGTGCTGCTCTGGTTCGCCAGAAGCGGCTTAGTCCTGCTGGCCACATGACCCGGAAGCTGTCTGTGGACAAACACCAGCTCCCTCGGCCTATAGAGCGAGATGAATGCCACAACCCTAGAGTCGTCCGCGACTGGAACTAATGGTCAGGGGTCCCTTTACCTTTAGGTAAAGGTACCACTGACTATTAGGTTCAGTCGCAGATGACTCTGGGGTTGCAGTGCTCATCTCGCTTTATTGGCCGAAGGAGCCGGCATACAGCTTCCGGGTCATGTGGCCAGCATGACTAAGCCGCTTCTGGTGAACCAGAGCAGCGCACGGAAACGCCATTTACCTTCCCGCTGGAGCGGCACCTATTGATCTACTTGCACTTTGACGTACTTTCGAACTGCTAGGTTGGCAGGACCGAGCAACAGGAGCTCACCCCATTGCGGGGATTCGAACCGCCAACCTTCTGATCGGCAAGCCCTAAGCTCTGTGGTTTAACCCACAGCGCCACCCGTGTCTCTTTACCTTTACCTAGGCATGTATAATATTGTACTGTAAGCTAACTATCCAGCACATTCTTAATGTGTGCCCAGCCTTCAGCTCCTGCATGGCAGAACACATTCCTAAGCCTCCATGCAAAGTTTTTGCATTTTACATTTGCTGTTGTGGGTCCCTCAACATCCACCCACACTTATTGTGCAGTAGGATTTGAAGAAAATAACTTCTGGGGAGTTTCTGCTCTCAAAATAACCCATCACAGGAAAGATTCATTCCAAGAATTAGAAAATGAGACAGAAGCGGAAGAAGCAGGGGGAACATGTGCTAAAGAAAAGGACCTTGGAGATTCCCAGTCTGATGTCCCCCCAAACTCTTTTGTCAATGGCACTTCTGACTTCACCGATTGGCTAAAAATAATGAAAAGTGGGACGTGCCAGGCTGAGTCATTTCACATAGATTGCCTTTATATGTTGCTTTATAATTTTTTTGTTTTAGGAGGCTTTGTGTTGCTTTGTTTTTTAATGGAAGCTCAGAATCTGGGGCCCCTGCTGCTTTGGACCCTGGTACAACTGCCCCAATTGCCACATTATAATCTGGCCAATTCTGTGGAGGCTTCTCAGGCTTAATCTACAGTCCTCTGCTAATATTCAGGCTTTTGCTTTCCTCTTTCTCTTTGGAACTACAGTGGTACCTCAGGTTACATACGCTTCAGGTTACAGACTCCGCTAACCCAGAAATAGTGCTTCAGGTTAAGAACTTTGCTTCAGGATGAGAATAGAAATCGTGCTCTGGTGGCGCAGCAGCAGCGGGAGTCCTCCATTAGCTAAAGTGGTGCTTCAGGTTAAGAACAGTTTCAGGTTAAGTATGGACCTCCGGAACGAATTAAGTACTTAACCTGAGGTATCACTGTAATCTTCACTTCCAAGCAATAGAGATTCTGGGATCTCAAAGCACAAGAAAGAGCAATGCTTTAATTGTCCTGAGTTCAGCCTTGTGCAATGCAGCCCTATGAATATATGATTATTTTTACTCAGAGGTATGTTCCTCTGTGTTAAAGAAACAACAGCAGCATGCATTCAGCCTTGCAGCCTTAGTCTCTAATTTGCATCACCTCAAGATCTGCCTTTCTAGCCCTCCCACCCTCAGCCCCCCACCTATTGTGCATTTCTGGAGACATCAGCAGCTTACCTACTTTCCCTGGCATGCATAAATGAAACTCTCACTGTGTGGAAAGAGCCCTGTCACTTCAAGGTAAGTGTGCATTGTTGAGAACTTGTAGCCTTGGTCTTGTTTGCAAGCTGTTTCCTCAGAGAGCCTTGAATCAGGAGGGATGTAAAGCACAGACAATTTGTCGCTTACATTCTGAAAGCGTGAGGGCTTCCCCTCTCAGCCAAGTCTGCCGTCCCTGCCTCTAAGGGCAAGAGAGCCTCTGCTCTGCACAGTGAATGAAAAATATGCACACAGGTCTAGTTGTGGAAGTTGCACATCATCATGTGTCAGTTCCGCTGTTGCTGCCCTGTACTCACGATATGGCCTCATCTGTGCATTAGATTTATACTATTTTACTTATCATGGCTTCCTCTAAAAGAGACCTGTGTGTTTCAGGTTCGTGATGTGTCAATGTTTCTTACACTTCTACTAGAAATATAAACCGGTTTGATTTTATTTGTGGTTGTGCACACCTCATGTTGTGGGGGTTTATCCTATGCTGGATGGACAACTGCAGGGGTCCTTCAATTAGAAACTTAAGGGTTAATTCTGTTTACAGTTATCCAGTCAACCAAGAGGGGTTGGAGGGGTTGCCTAGCAACCAGTCAGAGTGGCATGATCCTTGCTGAGGCAACTCATGCTCTGATTGTTCTGAGGGAGGTTTCCTTTGTATGCATTGTATTGTAGGACTGAATTTCAATGAAAGACATACGCTCTCTGTTTATTTCTTCTCATAATGTGTGCTGCTTTTGTTCCGTTTGCCCAATAATGTGCTATTAGTTTCTTTTCTGTCTGGACTCCATCTCCATTACAGTAAGCCTGCAACTTATGAGCAGGTTACATTCCGCCTAAAGCCAAAATCATGTATAGTCAAAGCACATTGGATTGAATGGCGGGTGGGATTGCCAAAGTAATTTTGCCCAGAACCACGCTCCCTTTCTGCCTCCTTTTATTTATTTATTTTAAAGCTGAATGTGCACAAGTTAAATGCATGTCAATTGCAGGCTTACTGTAGGGCACATCACACGATTGCTTGTATAGCAATATATTCCAGTCAAAATCCCTCATTAATATGCAACATTCAGCGAATGAAAGTAAAAAATCTTCCAGATGTACTCAGTGGTAGTTCTTGGTATCCAAGATGGCAGGTCCTGGTGAATCAGTGGTGGATTCAACATAATCTACTGGCATGGTTATCATATTGCAAGTCCCAAGATTTATCCCTGAAACTTTCCAACTCAGCACTGAGATTACTTTTAGTGGTGGGCTTTCCCTCTAAGCACATACAATGTGATCACATCTGATCACAAGTGTCATGGCTTAGATGACACACCGACTAGGGAGATAAACAAGAAATGTATTGTCTCTCTTTAACAGAAGCATCATAAATAGCAACAGGAAACTAGGAGTTTACATCAGGTTTGGATGAATCCCAGACCTAAGTGGGCTTCATCTGAGAGATTCAGGGCTTGTCTGAGCTGAACTGGGATCTCTCCAGAGCTTCACAAAGCAAAGTAAGGCTTCTGAAGTTATTCTGGGCAATTCAGTTGTTCAGAAAATTGTGCTGACAATGGTATTTTTTCAAAAAGTGAAAGATTTGTTCACAAGCTTGCCATATAAGAAAAACACCAGGTTGGAGGGGGAGAGTTGTTTTGTGACTGACAAATGTAACTTCCAATCAGAGCTCTCCAATTATAACGCTTTAGGAATTGACGCTGAAGTAATGTATCGTCTTGTTCTTGTTTGTTCTGTTCTCTAAGCCCTTCCTTGAAAAATGCTGGATGTTCAAAGCATTCTGCCTCTGAGACACATGCCCACACACCCACTTCTGTCAAAACAGGTTTGTTCTTAACTTTCATGATTTTTGGTGCCAAATGAGCAGAACATAAGTTTGAAGCTGTTAACTCTATAGTTCCAGAACATGCTTCTGAAATTCTTCAGGTTACTCTCCTACGTGCACCTATACTATGTATGCCATTTTCATAATAAAAGTGTTCACCACAAAACCACCAAGAGGGAAGTGAATCTCTCTTTGTTATCCCCCCAATCATCTTCAAAGGTGCTCATCACACAAACAAAAAAAAGGCCTGGAAAAATTTGTCAGTATCTTGGCAGGTTTCTTACCTAGAAGCACATCATCAATGTATTCTGTTTTCACACAAATGGCCTGAAAACAGTAGGGGAGAGTAAGTGATTTTTTTTTTAAAAAAACTACTCCAAGGCCAACTTTGTGGGGAAAACCCTTGCAGCTATCCTTCTGAAATTTGGCAGGATTCGCTTCCTTACAACATGCCTGCAAATTTAATCCAATTCTGCCAGAATAAAATTGACAAGTTATAGATGCTTTTAAAAGACTCAAAAGGTGTACAGTAAAGGATGGAGAAGCGTGGACCTTTTTGTCTGTAATCTCTTCAGAAGGGGCTAATATGCCTGAAAATGTCATCAAATTCCTTCAAAAGGAAAAAAAAATGTAATAGTGGCCTTGTTAAAAACATCCTCAAAACAGTGAATAAGGGAAGGATGAAGTTTCTTTTTCCTGAATTGAGATTTGGACCTGAACCAAACTAGTCATCCTCCAAAGTGCTTTGGCTTGCTCTGGGCTGTTTTTCTAAGTGACGTGGTGACATGGGCACAGGATATCAGAGACAATATTCCAGTGCACACGTGGGAATATTTACAGATAATTGGTGACACCTTTTCTTTAAATACGAATGTAAGCGAAAACTGTTATAAGATGCTCACCAGATGGTATGTTACTTCTGTATGGACAAGTAAAATTAACAATAATTATAATCCTGTGTTGGAAATGTCAGATGATGAATGGTTATTTTTTTTCCATATGTGGTGGATTTGTTTATGGGGGGGAAGGACGGGGAAGCTCTGTGTCTTCATACTTAAATTTATGGCATTTAACTGAACTGAAGTCCTATAGTTACAGCAGGAAATATAGCTTACCCTGTATTTTGAAGACAGCCAAAGATCCTGCCTGTAAACTGTTAGTTAGATAAATGTGAGAATATGCAAAAATCACCAGTTCTGTATGTGTCAAAGAAAAACAACAAAAATAACCTTCAAAAACCCAATTTCTTCTCTATTTTGATATGTAGAGATTTGCTTCAAATTGAGTATATTATATCAGTTTGAACATTAAAAAGTGTTGAAAGGAAGAATACATTTCAACATGTATTTGATAAGGCTGAAAGCTGCTACCCATTAAGAAAGTTGCAGAAGGCAGGGACCACCCTTGGTAAATAGGAACAGTTGGAGCAAATCCGTATGTGTTGCTGCAGTGGAGAGGCTGGGGAGACACATAGCAAACTACTAGCTGGAACAACTGCACTGAACCTGAGCAGTTCACCAGCATCCTTGTTGAAAGGAAGGAGGCCCCTCAAGGATCTTGAACAGGAGAGGCCACTCTTACACCAACAGTTACATTACAGGGAGGCATCAAGGATGGAATTCAACATCAGGATAGAAGTCATTTCCTCCATATGCATTTGTGTGTGTTAGTTTCACCAACATATACA
Organism: Podarcis gaigeae; assembly: GCF_964106915.1. NCBI lineage: Eukaryota > Metazoa > Chordata > Lepidosauria > Squamata > Lacertidae > Podarcis > Podarcis gaigeae. The sequence continues at coordinate 86,016,054 of NC_139683.1, read as the reverse complement.
TGTTAGTTTCACCAGTACATGCATATTTGAATACATTACCTGTCTAGAAAGTGGTACTTCAAAACCAGTGCTTTGTGTTTTGAAATGTGGTCTGCATTCCCTTTTGTTGGGCTTTTCATACTCTTGATCATGGGTAGGCAACCTAAGGCCCGGGGGCCAGATCCGGCCCAACTGCCTTCTCAATTTGGCCCGTAGATGGTCCGGGAATCAGCATGTTTTTACATGAGTAGAATGTGTGCTTTCATTTAAAGTGCATCTCTGGGTTATTTGCGGGGAATAGGAATTTGTTCATATTCTCTCTCCCCCCCAAAATAGTCTGGCCCCCCCACAAGTTCTGAGGGACGGTGGACCAGCCCCCTGCTGAAAAAGTTTGCTGACCCCTGCTCTTGATGATGGGCCATGAAAACCAGCAGTTGGAATCCTAGTTGGAATCCTATACATCAGTATGGCTTGGGGGTGAGGTAGGGAGCAGTTATTGGGAATATCCATTAACAAATATAGGAATGTTTTCACTTATGCTGTTACTTTTATAGACCCAATGAGATGTTACACTCTCACTGGAGACAGGAACAACCCTGACCTTGTATAGGCTGCCAATGAAGCCCCACTTCTCTATTTGCCACACCCCAAATACACCCAATTCCCACCCCACCCCCCATGTTCTAGTGTGGCCCACGATTGCAAGAGTATCATTGTACAAGTGAACATTTACTCCTCTGGCATACCATTGTGTTTTGCTTCTGAAAGAGGGTCATCCCATCTTGCCAAGTCAGTATCTCAGAGATAGGATCATACTGCCAAGGATTTTTGCTTTTGCAAATTCAGAAAAATATGCCTTCCAGTAGCACCTTAAAGACCAACTAAGTTAGTTCTTGGTATGAGCTTTCGTGTGCATGCACACGAAAGCTCATACCAAGAACTCACTTAGTTGGTCTTAAAGGTATCTGAAGAAGTGTGCATGCACACGAAAGCTCATACCAAGAACTCACTTAGTTGGTCTTAAAGGTATCTGAAGAAGTGTGCATGCACACGAAAGCTCAAACCAAGAACTAACTTAGTTGGTCTTTAAGGTGCTACTGGAAGGAATTTTTTTTGTTTTGACTATGGCAGACCAACACGGCTACCTATCTGTAACTGGAACTCAGAAAAATATGCTTTCACAGAAGAGTTTTCTACAGTTTCTATCTATAGTTTCTGTAGAAAGACAGGAAATAATTTGTTGCAATAAATAATAAATAAGTTTTTATCTTTATTTAGTAACCAAAGTTGGCTCATACACATTTTTAATAAGTTTCTGAAGTGTAGGTAACTTCAGAAATGGACCATTTCCATTCCCTTCTAACACAGAGAGAAGTTGTTTCTTAATCTAAGCAGTTTAAAGCCTAGTTACAGATAGGTAGCCGTGTTGGTCTGCCATAGTCAAAACAAAAAAAATTCCTTCCAGTAGGTCTTTAAGGTGCTACTGGAAGGAATTTTTTTAGTTTAAAGCCTAGTTCACATGGTTGTCCAAACAGAAGTTTTGTATATGCAGTGATGTATATGTTTTCCATAAAACGTAAAATGCAGTGTGCAATGGAGGGCAGTTGGGACATTGCCCAGTGAAGTGTCATGCAGAATTCTTTAAAGACACCCCCCACCCAATCTCAAAGCCACACTATTTTTTAGTTCCACATCTCTTTCTATAATCTATTTGAATTTAGAGAGAGGTTCCTGGAGACATTTGTCAATCTCCCATTTTCTGGCCAATCAGCTTTCTGTACCACTCGGTCAATCTCAAACCCAAAGTATTGCTGTGGCCGGAAGGTTGAACCCATTTATCTCCAGGCACAAAAGCCATGTGAAAATAAATAAATTTGTATTGTAGCTACTGGCTCTTAGCCCTGGTTCTACAGTTTCTCCCTCCCTCTTATTCTCATGATGGCATTCCAGTAGGTCTGCCATCATGGTAGACCTACTAGCTAATGCACATATTCTGAGCATGCTCAGAGCTTATTTCCTTTAAGGCCATACCTACTCACAGCTCTTAGCCCATTCTAATAGGCAGGGGTTGTTTTCTGCTTTGAACAGGTTTGCCCTTTTTGCTTCTGCAACCTTACAAGAAAGAAAACACAACAATGGACACAGGGTGAACTATCATCTATCATCTATCTATCTATCTATCTATCTATCTATCTATCTATCTATCATCTATCTATCTATCTATCTATCATCTATCTATCTTTCTATCTATCTACCTTATCTATCATCCATCATATTTTTGTGTGTGTGAATGGGGGATTGGAAAGAGAAATGGTGGGTGGATTGTGTACATGTTTCAACTAGGGATGGATGGATCTGACAGTTATCTCAGTTTCTCATTTTTCCAGTCTTCACGTCTCTACATTTCTGCAGCAATTTGCAGAGCTTAAAAAAAAACCCCTCATGAAAATTAATTAATATTATCTCATAATAAATACATTTTTATGAAGTTTTGACTAATGTATACATTTTTTGCAGGAAATCTCAATGCATTTTGATGATATTTTCTTCAATATATTCTTTTAATGCATGCTATCCCCTAAGATGGGACGCGGGTGGCGCTGTGGGTAAAACCTCAGCGCCTAGGACTTGCTGATCGCATGGTCGGCGGTTCAAATCCCCGCGGCGGGGTGTGCTCCCGTGGTTCGGTCCCAGCGCCTGCCAACCTAGCAGTTCGAAAGCACCTCCGGGTGCAAGTAGATAAATAGGGACCGCTTACCAGCGGGAAGGTAAACGGCATTCCGTGTGCTGCGCTGGCTTGCCAGATGCAGCTTGTCATGCTGGCCACGTGACCCGGAAGTGTCTGCGCTGGCTCCTGGCCTATAAAGTGAGATGAGCGCACAACTCTAGAGTCTGTCAAGACTGGCCCGTACGGGCAGGGGTACCTTTACCTTTATCCCCTAAAATATGCATTTTTGTAAATATAGTTTAACTGGAAAAGTATATTGCAAAATTGGGATAAGTACAAATTTCAAAGGATGGCTGTGTTTTGGTTCGCCTTGCTTTAGAAAGTGCAAATTTTATAGGTTTGCCTCTAAATGCAAATTGAATTGCAATGAACTCTGTACAGTGGTACCTCGGGTTAATAACTTAATTTGCTCTAGAGGTCCGTTCTTAACCTGAAACTGTTCTTAACCTGAGGTACCACTTTAGCTAATGGGGCCCCCTGCTGCTGCCGCACCGCCGGAGCCCGATTCCTGTTCTCATCCTGAAGCAAAGTTCTTAACCCGAGGTACTGTTTCTGGGTTAGCAGAGTCTGTAACCTGAAGCGTATGTAACCCGAGGTACCACTGTATTAACCATTTCCCTACATTCACTAATCAAATTCTGCAGCAGCTGCTGGGCGGAGCCAGGCAGGTTGTTCTGAGACACATGTATTTCCCGAAAATGTTCGTATGTCTCTGTGTGAATGTATGTGTGTGTATATATACAGTCTTCCAACAAGTCTTCTCCTAGTGCAAGATTCTGATCTTGAATGCTGAAAGGAAGAAAATGATGGTTTTGTTTCTTAATGACTTGACTGAAGGGAGGAACTGAGATATGGGGGGAGGGGAGAGGACAACAAAAAAAACCGGTACTGTGTGGTTAAAAACAACAGATTGTTGAGGTGAGAATGTTTCCAAAGCTAGAACTGCAAAGGCTCAAGATTCATTTCATTATACTGTGTTTGAGTGTCTTGAAAAGGAGATAACAGCTTTCACTTTGTTCCTTTGTGGGGAGGGGAAAGGGCAAGGGAGTACTATTTTGAAATAATGTCGTCTGAGGAAGGGAGGGAGAGAGGGAGGGGGGAATTCAATACCTTTTGTTCCTGATTATGGCTTGGTAACATGTTTTTTATTGCATTCCCTTTTTTGTGAGTTTGTCACTGAATTTCTAAAATAAAAAGTTTTGCATCTAGGCCTGACTAGAAATCTCACTGACTGACTCACTTTGCTGTTGTTGCTGTCGTTTAGTCGTTTAGTCGTGTCCGACTCTTCGTGACCCCCTGGACCAGAGCATGCCAGGCACTCCTGTCTTCCACCTCCCACCATCAGGGTCTTTTCCAGGGAGTCTTCTGTTCTCATGAGGTGGCCAAAGTATTGGAGCCTCAGCTTCAGGATCTGTCCCTCCAGTGAGCACTCAGGTCAGGGCTGATTTCCTTCAGAATGGAGAGGTTTGATCTTCTTGTAGTCCATGGGACTCTCAAGAGTCTCCTCCAGCACCAGAATTCAAAAGCATCAATCCTTTGGCGATCAGCCTTCTTTACGGTCCAGCTCTCACTTCCATACATCACTACTGGGAAAACCATAGCTTTAACTATACGGACCTTTGTTGGCAAGGTGATTCTCTGCTTTTTAAGATGCTGTCTAGGTTTGTCATTGCTTTTCTCCCAAGAAGCAGGTATCTTTTAATTTCGTGACTTCTGTCACCATCTGCAGTGATCATGGAGCCCCAAAAGTAAAATCTCTAATTGCCTCCATTTCTTCCCCTTCTATTTGCCAGGAGGTGGCCAGTGGCCAGGATCTTATCCTTGCCCAAACCTTGAATACATTCTCCTTAATATCAATCATGAAGGTGAAGATCCGGGACTGTCCCTGGAAAATAGGGACACTTGGAGGGTCTGTAACTATTGTAGCCCTGCCAAGTCAGAATGTCACCAGTTGCCACTGCTGCACCTGTGTATTACCCCTTCTCCCCCTCTCTCTATGTCATTTAGAATTTCCCCTCCCTTCAAGGTTAAGGAGCGTGATGTTTTCCCATCCTTAGAACAGCCATTTGCGGTGAGATATACTGAGAAACAGTGACTTGCCCCAGGCTAGCCAGCCAGCCAGCCAGCTTCATGATCAGGTATGTATTTGAACCCATGTGCTCTCTCTACATATGACTGAACTGACTCACAGCAGTACCGGAAGGATCAGGCACTTCCTGTGTACACATATATGCCTAGGTTGGATAAGTGCTTGCCTCTTCTTGTGGGAATGTTCAGGGATGCAGGAGAGGATATATTGTTTGATTATATCCTTTTCAACTTGTGTTAACAAGTTCTACAATTCAGCAGAGTAACATTCTCCTTTTTAAACTTGTACAGCGGATGCGTTTGCTCAGGCTTGCTAAAGCCTCTAAAATACGTTTCGTTGGTAATTTCCCCTTTAGTCCCTCATAAAAGAAATAGACACGACACAGTCTTCTATAAAAGTATAAAAAGAGTTTACTCACTCACATTCTGTTCACAAATGGCTCTCAGAAGGCAGACTTAAATTACAAAAGTAATATACCTGGAATCTATCCCATAAAGAGACAGCCCCTTTGTCCTCTCTTGGCTGAGAGCATCTTAGGCTAAGCAGATGTTGTTTCTTCGATGAATGTAGTCAGAGAGAGATATGGCGGCCTCTGCTGAGGTATTTTGTTACCTACACAGGTGAGGCCATGCCCACCTCTGGTCACATGTAGAGGAAGTCTGTCCCAGCCTAGGAGGAAACAGGAAGTTCCGACTGGCTGGTCCAAACATCCCCTTTTTATGCCCACTCTAGGGATGTTGTACTTGACTGCTCTATGTTTCACATCCCACACTTCTGACCATATACTGCATATGTAAATATGCAGCTTTGCCATATCCCCATCTTGCAGAGACCATGGGCCAACATGGAGATATGAAGGCATGTTCTCTTTGGTATAGTCATGAATATTCATCTTCGGCTCCTAATTTTTCATGGCCTTCTGCCACATCTCCTTTCACTTTAATTTCTCTCCAAATGCACTTCGTGGTCCTGTGATTATCCCAGTCAGCTGGTGCTTTAAACAGATTCCCTGCAGGCAACAACAACTGGAAACTAATTCAGAGCGAAGTAAATGCTGAGCGAGGAATAGTGGGTTGTGTAGGTGATGCATGCCTGCCAATTAAATGGAAAGAAGCCCCTGCACAGATACAAGGCTCACAGACACCCCCTCTGCACCCTCACCTTTTCACAGGTGAAGAGAGTTCCCTGGACTGGAAGCATCACTGTTGCCCTGATTCTGAAACTTTGCCCTAGTGGGACATATGGCTCTACAGTTGTTTGCTTTTGGAAGATCACCATTTTTTTAAAAATGACATTCCTCTGGGAATGGAGAAAAGTGCTTTCTCCTAGTTCTATATTATTCTCTCCACTGGGTTCTGACCCTCCTCCTCCCATTCTGGAGGTTTCAAATGCAGCCACTGAATCTGATAAATGCTCAGGATTCTTTGGAGCTGAATTTTTAAAATTAAAGCTCCCCCTCTGCCAATCCCCTTCCCACCAGCTTGCCTCTTCAACACATAGTGGATACTTCTAAGAAATCTCTGACTGTGCATAATTTCCCTCTGTTATTTTCATCCTGACCTAGTTGCTCATAAACTGCTGTATTGGAAAGCACTATTCTGGTTTGTCTGATTTTAGACCTCCTCAAATGTGTAGGTTTTGGTACCACTTGGAGGGGCACTTGGAACTCTTCCAAATTAAGTCAAATACATCACATTTCCCACAGAAATGTACAGAGGGTTCTTTGAAATTTTCACTGCAGCCATGTCCAGTGCTTAAGAGGCTACCGGCTTGTCAGTTTGGCTAATGCACTTACCTGCAGTAATAAAGCAGAAGTAGAGAGCAGCTGCAAGATGAACTAGGGATGCAACTGGTCAGACTGGGGCACTGGTAGTACAGATCTCAGACTGCAAAGAATTTCCCATTCTTTCCATATGTGTTCCCTTGCAGCTGCCTTATTGATTCCTGCTTTGAAATGTACTTACACAGAAAAATTGCCTCCAGCATGTGATGGAAACTTCAAAGTAATCTTTGGAGACCTCAACATTTTTCCTGAAGTAGCTGCAGCTGTATTAGGGAACACTGGTAATATTTGGATCCCAGGTCAAAAACCACTGCTGCAGTCCAGTGACACATGTCTGAAGGAGTGCTGTGCCCAAAGCATTCAGCCGAGAGATTTTCTCCAATATTAGGGAGGTGGGCCAAATAATGTGGTTTGCAGGCTGGCGGTCTTCTTCTTCTTCTTCTTCTTCTTCTTCTTCTTCTTCTTCTTCTTCTTCTTCTTCTTCTTCTTCTTAGCTTCTTCAAAGCTGCTGCTGCTGCTGCTTCTTCTTCTTCTTCTTCTTCTTCTTCTTCTTCTTCTTCTTCTTCTTCTTCTTCTTCTTCTTAGCTTCTTCAAAGCTGCTGCTGCTGCTTCTGCTGCTTCTTCTTCTTCTTCTTCTTCTTCTTCTTCTTCTTCTTCTTCTTCTTCTTCAAAGCTGCTGCTGCTTCTTCTTCTTCTTCTTCTTCTTCTTCTTCTTCTTCTTCTTCTTCTTCTTCTTCTTCTTCTTCTTCTTCTTCTTAGCTTCTTCTTCTTCTTCTTCTTCTTCTTCTTCTTAGCTGCTGCTGCTGCTTCTTCTTCTTCTTCTTCTTCTTCTTCTTCTTCTTCTTCTTCTTCTTCTTCTTCTTCGCTTCTTCTTCTTCTTCTTCTTCTTCTTCTTCTTCTTCTTCAAAGCTGCTTCTTCTTCTTCTTCTTCTTCTTCTTCTTCTTCTTCTTCTTCTTCTTAGCTTCTTCTTCTTCTTCTTCTTCTTCTTCTTCTTCTTCTTCTTCTTCTTCTTCTTCTTCGCTGCTTCTTCTTCTTCTTCTTCTTCTTCTTCTTCTTCTTCTTCTTCTTCTTCTTCTTCTTCTCTTCTTCTTCTTCTTCTTCTTCTTCTTCTTCTTCTTCTTCCAGAAAGCACTTGTCTTGCCAGGCAGGTTACATTCATGTGGTAGACCATCATTTCCAAATGTTCTTCTCTGATGAGCCTGTTTCCATGTTTATGCCATTGTTTCTTTTATGGGATTGTTTTGTTTTAATTGTAAGGTGCCATGAGCAATTAAGGAGAGACCAGCTGCCTTTTTGTTTCCCCACCAGGGAAACCCTCAGTTTAGCTATGAATTGGAACAATTGGCAACTGGTTTGCTGTTTGTTCTGATTAGTGCTGAGGAGCGGGTATTTGGGGGCGGGGGAGAGCAGTGGGGCAAAGGCAAAACCACTTTCTAGGCATGGAACAAGTGTAAGTGTGGACAAGTGTGGACAAGCCCAAGCCACATCAGGCTCCTGTGAAGGGAGAGACAGGAAGCAGAGGCCTTGGCTCAGATGGCTCCTCTTCTTGCCGAACCGTTTCCATCCCAGCTAGTCATCCTAAGAAATCTGTAACTGTCAAAACTGATTTTGGAGTTTGTTTATGGTTTTCCTACATCTTCATCCCTTTTCTGTTAGTGTCACATTTTTTAGATTGGATGCCTGAAGGCAGGGACTTTCATTTTTTTTATTGATTTGTAAATCGCTCCAGCAGCCTTTTCATCTGCAGAGCAGGACAACAGGGCTTTCAATAAACAAACAAAAAACACAGTGTGGTTTAGGTTCCTCTGTACACCTTGGGAGCTTCCGGAACGTGCAATGCTGCCTTAATTTTGGGTGCCAACATTTTACTTCCACACTGATAGGCACAGGATTGCCCAAGTTTATATTAGAGGGAGTGAGTGTGGACCTTCAACAAAATGTTGCCTTGTAACCCAGACTCTAATAGAAACATTATACTCAGCTGGGATCAGAAGACTTGCAGTGCTATTTTGAGCTCAGATGTGGCTGGAGGGGGAAGAGGGATTCCTAGGGAGAAAAGGGGCAGCCCCCTGCGTACATAGAAATAAATACTGTTGTTCTCATTTTGCTTCCAAACTAAGAGGAAATTTACTACCCAAGTTCCATACTGAGAGGCAATGATGAGTAAACATGAATAAATACATGGTAATAACTAAAAAAAAAAAGAAAAAGATAGCAGCAGTATTAATATCAGCAGCTATATAAAACTCCTTTAGATAGAAAAAGTATTCAGCTGCTGGCCAAAACAAAACAAGGAAACAGCTTGACAATTTTTTCTAGGAAGAAATTCTGAAGGGAGGCCAGTGGCTAAAGGGAAAACAATAGTGCAAAGTCCAGTGGCCATTGCCAGATGGGGGGAAGAGTCATTGCCAGAATCAGAGGAAAGCAAGACTGTCCAAGACAATCTGTTTCCTAAAGTATTCAAAGTCTAGGCCATGGAAGTAATGACCTTGAACTAGCAGACCAGAAGTAAGTGGATATTTGCTACGATTGGTTAAATTCATGAGTAGCGTCTTCTCTGCACTTGTTACCTACTTAAGTTTCCTAAAAGTTTTAGGAGCCCCTCCAAAGTTTTACTAAGATGTAAGGCTTCTGCAAAATGTCTTGTACCAATTCACAACCCCATTCAGAGGTGGTGCATTGAGAGAGGTCATTTTGCCAATTTTCCAGGGGTGCGGTGTGCAAATAAAATCCAAATTCTTACAGGGGGAGGGTTGTGTTTCTCATTTTTGCCCAGTATTAAAAATGTGCCTATTCACACTGGCTTTTGGTTCAAAATGTGGACTAGGGCCTCACTGCTGATACTGTGTTATCATTTAGGCCCTACTGTTTTTGCTGTTTTGTTATAATTGATTGCTTTTAATTATATTCACTGTGTTACATTTTATCATGTTGTGCACTACCCTGTGCTGTTCAAAAGAGATGAAGGCATCTAAATAAATATGTAATGCCCTGCTGCAATATGGCAAGGCAACTCCTTCCTGTTCCTCCCCCCTGCCCACTTTGTCTGTGGGGTAGCAGGAGCAACATACTAGGCAGCTAGCCATCTGGACAATATTGGTGGTGATGACTACTGGCTGGCTGGCCTGCTTCCCAGTTAACCTGCTTGAAGGAAGTTCTACACAGAGCATCCTTAGAGCTCTCTAGAGGTCATCACCAGTGCCCAGGGCCAGGCCAAGACGTTTTGGCACCTGAGGTGAACCACAAAATGGTGATCCCCTCCCTGCCAGAGACTAAGGAACTAAGTATCAAGCGGGAATAAATATCTACATTAGGATCTACTGCCCTGTAATACATTGCTTCCACAGACAGACAAGGAAGGGGGAACAGGCAAGTCTGTTTTGACATGTTGCATTGAGTTAAACAACAAAAACAACCCCAATGCTGTAGACTTCCTTTCCTCTTAAAACCATCCAGAAAGGTTGCTCCCTCCTAGCTAGACCCCCAAAATCATGGGGGAAGAAGAATTTGCTGCCTCCTCCCCTGATTCAGCAGATCAGCTGGGTAACAGCTCTAGAGTTTGCTGAAGTCTTGGTGACTCTGGCAAGATTCTTATTAGGTTGCTCACCAGCCAAAGCTAGTAAACAATTCTCCTGACCATCCCAGGAATCTATAGCAATCAATGTAATTAAATGAATGTATTAATAAATAAATAAAACCAAGGGACTAGAAGGATAATGTTTTCTGTAGATGTAACAAGACTCTTCAAATTTGATTGTAATTTGCAGCCTGACCCCTTATTTTGGCCCGATCAGCTTCTGTTCATGTCCCCTTCAACCAGCATTCACAGGGTGAGATTCTAGATTTAGGTTGGCACTTGTTTAACCCTAAGAAACTGTTGGTCTGCACACAGTGAAATTCTTAATACAGCTAGCTTCATTTTTACATAGTTTCTCTGTTACAAGAAAGAGAAGTTACAGCATGTTCATACTCACTCAAGCATGGGCATTTAGCATCTCAGCATGTCAATATTTCCATGTATCAGCATCTCTGGGGATGCACCCATCTCTCTTGCTGGCATTTGAGAAGAGGGTACCTGTCCTAGTCTTAGCTTGCTTCTTTTAGCTAGTATTTTCTTCTACAGTATGAGCTAAAGATGGTACTGACCTTTACTAAAAACAGGTGTGCCTGCATCCCAATGTGGAAAAGCCCAGAATGTAATTTCCATCTCCTGACATACTACATCGCCTAGCTGACCACCTGGATTTCAAAAATAGGCAGGGATTTGCATAATTTCCTATCAACATTAGATCACCGAATGACCTTTTCTTGTCTTTGGCCAAAACATCATCCCTGTTCTCATTTTTAAACCCAAAGATTAACCACAAGAGTTGCCCAGACATGTCAAGAGAACATGTTCTTGCCTGCAAATGTCAAGTTCCATTTTCCTTGCTCCATTCACCTTTCACCTCTAAACCTTATCTTGAGCTACTTGAACAAAGTATATATTTTCAAGCAAATAGGTAGCCAGTCCGTATGGATTCAACATATCCCAGATTCCTACACTAGGGAAATGGAAAGTTTGCTAGAAAAAGCAGAGTTTGCCCCGAGAAAGCTTTGTGGAACTGGCCAAAACAAGATAATCTTGTTCCAGTACTAACGTCTTCACCACAGGTAACCTTTGTACCCATTTTGCCATCTGTACCCATTTTGCTCAGAATTGGTTAATACACTAAACTGCTTATTTGAGTATTATTATTCCTCCCACCCCCTACCACTCAGAATTTGACTTTATTCCAACATGCAGGAAAACCAGCTAACAGAATAAAGTATCCGGCTTGCCAGAACCACCCAATTAAAAGGGGGATGGCAGCTAAATTTGCATAAATCTACATAGAATTAAGCCAACTGGCACAATAGCTCAATGGCTGCCAGGAAGATGAAGATTCCCTCTTCTGCCTACAGACACTTTCTGGGGGGGCCAGATGGCATCGCGTCTGTCAGCCTGTTGGTTCCAGGGACTGGCCAGCTGCCAGCACTACGCCTCCAGTCTAAAACTGCAAGGCAAGGATCCCTTTCCAGCCAGCACAACCAAGTCATTCCACACAAGTCTTCTACCTACCAGTGACTCCCTGCCAGCTCCCGACTCATGAGAGAAATGGCATCATCATGACAAAGCTGCCGTCCCCTGAAAGCAGGGGCACTTGCAAAGACTGAGTTTTTGTTGGGACCTCTGTTACGAAATATGGGGTCTAGATAGCTAGGCAGAAAAAAGTAATGGTCTTAGCATTGCTCCCTGAGACAGGCAGCTGTCCATTGACTGAGCAGTCACAAGTTTGTGGCTCATGAGTGTGGTGGGAATGACACAACCTGGCCAACAGTGTTGGGTGAAATTAGGCTGCAACTTGGTTTTGGGGTTGACATGACAACTTGATACTTCATTCCAATCAGCATAGTACCCAGCGTGGGACTCTGATGTGGGGCAGGGCAAGCTTGTAGGCTGGGTTGGGATCTTCTGGGATGAGGACCAATATTCCGCCCTCCTGTTTTTATGAAATGAACTGTAAAAAAGGGCACCACGCCCACCAGAATCTGATGCCAACTTGAATAAAATCTTGTGGGGTCCAGGTAAGCCCTGCTCTGCAGTCACATGACACAGTACACACACACCATTTGAATGGGAATGCCCATCAGCTTTGTGGGTGCCCAGCCCCTAGTTTAAGGTTACCAAACCTCCCCGTTTCCCGGGGACAGTCCCCAGATTTACAAATCAATCCCCATACAAAATCCATTGAAGTTGAAAAGTGTCCCTGGATTCATTGAAAATTTCTGGTAACCTTACCCTAGTTGGCTGCTATGATTTGCGGCATGGGGTGGCCACCTCACTCTGCCTTATAGTAGGGGGTGGCCCTACTTGCTACAATAATGCATGTGGTCACATTTTTTAAAAATCCTACAATGGAGAATCCATAATGAATTGGTTCCACATTGTAAACAAGCCCAGCTATTTGAGAATTTGAAAATCTAAGGAGAAATTTTAAGCCATTCATAGTGCTGGGGTGGAAACTGAGGATTAGGGGCTATATTGATGCAATGTCCAGCGCTACAGTTTAAGGTCACACGGGAGATTACACAGAGGTAATTTTGTTTGGTCTTTGAATGATACTCAAAATGAGTGCTTGAGCTTTGAATGTCTAAGGCTAAATGGCTCTGTAAGAAGAACCTTGAGTTCCACTTGCATGTCAAATCAAATGTCCCCAATTGTTAGATACGGCATGAAACATTTTGATACATGAGTTAGGAAATCCAAATTATACTGCCTTTTGCACTGATTAATTGTTGCTTAGTCGTTTAGTCGGGGGTGCAATTCCCTTGGAAGTTCTTCTGTACAAGCCTTAGTAAAACAAGCAGGAGCTCCACAAACACACAGTAGATCTGGGTCACATTTGCCTCTCTTTCATTCTTGAAAGAATTTGCTTGCCATTAAAGGCATCAAAAATCTACCATCATCTCACACTACCTTATAGAAGGGCTCTGTCTCTCCCTTAGGAATAAAAACAAGTCAGAAAAGTGTAATCCATGTACATAAATCACTGCACTCAGACAGGGCAGTTCCTGTAGAGAGTTCATAACGAAAGCATATGGGCAGTATGCTTTTCTGATGTCACAGCATTAACACGTCCCTTAATAAAGAGCAAGAATGATACAACAGTGTTTTCAGCATAAACACAATTGGCAAAGAAGCAAAGTGTTGTATATGGAAAATATCCATAATGCATCAAAATAATTTTTTTGGGGGGGGCATCACTGAAAGGATGCAATGTGAAATCTGTAAATAATGCAGACGGGTGATGGTGGGGTTCTCGTACCTTAACAGCTGGATAATAGGCAGAGGTTCATCAGGTTAAGCCTTTTCTGCTATGGAAATACAATTACGGGGAAAGCTTCGCTGCGACTGTACTCTTTCTCTCGTTTTATGTTACGCCATTCTCCCATGGCAGTCATTATGTAAGAAGTCATGATGTAATTGGCACTAACAGCAGTCTCTTAAACTCTGAAGTCTGCTCAGAGGTCCAAAAAGGATGGCAGCCGAGCTGACCTCAGACTTATAGCCAAGAGCAGGCCTCAAAACTTAAAGCTGAGACTTTCACCTACCCACCAATACCTGCCTCCTTTCAGGAAAATCCTTGCTGATTCTGGGTGAGTCAAATGGCAACAATTCCAGAGGGATGCTGCTGCCACAAAATGAGCCATCTGGGCAAGTATTGCAGGCAAAGAAGCTGCTGGGTGATCTGGCATCTGACAGCTTGACTTCGATCCTGTCACAACTACTGCCTTTAAAGGCAAGATGCAGGCATGTAAATGTGACAAGGAAGCACAGGGAGAAACAGAACACTTGAACTTCTAAAAGGCTTTATTGCATTGCGTTAAAAGCAAATGGTTCTTTTTCAAACTGCAAAGTTTGTTCTGGGAACAGATGTTCCAGAGAGAAGGCAACAAAAGGCCCCCAAATGCAGAGATTTAGCCACAGATGCCATCAGAACAGCTGGGAAGTCTCCTGACATCAATGCTAGGGCACAGCGTGGTGTGTTTGCTCATATATATATGAATGTGTGACAAAGCTCTACAGGCCATCTTGTCACATTCCTATGTGAGTATATGAAACTGCCTTCAACTGAAGCCCTGCATGTGTTGAAGTATGAAAGCGCCCTGGGCTTTATTCCCTGGCAGAGCAGGCAATTCTCATCCAGCAGGGCTTTTTATACTTGTAACTTGAAGAAATTACTTCTGTTGCATCATAAATACCCTGGGTCTTAATCACCCGTAGTTGTGCATGTGAGGTTAGTTTTTAACCACACATACCAGTTTGGACTACAACTCCCATCATCCTGGAGCTCTGACCTTGCTGTCTAGGGGTGATGGGAGTTGTAGTTCAACAACATCTGGGGACCTACAGGTTGAGAAAGGCTGAGTTAGAGGATCAGGAGATTACTTTACACATTATAGTTCATCAGTCAAGGTTCAAATGATGTGGTTGTTACCATATGGGGTGAATGAACCAGAAAGAGAAGAGAAGAGAAGAGAAGAGAAGAGAAGAGAAGAGAAGAGAAGAGAAGAGATGCATAGGAATTTAGTGAAATTATCAGCCATGCTGGCTGTTGGTAATGAGTAGCTTTCACACATATTTTGACTGTACAATTCTCCCTGGGAGCAACAGAAAACCATTGGGACTTTCTTTTTTTAAAAAAATAATTTTTATTATGGATTTTACATTACAAAAAATGGGGGGGAAAAGAAAGAAAAAATATCAAACAAAAATTGTTAAAAACAATCACTCTTTCCATCACATTATTTTTCATTTACTTGTTTCTTGGACCTCCTCATACCACCCTTTTTTGTATTCCAAATCAAATTATTAATTCAACAATTTCTTTCCCTCTTTTTGCTACCCAGATCTTATTCTTGAATTATTACAATCTTGGATTTTAACTTATATAAACCCATTTTTTCATATTCATTTAACCCATTACAGCTAGAAACCACTTAGTTCCAATCCAACATTATTCTAAAATTCCTTAATTTTACAATATCTCTGTAAATAATCTTTAAATTTCTTCCAATCTTCTTCCACTGACTCTTCTCCCTGGTCTCGGATCCGAAAACCATTGGGACTTTCAGGAATACTCGTTCTATGTTCATGCAAAGCACCCGCACCAAGGAGCCCTATTTGCTAGCCACTTGGCCACTCAGGCTCTGGGCAGCTGGATGCACACTTTTCATTGCCACCCGTCCCCCAGGATTAGGGGAAAGCGAGTCTGTCAAGGGCACTTCCAGACAGCCACTATTTTGGGGTGGGATAAAGTCACATACTGGCAAATCCAGCTTGAGCAACTAAGATTGATTTGGTGTTCTTTTGCCTCCCCCTCTCCTCCCCAGAATCTGACTTTTTGTAACAAGGAAGCGATAGGAAAAGGCACTGGGAAGTGTGGGATAACATTTGTTTGATGCATCATCATCCATCCTCCCTGTAATCAAATCAGGATTAACGCCCAATACACTTGTCAGCTGGAAGTGACCAAAATCAATTTTAATCGTGCAACCTGAATTTGCTAGTATGTGATTGAATCCCACCTGAAAATGAGCCTGACTCTCTCATGTCCCTCCAACATCAGTCACCAGCTGACAGTGGCTCCTTTCCTTTCTGAGACTGCACACACACTGTGTACAGTTCATAGCACAAAAATGTTATTTTCCTCTATCTGGTATTGTTTATGCTCATCCTCAAAATGCTTCTTTCAATCTAGATTGATTCTAGATCCTGCCACCCACAAGGGCAGGTGTTGTTTCTTTATACACATTTGAATACCTTCTCCTTGGTTAGGTTTTCCATGCCTTGCACATGCCCCAGATGAATCAATAATGAAGTGGCGATTGTGATATTGGTGTACACCTGCCTACAACATCATTGGGTGAGTGTGGATGCGTCCACTATGGCTGGGACTATACCTGTTTTCATTTGCTTTCAAATGTACACAGTGCAAGGAAATGTGGAATCAATCTGTAAATGAGCTTTGGGAATGAAACCAGTTTCTTAAGAAGTGTCTTTCAGGAGCAAAAAAAATATAAAAAAATGCAATAGTTCTAGACAAAGGCCTTGTCCACACTTCCACTTGTCCCATGCCTAGGAAGCACAGATCTGAGAGTCTTTCCAGCATTCCCACACCTTCTAGGCATGGGTCTGAGTCATTTTGTCTTTACCCTGAAAAACCTGCTCTTTAGTGATAAATCAGAACAAATGCCACTTTGCAGAAAATTTGATTGCTGCTTGTTCCAGTTCAGAGCTAAAGATCTTCTTTCCCTGGGGGAAGGCGTTGGGGCAAATGGAGGTATGGATAAGCCCTGTGTGTGGACTATGTAGGAAAAGCAAGTATTCAGTCTCTATTGATTATAGAGTAAAGTGCCATGTACTTCACAATGAAAATGTCCCAGCCAAAGTGCAATTTGGCCCCTATATGCCTTTCTGGTGGTCTTGGAAGAGCTAAGAGAGGTGCTCACCAGTACCTTCCTTGTTGGTGCAGGTGTTGCAGTGGTACTGCTAAATGCTGGATCCTGCTGCTAGCTTTGGAAAATGTTGTAAGAAGGCAGGGAGAGCAGCCTCAGTATGTTGTGTCTTGTGCAAGGTCTGTGAGATTCCCCTCTTCTCTCCTGTCACTTCACTTTAATGGCACCAAGAGGCTTAGTTAACTGCTTCAGTGAGCTGTGCATGCATTCATAGTGCTGTGCTGTGGGCACAAGTGTGAGGAGAAGTTCCTTGTTTGTCCTGAATATACAGTCCATTTATTTCATTGGGCAGCCATAAGTTCTAGTATTCTCTGCACTTTCTCCCCACCCTGAACTATTTTATGAACACCTATCACACCTCCCCTGTAGCCCTCTTCAGATATTCACTAAAACACTCACAAGGAGGCGAGGCAAGGCAGTGTGGAGCTGATCTGTCAAACATACACATACGCACATGGTGTAGGGTAACCAGCCTCATCTAACCAGCATGCTTGAGTCTAATGAAGGGTCTCATGAAGGGGTTAATGTAATAGAGTTGGTGTTAACTTTAAGCTGTCCTGCCAGGCTTAGCCTATGTCACTTCCTTTCACCTTTTGAGGAAATGGGTAACTAAACCTTTTGTTGTATTCGGTCCACTTGTGAATTCAGTATGTGAGAAGCTCTGAGCTGCTTCCTTCAGCTGCATGACTTTAACCAGCCTCTTTTGTTTCAGACAAAAACAGAGTATATCAATACTCCTATACCAATAATCTAGGAATGTTTACCTTTTATTTGTTTTTTAATTTTACCAAGCTACATTTTACTGCCTGTGCAACTTTTTCTGACTGCTGTATAGAAAAGCACACGAATCTGACCTTTAGGGAGTTTTGTAAGTAAACCATTTTGTGACTTACCAAATGTGTGGTCTATCTGTATGCTAGGGAAGTGGGATACTTTGGGATTCTCTGGAAAGGGCATATTTTAAAGGTTTTACAGCCTATATTTCCACGCTTTTCTTTGCTGCATGCTTTGTGATGTTAAATCTCTACTGGGGTTCTCTCACCAAAGAGTACTTAGCCCAAAGAGTACTTTACCTTTTTTACCCAAAACTTAGATTTGGGCTTCCAGGATATCCAACACGCTGCTCTGTCCATAAATCTTTAATCTGTGTTTGAGGGTGAATGTCCATAGTAGGAAGGCTTCTCTACTTATGAAGGCCCCCAGGCGATTTAGAGCCCTGCACAACCATGAGTATAAGAGGCTCCCAACTTCATATCTTCACCCACAGAAGGGAGGACTTTGTAGCATCTCCCCAACTCCCCAACTTGTGGCCACTACGTTCAACTGTGGTGACTGCCTGACGAGGGCCTTAGTCATTTTCTTTTCTAAACTGAAAATCCCTGATCACTTTAAAAAACTGTCTTTGTAGGGATGTTGCACCAGTCCATAAATGGATTTGTCATTTTCAGAACCTTTCCCCATTCTATCATTTCTTTTTCAAATGGGATGAACAAAATACCATTGGTAGTAATTAATGTCTTGTTGGAGGTGGAAATATTTCCTGTTAAATGAAGGGCAGCTCAAAGGATTACCTCTTCACACACACACCCTTGAGTCCATATTAGCTAAACACTAAAGTTGCCTATGGAAGGGGAGAGATTTGCTTGTTTCTAATGCTGAACAGATGGGTTGATAAATCTATTGAAGACTATGTCTTATTTTCGTACAGAGTCAGCATAGGCTGTGTGTGAGAAAAGGCTTATGAAACAGCTTCTCTTCCATGCTTTTGTTTGGCGCACTCCCCTCTCATTACTCACCTGCTCAGAGTCACATGGCAAGGAACAGCTGCTTCTGATGGATGCAGGTGGACAGGGACCCTGGAGAAACCTGGGGCGACGGGGTATGCATGGTTCACAGATTTAGCTGCACACCTTTGATCTAGACACACCACAAAAAAATGACATGGCTGGAGGGGGAAAGTGCTGATGAAGAAGCCAGGTGATGGACTGTGAGCCAGAACAACAGGCCTGCCACCTTCGCAGGAAGTTGGGAGTGTATGGCTAAGTAAGATGGACAGAGGGGCATTTGCCCCCCCCCAGCCCTTCCTCCTAACATATTTGGCCTTTGCAAGCAGTTCTTAGGAAACACTGGGGAAAGTGACAGCCCTGCAGGAGATGTCACGGACTCAAAGCTCAATACCAGCTGCTCCTCAACCCTGGGATTTGCTTGTGTTGGATGAGTACTTAAGCACTCCAAATGCAGCTTTGTGACCAGAGGCTTGAGATCTTGGTTTTGACTGGATCCAGATACAGTGCCAGAAGGAGCTGTGTGAGATTCGGCAGTCAGAAGCGGTGCTAGTTTCCCCCGCTCTTATCATGTTTATTCAGTGTCTGGAAAGGGAGAAGGTTACTGTTGTAATATATAGTTAAAAGGTAAAGGTAAAGGGACCCCTGACCATTAGGTCCAGTCGTGATCGACTCTGGGGTTGCGGCGCTCATCTTGCTTTACTGGCCAAGGGAGCCGACATTTGTCTGCAGACATCTTCCGGGTCATGTGGCCAGCATGACTAAGCCGCTTTTGGCAAACCAGAGCAGCACATGGAAACGCCGTTTACCTTGGCAGGAGCAGGGACCAAGCAACGGGAGCTCACCCCGCTGCAGGGATTCAAACCGCCAACCTTCTGATCGGCAAGTCCTAGGCTCTGTGGTTTAACCCACAGCACCACCCGCATCCTTTAATATATAGTTACTCACATTTTTCTCATCATCATCATTTATTGAATTTATATACCACCCTATACCTGGAGGTCTCAGGGTGGTTCACGTTTGCATGCATGAAAAGGTGGCTTACACAAAAGTAAGCCCTGTGAACAGTAACACTAGGCCACTATTACAGATTCCTCCCCACCCACACACTCTCCTTACCCCACCCCAGGATGTCTCCCCACTAGAAAACAGCCACTCCCTTTTTTGAACCACCCCTTTTCTTTGCACCCCCACAGGGTTCCTCTCTCCACCCATCTAAGAACATCAGAAGAGGCTGCTGGAACAGGGCAGTGGCTCATCGAGTCCAGCATCCCGCTGTCATGGTGGCCAACCAGATACGCCACTGGGCAGCCCGTAAGCAGGACCTGGGCATGAGAACCCTCTCCTCTCCTGCAGTTTCCAAGAACTGGTATTCAGAAGTATACTGCCTCTTACCTTGCAGGCAGAGCATAGCCCTTGTGACCAGCAGTCACTGATAGCCCTCTGCTGCATAAATTTGTCTAATCCTCTTTTAAGGCAGTCCAACTTGGTGGCCACTACTGCCTCCTGTCCTGTTCAGCTTTCGGCTATCATGTCCCCTTTTGCTCACCTTTTCTGTAAACTAAAAAGACCCCAGTGCTGTAACCTTTCCTCATAGGGGAGTTGCCTCATTAACACTGTACTGTTTTTAACACTTGATTGGGAGCTGCCCAGAGTGGCTGGGGAAACTAAGCCAGATGGGTGGGGTATAAATAATAAATTATTATTATTATTATTATTATTATTATTATTATTATTAATCATTTTGCTTGCCCTTTTCTGAACCTTTTCCAATTCTACGATATCCTTTTTTTTGGGGGGGGGGGGGGAGACAACCAGAACTGTACACAGAATCCCAAAAGCTTTCACACCATAGATTTGTTTAACGGCATGATGACAGTTTTATTTTCAGTTCCTTTCCTAGTGATCCCTAGCATGGAATTTGCCTTTTCCACAGCTGCAGCTCACTGGGTTGACATCTTCTTTGAGCTATCCATTACAACACCAAGGTCCTGGTCAGTCACCGCCAGCTCAGACTCCATAAGCGGATTTGTGAAATTAATGTATATATATTTTGCCTTACCATGAATCGCTTTACACTTCTTTACACTGAATTGCATTTGCCATGTTACAGCAAGCATCTCCAGCAGCAGCCCAAACACGCC
Source organism: Podarcis gaigeae (assembly GCF_964106915.1). NCBI lineage: Eukaryota > Metazoa > Chordata > Lepidosauria > Squamata > Lacertidae > Podarcis > Podarcis gaigeae. The sequence goes on along the minus strand of NC_139683.1, from coordinate 85,995,505 downwards.
CAACCTCCTTCCAGGGAGGGATCTGGAAGCTATGTCCTATGAAGAATGATTGAAAGAGCTATGTTTAACCAGGAGAAGAGAAGATCAAGGGGAGATAAGATAGAGATCTGACAGTCAGATTGTTCTCTACTGCTCCAGAGGACAGGACTACAACAAAAGGTGGAAATTGCATAGAAGCAGATTTTGGCTCCATACGAAGAGAAACTTCTGAACCATAATAGCTCTTTGACAATGGAGAAGATGGTCCCTGGAGGCGGTGGGTTCTCCTTGGCTGGAGTCATTTAAGCAGAGGCTGGATGGCCACCTGTCAGGGATGCCATAGATGCATCATTCCTTGCAGATCCTGCTCTGAATGGGACAAGATAGCATCAACAACACCATTCTTCTTTTCTTCCCTTTATTTCCGGAAGTCCACCTCTGAACACCTCTCTCTTCCTCCGCATCCCCACTCAAATCCGTCTTTCCCATGAAGCTGTTGGCTTATCCGCTTTGTCTCTGCCTACACCTTTATTTTCTCACACTCATCCTGTACTAATCTGGCTAACCTGTCTCCCACCTCTGCTGCTCCATTGTCTAAATTCAGATTGTAAGCTCTTCAGAGCAGGGCCAATATTTTGCTTTTGTGGTTTGGTAATGTACACTAATAGTAATCATCATCATCATCATCATTTATCTTTCTCTTCAAACCTCTTCACATACATGCCACTTTGCAGAAGAAGGAACAGCCCCAATAAGACATTAGGCTGCTGTCTCAGATTTCTCTTCCACTTTTTAAGGTGCTGGTTCTTCAGTTCTTCCTAATGGCCAATCATCTTCTCAGTTCTTAATCTTCAGTTTGCAGCAAATGCCAAACCAAGGGCTCAAAACTTCCTTTCTTTTTCCTGGAGTGTGATAACAGATGGCTGTATCAAGAGTAGGGATGTAATTGGAGTTCATTTTGAAATGTTTCTTCTTCCTCCTCTTCAAAATATCACAAATTTCACCCTGAAGTGATTGCACCTCCTGGGAGAGTCCTTGTGCATTTGCAGGGTTATCATGCGCAGTACCTCTTTCCCACATAGTGTCCTGGAACCCCAAATCCCTCCCTTGCTTCTATTAGGCTGAGAAGGGTGGAGCAATCAATTGGAGGAAAATGGACAGTCCCCAGCAGAATTACTTTGTCCAGTTCTGGGCACCCCAGTTTAAGAAGGATATTGATAAGCCTGAACATGTGCTGGGGAAGGACAAATTATTATTATTATTATTATTATTATTATTATTATTATTATTAATCTTTATACACCGCCCATCTGGCTGGGTTTCCCCAGCCACTCTGGGTGGCTTCCAACAAAATATTAAAAATACAATAAAACATCAGACATCAAAAACTTCCCTAAACAAGGGTCTGAAAAGCCTTATTTGATGGAGTTGGGTATTTAGCCTGGATAAGAGGAGACTGACGAGAGATATGATAGCCATCTTCCAATACTGGAGGGCTGTCACTTAAAAAATAGAACAAGATTATTTTCTCTTGCTCCGGAGGGTGGGATCCGAAACAATGGCTTCAAGTTACAAGAAGGGGAATTCCAACTAAACACCCGGAAGAACTTTCTGACACCAAGAGCTGTTCATCAGTGGAACCACGGACTCCCTCAGAAGGTGGTGGATTGGAAGTTTTTAAGCAGAAGTTGGGGGGTCATCTGTCCTGGGTGCTTTAGTTGAGATTCCAGCAATGCAAGTGGTTGGACTGGATGACCCTGAGAGTAATTTCCAACTCTACAATTCTATGATTTTATGAAGTCACAGTTACAGAAAGCCCACAGGGCAGGGCATAAACACAGTATTCCTCTCTTGCTTGTGGTCCTCCTCAGCAACTAGTATTCAGAGGTACACTTTACCTCGGGTTACATACCCTTCAGGTTACATACGCTTCAGGTTACAGGCTCCACTAACCCAGAAATATTGCTTCAGCATGAGAACAGAAATCGGGCTCTGGCAGTGCGGCGGCAGCAGGAGGCCCCATTAGCTAAAGTGGTCTTCAGGTTAAGCACAGTTTCAGGTTAAGTATGGACCTGCAGAACGAATTAAGTACTTAACCCGAGGTTCCACTGTACACAAGTAACCCATTCCCCCCAGTTCTACACCGCTTTCCTATTATTATTTTCACAAAAAGTATCCATCAAAGTCTTACGTAATCTTATGCAAGCAAAACACACAGGAACAAAAGAGCTTCAAAATTATGAAAAGAAAGAACCAGGAAGAAGAAAGGGCTCGGTAATTGCAATTTTTTAAAAAATGAAGATGACATGTCGAATTACATCTCAGTCGCTCCTCAGCCGGTCCACCACCCTCCCTGTAACAGATGACTGCCCCCTTAAGCAACTATCTTGCCTCAGTGCTGCAGAAGAAGAACTTAGTTACTGTTCTGCAAGAACAGCTCTGCAGCCATTCGCTCTAAACACAGGCAACATTTTTAGGAAGAGTCAAGGAGACGCTTGAACCTGCGATCCTTAAAAACGTGTGTACACAGCACAGGCTAAAAGTGCTCAGGACGCCAAGAAATGGGCGCCATCCGTCCTGAAGTTCTGCTGCGCAAGCCCCGGTGAATCGCAGTGTGGAAACCACTGCCCTCCAGCACTTCATGCGTTCCAGCATGGGTGCATTTTCTCTGCCTTGTGCACATCTATGCTACAAAGGAATCCACTAAATAATTAAGTCAAAAGTATTTTTAAAGAATAATAAAGGCAGGCGCGGAGGAGAGGAGGAGTGACGTGCTGCAGGAGTGAAGTTTGCTGCGAGACGTCAAGCAAGGAGCCTTTGATGGGCACCTCCTTTGATCTGTGCTCTGAATAGAGCCCTCACGTTTCCCGGTGTTCAGCCGCTACCTAATTACGAGGCGGCAGGACCGCAGCGAGCGCTCTGCACGTTGCTGCAGCGATAGATTTGCGGGCCTGGAAAGATGTCGATTCTCACACCGCCATTGACTCTGGCAGAACATTACCTCCCATCGATTGAGTTTGGAAAGAATCTTATTTTATTTTTCATTAAATTGTTAATCAGGGAGAAATCTCCCCCCTCCCCCCCCTCGCCCTCCCTCTCGGTGGTATTATTTCGGTAGTCTGAAGATCGAGAGAGGAAAGTTCCATTGCCATAGAAACAGCTTCGTATCATCTTAATGCCTTGGATCAGTCCCTCTCGAACAGTTTCTCATCAAAAGACCTAATTGTTGGCCCTGATCTCCACTGCTCAATTAGTGGTGATGTCTCCCTTCAAGTTAATTGCCAGCGAAGGGAAGGAAGTAGGACAAATGTAACCTTTTAGATGAAAAGATTTCTTTCCATTCCTTCGCCTTTTCTGCTCAGATACACTTCAGAGCTCTCCATTCCTGCTCCGAGGAAGCCCAAGGGACTTGCGGGAGGAGGCGAGGAAGGAGCGGAACAGGCAAGTCCACGCGGGAGGCAGAGCCCGCCGCTCCGAGAGACGACCGACTTCTTCACAGAATAGAAATGCCCATCGTGTTTTCTTTTCCCCTAATGGATTACGTTGTAACCCTGCCCTAAGAGGATTCGCAATCTCGCTGCAAAATCCTCTCCCTGTTGCCACAAATGAATCGGTTTACAGTGACACGTCAGGTATACCCTGCCAAATCCAGTAAAACGGAGATTAATGGTATAAGCCAACTTCCACCATTTAGGAATATGACAATATTAATACAGGCATCTTGCTTTACTCCATCCATTGGTTTCCATTCAGTCGGATGGATCCTATCCCTGAACTGTACAAAAGGCGCAGCGATTCGCACAGTTGACACCGCCGGGCTCCAATGGGCGCGTGGCAGACTTTTCAGTCTTTTCTGAACTAGGTGGGAACTCAGTTTGCAAGACCTTAGATGTGAGTTGTCCACAGGGGCTGACCAAGCTGGAGTGGCTTTGATGGCCGGCCAAAAATGTGTGGTGAGGCAGCGGAGGCCAGGGACAGCAGGGAGAGCCGGTGAGGGGCACGAGCTTTCTTTTCCTCTGCCAGGCCACTGGAACTCCAACCAGCCAGCAAGTACGGAGGCAAGAAGCTACGCTGGGAGTCAGGGAGGGGAGGAATAGATTTATCTTGGGGCTCTGCCTCCACCCAGCAAGTTTAGAGCGAAGACAAACTGCAGGCTTCCATCTATGTTTGCAGCTAGATAGCGGGAGACAGGCAGCAACCCTCTGTGGATCCAGCTCTGGAAGTACGGGTTTGTCTTGCTTATCAGAACCTCTCCCACAGCAGCATAGAATCATAGGATTGTAGAGTTGGAAGGGAACCCTCTGAAATGCAGGCATATGCAGCTACTGTATACCTGACTGAAAGGGGCGAGCAATTGCCCACAGCCTGATTAAACAGCTCAAAGCGTAAGGAAGTTTATTTTAAGTTGCAGAATTGCTGACCGTTTGCAAAGGGTGCATGCTTTGATTTGGGAACTCTGTTTATGCAAAGTTGATCAAGATCCAAAGGATGAGCTTGCTAAAGCAAATCAATGCATTGCACTCATTTGCAACACAATCCAAGTACTTCACAAGCTCATTAGCATACTTTTTAGCAAAGTGTTAAGTAGCTCTAAAATTCTTAAAGTTTGCTGTAAAGTGTTTTGTGCTGGGATGAGCAGACTTCCACGTTTGACTGCTTTATTATTTCAAGAGTTTGCTCTGCCCAGCACTGCTTTCTTCTTGAACTGTGGCTTCCGAACTTGGAGGCTTCTCTAAAATTATTTCTAGAAATGGAATCTGAACGTTTTGTCCCAGCTGTTTACTTCCTTCAGTTTACTTGCACACACCCAATTTTAATTATGTGCACATGATTTTGATGCAATCTTCATGGGCTATGATGGAATCAGGATTCTTTTCAGGTGATGTTTCTACTGCTGTTCATCTGCATTGTAAATCACTACAAACATAAAATCAATACAGCTACACACAAAACCACATCAGGATTGCTCTTTGCAGTATTTCTTCAATGCACATCCTAACGCACTGGTTCCTCCATGGGAACAAGACCTGGTAAATTGGAACTCCAGCATCCAGGAATAAATTCGATCATTTAAATCTGCAAAGCAGCTCTGGTGTACATTATTCTGATCTTAACTGCCAGAACAAAGTTTGGACATCAGAGCAGGAGAGAGGAATGGTGTGTGTGTTGGGATAGAGTAAAATTATTCATAGGTCCATGCCTAGGAATCTTTGAGGAATTCCATCTTTGCAAATTCCTATGTTAAAGAATTTGAGCTGAATATTTTACACTAATGTGTGGCTAGGAGCTTAGCTACTCATTGGATCTCACATTTCTCTGATTATTGTGAGGAGTTTTGCAGTTTAAACTTACAAAACATGCATTTAAACATATATATTTAGAGAACACACACATTAATATACACCTAGTGTGATGATTTTTTTAAAAAAACTGCAGATTAATGTGGAAATAGCACATAATTATGTTTTCTTTCTTTTTAATGCTAGTTTTAGCACTGCCACCACAGGCAACAGTGTGTGATAGAGGTGGTGGTGGGGAGGTTATTGATTTGTTTTTGTTCTTGTCTTTACTGTGTATTTTTCTTTTATTTTGTATTTTTGTGTTGTGAACCACTCTGGGATCTATGGGTGAAGGGCTGTATATAGATTTAATTGATTAATAATAATAATAGGTCGGTTTTGGTGGCCTTTCCCCCCCACCCTACAAATGACCTACTTCTGGAACATTCTGAGATAAACATGGCAGCTTCCATTCATTTTTTAAAAAATGCCTCCATGCTGCTCTCTTTGTGTGCCTGTGCCTTTCCTGTGATATATATTTTCTGCACTGCTCCATGGACCAGGTGGACCTGTTCAGAAGCGGGTCTGTCTGGGGATATGTTGCTCCACTTCAACTTTCTATGTAACTGGGGCAGCCCCACTGACAGATCTAGTGGGACCCTCATCCTTTGTGATATTATACGTGATAATAATAGGGATCAATGTTACAAGGATCATGGAGATAATGTACTTGAAAAGCTTTGGAGACCAAAATAGCTAGCAAGCAAGCAGACAAGCAATATATATTGATGCCACAATCACCTGCCCCATCTGAGTGGACAAGGAGAAAAAGGAGGCAAAGAACCACCTGTGGATTTGTGCATTTCCTCAGGAAACAGCACAGAGACCCAGGGGACTCTACTTCCTTTGTCCTTGCTCCTGAGAAGCTTACTTGTTGGCATCTTCAGATAATTATGATTCTTCCCTGGAACTCTCTCGACTCTGAACATCCCATCTCCACCACAACCTTAGTCTCAGAGACAGCAAGAGACGCCCCCAACCTCAGCATCTGAGGCTACAGTTCAGAACTTACTGGCAGTCCTTTTGCTGTGAACCGATCTTCTCCACTGGGTTTTTTCAATAGCAGAGCTGTTACGTGGGTGCAGGGTAAAGGAAATAACTAAATGCAACTATTGCTGGCAAATTATTACCCACACTGGAAATAATCAGCAATTTCATCTGAAAAGAGCAGGGGCATCATTTAGGAAGGGTGGTAATGACCTTGTTTTTTTTAAATTCCCATGTGATTATTGCAGCCTAGCCCATGCCAGTTAGCCCTTGGCTGTGCCCACTGGTGGCATGTGCTCAATCCCTTGCCAGCCTGCCCTTCGTGCTCTGCAATCCTCCTGTGGCGAGGACAGCAGGTAATCCAGAGCTTGGCAGCAGCTCTTATCTAGACCATGCCATGAACAGAAGGCGTTGGTCCTGCACCTGCGGTTCTTTTAATGACACGAACTCATGTTTACAATTCACAACTGCTGGGCGGTGCTCTGACCATTGGAAATACGGGTGCATATAAAACAAATGAAATATATATGAACCACATATGCTTCCATAGCGTTGGCAAACTGCAAAAGGAACACCCTCAGAGGCTTTCGAGCAGTGAACCCCCCCCCCCAGCTCATGCTTTCCATGAACAGAGGCCAATCCAGGGTAATGACTATGAGCGTGCCAAATGGCTACAGAGCAGGGCACCGCAAGGCCAGTCATCCCCAAGTAGCCTCTCTTCTTCACTGATGATGTAATCATTCATAAACAGACTTGGCTCCAGCTTCAGTGTGCCCTCTCCTCATCTGTCTCTCTGGCAAGATGCAGAGTGATTCATGTTTAAATGCAAACCATTTGTTGTTGGCTTGTGGTGCTGGGTGGCTGAGTGCCTGACAGTACGTACACACAGACTCAAGCGCAGAAAGTACAGTTCGAATAGTGGCATCCGAATGTGTTTTTCAAAGAAAGCCAAAGGATGTGCATGAATAAATATATCATACTATATGTGGAATTTCCAAATGTGGAAAAGTAGTTGGAAGCAGGGGTGCCATCTAGGCACCCCAACATTTTCAAGGAGGGGGCTGGGGCCCCTTAAAATTCTGCAGCGGCTCATGTCACTTGTGTGTGCTGTGGGGCATGCACATGACACGTCACCATGCCCTGCAGTGCGCACACATGATGTCAGCATGTGTGTGCATGTCACGTGGCCACGACCCCCTCAATTGTGGGGGCAAGCTGGCACGCTTGGTTGGAAGTGATCATTATCAGTGTTCACTCAGAAGTTACTCAATGACAACCACTTATTTATGTGCCTCCCATATGACTGGGTTGCCCCAGCCACTCTGGGCAGCTTCCAACAAATTAAGACATCAAACACAGTAAAACATCAAACATTAAAAACTGGGCTGCCTTCAGATGTCTTCTAAAAGTCAGATAGTTGTTTATTTCCGTGACATCTCACTTCTCAGAATGAGGGAACTGCCCAAAGGCCCTTGGAGCTGGATCTCAGTGTCCGGGCTGAACAATGTGGGTGGAGATGCTCCTTCAGGCATACAGGGCCAAAGCCGTTTATGTTTTACTAGTTATGTTTTACTAGTCCTATTTGTAATCTTGTATGGGCCAGGATGTGAGTCCCTTGAGACAATCTCGAACCAAAAGGAAGAGTACACATCAGTTTACTCAATTATCTCTCAAGTATGAGATTAAGGTCTTTCCCCAGCAAGAATGTCGTTCCATTTGAGAAGCAAAGGGGGACAAAGATTTAAGTGTGTATAAATTCTAAGTAAGGCTTACAACCCCTGTCTTAGGGTTCATCCTCACTTCTACCTGCCCTGCTGCTTTCCCCTGCGAAAAGCAGCTGCTTACAACTGAATCGGCTTGACTATCGGATGGGTTTTCCATGGACAGACATTAGGTTGACATTCTGGTTCAGCGTTAAATTGTGGGTTTCCCCAGGGGAAAGTGGAGGTACAAATGGAAAACCTCTAAGACCTGTGTTTTCTAAGTGTGGGACAAGCAAAATGTGCCTGAGCCCTTAGATATTATTTCACCTTGAAGAGGCACACACACCAGTTTTACTTTATTTTAGCAAGGCAATTTGTGCCCCAGGTATGCAAACCTAGTACACAAGTCCATGAAACTGTTTGTAAGAAGTTGCTCAGTGTTAGGACTTGTGAGCTGTCCAGAAAAGTAGATGCTTCTGAGGAATATGATAAAATTTGGACCGAAAAACATGCTGCGAGGATTCCCACATCGTTGCTCTTCCTGAAGGGTGCTCCTGGACTTCCAAGCTGCCATGGACCAGGGTTTCTGGGTGGCAGTGACTCAGCTTTCACTTAGTGTTTTTCTAGCACTGTACTGTGTCTGCCAAAGCCCATTCCTTGCATCCCGAGAGCAGGAGGGATGGCTCAAACGTTGCTGCTGAATGGTGGTTTTGATAGTGAGAGTACAGCCACTTAAAAAAAAAATGTAAGAGGCTCAAGTGCTGGAATGGGTGAATGCTCAGACTTGAAGAGGGTAGGAAGGAAAAGGAAAAGGCGGTGACTGGCTGCTGGGAAAATATGATGACTAAAAACTGAAACACTTATTTATTTATTTATTTATTTATTTATTTATTTATTTATTTATTTCATTTATTAGTCATTTTCTACAAAAAGAAAGAAATGTCTCAAAGCAACTTAGGGGAAAAAAATAGAAACAATGTACAGTACAAAATTCCTTAAATATTCATCTCGCAGTATAGTGGTACCTCGGTTCATAAACTTAATCCGTTCCAAAAGTCCGTTCTTAAACCGAAACCGTTCTTAAACCAAGATGCACTTTCCCTAATGAGGCCTTCCATCGCCGGTGCCCTTCCACCATTTGGCTTCTGTTCGTAGACCGAGGTAAAGTTCACAAACCGGGACACTACTTCCGGTTTTGCAGAGTTCATAAACTGAATTGTTCGTAAACTGGGCCGTTCTTAAACCAAGGTACCACTGTACAATAAGAAGGACAAGTCCTAGCCCTCCCTACAAAAAGATGAGCGCTGCACCAAAACCCTGGGTAAAAACAAACAAACATGTATTAGTCTGGCACTTAAAAACTGACAATGTTTCCATGGGAAAGTATTGCACAAAATGGTATTTTATTCCACTGAGGAAGCTGGTTTTTGTGAACTAACTCTCTGCACCTCCGACTGAGCTATCCTGTTTCCCTTAGGGGAGAATGAGGCCCCTGAGAAAGACCACAGGGCTCAGGGGCTGTTTCTGTGGATAGTCAGTCCTTGAGGGACCGGTATTCTGAGCCACATGAGGCTTTATAGGCCTTGGGTGGCCATCTGTCGTGGATGCTTCAGTTGAGATCCTTGCATTGCAGGGCGTTGGTCTAGATGACCCTTGGGGTCCCTTCTAACTATGATTCTATGACAGGACAAAATCATCACTTTCATTTTTTAAAAATAAATTTATTTTCAGATTAAAAGTTTAGAGTCACAGATCCAACATACAACATAAAAACAAGATTCCAAGGAATCTCTTGAACTTTCCTCCTCTCCTTTGTGAATCATTTCCTCCTGCAACTTTTATGATAATCCAAATCTTTTACCTCCCCATTGTGTCAAAAATTCACCATTAAACTACGTGATATTCCAATCCTACTAACGATTTTAACTGTTTACAATGGTCTTTAATATAAGTTATAAATTTTCCCCATTCCTTATTACAATTTTCCTGATATCTGATTCTTCCAGTCATTTTAGGCATTTTTGCATATTCCATCAACTTGATCTGCCATTCTTCTCCGGTAGGGACTTTATCTTCTTTCCATCTCTGGGCTAATAACATCCACGCAGCTGTGGTCACATACATAAATAGTCTTTTCTGCTCATTTGGAATTTCAGCACCTAGAATTCCTAAAAGGAAAGCTTTGGGTTTTTAAAGAAAAGGTTATTTTAAACATTTCTTTTTCAACTCATTACATATCATTTCCCAAAATTCTTTTACTACATTACGTTTCTACCACATATGTTAAAAGGTGCCATCTCTCCCCCCCCCCCCCGCAAATCATCACTTTCAATTGAGCTTGGAAATTACCGTAAGTGGTAGCCAGTGTGCATTGCATTTTTACTTTTTTAAAAAATTAGACTGCTCTTTCTCTTTCTAGATTTAAATTTAGATTTAAATCTTTAAATCTTCTTGATTTAAAGCAGCACATTGAGGATGAACACAAAGAGTTCCAGATTGATGAAAGACTACATTTTTGGACTACAAATGGGTCGGTGTGTACGCAATCTCAGCATACTGTTGTTGTTGTTGTTTATTGAATTTATATACAGCTCTATACCTGCAGGTTCACAGGGCGGTTCACAGTATACTATAAAGCAGCTTCCTACATTCCAGGCATTAGCAGTGGGTCTTGCCAGGGCACTGGGTCCCAGGCAGCTACCAAAGGGCTGTTGCTGGACCAGGTGGTTTGAGGATGCCGGGGCAGAGGCACAAACATGAGCTAAAAGAGGAAGGTCCTCTACTTATGGACCTATAACCATAAGACCACTAATGCCCACCTAACTCCTTTTCTATGGCTAAGTGTACAATGCCTGACCTAAGGGAACTGCAACTGCCTCATTATCTCTGATTTTTCCACAGTTTCTGTGCTGAAAATGCTTCTTTGGAACGTGGTACAAACAGCAGGCTGGCATGTGGCTGGCGAGAGGGGGGATGGGAAGAGCTGGCAGGCTTGGGGAAGATTTGCGCGTGGTAGCTTTTAATAGCAGCACATTCTGCTGTCAACAGCTTCTCATCATTTCACTGGGAATGTTTGCTAATTGTCAAAGATCTGATGTTTGTGTTTAAATAATTATGAAGCTGCCCTGGCTGGCCCATTTCCTCCCTTCCTGCCCCCATTTTGCAGCATATTGGGGAGAGCTTTGGGGAGGCAGCTTCTTCTAGTACGTAAAGAGAGGAAGAGCGAGCAGGGCCCAGGGAAAGGATAGATCCCAGCCTTGGGGAAGGAGTTGCTCCTTCCTCTCTCTTTGGGCCATTTTCCTTACCTGCCTCACAGTTCTATACGATGTCCCTTCTTGGAAGGAAGGAGACGGCTAGAGAACAAAGGTTATGACAGGGATTTCAGCTGGCCACACTGACATCCTGTTGAGCACATTATTTTAAAATTTTCATCAGATTGGAGGTGCAATTCATAACCAAAGGCTGTGCACAGGGCAGTCTAATGTGAACACTTGCTGTTTCCTTCAGGGTGAAAAACAAACCAGGAAACCACCTGAGGAGATTTCACCCCTCCCATATCCAAGAATCTCCTGATGAGTCTGCTGATTCTCTAGAGAGGAGGGGCAGTGTTCTGCTCTCTACTTATTCTGCTCCAGCACCACATCAGTCAGTCAGTCAGTCAGTCAGTCAGTCAGTCAGTCAGTCAGTCAGTCAGTGTGTCGGAGAGAGAGAGAGACTGAGTGTTAGTGATCGTGTGTAGAGATAAGGTTGCTGCTAAGAGCAGCTGCAGACACTCAGTGCAGTGCAGCATTCATTTATGCTTAGACCTATTTAGCTCTGTATATAGTTGTGTATAATAGTTGTAGATAGAATAAAGAAGATATTCTACAGAGCTGCTCTCTGAGTCATTTATGCTCTGCTATACTCTGCTATACTCTGCTGTGCGATGACTGTCTTCTTGTTGGAGTGAATCCGGTGCTCACAACTCTAAGCTGTGAGTCCACAGCACTTTGACCTGTTCCTGTGCAGAAGGTGGTCTCTGGAAGTGCTACCCAGCTCGCCTAGCCCAGTCGGGGCTGAAGTCCAGTTGGTGGCACTGGCTCAGGGACGATGCTGACACCACCATGGTGCTGAGGCTGCAGAGGGGAGCAGCAGCAAATAGGTGGTGAAAGGTAAATGTCTTTGTGTGATATTAAAAAAAAAACCCATCAAGATACCGCACTTACTGAACTCTGAATTCCTCTTCTTTCCTTCTGCCTCCATGGGGCTCTTGAGACTCCATGGGGCTCCATGGGGCTCTTGGGAGACCCATTTGAGGAGCAAAGAGAAAGGGCACTATGGCTGCCTGTTGTTTAGGTTTCTACTTGCTGTAGGGTCCCAGGGAGAGTTACAACAGTGTAAAAATACATTAAAATCAGTTAAAACAATTCACAATCCGAAGAACAGTGTGGGGGCTAAAAACATATCTCCAAAGGCCAGGGTAAACAGGGGTGTCCAGCATATGATGAAAGTAATAATAATAATAATAATAATAATAATAATTTATTTATACCCCGTCCATCTGGCTGGGCCTCCCCAGCCACTCTGGGCAGCTTCCATAGAAACCAAAAATACAGTAAAATATCACACGTTAAAAACTTCCCTGAACAGGGCTGCCTTGAGATGTCTTCTGAATGTCAGGTAGTTGTTTATCACTTTGACATCTGCTGGAAGGGCGTTCCACAGGGCGGGCGCCACTACCGAGAAGGCCCTCTGCCTGGTTCCCTGTAGCTTTGCTCCTCGCAATGAGGGACCCGCCAGAAGGCCCTCGGCGCTGGACCTCAGCGTACAATGAAGGTGCCAGGCACTCCTTTCTGGAAAGGGAATTCCATGGCTTAGGATAGGGACCCAGATCTGGCCAGTGGACCAGATCCTTATCCCCTCCCCAACCCTTGTGGGCAACATTTGATGCTGCCCACCTATCAATTACCAGACATCACAATGACATTGGTGAAGATCATTGGGACAAAGCACCTGATCAGCTGGATTGACATCACCACCCAATGGCTGATGGGTGATGATTTCAAGCCTGCGTTCTGCAGGGATTGCCTGCATGATCAAGTTCCCTATGGGAAATGTGGTTGCACAGTCAATCCAGCTGTGATGTCAGATGTGGGGCAGGTAGTGGCTTGGGAAAACATCTTGGGGACCAAACAGAGACCTGTGCCAGGCCAAATTTGGCCCACTGTCTGGAGGTTCCCAACCATGGCTTGGGAGCTTCCATACAAAATACAGTTCATAATGGGAAACCATGGTTTCTTGCTATGTGAATGAGCCATGGTAAGCATTGAGCCCCCATGATCCCTCTCTTCCACTTTTGTGCCTGTGAGGATATAATCAGACACACCTTTTTTTTGCTGTTCTAAACAAACCATATCCAAACTCAGGGAACTGTGGGTTCTTTATATTATAGTTTCAGAACAAGCTAGTTTCCGAAACCATGGTTTGATCTTGTTCTGTGGCCACAGTTTACTGACTTCAGTTGGATATCCTGGGGAAGTGTTGTTGTCTCTTCTGTGCCACTGTAAAAGAAGAGAAGCAAGTCCAAGGCTACTTTTTCACATATTGAGAGAAATTGATTTCTGTGACCTCTGAATTGGACCAATAAACACAAGACAGCATTTTGATTTGTCATTATTGTTATGAACCTGTTTTGGCCAACAGCAGAAGGGGAATCTGCATCATTTCACCTTCTCTCCCATTAGTGCTAGACCAGGAATGTAGAATATAGAATTAAGGTGTTGTTGTTTTTAAATGAACAAATAAATAAATGGATGTTTCCTGTGCTTCCAATTTAGCATAAAAGCTCTGTGGTATCATGGTCAGCATTGGACGGAGACACCCAAGTGGCTTTTGTTTCACTCTCCACTTATTTGGTTGCAAAGTTTACTGTGGGAATGTGGGCCAGGCACGATTTTGCAGTCTACCTTCCTTCAGGCACAGGTTGTCGTGAGGGCAAAATAAAGGTGTCTGGGAGGCCATATATGCTGCCTTGAGATGTTTATGGCAGGGCAGGGCAGGATGAAAATCTAAGAGACAAAAAAGCCAAAAATCAATGGCTCTCTTGTGTGCTCACATATGAAGTGTAATTTTTATTCGATGGTATGGTAGGATGTCTGTGTGGACTCACATCTGTGAACGTGGTAGCAGCAATGAACAGAAGCGCTTCCCTTCGGATGCCAGGTTTCACGGTTTATTTCTGAGAACAGCAGGAGCCCTGATAATGCCACTCAGATATCTATTGGAAGTGGATAGCTCTCTTCCTCTCTCCCGCCCCTCCAAATGATGGACAGATTTCCTATGCAGCTTTACCTCTGGGCTCCTTTATAGTGACAGTACAAGAACCTTCCTCAGAACTGCCTGGTCGCCCCTTTTTTCTCATTCCCCCCTGTACCAGCACTCACAAAGGAAATCAGAATGATATCAAAGGGAAAATTAAATTACCCCAATAAAGGTTTTAACGACATCACCATCTCAGACACTAATTAGACTAGTACAAAGGAAGCTAAATGTTAAAACGTGATTTCCAGTTGCCTCCCCCCCCCCATTGTGCATAAGGAAGAATAATGGCTGTGCGAACCCTCCCATTTCAGGTCAACTGTTGTGTTGCACCCCCGCGCTTCAAGGGCTGGAAACAGAGCCCAGTCCTCTTCTGTCACAGGAGATGTACGCCCACACAGGCTCCCAGTAAAACATGGTGTGGGCACATGAGAACCAAGAGCATTGCTGCATTGGTCACTGGGTTGTGTGTTCTCTGTGCCGCCACCTCCCAAATGCTGTGCCAAAATGGTCCAAATTCTGCAACACGAAAAGGTCAGTTCTGAGTGTGCTTCTTTCTGATGTCCTCTGTGGAGAAGGGAGCCCTTGTTTAGGCATACCTGATCAAGGGACCCTGGCAGTGCACACAGAGAACTTCACTGCCTGCCATTTTGACCTGCATGTTGCCCTACTTTTCCATGCACAGGCTGGAATTTTTCTTTTGCTCTCTCTTCACGCTCTCCAATGTCCCGCTAGCACACTGTGCTCTTTGGCACGTTACTGACAAATGCAAACATTTGTTGTAAGCACTTTCCATAGTCTAATCTCAGCAAGTCAAGAAAGTCATTCCTTTCCCCTTTCTCTTCCTGAATTTAACTCATGCATATATCTTTGCACCCAGGAAAAGCCATAGCACCACACATAGTCAAATCTGCCTTTTGTCTGGATAACAAATATGGATTTGAAACATTTCTTGCTGCTTTTACATGTTGGTTTCATCCATGTTGCCAAGCAAATGTTGCCTATGCACCCAATAATGTCTTCTTCATGGTGACAATGCCCATAAAGTTGCTGAACATCTCCTATTAATTCCAGAAATGCATATCAATGTACCATTTTGCAAATTATCTACCAGCCAACACCACATTTGAGACCACGTCCACCAGCTCACACAGAGGGGTTGCAGTGCGGTCAGCTGGACAGTAGACTAATCAGCTATACAGCTGCAAATAAAATGTTTTAAGTTTGTTGTAAAGTGCATTATACAAATGTGACACTAGATGGCGATGGTGAGCTATGGCAAATCGAATATATTTTTCACAACTTTTTTTAAAAAAGCATTTTCACAACTTTTTTTTATATGTGTGTAGATTCCACCTAGCAATATTCCAGTTCTGTCTCTCTGTCCCAGTGCCATGAACAATCCCTCAAACCCAGACACAGTATGGATTGGTTCCCTAGTGAAGGACACAAAATTATTATGGGCAATTGTGCCCCACTCTCCAAGCTGGAATGGTGTTGCAGGCAGGCACAGCTGGATTAAACCAGCCAGATCAGACTCTCAGATCTCGTGAATGATAGATGCTGTATTACAGACAGACCTGGCATTTAACACAGCATCGCCAGGCCAGGTGGTCAGCTGACTGATACCCCCAGACTCTGAAACAGAGGGGGGAGAAGCAGAGGGGGCCAATTGCTCTCCTTTGCTCTTCTGTGCCCCACTGCTGCTGTATGGATATGGCAGTCGGCCGCCCCCATCTCTGACCCAAGCACATACTTTCACTAGTCCAGCTCTAATGAAACACCAGAGAGAAGAGAACAAATCACAGATCAGACACCATACTAGGAAATATACATGGTATTTTTAAAAATTAAAAAAAAATCAGGTGGGCTGGACTTTCCCCTACAGGGGCAAGAAGCACTTTACTCTCACAGCAGTCCAGACCGCTTTCAGTCTTTCATCCTGGAAATGGTCAGGAGAAAACCATGATAATTCACCCCAGAACAAAACAAAATGCCACTTCTGGTCACACAACCCCACCCTGTAAAAGTAATGAAAAGGGGATTGGCCCTTGCTTGCCCTCATTAAGCTCTGAAGAAGTGACTCAAGGAAGGTTTAAAACTACAATGCCTCATCTGACTCAATCATGCCTAAATTGTGCATGCATGGAAACCAGGTAGTTAATTGTAGCTGAGTACATGTGTCATGTGTGGACATGGGTGGTGCTGTGGTCTAAACCACAGAGCCTAGGGCTTATTGATCAGAAGGTCGGTGGTTTGAATCCCCGCGATGGGGTGAGCTCCCATTGCTCAGTCCCTGCTCCTGTCAACCTAGCAGTTCAAAAGCACGTCAAAGTGCAAGTAGATAAATAGGTACCGCTCCGGCGGGAAGGTAAACGGTATTTCCATGTGCTGCTCTGGATCGCCAGAAGCAGCTTAGTCATGCTGGCCACATAACCCGGAAGCTGTACGTTGGCTCCCTCAGCCAATAAAGCGAGATGAGCCCCGCAACCCCAGAGTCGTTCGCAAGTGGACCTAACTGTCAGGGGTCCCTTTACCTTTACCTTACATGTGTCACATACCAGAACCCTATGCAAAAGAAAGAAAGAAAAGAAAAACAAGATGAAATGTTTTGTTATGGAGAAACCTGACCGTAAAACATATATTTGGTAAAGGTTTCTTTGCAGTTCATCACTTTCTCCTCAAAGGATTCTGCTAGCAAAGAGCCAGAACAGCTATTTGTAGCCGAGAATCACATTGGATCCATTCAATTGCCCCCTGCTTCCTATTTCTGCAGATGGAGTGACCCACATTCCCAATAAAAATAGCTCATCAGAATGTCACCACCACCAACTTGCCATTTCTAACCAGGAACCACAAATCCAGGAGGAAAGGAAGGGGAGAGGAGGTCCTTTTAGACTTCAGCAACTTCCAGCTATATCTGTGCAAACCATGACAGCACTGAGGAGAGAAGGATATGAGTTATGGTGGTCTAGCAGAGCTGGAGCAGCTCCATAAGCAATCTCACTAGGAGGGCGGGTGGTGCTAACTGGCCCCCTGTGAAGGGTTCAGGGATGCTTGCACAGAGCTCGGCTGTTGAGAAAATAAAAACACAGATGGGAACGACAGAAAATGATGAGCACAGTTTAAGGAACAGTGGTGGCAGGAGCATATCGCATGCTTGCGATATACAAGCGCTGCAGGTTTGCCTGCTGCCTGGCAGGGAATCTCCTTCCTTGGAATCGTGCGAGTCCGAGCCCTGAACGCAATCTGGACCTGCTTTGCTGCTGTCAGTGGTGGGCAGGGGCTCTGCATTTGCAGGAGCCCAGGGGATGTTTAGGGGCTCGCCATCAATCATCACTGCCACCTTCCTTGCTGGTCAGCATATGGACTGCGATTACATGCTAGCAGCAGGAATCTCTAGTCTGTGCAGATTTCATAAATATATGAAACAAACGGAAAACCTGCAAGGAAGTGGGTGAGAGAAGAAGGGAGATAGTCCTTCTTATTCCCTTTCACCTACAACCGATCGTTTGAAAGTGGGGAATTGGCTTTCCTCTGGATTTTCTAATGCATGTATGAGGGAAGCATCCATAAAGGTAAAGGTAAAGGTAAAGGTACCCCTGCCCGTACGGGCCAGTCTTGACAGACTCTGGGGTTGTGCGCCCATCTCACTTAAGAGGCCAGGGGCCAGCGCTGTCCGGAGACACTTCCGGGTCACGTGGCCAGCGTGACATCGCTGCTCTGGCGAGCCAGAGCTGCACACGGAAACGCCGTTTACCTTCCCGCTAGTAAGCGGTCCCTATTTATCTACTTGCACTCGGGGGTGCTTTCGAACTGCTAGGTTGGCAGGCGCTGGGACCGAGCAACGGGAGCGCACCCCGCCGCGGGGATTCGAACCGCCGACCTTTCGATCGGCAAGCCCTAGGCAATGAGGCTTTTACCCACAGCGCCACCCGCGTCCCTACTCACCTCCAAAGTCCAAACATACATTCTTCATTCTATTTTATGTCCCCTTTCCATAGTTAAAACCATGTTCAAGGGAGCTCACAACATGAAAAAATAGATAATTCAAAACATAACAAAAGTACTCATAAGTAGCAAACATCAAAAAGTACACGACCAAACTGCACAATTTCCACATAGATCATAATAAAAATAAAGATACAAAAAACAGCAATAACAGCAATAACACCCCCCACCCCAAAGCAATACCCCAGCCCAAGAGTCTGTTCAGCAGCCTCAGTGTTTGTAGCTGGAGTTCACAAGAGTGATGAGGAGCAGGTCCAACAACCAGTCACAACATACTCTTCATCATGCCAACGTAATCAAATATATTTTGCCTATGCCAGCATCGCTATTCCATCAGCATTAAAAATAAGCCTGGGGCAGTATGGTCTCTCTCTGTGTTTGTGTATATCATGACTAACTTTCTGCACATGCTCCGTCTCCTTTCTAGCCTCCACCGCCCTGCCCCTGTGTCCAAACACCATCCATCTACTCTCCATGCAGATGAGATGTGCTACACACAAGCAATAGGTTTGCCCTCGGAGCCCTTTTCCCCAATCTCAGGTGCTCTAAGGGTGGCTGCACAATCTCACTGACTGCCCATGATGGGTGGCAAAATGGGACCACTAGGAAAGTCCACCAGCAGCCTCTCATCTACAGGGCCACGCAAACTCAGAACCAGGCAGCCTGGGGGAAAGTGGAGGACTTCCCTGGCAATGTGGTGTTGTTAATTCAGCAACATACGGTGGTGTAGGCACTCTTGGTTCTTCAGGGGTCAAAGCATGAATGAGAAGGAGATAGGTGCACTTCAGTTTCTGCTTCAACATGGCTGCTGGGCTTTCTTTCATGTAACACGTACAACCACCAAGATGCCTCCCTTTGCAAATGTGTTAAGTGGTCACTCTGCAGTGCCAGTGCAGACACTGGCATCTGCCTAAGCACACTGTGTGAGCTGTCGAACCTTAGAATAAGGTTACCAGACGTCCCCATTTCCCGGGCACAGTCTCCGGATTTACAAATCAGTCCCCATACAAAATCCATTGAAGTTGAAAAGTGTCCCTGGATTCATTGAAAAAAATCTGGTAACCTTACCTTAGAAGGGTTACCAAGAATTTTGTAAGTGATGATCGGCAAGGAAAAATTAAGGAAAGTGGTCTAGCTGAGAGCCAGTTCACCCTGGGGGCAGACTTTGTGGCAGTGCAAATATCTGTCCCAGTGCGGCTATGCAAACATTGCTCCTTCCTAGCCAGAAAAAAATTGTGAGCTGGCAACCAGAGCTTAGAAAGTTCATTTTAAAAAGGCACTTGTTCTAGTTCAACTTGTCAAAAAAGGAACTAATTCTCACTCATGTTGGTCCCGTTACAAAACAAACTACTTTGTTCATGTTCACTTCACATTTCAATTCGGTTTCATCCAAATGATCCTCAGCAAAAAAATATTCAGGATTCAGAATGTTGCAAGCTGCTGTGCTGAAGTCTAAAATACAGTGGTACATATGCTTCAGGTTACATATGCTTCAGGTTACAGACTCCGCTAACCCAGAAATATTACCTCGCGTTAAGAACTTTGCTTCAGGATGAGAACAGAAATCGTGCTCCAGCAGTGTGGCAGCAGCGGGAGGCCCCATTAGCTAAAGTGGTGCTTCAGGTTAAGAATGGATCTCCGGAATGAATTAAGTACTTAACCCGAGGTGCCACTGTATACTTAAGACCAAGAAAACATAAAGCACAGACAGCAGAATGTGAACAGTCCATTTTATTTTCTACAACCGTTATGACCTTTAAGCTAACAGGCCTTAAAAGTAAAACACACACACACACACACACACACACACACACACACAAACACGTAAAGGAATTAACTTGAAGATGAACTAGAAATCATTTAAAATTCTATCCCCAAATGAACTTCAATCACATTCAGTTCATTCAGCAATTCTGGAAACCACTTTTGGGTATTTTTCAGAGATGACTGAACTAACTGAGTGACCTTCGTTACACTGAACTAATTCGTCGCAAGCGCTGATGGCAGCCCATGTTTCACTCCCCTCCAGCCTCCAAAATTACTGCTGGGAAGGGGAGTTGGTCATGCCAGGTCAAACCTACGTTTCTCCAGGCTGCTGGGGATTCATGATGGGGATGATCCATGCAGAGGGTCCTCAGAGTTCAGACGCTGTGAAAAGGGGAGATGATTCAGAGGCAAAAAGCATTGCCCCTGGTTATTATTTGGCATATTCCATTGGCTTTTTCTCTAGGCAATAAATTTGATTTCAAATTGATATTTTACCCTCTCATATCTCTGGCCATTGAAAGTTTGATGAAGGCGAGACCTATCTCCTCTTCTCAAGTGATCATCTTGGGTTTCTTCTCCACCCGTGGCTTGTTCATTTGGTGTAGACGCTGAGCTTTCTAGGCAGGAACTAGATAGCAAGCATTCTAGGCCTGCCTCTAATCCTAGTTATTAGCACTAATTGAGGGTCTTCTCTCCATAGACTAAAACATGCTTGTTGCCCTAGAGAAAGAGCATGTGTGGAAGATGCCATGCTTTATCACTGGTGGTGCCACAAGCTGGGCACAGGCTTGTAACACCAATCCACTGCATGCAGCTGCCCCTCCTGTTTTTCTATTTGAACAGTGTACCAAGATACACTAAAACAAACATAAAAACCTACACTAATACAGAGTCCACGAGTCCAGTTCAGGGAGATTTTTATCAGGATCGCAGTACACAGGGAAGAGTGGTTTATCCAACCTTTTCTAAGGATGTGGCGGGTGGAGATGCTGCCCAATTTACACTTCACAAAACAATATGCAAACTGAAACACAGTTTTCCTTCAAAATTCATACCTGTGTAGAAAATTAATATATCAGGTGGAAATGTGTATAAAATTAATATACATGTGGAGAATATTAATATATCAGGTGTATATTACCTGAGATACACCTGATAAAGTGTAGAAAATTAATACATCAGATAGAAGTGTACATGAAATTGACATATTAGGAAAATAATATACAAAAATGCAGTAAAGTAAAGGTAAAGGTACCCCTGCCCGTACGGGCCAGTCTTGACAGACTCTGGGGTTGTGCGCCCATCTCACTCAAGAGGCCAGGGGCCAGCGCTGTCCGGAGACACTTCCGGGTCACGTGGCCAGCGTGACATCGCTGCTCTGGCGAGCCAGAGCCGCACACGGAAACGCCGTTTACCTTCCCGCTGGTAAGCGGTCCCTATTTATCTACTTGCACCCGGAGGTGCTTTCAAACTGCTAGGTTGGCAGGCGCTGGGATCGAGCAGCGGGAGCGCACCCCGCCGCAGGGATTCGAACCGCTGACCTTTCGATCGGCAAGTCCTAGGCGCTGAGGCTTTAACCCACAGCGCCACCTGCGTCCCATCAAAAATGCAGTACATTATGGTAAATTGGTTGAAAAATGTTTGCATCAGGCCAAATTGCATACAAAAAAGTTGGAGAAATGTGCAGTAGTGGGGACTAATTTTTGTGAGGACTTAAAAAACCCCACCCCAAACTCATGTGGAAGTGTGACAAACTGAGTTTAAGGCTGGAAAAATTAGAAACAGAGGAACCAAAGCTAACAAACCCATCCGCCCTCCATTCCTTGTGTTGGATCTGACCCCATCAGTGCCGTGGTATTCCTGACTAGGATGCTCGCACCAGCAGATATACGGTCTTCCTTCTGTGCTGGAGGTGCAAACATTCAAGTTCAAGGATTCTCAGACTTGAAGAAGGTGCTGCCTGACTGCTGTTCTCCTTCTCCACTGCTCCGATGCCTCACAACTGCTACCGTTCAGCTGCCAGTAGGCAGGGCTGTTCGTCCATCTTACGCAAATTACATTTTTGCAACAGCTGAAACTGAATTCTGTGGCCTGCATAAATTGTGTAAATTGAACAAATGTGCTGCCCTCCTTGTATCTTTTTTTCCTAGTTTACCATAGTCATGGGAAAGGGCAATGAGCTATGCAAGGCACTGAAGGCTAGCCTTGGTCATTTGAAAGTATATCCTGCAACTTCTTCAGCTTCTAAGCTTTTAACAAGCATTACCAAATACGCTCAGGTGCATCTTTGCAACAATAGCTAGAAACCTGCTTTCTTAAAAGGACGGGTGTGAATGAGATTGGGGCAGGGAGGGCTCAGGCCTGGCCCTTGGAGGTCACAGCCCCAAATCTCAGGTTGGCACAAGGAGGATGAGGTGACAAAGGGCTGTGTGTGTGGTATCTCACCTTGCCTTCAGCACCTTCATAGCTTTAGGGGTTAAGGAAGAGTCTCAGGGCTCCTGCAAAGTCCTTCCCTGTTGCTGTAGCCACTCCTGAGGCTGAAGAGTGTGCTGCCCTCCTTGACGCTCCTGAGGGCCTCACCTTCTTCATGCTCCTCATTCCAGCCTTCCTCTTCATTCCTTTCCTGTGTTGGGGGAGACAAAGACTGGGCCACCTGTGCTCGTGTGGTCAAGACGCACCCACCCAGGCAAGTTAGGCTTCAAGCCAACAAGGCTGCCAAGTGAAAGGCATTCGACTGCCATCCCACACTGGCCTTCCCATGAATCTGGGTTCTGCGTCTCCCCTGCATTTTGCTGGGACTGCAGCGCTCACAGAGCCCTGCCTCAGGATGTGCCTGCAGTGGCAGGAGTTGGAGCTATGAGGACAGAATCGGTGGCACAGGCAGGGGGACAGGAGGCAGGCTCAGAGGTCGGACGCTCAGAAGGGAGGTGGAAGCCAGCCAGATCTAGCTGCTGCCCGAAGCAGCATCCCAACCGAATAGTTTGTCTTACTCACCAGTCTATAAATAATTGTCTCTCTTAGTACCTATTCCTCATTCAAGCTGTGAATCTAACAATTTCATCTGTTAGCCCCTATTATTATGAAAATTCAAACCCAGTAGTTATTGGGACTCCCTGGCTAGGCAATCTGGGATTTTTTAAGGTGATTTTCATCTGCTGGGGGAGTGTGGCTCTCTTTGCTGAGAGGCTAATGTGAAGCTCGCAGGCTTGCTTACCTCAGTGCTTCCTTAAATAATATATAGCTTGTTTCCATGGCAACTCTACTTTGCCTCTTGTCTCAAACCAAGTGCAGCAGCATCTGTTTGCCACTCCAGCAGGCCAAATGCTCTGCTTCCATGGAGAGAAGGGAGAGGGTGGATTCTGGGCTTTGCTGCAAGGGAGATCTGGCCCGACCAGAGACGAGACTTTAGTCTAGTGATAAAGCAACTGTTTTGCATGCACATGGCCCCGGGCTCGATCCCCAACACTTCTAGGTAACCCTGGGAATGTCCCCTGTGCAAGCCAATGAAGACAAGACTGAGTAGACAGGCCAATGGTCTGACTCTGCATAAGGCAGCTTCCTAGGTTCCTTGTCACACAGCAGAGCTCAGCCAGCTGCTGCATGGGCAAAACCGAGGATGCCATTGTGATCTCAAAAGATGCCACCCTGCTCAGATTCATTTCGCTAAGGATGGTGGCCCGCGGCCATTCATAGTGACTCTGAAAACAACAGGTGATTAGAAAAAGAAAACAAAGAGTAAAGGCATTTGAGGAAAGAGAAAATATAAGAGTGAAGTATATTCTAAAATGTGGTGCAAGTACTCCAAAGATGGTCATACTAAACTTCAAAGCATTTGTTCCCAGGACAGAGTATCTTTTCACCACACACAGAATGCCTCTTTAGCCATATTTGTAAATTATTCTCCTTGTGATCATAATTGTGTGGTGGGAGAGAGGAGTCACACCTGCTGCTGCATCCCTGCCACCTGACCAGCCATGAGCAAGGGAGCGGAGGGAGCAGGTGTGTTGAGCAGCAGTGAGAAACCTCCAGGCTGGGGGCCTAGTTTGGCCCGTTGGGTCATTTCCTCAAGCCACATGTGACATCAGGTGTGGGCAGGTTGAGGTGGCAGCAAAGGACCAGTGGAGAGCCTGACGGGCTTGGCAAATGGGGCTGATTGGCACAGGTAGGCAAGAGGTAGAGCTTGGCAGCACCTGGGAGGCCATGAGAAGAACTCACAGAATCTGGAGTTTGTCAGCTTTTCATATCTCAGGACTGGTGGTTAAACCCTACCTGGCTGTCAGGCAGCAGTAAGCAACTCCCATGGAACTCCCAGGAACTCCCAGGAACGTACAAGACAAGGAAAAGTTCTTAAAGGTAAAAGGACTCTTGACCATTAGGTTCAGTCATGGCCGACTCTGGGGTTGCGGTGCTGATCTCGCTTTATTGGCCGAGGGAGCTGGCGTACAGCTTCTGGGTCATGTAGCCAGCATGACTAAGCCACTTCTGGTGAACCAGAGCAGCGCACGGAAACGCCGTTCACCTTCCCGCCAGAGCGGTACCTATTTATCTACTTGCACTTTGACATGCTTTCGAACTGCTAGATTGGCAGGAGCTGGGACCGAGCAACGGGAGCTCACCCCGTCATGGGGATTCGAACCGCCGACCTTCTGATCGGCACGTCCTAGGCTCTGTGGTTTAACCCACAGCACCACCCACATCCCTGAAAAGTTCTTACCACCTGCTTTTTATTCAATATTCACAGAGAGCGGCTTGGAACACAACCTCTTGGGATAATAGCGTTGTCCCAAGTGACTCTCCATCCTCCTTTTCTCCCACTTCCTCGTTGTCATCATCTCCCCTACTGGTGGTGCTGAGGGCCCTCTGCTTCTGAGCTCTTTGCTCTCCTACTTTCAAGGCTCACTAGGTTCTGGGAGAAGGGGCGGTCTGGAATGCTTTCTAAAGACAATGTGTTCATCAGCTGTCACTCTGCTGGTGCTTCCTATTCCTCCTCTCCCATTATTTACCAGCTTTCCCCCTCATCTGCCTCTGAGCTGTGACCTCCCTCAAACCCCTGTTGTAATTCTGAACTGTCTTCCTCTTCGCTGGAAGGGTCAGGCTGGGGAGACGGTCTCCACTATTCCTCGTCTGCCCAGTCCCTGACACTGGCTTTACTGGTCAGACTCATAAAATACTGGTTGGTTTGTGATGGCTCTGAAGGTGCTGAGGGATGGGTTCTGGCTGAGAGCCCACCACCTGAAGAATGCCCAGAAATCTTGGACTCTTGGCAGCTTCAAACGGATGGTAAAGGCAGTGTGGACAAGTCCACACTTTGAATACTTCCACTAGTATGAACAGGAAATGCTGAGGCAGAATTCAACTGAAAGTGCTCATGTGTAGATGAATCTGCACTAAAGAACACATGGAAAAATTGGATCTGTGCAACCCACATGCACATGAACACTCTGATTGAGGTTGAATCCTGACAAGACAGAAGTATTGTTTTGGGGGGAGAGGAGGTGAGCAGTTGTGGGGGACTCCCTGGTCCTGAATGGGGTAACTGTGCCCCTGAAAGACCAGGTGCGCAGCCTGGGAGTCATTTTGGACTCGCAGCTGTCCATGGAGACACAGGTCAATTCTGTGTCCACGGCAGCTGTCTACCAGCTCTATCTGGTATGCAGGCTGAGACCCTACCTGCCCGCAGACTGTCTCGCCAGAGTGGTGCACACTCTGGTTATCTCTTGCTTGGACTACCGCAGTGCGCTCTCCGTGGGGCTACCTTTGAAGGTGACCCAGAAAGTACAACTAATCCAGAATGTGGCAGCTAGACTAGTGACTGGGAGCGGCTGTCGAGACCACATAACACTGGTCTTGAAAGATCTGCATTGGCTGCTGGTATGTTTCCAAGCACAATTCAAAGTGTTGGTGATGACCTTTAAAGCCCTAAACGGCCTCAGTTCAGTATATCTGAAGGAGTGTCTCCACCCCCATCATTCAGCCCAGACACTGAGGTCCAGTGCTGAGGGCCTTCTGGTGGTTCCCTTGCTGCGAGAAGCCAGGTTACAGGGAAACAGGCAGAGGGCCTTCTCGGTAGTGGCACCCGCCCTGTGGAATGCCCTCCCACCAGATGTAAAAGAGAAAAACAACTACCAGACTTTTAGAAGACATCTGAAGGCAGCCCTCTTTAGGGAAACCTTTAAGGTTTAACAGACTATTGTATTTTAATATTTTGTTGGAAGCCGCCCAGATTGGCTGGGGAAACCCAGCCAGATGGATGGGGTATAAATAAATTATTATTATTATTATTATTATTATTATTATTATTATTATTATTATTATTTGTAGTAGTAGTAGTAGTAGTACACAAGCAATTCCTTTCAGAGCAGAATGTAGACCATAAACTATACCACTATGCCGTCTGATTTCTCTTTCAATGGGGCCAAATAAAACCCAACAAACCCCAAAGAACTGAGGCAGATCTAGAACTGAGTATTTGGTATAAGACAATTAATCCCCTGCCCCCCCTGCATTTACCCACAAGGAATGACATGTACAACCTATTCATGTTGGGGAGGGCTCAGGAGGCATGGCCGGGGGTGGGGTGGGGGGGCAGAACTGCCACCGCTCCTCTGCCCCTCCGCATCTACCCACCTGAGGCTGTGACCTGCTTTGCTTAATGGTAAGGCTTGCCTTGGGCTTGAGAAACTGTCATATCTGATCTCAAAGCTACGCTACTAAATCCCTTGTGAGGAATTTGTGGGACCTTCCTTTGTCCTGTCGGAGGCGGGTGCCACCGTAAAGCATCAGACGTGCTCATTCCCGTGTCGAGGAGGGGAAATGAATCCTCTCGTTCCAGTTTCGCTGTCTTTTAAAAGTAAACAGTGACATACTGAGGAAGTCTGGAGCCAAGAAAGAGTGTGCCGTCTGTGACAAGGGAGGGGAGGAGGGACAAACTCCACAGAAAGAAACTGCCTGTCAAGCACTTAGGCTACCACTGAGCAAATTAGAGTAAGGGGCCAGGCAGAGAGGCGATTGCTTGAATATCCCACAGCCCTCCTGCCTGGCCCTGTGGGGTGGAGATCCACCGC
This sequence comes from Podarcis gaigeae, assembly GCF_964106915.1. NCBI lineage: Eukaryota > Metazoa > Chordata > Lepidosauria > Squamata > Lacertidae > Podarcis > Podarcis gaigeae. The sequence continues at coordinate 85,968,358 of NC_139683.1, read as the reverse complement.
TATGACCCAGCTCACTCGGCATGCTCGCCTCTAAACCTCTAATTCCCAGTGTGGAGGAAGCCCGCTGGGAGGAATTAGGCCGTGTTGCAGAGACTGTCAGCAATAAAGACAGCGCAGAGGCAGAAGATGCACCTCGCAGGCTGCGCTCAATCAGCTCTGGCCCTGAACTGCGCTGGAAGGGACTTGTGATGCTTGAGAAGAGGGAGGCAGACCCACAAGAGGAGAGGGCCACTGTGGCTGATGTGCAAGATGACTTTAAAAGGTGAATTCAGCGTTCAGGATGTCACACCACTGTGTGCATGTAGGTTTCCTTGTTTTGCAGAACTTAAATTCTTACGATTTTGCTTTTCAGATCATTCAGGACATTTTGGAAACGATGCTTTTGTGCAAATGCAAGGAAGGGGTAAGTGTGGGCTTGGGGAGATATGGACTTTTTTCAAAGCTCTGCTTGGTTTTTTTTCAGTCATCTCTTTCCCTACCAACCCATCTAGAAATTTTTCTATGAATGAGAAATTCTTGGTGTTTGTTTTTAAAGACATTTGTGATGCCAAATTATGAAATCTAGAAATAGAAAACTGCTGGAGAGGAGCTAAGGCCCAGCAAGGCCCTTGCGGCTCCACATATTATGCTCTACCAGCCATTTTGGGATGTCATGCTTCTGGTGCTTCCGCCCAGCTGATGCTGTTGGACAGAGCTGGGTATAGGGCTAGGCTGGCTTTGAAGACAGGAAGCTGCAAACACTGCGCCAGCCTGATCTTTCCCTTTCTCAGAACCCACACAGGGGCAAAATTGGAGGATGGGAGAAAGAGCCAAAACCTGCAGAGGACTAAAGAGTGCTTCACCCATTGATACTCTTTGATTCAACCTGTTCAGGTGTGTTTTTTGCCCCTAAATCAATGCCCTTTCCCTCTATGGGCTGTGTTCTTTCCTACCCAGCTCATGTCTGCCAGGAAAGGTTGGATTAAGGTGGCTGGAGTCCTTTGCTGCAATTCCCAAAATAGGCCCCCTTCCCCACAGAAGCACACAAAACAAGGTGTGACAAAATAAGTCATGTGGTACATCATCTTAAAAACCAGCCAAGCTTTTGTGGATTGCAAAATATACTCTGAACCTCAATTTTCACAACTCTCAACAAACAACCACCATTTTGCTAACCTTGATAATCAATAACAATATGAGCCTGGGCCGTTTCACCTTCTAAACTCATCTCATCTCATTGGTGTTTGGCTCACTTCCTGCCTTGGGCCGGTTGCAAACTCTCAGCCTTATCCACTTCACAGGTATAAAAGGAGGTATAAAATGGCTACAAATGGGGACATCATGCTTGCATCAGAAGCATCATGCTTTGTACCAGTAGAGATTGGGCCATTAAGGCAGGTGGGGTGCCTTCAACTCCAAAGCTATAGCCCAACTCCTCCTCTGCTCTTTACAGTCACATCCAACAAAGTACCTCACATTAACATCTGAAGAAGTGTGCATGCACATGAAAGCTTATACCAAGAAACTTAGTTGGTCTCTAAGGTGCTACTGGACAATTTTTATTATTTTTATATATATTTCGACTGCGTCAGACCAACACAGCTACCTACCTGTACCTCACATTAAGAGAGATTCTGGAGTTGTTTCTGTCAATCTGCTGGGCCAGCCAACCATCTCTGGACAGCACAGCCAATAACAATCATCTCAGTGTCCCACCGCTGGCTGCAGGGGTGAAAGAAATTACATTTCAATAGATGTGGCTTGGAGAGGGCCTCCATTTTTTACTTCCCTTGGAATAAACTCTAGCCAACCAGGAGTCCCTCAGAAATGCACTGAAAGGTCCACAGCATCAGGGCAGGACCACAAAGAGCCTTGCCACCCAATCAGATGCATATATTTGCAAGCTCTCCTCTGAGTTTGTGTTGTTATTCCCTGGCCTTTGTGAGCAGCAGGCTAAAGCAGCAGGAAGCAGGATTCTTTCTGTGACGGTCTCTGAAGCAGGAGCACCAAAATATCTGTGCGAGTTCGGTTGGTTGTTCATATGGGCAGCAGTGTGGGCTGGGAGGGTGTAAGTGGTTGACCTGAAAGGCCTTGATTGGGTGGGGAGGAGGTGTGACTTGCTAATATAAATAGTGCAGAGGGCACAAGGAGAAGGGGACGACAGAGGAAGAGATGGCTGGACAGTGTTCTCGAAGCTACAAACATGAGTCTGACCAAACTGCAGGAGGCAGTGGAAGACAGGAGTGCCTGGCGTGCTCTGGTCCAGGGGGTCACGAAGAGTCGGACACGACTAAACGACTAAACAACAACAATACCTGCCTACTTGGAAGTCAGCCCCACTAAGTCTAATGCAGGTTACAGTGAGTACAGAATTGGAGCCTTAAACATCTCAATTCAGTTTTTTTCCTTTAAAGCCTAGATGATGTATCAATAATTATTATAGCATTCATAATAATTCCATTAAATCTCTAATATGCCATCAAGGGACTCTTCTACTACCTTTCAGGATTGTGCCACAAATAGATCCCAAAAAGTCTGCCTGAAATGTGCTCCAAAACCATGTGACACATAATGAACAATAGCTGCAGTCGCAACTGTCATGATAAAGTCGCTTGATGCCAAAGTAACACAGGGCTCAGAGACGATAGTCGTAAAAAATAGAAGCTTGAGGTAATAGCTATTCTTGGAAGCTGAAATGTGTCTTCACATCATCACAAGCAGGTTTACTCAAATGTAACTTCCACTGTTCCTTGGAGCTGACCCTCAGGTAAATGTGCACAGGATCATAGCCTTAGAATCATAGAAATGTAGAGCTAGAAGGGTCCCTAAGGATCATCTCGTCCAACCCCTGCAATGCGGGAATATGCAGCCGTCCTATATGGGGATCGAACCTGCAACCTTGGCGTTATCAGCACCACACTCTAACCAGCTGAGACTTTATTTCCTTTATATTGCACCTTTCCTTCAAAGAGCTGAAGGTGGCATATATGGTCCTCTCCATTTTATCCTCAGAAAACAACTCTGTGTGGTAGTGCAGGACAGAGAGAAGGCCACTAGCCCAAAGTCACCCAGTGAGCTCTGTGGCTGAGTGAACCCAGGTCTCTCGGTCCCTAGCCCAACAGGGAATGTCCTCTCTCCGCTCCCTGGTCAGGTTTGACCCAGGATTGGGGCTGCGCTGTGCCACCCCAGTGGTGTAGGAAGGGGTGTGTGGGCCGCCCTGGGTGTCATCACTGAGGGGTGGTGGTGACAAAATGGCAAAAATGTGTGTGTTTTTAAAAATGGGCTCACAAACCTTTTTTTTGAAAAAATAACTCCAGCACCCACTGCACCCCCCCTTCCTACACCACTGGTAGCTAGGTGAGGCGGGGGCACTGGGCACCACACTGCAGGGCCTGCAGCGTGCCTGAGCCATGCATATCTTGTGAGAGGGAGGCAGCAGGCAGACTGCCTGCAAGCGCTGCACTGCTTTTTTGAGCAGTGCGGAGCTCGCGCCTGCCCACCACCTCAGCCACCCAACAGTTGAGGGGGAGACTGTGGAGAGGCTCCATGCAGCATGCCCTGCCTTGGCTCGCCCCGCCCCCATGGGCAACTCACCCCGCCCCCCGCCCCCGACTACAGGACATGCACACTGCACCGGGCACCCAAGCAGCTAGCTACGCCACTGTGCCACCCCCAGAAAGTGCCACCTGCAGTGGCTGCTCTTGCCCCCTATCTATGCTAGGGGGTGACTCTCAACGTACGTGGGTTACATTCTGGGTTTTTTGTTTAAAGCCAAAATTGCATATACAATCATACCTTAGTTTTTGAACAGAATGTGTTCCGGAAGTCCATTTGACTTCTGAAATGTTCAGAAACCAATAGGAAGTGCGGCTTCCTATTGCGCAGGCATGCCGGAAACAATAGCAGAAGCCACACCGGACATTCAGCTCCCCAAAAAACATTTGAAAACCAGAACACTCACTTCTGGGTTTCGATCTTTCAAGAGCCGAAATGTATGAGTACCAAGGTGTTTGACAATCAAGGTATGACTGTAGTCAAATCTCATTGGGTTCACTGGTGGGATTGCCAAAGTCTCCCCCGCCCTATCAGATGCCTGCCCCCTTTTCATTCTCATTGTTGCCAAGCACGTGAAGCTAAATGTGCGCAAGTAAAATGCACATAAGTTGCAAGGAGTTACCTGTACATTCATAAATGTTTAGTAAACTAGGGGAGGGCAGACTTCAGGCTTTTGTGCCTGGTATCTGCCTTACATAAATCCCCAGGAGTCACCAATTGCAGCCAGGTTCTTTAGTATGAAAGAGCATGGCCTCTCTAAAGAGTTCTTAAGCACAGGGTTTTTTTTCAGAGCAGAAATGAGATGAGCTCACAGTCTTACCACACATGGATCTATTCCTAGTTTCCACCAGCTGTCTTAATTTCAGTTGTCAAACTTCCAAAGGGCTGTGTGTCATTTTGCTATTGTTAAAACAACTGGAAGAGTCTCTCTCTTGCCAATTGACTACAAATCTCCCAGAGATCTACCAATATATTCTAGTCTACCTTTTGCCCACCCCTGGACACTGGCCAACCTAACAGGGTTGTTGTAGCATGGTTTGAAGGAGTGCTTGCAAGAAAGAAACTACAGCAACAGGTAAGGCTCTTCAAAACGTTGCCAAAGAAGGCATTCTCAAAGGCATTCATTTCAGTTCAAATACAGCTTCTTTTTCCTCACAGCCCCATCTTCCAAATATTTTTATATATAAACGTTTGGTATATTTAGGGTTGCAGCTATACAAATTTATCTATTGAACTCTATAGGGATTACATCTGAGTAGGCATGTATATGATTGTGCTGTTAATGTCTACATCAAAGAAAACCACAAATACTCTAAGGAGTAGCAGACAGTGCAAATTATGTATTAACAATATTTTAATAACTGTAATTATGATAGTTGAAGATGCTGGTGTTTTCATTTTAAAAGTTGGTGTTTTAGATTTAAGGAGATGAAGACAGTGCAGAAAATAAATAAAATAAAATAAAATAACAGAACGACTTTCCACTACATTCCACTTTCTGCCACAATTCTTTCTATTGAATGTAAGCCTTGGTAGAAAACAGTTTCGGGAAGTGTAACAGACCCAGCATACCTCACCTTGTTGCCAATAAACGGGAACTGCTTCAGTGACACATATAGTATGTGCCGCTGAAGCTGTTTTCTTTTGCTGGTAGCAAACGTATGTAGACATGACCCGCAAATAACTGCCCGAGTGTATAGCTCAATTTTTGTGTATCAACACCCCTCCTATCACTAGTAATCAAGCGTAGAGAAATGAAGTAGGCTAGTTGTAGAGATGAACTCACCAGAGATACCAAGTGGGTGGCTTCAGAATATTCTGTGAGCCCCAATACACTAGTGTATTGTAGCATGTGTGGAGGCAGCACAATGTTGCAGAGCTGCCATTGCATTGGCCCAGCTCCTGCCAGCAGCAAAAGGTCCTGGCCAGCTTCTGTGACTACTCTGAGCTGCCAGCTGTGTTGCCATGGTTGAGGCAGGTTGGGCTGCTGAGTCCTGGTGATGCCCCCTGCCCCACATTCCTTGGGGTGGCCCTAGTCCATGTGCAGGCACTACCCAACCCTTGACATGTAATTGTGATCAATACACCAGGCATTGGCTAAGTGTAGGCTGGCTATGATGTGCTGCAATGGCATAGGGGTAACTAGTTGGTCAAGGACACCACCATGAGAATGAGCCTTGGTATGAATGGGTCTGTGGTTGTCACACATGTGCAATGCTGACACGGGGTTATGGATACACTTCCCAGTGCCCATGACATGGCCACATCTCTTTGCTTCCCCTGAAATGCCCAAGTAGTCCTGTGCAATGCCGTTCTGGACGGGAGATGCCATGATGGACCTCTTCATACCTCTTCTGGTCCTGGAAGAGCAGTTGGGAGGGGAGCCGGTTGCAGCAGGAGGGGGAGACTCCCTGGCTTCTCCAGCAGCCTGCCTCATCTCTGTCTCCTGGCCCCCTTCCTCTCCTGCCTTTGGGTCTGGACTGCTCTCTGCCTCAACCTCTTCCTTCTCACTAAACCCTGATTGACTATATGGGACTGGCAGAAATGACCATCAGAATTCAAGACCAGGGAAAAGAGTCGGCGGAAGAAGATTGGAGGAAATTTAAAGATTATTTGCAGAAATATTGCAAAATTAACAAATGTTAGAATGTTGTTGGACAGAAATTAAGTGGTTACCAGCTGTAAAGTGAAAGTGGAGTAATAAGCTAAAATAAGTTATAAACAAGCTATATAAGGATTTGCTGAACTAAGATTCGAACGGGAATGCAAAAGGGGGAGGTCAGAGGAGGTTCGAGAAACAAGGTAATAGAAATAAGTTTTGGAAACTATATTTGTTTTGTTTTGTTTTTTCTTGTTTGATTATGTATTTGTGTATTTTTGTACTTTTGTATTTCTGTTTTTTGTGTGAAATTGGAAAATCTAATAAATATCTATTATAAAAAAACACAAAGTATATAAACATACAAAAAACATCAGAATACAGTAAAACAAACAGTTAACACATGAGAAAAGAAAAAATTTAAAAATTAAAACACTAAAAGAAAATTCAAAAAATCAAAAAAAAGAAAATCCCTCTCTTTAATTTCTTACCGTTCATAAACCTATTTTCTTGACTTCCTCGCACCCCCTTTCTTGTATTCCAATTTGAAATTAATTAGCAAATTCCTTCTTATTAATTTTATCCTTAATTATCTTTCTTCTCATATTGTTTGTTCCTAATTTTCATCTAATATCTATCCCTTCTTTCATATTTATATTTTACCTTTTTTACTAGAACCCATTCATTTCATTTCAATGTCACCAACATTCAAAAATTTTACAATGTTTTTGTAAGTAGATTTTAAATTTCTTCCAGTCTTCTTCCAACAACTCTTCTCCCTGATCTCGTATTCTGCCATATAGTCCATTACTTGCATCTGCCATTCTTCCAAGGTGGGTAAGTCCTCTGTCTTTGCGATGAGTATTCTTGCAGCTGCTGTAGCATACATAAAGAAAGTTCTATCCTTCTTTAACACCAATTGGCCGACCATGCCCAGGAGAAAGGCCTCTGGTTTCTTCAGAAAGGTATATTTAAATACCTTTTTCATTTCATTGTAAATCATTTCCCAGAAAGCCTTGATCCTTGGGCACGTCCACCAAAGGTGAAAGAATGTACCTTCAGTTTCTTTACATTTCCAACATTTATTGTCGGGCAAATGATAGATTTTTGCAAGCTTGACTGGGGTCATGTACCACCTGTATATCATTTTCATAATATTCTCTCTTAAGGCATTACATGCCATAAATTTAACCCCAGTGGTCCACAACTGTTCCCAGTCAGCAAACATAATATTATGTCCAACATCTTATGCCCATTTTATCATAGCAGATTTTACCGTTTCATCCTCAGTATTCCATTTCAACAGCAAGTTATACATTCTTGATAATATCTTAGCATTGGGTTCTAACAGTTCTGTTTCTAATTTTGATTTTTCCACCTGGAAGCCAATTTTTCTATCCGAATTGTAGGCCTCTCTTACTTGGAAGTAGTGTAACCAATCCCGCACCTTATCTTTAAGTTTCTCATAGCTCTGCAATTTCAATTTATCACCCTCCTGTTCCAAAATTTCCCAATATTTTGGCCAGTTAGTCTCCATATTGAGTTTTTTCAGAGCTTTTGCTTCCATAGGTGATAGCCACCTTGGGGTTTTGTTCTCCAAAAAGTCTTTATATTTAATCTAGACATTAAGCAGTGCTTTTCTGACAATATGATTTTTGAAAGCCCTATGCACTTTTTCCTTTCCGTACCATAGATATGCATGCCACCCAAAAGCATTATCATAACCTTCTAAATCTAAGATGTCTGTGTTCTCAAGAAGCAGCCATTCTTTCAACCAGCAAAATGCTGCTGATTCATAATATAATTTAAGGTCCGGCAGGGCAAACCCCCCTCTTTCTTTCACATCCGTAAGTATCTTAAATTTTATTCTGGGCTTTTTGCCCTGCCAGACAAATCTAGAAATGTCCCTTTGCCACTTCTTGAAACAGTCCATCTTGTCTATAATTTGCAATGATTGAAACAAAAACAGCATTCTCGGCAATACATTCATCTTAATAACAGCAATTCGACCAAGTAGGGAAAGCTTCAAGTTTGACCATATTTCAAGATCCTTTTTCACTTCTGACCAACACTTCTCATAATTATCTTTAAATAAGGTAACATTCTTAGAAGTCATGTTCACCCCCAGGTATTTTACTTTCTTTACTAATGTTAAACCTGCCTCCTTCTGAAACCCTCCTAGTCTTCTCCTTCTGACCTCTCTTCGTTGTCCCACCACCAATCTCTGGGCTCTGAGCCTTCTTCCCTTGGCATCCAGCCAGTCCATGACAGACACACAGGATCAAACCACATACAGTATAGCAATACATCACACACAATTACAACAAGTAATTGTAAATTGCAACAGCATGTAACAGGTAAATATGCAGGGCAGCACTTCAGATTTCTACATTGTTTTCTATGTGCACAAGAAGGGAGAAAGGGTTCTCATCTAGAGAAACCGAGAAATCAGGAGCCTGCGTGAGTCTAGCTAATGGAAGTGCACATGAGGGGGTGGGCAGAGGGGGACTGAGTGGTCTATCCAAGACAAGCCACCACATAATATAAGTTGAGTGGTCACTGCGGGCAAAGTAGTTCTGAGAATCAGCCATGCCCCAGTGCTCCCTATAGCAGTTTGTGTGTGCATAGACAGTATTCCCTTCTGGGTGTTTGGTGAGCTCTCCCTGCATGTGTGGGATAGCTCCCTGAGGTGTTTTGCTGTGCCCTGTCCAGTCCTGTTTGCAGTGCAAAGTGTGATGGGCTCTGCTCTCCTGGGAGATTCGGGCCTCAAATAGATTCCACTGTCAGGGAATGTTTCCTAATATTCACTCTGCATTTGCTTTTGCTCAATTTCATCCCATTAGTCCTAGTGACGCCCCCTGGGACCAGCAGACAATTGCCTTCCCCCGAGTGTTGTCACGTGTCAAGCAGAGTGTGGGTGTATTTATTTATGGAAACAGCATGTCTGTGCCTGCATATGGTTTGTGGGCCACTTAAAACAGCTGCTCTGTTTATATTTGCTTAGGAGATCTCAGTGAGGAGCGGTGGGCACCTCAATTGAAATTTCATAAAATAGAGGACTGAAAAGGCCACACTGCCTACTGCTGCTCCCTTCTCCTGCAGGGATGGAAACTGTTACAACCAGTAACCTGTTGTACAGCCAAGAGCCTGATGATTGCCTGTTCCCACTCCTTATTCCAAGGGCAGCACCACAGCTCAATATGTCAAAACCTCTTAAGGCCCCTCCAGAGTGTTGTGATTTTTTTAAAGCTGTATTCTGCAACATATCACTGAT